>NC_135380.1:20682500-21307500 GCF_049243985.1 Paroedura picta
CCTCATTCAGACAGCATTACACTAACTGTGTGAGGCATAATCTACCTTTTGATTAGCCACAGACCCTGCTTATGGTCCTGGGAAGCACGCCAGTTGTCACTTAGCTGTTATGAGCAGCTTGTTACTCGCACTCAAATTCCCTCTGTAGCTTTCCCAAGAGTAAATGAACAGCAACAAACAGCAAATCCCCAAAATACCAACTCACTCGTTGTAGTTTCAGGCTCTGCATCACAGGCAGTTGAAAGAGAAGCAGGGGTGATGGCACCTTGCAAGGCAATAACCACAGGGCAGGTGCTGTACCTTACCAGCTGGCAGAGGGCGTTCCAAATTCCTGCAACATCCACTCATCTGTGGCACGTCCCCCCTCCCCCCGTTTACGGTTTATTCAAGCTACCAATTTTGGCCTTGTGGTTAATATCTAACATAGTAAGTCCCAGTCCCACAAACATTTTCTCCAAATTAGGTTAATCAAAATGAGGGCTCAACAACTTTCCAAGTGAGGAAGAGACTTTTATAAAAGGGAACTTGGCCAGTTAAATACAAGTTGTTACCACATTTACAGACTAAAAGCAACACATCCAGAAGTGACAGACCACCTGAGGGGGGGGGGGGGAGCAGATGCAATCAATGTCTACTGCAGGATTTGGGGGTGGGGGGAGAAAGCCCCCAACACAGCACCTGCCTTAGTCCAGGTCCATCAACTACTCTGCTAAAAACTACCACAGAGACCCCCCCACCTGCCTGCCTACCTACCACAGCCCTCTGGAAATCTGCTCAAATGCATTCCAGCTAGCCACTTTGTTCCCTAACACAAGACATACCCCCCATCCCGCAGGCTAGACCTGGTGCTCAAGAATTTCACTTGCATTTCTAGGCTGGATGATGGAAACATGGCAGAGGTTGCTAAGGCTTTAAAACTACATAGGGCAAATGAGTGAGCCAAGACTGACCTTGAGAGAGAGAGAGAGCCAAATGGCAGCTCCCCCTTCCTCGAAGGGCTAGCATTCTGCACAAGGAATGTGCAAGGATTAAAATTCAAGCCACAACAAACTGCCCCGCCAATGCATCACAGGAATGGCCACAAACTAGCCTGCAGCAACTGAACTGCATGATCCACTGCACGTGAGACGGCTCAGAACCACTACGTTGGTTCAGATGCTTAAATGCCCAGTAGTCCTGGTGATTCCTTCCTGGCCTTCTAGCCCAAAGGCTAGAATGCCACCTTCTTCAGCTAAAGCAGGGTGGGGGGAGAAGAGGGAGATGCCTGAAGGAAGAAAGTCTCCATGCAGAACAATGAGGCTAGCCGTGCCCGGCCCCACTCTTTGGAGCACTGTGGCACCTACTGTCCATTTCCAACTGCATCAAGGCTTAGTAATGCAGTGGCTTTCCCTTCGGATTCTTGCTGCTAGCAGACATCCTTGAAAATATCTGGACTGCAGCTTCTCCACTCACACAATAAACCATCAAAACTCCTACCTAATGGGTATCCTTTAAGCAATAATGGTGGCTCCAGCATATGAACTGTGGGTCCCAGCCATGTTTAGACTAGTTGGCCCTTTCCCCCAAGCCTGGGGGGAGAATAGTGGTTCAGGATGAAAGCCAGCTTTGGCCTCTCACTGGCTGTGAAAGAGTTGAAGGTTTCAAAGGCTTACCCCCAACCACTGACCCACAGCCCTGAACTATCAAATCAGGGCACAGAACTTTCCCGCTGAACTGCTTGGGGAACGTCAATTGCTGGAAACGGCTGTGGGTGTCGGATCCTTCTTTTCTAAGCAGTTATTGGTCTGGAAGAGAGAAAGTACAGGAAGAGAGTGAGTTAACATTCATATCCTTCCTTATTGGGCCTGCTCTATGGGTTAAGCCAGACATGACAGAAATCACAGATCTCCATTTATCTTTTAAAGGCCAATTACAGCCAGGCACAGCTCTGATACAGGGGAGGGAATTCAACCCTAGTTCCTGCACAGTTATACTAATAGTAAACCACCACTCTTCATGCTGTTATTCATGCTTCTGCATGGGGTGTGGGGCAGAAGGTAATAAAACTATATGTGGGGGAATGGATTTCAGAATCCCTTCCCCCCCACCTCGTGGGCCCCCAATTTGCTCATAAAAGATGAACACAGATCTGCGCATTTAGTAGGACTGTAAGACTCAAAGTAATAGTTCTCAACCATTTCCTGGAGCTTTTTAAAATCAGAAGAACAAAATGACAAGTATAAAATAACCCAAACCTGTCTAAACCTCATTAAAACTGCATCTGAAAAGTATCTCTGCAATTTGGGGGAATACTTAGGCTCTGGCTTCAGAGAAGGGCTGCAGCAAAGATGTTGCTACAATTGAGGGGGAGCTGCTGAGAACAGAATGATACTCCTTGAAGGTGGAATGTTCCTTGCTGGGGGTTCTTAGTTCTACCAACTAAGAAGCCCAAACTAAAGCAAAAACACAAATTCAAATATAGGATGCTGATTAGTATATGACTCATTTAAAATATATGTAATTCAGAGTTGTAACACAGATTTTTGTAATGAGGAATAATTCGTGATGACAGAGATAGGACAGAAATAAGCTTGCATCTCTGATACCAGATCAAATCTGTTAGCAGAAATAAACCCATTTTTGTCTTTGCCAGGAGAGCTGGTCTGTTCTCAGCACTCCCAGTGCTTGGTGAATATTCAACGCAGTTGCCACTCCTGCAGAAATTGGCAGGACACAAGAAGACAAAACCACTCTACCAAATACCTTCTCAATGATCTTTTGGATTTCCAGCTGCAGTGGAGCCAGGCGCTTCTTATTCTCTTGCAGCAGCCTCTGGAAATGGGTTTTTTGCCTCTCGGCCGCTTTTGACTGCTCCTCCATCTCAGCAAGACGCTTCTGCAGCTCCTGAACTTCAGATGCCAAGGCCTTATTGGAAGCCTCTGTTGTTGAGAAACGGATCTGGGTCTCTTCTGTAAGCAAAGAGGAACAAAAGTCACCTTTGAGGCAGTTGAGCAGATTGGCTGCAAGGGACAGCAGAATCTCCCAGAGAGGGGAAAAAAGGAAGAACGGTTTAGAGATATGAAGCCTGGGGGGGGGGGAGAATGCATGCCAGAAGATTAAGAGAAAAAGAATACAAAACAGGGTATTGGTCTTCCAAAGACACTTATTCCATTTTTTCCAAAGGAAATTTGGAGGAGCACTGAAAATAATATTCCCCCAAAGCAACTTCTTTTGGAATATGTGAAATCCTTTAGTTTTACTCATTCAAAATGCATAGAATGAAGGTTCCCATTATGCCAGAATCTACAGAGAATGATAATTCCAGGTAGGCTGATTCAGCACCTGAATCCAAGATGCATTTCTGCATCTAGAGAGAGAAGGCTGCCATCTTCATGAGAGAAGCATGCAAAGCCTTTTCTTAGGCTTGTGGATCGCAGCTTGCCTTCGTCTTGGGTAGTGTAAGCTGCAGCCATTTGCAGCTCTCTAGTTTTGGGCATACCCACAAATTTGCTCGTGCTAAGCAGGCATTTGTCCTTTTAGATTCCATAAATATAAAGAACATGTATGATTTTATATAAAGTACAAGTGATGCATTTTACGTTGCTAAAGCTGTACGTTTAGGTTTGACAAGATAGAGAAGAAATCACATCTGTTTCATCCTCTCCAGTTTCCAATTTTGAATAGGAACACACACACACACACACATGGGGGTCCAAATGGCTTTGGAATTTCTGGAATTATCTCACCAGAGCAGCCATTTTTTGGCCTAAGCCCAAACAGCATGCCACTTCAACTGAGTTGAGAATGGAGGCTCAGAATCTCCCAATAAAACTGAGTTGAAGAAAGGGTCCTGCTAGACTCTTAGTCTGACCCTGTAGACCAGGGGTAGTCAACCTGTGGTCCTCTAGATGTCCATGGGCTACAATTCCCATGAGCCCCTGCCAGCAAAAGCTGGCAGGGGCTCATGGGAATTGTAGTCCATGGACATCTGGAGGACCACAGGTTGACCACCCCTGCTTTAGACCACTGGATGGCCCCAGTTCAAATCCCTGGAAGCCAAGGAAGGCAACAGTGGCAAAGAGCAGGTGATCTGGATTGTTTCCAATCTTATTGATGCAACTAATTTTATATTAGGCATTTATACTGGTGGCATACATTGAGCTGGAACCCAAGACAAGGCGGAACGTTGTGTGGCAGAGTGCATGGAGGCGTTAAGGTGATTTATATGGCATGTGCACAGTATACCCAGGAAATCCTAGGTCATGGGTAGTCAAACTGCGGCCCTCCAGATGTCCATGGACTACAATTCCCAGAAGCTTCTGGGAATTGTAGTCCATGGACATCTGGAGGTCCGCAGTTTGACTACCCCTGTCCTAGGTGGTTTGCCATTGCCTGCCCCTGTATCATGACCTTAGTGCTGCTCAGAGGTCAACCTGCTTAGCTTCTGCGATCTGATGGACTATCCAGTTCAGGTCATTAAGGTGATGCTTCCAAACTGCTCTTTGCTGCAGCTGCCTGCCTTGGCCTCCAAGGATTTAGGATGGAGGCTACTAATAGCTCCTGCTTGATTTTCTTGAATGACAGGCAGCAGCCAGGCCCATATACCTAAAAAATTCTGCATCCAGAATCTAACTTTTGGTCAGGGTTCTTTGATGAGGTCTAGATTTTAAGTGCCACTGAGGGATAGGGCTGAAGCTAAGTAGGAGTTCCCCCTTGAATTCCGCCTTGGTCCAGCATCTGGGGGATGTTGTTCCAGCTGGGGTGATCCTTTATGGAAACAGGCCCCAACCCTGACCATGTCTCTCTCACCCAACTTGAGCTCCAGCGTATGGATTTTGTTCTCCAGATAGAGGCGACTGTTTTCTGTCTGCTCTGCCTTCTCCAGCAGTTTGCTCACATTGAGGACAGTTCCGTTGTATGAGACTAGATTGCCAGACTGAGTCTCCGGAGCTGGCTTGGTGGAACTCTTGGGAAGGAAGGAGGATGAGGGCAGTAAGGCAAGGTTCCCTGCAAGAACAAGAATATTACTCGGCATGGAAAATTCACGTAGAACAGTGATGAAGAAGAAGAGTTGGTTCTTATGTGCCACTTTTCTCTACCCGAGGGAGGCTCAAAGCGGCTTACAGTCGCCTTCCCTTTCCTCTCCTCACAAGAGACACCCTGTGAGGTGGGTGAGGCTGAGAGAGCCCTGATATCACAGCTCGGTCAGAACTGCTTTATCAGTGCCCTGCAGAGCCCAAGGTCACCCAGCTGGCTGCATATGGGGGAGCGCAGAATCAAACCCAGCATGCCAGATTAGAAGTCCACACTCCTAACCACTACACCAAACTGGCTCTTTGCCCTTCTATCCAGGACGACATTCCCAGAGTGAGTATCTGTGCTTAAGAAGGAAGAGAGAAAGCAAAAGACTGGGGATGAGACAGCAATGTTTGTTCAGAGAATCAACTGCCAGGGATGCCTCTTGCGGAGCAGAAAGTTCTCTCTTGCAGTGCAAAAGGGTGCTCCTGTCCCCATTCTTCTCAATGATGGCTGATCAGATGTGTGAAGTCTCTCCTACCTAACCTCAGCAGCTGAGCTCTTGTACCACTGCAAAGGAAGTGGGCAGCGCCTACAGCTGAGCTGCCAAGGGGGTGTGGGAATTGGGGGGTGGGGTGGACATTGCAGCTATTCGCCAGCACTGCATGTGACTGGATGTTGAGGGACTAAAGACAACTAGAAACTATTAATCTGGTACCAGGAGACTAGAAGCTGAGCCAGAAGTTGTTGGGAGGAATTCTAGCTGAAAAATGTGGGCCCTGCATCCACTTCTGTACAACTGAGCATGCCCCCCACCCCATCGAGATTTGGTACCTACCTAGTGGCTCTTCCTCAGGGCCTGGCTCAGTCCCTTCCTGCCGGTTGTAACGTAGGCTGCAGTAGCGGCACACGAACTGCGTCACCACCCTGTTCACCAGGCGCTTCACCTGCCACCAGATGAGATACCCCCCTCCATGAAAGGCACTGGGAAAGGCCACCCATGGATCCTTGTGCCCTCAGTGCCAGCCAGCCAGCCAAAGGGTGGTCTGCATCCCCAAATCATTCAAGCCATCAGAAAAGCAGGGAACAAAAGGGCCAGCGCTCACCTGATCTTTGCAGAGATGCAGCCCGAGGGTTAGGAGAATCTTTTCAAAGTCTCTCCGGTGTAGATAGCCACAGAAATTCAAGTCAAAGTAAACAAAGGCGAGGAGGGCATCCAGGGGCAGCACAGTACTTGGGTCCAACTCTCTGGGCTGAGGAGGAAAACACACATACACAGCGGTGCCTGAATGGTCAAGCTGGCACTTCCCTAATACTGTACCACAGACTTCAATAATCAACCAGGAAGGAAAGTGGGTTCTCTATGATATCAACTGCGGATTTAATATCAGGAAGGATCAGGCTCCAGACCCCAGCTCATTGATGCTACATTACACTCTGCCGGATTGTATATTCTGTGGAATGGTGGCCTGGAATGAACCCAGATGGCCTCTGGGTGAGAAAGAAACTACAAAGACTGCCTGAACCAGTTCAGGACTAGTAAGAAGAAAGAATACACTCAACAGCCGAAAAACCATAAAATGCTCTTTCTTCTTCCCTCCTTATGATGGACAAGCAATATGGGATAGTGAGTTCCAGGAACTTGTGGAACAGAAACTTGCATAGACATGATTTTACCACACACCGCAACAAGCAGATCCCAGTGCATAATTGAGCAGGCCAAGCAAGTCTTTAACAAACAAATGTCTAGTCCATGTGCATTTAAAGAAATACTGGGTTGCAAAATGAGAACTTCTATGCAAAAAGCTCAAAATACCCTACTATACCATAATCCCTGAAGGGATAAACTCCCAAGATGGGTATTTTCAAATGTCCCGGGGTCCCAAAATAAGTTCCTATCTCTCTCAGTTTCCTTACCCAGGCTAAGCATGCATGCAAACTGGCCCAGTAGTAAATGTAAGTGTTAGCTTATTTGCTATACAACACAATTCTCAGCTGGCAAGCTGCCGTTTATTCTAACTGAATATCAAAATTGGGCTGTGTTGTGAAATTAGTGACAGTTCAACAAAAGCTGAAGTATGAATCCTATACGTTGTTTCTGCTTGCCTGAAAATCTTCCTCTATTCCAATGAAAAGTGTTCCTCCAGCACTAGGCACGTCCACCCACACAAGACTAGAATGTTCCTAGCATCAGAAGATTGCCTCCAAAACAAAGGGCGGTGGGGCACATGGAAACAGGGCATAATCTTCACCTCCAACATAGGGTAAAACAGACAACAAACCATTTCTAGAGCTTCTAACCTAAAGGATCTGAAGCAGATTGCAAGAAGAAGAAGGAAAAAGGTTGCCTACTGACCACATCATGAAGTGAGGAGAATTCGATCTCTGACTGATTGGATGCCACGGATCTCACTTCGGCATCTTCCAACTTCACACCTGTTACGTAAGAAGATAAGGCCTGCTTTGGATGCTGGTGCAAAATGACCACCTGCCTTAAGCCAGACTTAAACATAATGTGCATTCCGAAGACTTTAAAAACATCATAACCGGCAGAACTTACAGGAGTGCAAAGCCTTGCTGTGCAGAAGACAAAATTGCATGGCCCTGGTTTAATAGGTATCTTGGCCTTCTCTACCAGGACTAGAGTAACTACCCGATATAATAAGTCATCTTTTGTCTCCTCTACAATTAAATACTGCAGCAGGTGGGCTTGCCTGCAGGCTGCACCAATTTCTTGACCACCCCCATTCCCCACCCCCGCCACCGCCTCGGCAGGATTTCCCACGCTTCCCACAGTACTTACCGAAATCCTCCTCCTCTTCCTCCCTCAGGAGCAGCAGGTCATCTTCCAGGCTGAGATCACACAGCTCCTCTGTAGAGTCCTTTGAGTCTGCTTTGACACTCCCACTGATCTTCTCCTTAGGTGCATTGGCCCCATCTTGACCTGCAGGCTTTTCTTTCACGTTGCTTTCCTCCTCCTTCTAGAGAGTTTTATATTTTAAAAGCACATTAAAAAGATTTTGTACACCCTGCAGACAAAACCAACCCCCCAGGCAATCAAAATTCTGTGATATGTATAAATTAAGCAAGTGCCCACAGTTCTGTTTCATTTGCATAATTTATTCTGTTTGTTTTTGCTTGCTCTCTGCCTCTCTAGTGACAAACAGAGGGAGAGAACATCACAGGGACATGCAAGCCACTGAAGCATCACTCCCAGAAACCTTGTTCAACCTCCTGTCCAGGTTCTGAGTTTTCAGAATGCATCAATTACACTTTCCAATGTCTCTTTTGGCAACCATAAAGGGCAGACACTTACTTTTTTACCATGAAAACTGAGCCATTCTCATGGATGCATTCTGCCCTTTTTCTGTTGCCCCAGATCAGAGTAGCCTACACACACAGCCCTGCACATCAATCCCTCCATAAATAGTTTGGAAAGACACGGGGGACCCTCAGCTCTGGCCTATGCAGACCCCTACTGACAGCCAGATTGGTGTAGTGGTTAGGAGCACCGACTTCTAATCTGGCGAGCTGGGTTGCGCTCCTCCATGTGCAGCCAACTGGGTGACGTTGGGCTCACCACAGCATTGCTAAAGCTGTTCTGACCCAGCAGTGATATCAGGGCTCCCTCAGCCTCACCCCCCTCACCAGGTGTCTGTTGTGGGGAGTGGAAAGGGAAGGTGACTGTAAGCCATTCTGAGTCTCCTTCAGGTAGAGAAAAGCAGCAGATAAGAGCCAACTCTTCTTCTTCTACTGCTCATGTCATGGGAGGCCTTGGCCTTGGGAGGCATGCTGACTCACCTGAGCATCCTGCTGGTTATTGGCAGGTGCCTCCTCTGCCCCTAGATTTTCTTTAGACTCTTCTTTAAGTTCACTCT
Organism: Paroedura picta; assembly: GCF_049243985.1. NCBI lineage: Eukaryota > Metazoa > Chordata > Lepidosauria > Squamata > Gekkonidae > Paroedura > Paroedura picta. The sequence goes on from NC_135380.1 coordinate 20,691,374, forward strand.
CTCCCTCCTTCTCCAAATCAGATGCTTTCTCTGGTTCGGGGTTCTTTGCCTCCACAGGCTCTTCCTTCTCTGGTAGGGCCAGTAATGCCTTGTACAGCTTGTAGCCGAAATCCCGTTGAAGCATCTCCTGGAAGAACTCTGCCACCACTGCCACCTCACGTGCGGAAACAGCAAGGACAGCGGTGAGTTAAGAGGCAAGGGGAAGATCTCAAGGTCTCTCTTGGACAAGAGACCATAACACAAAAGTCTCCTTCCTTACCCCACCTGTACCAATTTCTTTCCTCCACCATCACCCTGCTCACAGCACCAAAAACATACCTACCTATGACTCCAAACCATGCTGCTGCTTTGACCATTGCCATCCCTTTCTCCCAAGCACCTCTGATGCCAGCACATGGCTGGGACAAGTAAAACAGAAGGGAAATCTGAATCCATAAGGCTTGCTCAATAGCTTGATGAACTCACTGGACTCCTTTTAGGAGACAAAAGCCTTCTATAGCTCACCTGAGCATCTGCCCTTCCTGAAAACAGCACAGAATACCTAAAGCTATGCTATACAAAGGATGGACAGGCAGCGGCAAAAGAGGCAGGAAACAGTCAGGACGGGTTTAGCAAACCAGACTCCAAGCAGGGGAAATGAGGTCTACCTCAAAGGATAGCTTCTCCCGTTGCCGCCTATATTCCAGCAGGGCGTAGAGAGACATGTTGGTGCAGCTGGGCTGCCCCCCCTGCAGTGCTGGCTGGGGATGAGCAATAATGGCAGGTTCCAGCGGGGCAGTTGGGGCCTCCGGTTCAGGTGCTGGGGGCTCCACGGCTGGTTCAGGGGCAGATTCGGCTAAGTCTCCTTCCTGCTCGTTGGCCTCTGTCTCCTCCTCAGTGGCTGGCTTGGAGGCCTGTTCAGGCTCGATTTCCTGTTTAGGGGCAGAAATATTTTCATCCCAACTATCCATTTTCATCCGTGGGATGCTCTAGCAGAGCCAGGGACAGAGATGCAAGCAAATCTCCCCTCCAAGTCCTTCCAGATGGGCTGGATCATGGGCTGCTTCACACTGGGGCACTTCTCCCCAAGGGCTCCAATCCTTCCTTACTCACGTTATTCCCTCCCTCTTACTCCAGCCCCTTCTCACCATCTCTACTTTTTCTTCTAACGGTGGTGGAGCCTTTTCTGCTTTCTGTTTGCACAAGGCCTCCCATTCCTCTAGAGAAGGCATGCAGCTCCAGATGTCTGGCAGGAAGACCACCGTCTGCTCCTGATGAGAGGGGCTTCCTTCATGCAGATATCTGAACTCGGCAAATCGTAACCTGACATACAGAAGATTTAGAAAGCCAAGCACAGTTAGGACACAAATGCAGCACTTCCCACGAAAAGCTCAATCTTATCAGGAAGCGTGCGGCTTCGAGTTCCAGTGCATCAAGATCTTACCTGTCTCGGCTGGACACGTTGCCCTGTTAGATCTGCATAAATCCTGCCTGGTTCCAGTTCTGTGCCTCCCAGAGAGGCCAGAAGAAGGAAAAGCTGATAGCTCCAGAGGATCCTTGCTTGGCCAACACAACCATAACTCCTACACTGGATACACTCATAGCAGAAAGATGCCTTCGTTTAGCACAAATCCCAATCACTTCATGCCAGGACAGACTCATTTCCCACAAACCTTATCTTATTTGAGCAACTAATTTGGGAAAGAGCTGTACGGATTTTGGAAATAAGGAGAAATGCTTTAATAAGGAGAAATGCTCTTGCCCATTTTAAAGCTCAATTAAATATTTCTAGACTTCTGGGATACATTCAAGGAACCATAAAGAATTTTTTTGTCTGGGGGAACTTTTCACATGTTGAAATTTGGCACTGAACGCACACTTGCTGGGGAACTACCACGAATCCCAACTTTCAACAACACACACATGCCCACATGAGTTATGTGTTGGAAATCATGATGTGGAATATGCCTTCCCCTATGACACCATGGGAGAAGCTCTGATCCACAGCAAAGACTGAGACTGTCCTGGTGAGTCAGACTGGCCCAAAGAATGGCAGTTCCAAGAACATCCACTGTTGACTCTTTCCGTGGAATCTACAGACAAGGGAAGACTGGAGGATGCGTTGCAGTGTTTGGTCTATATCCCTCTTCTCCTCCAGGGACAAATCCTGTCCAACAAGCCCGCCCACTATGGTTGCCCCAGCACTGGACTTCACCCTCCAAAGAAGTCTGTCTTTGCACAATGTTGCAAACAGACGGTGTGAGCTTCTGAGCAACAAGCGCTCCAACCCAAGACTGAATTCAACAGGTGGCAACGCTTCAGAAGCCCAGAAGCTCCCATCTTCCCTCATCTGTTGCTTCCCAAACAAGTCACATGCACAGCCAGGTTTAAACAAAATAAGATCAGTTGCCATGGTTACCCAGCACAAGAAATCTATATATAGTTATGATGCAACCAACCCAAACCAATGTGCTCCCAGTTCCGGCTTCTTCCTTGGTGTTGATTGGGTAGAGATCGGCTCTCATGAAGTCCTGGCTGGTTCCAAAGAGCTCATGTGCAAAAGAACCTGCTGGAGCTCCAAGGAAACACACGGCTCTTGGTTAGGATAGCAGCACGAAAGGGCTTTTCCTGGAAGCAGCTCTCCTAGGCCAGTGCCAGGCACATGTCTTGACAGATTGGGCTCAGGGCATCAGCGAAAAGCCTCATGCCTGGGTGTACAGAACAACTAGTCCTCTTGGTAATAATGCCTACATTAATTCCTCAAAAAAAATCCACATAGTTCTGGTTCCCTTTAATGAAGGAGCCTCTTGCCCTCCTAACAGTGAATCAAAATAAGAGGTTATTCATTGCTCCCAGGGGATTTTAGAGACAATTTCATCACCACGGACAGAATGCGGCCTCTAGTGCAACACCTGCTGTGAATCCTTGTCCACCCTTGTCCATGGGGTGAGCTCCTTGTTCAATACACACTAATGTTTACCAAATCGGCTTGGGGTTTTTTTGTTTGGTTTTTTTGTTTGCAAAAAATGTGGGGGAAAGACATGAAAATTGGGACTGTTTCTGTCAAAGACCTTTCAGGACAACCGGATCTGAAACCAGGTTGCTGACCAATAACACCCAACACACACACACACACACACACTCACTCCTGTAATTTCTTTTCCTAGATTCTAATGGCTTGTCTGGGAGGCAGTGTGGTGTAGTGGTTGAGAGCGGCAGCCTGTAATCTGGCGAGCCAGGTTTGATTCTTTTGGGCTCGTCACAGTCCTGTTAAAGCTGTTTTTACAAAGGAGTTCTATCAGAGCTCTCTCAGCCTTGCCTACCTCACAGGGTATCTGTTGTGGGGAGAGGAAGGGAAGGCGATTCTAAGCTGCTTTGAGACTCCTTCCGGTATTGAAAAATGGGGTTTAAAAACCAATTGTTTCTCTTCTTGTTGTTAGAACCCCATTTTAGTTATTCTGCATATGATGTTGGTTTTCTAGCCTCACAGTTCAAGACATTGCTTCAGGTAACCCTCATCCTGGTCCTTTTTGGTTTTACAGCCTTTGACTGATAGTTCTCCTTTTGGGGGGCACAGGATACTACTAAACCAGCTGCAGGACATCCATTGAGAAAACATACACTAAGTGAGTCCCCAGATCCTTCATATTTAAACAATGCATTTTCTGTATGCATCTAGCACACTTCCCTTGAACAGTATAAAAAAAAAATAAGATTCAAAACATAAAACAGTCCTGTGGCATGTTGCAGACTAACAAAAACAATATTTCACATATTTTATCTTCTTACTTAAAATAATTGGTCTCTTTGTGCCCCTGTACAGCAGGTCAGTTTTTTTACTCATATACTGCAAATGGAGGAGTGTTGCTGAGAAGTGGTAGCTCTAGGCCACTTGGTAAGTAAGCTGAAATCTGAACAAGTGACTTCCCAGTCTCTTTGCTACTATGTACACCTGGCTTTCAAATTTAGTGGCATGGATGTTAGATGCCATAAGTTTCTTTGTTGATTGTGCTGTACTAGACCAGCAGGGCTACCCCTCAGGAATTTCTCTCCAATGTCAAACTCATTACAAGAGACCGCCACCTAGTGGTCAGTCCAGTCAAGCCACTGCTTTGCTGCTTTTTTTAAAATAGGGGGAAATGACATTCCTGAAAAGTTGTAGTTTGTGGAAAGTGAAAGAAACGCCACTGGCTCAAAGAGAAATTAGTCACGGGGGGGGGGGGTAGACTGGAGGGGAGAGCTGACTCCATGATTTCTGTTGTGGGAACTGGGGAACTACGACCAAGTTGTTGGTCTGAATCCGTTAGGTAATTTGAATTGGTCAAAGAAAAAACGTTAGGTGGCAACACTCTAATCCAATCAGCTTTATTTTTTCCCCACTGCCTCTACAGTAGCAATGCAAAAATTTGTACTGAGCTAAGCAGAGCATCCTATCCTAACACTGTGCTTTGTTGTGTTTCGTTTTCCTTTTAAATAAACTGACTCGATGCTTCAAATTTTGGCTTCTGAACTTTCTCGTGGTTTTGCCACAACACGGCATTGGTGTCTGATGCCACATCCTCTAGCCCACTGCGGCTCCCACAGAGAACAGAAGTGGAGATTGCAGAGAAAGCTAAATGGCACCTATGTGTCACTGAGTAGGGGAAAAGTGAGTCCCAAACTGAACCGAGCCAAAATGTCCCTGCCCGAACCAAGCCGGTCCAGCAAGATCAGCTTCCCCTTTCTCCCAGCCACTGATAAGATTTTGGGAGAGTGATCAATCCCCTGGCTAAAGCAAAGCTGTTACAACGGAATCTTTTGGAAGTAGTATTCCCAAAAGGGAGCCAGTTCTACAGCAGATGGAAGAAGACAAAATGCAATTCTGAAGGCAACATGACTTCACACTTGATACCTGCTTGGAAGATAGCTTACATGAGTATATGCCTAAACAGATCCACCTGTTACTGTATCCTGACAAAGAGGGATTAGGGTGGCCTTTGAAAGCACATCTTAAAGAGGAACACTCACCATTTAGTACAGGCACTCAAGTCCAAACCAGTCTGCGCTTTGGTGCAACGAATGGCTGTGCGAATCAGAACCATGGGGTCTGTGGCTGGGTCATGACCATCCAGCGACGGGGACCACTCCCCTCCAATCAGCACCGCTTCACCTGTTTTCTTTCCCAGCAAGAACTAGGGGAAGAGAAATGGTGAGATAAGCCCAAAGGCCTGGCTCCTCCGATTATGCACTGGACTAGCGTGACCTAGCCCTCGCCTGCGCCCCTGGCGGACACGACAACGCGGAAGAACCCGCGTTACCTTAACGAGGGCCTGGGTTGGGCCAGGGCTCGGTGGAACCCCAAGATGGAGGCGATGTCAAGCATATTCGGGGATTTTCCACTAAGCTCTGTCGCCGCCATCTTGGCTGTTCCAGCATAGACTCATAGCTGCCTTGTAGGCCAAGAGCAAAGAAATCACTTGGTGTCCATTGCATGAATAGGTTTGTAGATACATTTAAGGTGATGTACAAGGTGAAAGCCAATTTTAGTTTGTAACATCCAGCTAGATGCAGGCTTTTTAATTTACCAGAACTCTTCAACACTGTCTTGTGTCCTCCTGGCTAGTCTTAACAAAACATTTTTTGTGAATAGGGTTCCTGGTTTTTTATTTTGGACTAGCACAGCTGCAAATAATTTATGTCCACAAGCAGGGGGAAAGTGAGTTACAAAGCCAAAGAGAACCAGTGCAGTCCTAGAGATGGAGTGCAGGACAAATTATTATTATTATTATTATTAGATTTATTTCCCGCCACTCCCTTGCGGCTCGTGGCAGGTAACAGCATCCCAGAATCCCCATTAAAACCCCATTAAAACAATAATAACATGCAGGCACAGACATCACACAACAACCATCCACAAACCACCATCAGCCTTATTATAAAAAGGGAACAGTGGCCCACCTAACTTACAGGCATGATGTGAGGCAAGAGACATAAAGGAGTGCATCATTTTAAAATGGCTATCAATACTCCTAAGCAAGCAATGAGGAGACTTGTCACTACAACATTTAATAGTTTCCTCTGTCTTGGACACAAATGTATTACTAACTACAAATATATCTCCCCAAAGGCAATTAAAAAAAATTGTTACTGCATGCCATCTGGCACCCTGTGTTAGTCCCAGAGAAAAGAAAGAAAATTAAAAGGTGGGAGGGAAAGGTCAATGCAGATCCCAGGAGGATACACACAACCACATCTCAGAAACCAAAAATGAAATCACAACACAGCCTTCAGACCAGAATCATATTTTTAGTCTCCAAGCTAACCCTGTTTCTCAAATTCCAGCTTCAACATCTTCTTTAACTCCTGACATGCTTTGGAATTGCTCTTTTTTTTTTTTTTTTACTGGCATCAGTCTCCTATTTCTTCCTATGCTCTTGCATCAGCTCAGTTCTTGCATGCATCTCTTTCTCCTGGTGTAAAAACTCTCACCTTAATTTGCTTTGTGGGATGCTCGGGATTCTCCCTCTGATCACTGGAATCTTCAATGTATAGCAAGCAACTACGGTAGAATTCTTCTATGCCTGGAGAAGACAGCAGCAAAACCTACACTGGGGAAGAGGCCATAGCTTAGCGGGACAGCACAAATTTTGTATGTAGAAGGTTTCCAGGTTCAATCCCTGGCATCTCCGCTGGAAAGGGTATCAAGCACTACAGCTGGAAAGGACCTCAAATAACCTCTATTAGTTGAAGTAAACAGAAATAGGCAGAATTAGAACACCTTCATTCAAGCAACGTGGCACAGTTGGAAAAAGCAGATCTTTCCCTAAATTCCATCATGATTTCCCTTTAAGAAAAACACGAAGAAGCAAGACATTTGAGTGAAGAGTGGATGTTCTTTGTGAGACCTTGGTATTTATGCTGTTCTCCCTGGTTGTCTTTGTTCATAAAGTTCAACAGATAGTGGCTTAGTAGCTCGAAATCTTCTGACTGTTTTAGGAAAATGTACTGGACAGAGGTTTTTTTTAAATGTAAAGTACTTATAAAGCCATGGGTGGCAAGGCACTTTCTTCAAAGGGGACTTCCCCTTTCTCTCACACACAAGAGGGAATTTCTCTTCCAAGATAGTGTCTGCCCTGACACTATCATCTGAAGACAGAAAGAATGTGCGTGTCTCTCTCTGAGCTTCCCTCCTATAGCAACCACTGCAGATCCGCCCAACCCACTGGGCTATCAGTATGCATTGATTTAAAGTTCTCCATATTATTCTATCATGTTGCTTGCTGTTATCACTGTGTTATTGTTATAAACTGAGTTAGCTGTATCATTCTGAGCCTTCAGGAAGGGCGGTATATAAATATCTAATAAATAAAAATAATATGTTTTCATTTATATGGAAATGTATGCAGATTTAATCAATTGATTAAAATTTACAGGATCATTAATTGAGTAACAGTCTGAATAATTTTAAGGGTTTTTTTAAATGTTGATGAATACTGCCCAGAGTGATCTTTATGGCCCAAAATTAGGGTATGAATAAGATATCATTATTGTTATAATTAATAATGATAATACCAACAACAACAGCAACACCACAACTCTTATCTCATAATTTGAGATTAATTTGAATTGGTGGAAGTAACTCCTCTGCCTGGTCTCTAATTCCTTATGGCTCTGGCACCAGCAATTTAAGTCAATTAATTAAAGCTAATATTGTAAAGCAGTTAAGAGGCCAGACTAGGATTTCGGAGAACCAGTTTTGAACCTCTATTCTGCCATGGAAGCCTGGCTGGGTGTCCTGGGGCCAGTCATTCTCTCTTACCCTAACCTACCTCAATTTGAGGTCAAATGGAGGAGAGAAGAATTATCCTGTAAACTACTTTGGCCCTCCATTAGGGAGGAAAACAGGGTGCAAACGAACGAACATAAAAGGTCAGTCAGCCTCAGGTGAATCTGTATAGTACTGACCTTTAAATATTATCTATAAAGGAAAGGAAGGCTTAAGTTGGCTTTCTACAAGCATGTAAAGTGTAGCAAAGAAGAAACCAAAAGTATGACAAAATAAAGTTTTCAATAAAGTTCGGGTTTGGAATTCTAGCTTACTAAAATTACTTCTGCACCCACTTCTTCACATTGACAGGGCAGGGACCAAATTCTCACCTTGGCACTGAACACAGAGTTGGAGTCCTCCGGCTGAGCAACCGGGGCAGTGCCCTCCTTAGCAGGAAGACCTTCTTCAGTTGGACAAGCCACCTGGATCCGGCTGGGGTGCCTGAGGGTTAATGGCCGAGTAAGCGGAAAGGTGTCCAGCCAGCAGAGGCGGACGTCATAAAACTCCTTGGGCAACTGGATACTGCTATAACGCCTCAGGATTTCCATGGCATCACAGAAGGGACTGGGAAGACAGAGGCATCAGTGTCAAATTTTGCAACGCAAACAAGCATGTATTTCCTATGCTGCCCTTTTGAAAGATGATCAGAAGTTCAGGAAAGTTCAGGATGATCAGGAAAAACCCAAGCTCCCTGGATTCTGGTCAAGGAAAACATCATCGGGTCTGCCCATTAATCTGGGAGCAGAATCCCCAAAGTAGTCTCTGTATATAAAACAAAGAACTTTATTGCATAGACCAGGGGTAGTCAACCTGTTGTCCTCCAGATGTTCATGGACTACAATTACCATGAAACCCTGCCAGAAAATGCTGGCAGGAGCTCATGGGAATTGTAGTCCATTGACATCTGGAGGACCACAGGTTGACTACCCCGGCATAGACTACGTATCTGCCTGATAACACCGCGTGCTCCTCTGTAATTTCCCAAGAGTCATGCCAAGCTGTCGATTCCATCTAATGTTTGCTCCCATGTGGTTCCACCAAAGGGCCCTTTCCCTCTTGATCTCACCTGTTCACAGCGTAGCAAGCCAACTGGACCCGGTACTGGGGTGGTTCATGCCGTGGCTTTTTCACAACCCACGGCTCACCACCCTTCTGCTTCCGTTTCTTGGAATCAAAGTCATCCCTGAAAGTGGAAAAGGCACAACGGCTGTTACGGTCATAATTCTGTTGCAGAACTGAAATGCTCCACCTCTAAGAAGCACCGTCATACAGTCATTTGGGAGAGAATGGATATCGAAATAGATTACCCAAACCCACACTCCAGGAAGCAGTTATATGGGGCCTCTAATTATGACTAACCAGATTTTGAGCTATAGATTTCATCACTGATCATTCATACCAGAGTTCCCAGTGCTGCAAACAAGAAACCCCATGCTGATTCCTTGAGCAGAATGTCTCCTTTCCAAGGTCCAAACAGGCTGGAATGTGTTCAGCAATAGAACTGTGACAGGCTTTAATCACAAACGATCCAGCAGAAAACTATTCAAAAGTGTATATAAATAGTGCTCCAAATAGGGCTACAGGCCTATTTAGAAGATTTTTGGGACCCCATTTTTTACTATCTGAAGGAGCTAACAATCGCCTACCTTTCCTCTCCCCACAACAATCGCCCTGTGAGGTAGGTGAGGCTGCGGGAGCTCTGAGAGAACTGTGACTGGACCAAGGCCACCCAGCTGGGTTTATGTGGAGGTGGAAAGGGGACTCAAACCTGGCCACTGCTCTTAACCACAACACCAAGCTGCTTCTTGCCCCAAGCTGGCTCTCATCTTAATGATGCAGACTCTTGCAGAGCAAGGAAGGACTGAAACAACACTGTAGCTGCAACCCAGATTTTTCTACAACACTACAAGTCAGCAGGTTGGATAGGCAGCAGCAGCAGCATGCAGAGATGGAAGGGAAAGGCATGTGGTATAGCCCAGCTGAATGTAGCGCAGGGTTGAGCAGCCGGATTCCTTTTGTTCAACAGGCTGTGCCAGAGAAAACCTTAGATCTTGTAGAGCAGAGGAGATGGGCTTTAGCAAAACAGCGTTGCATGTATATAAGTTCCCGTTCTAGATAGTTCAAGCATAAAATGTTCCTTGGAAAGGTTATTCTTGGGAACATGCAGTGTCAGGTACTGGGAGAAGGGGAAGGAGAGATTTTTTTGCCAGTACAAGGACACTCGCTGACCTTACCATCTGCTTGAATCCTGCCTGCCCTTTGGGCCCCGACCAGTGTATCTCCCAAGATAACCAAGGTGGAGTGATGGAGAGGTCTGGAAGAGGCTCATGGCTGGGGAAGAAAAATACCTGGTGTTATTTCTACCCCTTGGACAATCTGGTCAAGTTTTTAAGCCAGGCCATGAGATTACTTAGGATTGTCATTAACAGCACTTTCCAACTCACACATAATCTACCTTTCATACTGAAAAGGTAGGGTGAACATCATACAAATATACTACAAACATCAAGATGCTATTCCAAAGCTCCTGCTGGCCCTTACTAAGGTAGCTGGCCAGGATTAAAGAAGTATCTCATGGACCAAAGACCCAGATGCTTGTTCCACACCTCCAAGATAGGATAGAAACCACCCTGACTTTCTCAAATAAACTCACATTTCTACTGCCATCACCATGTCCCCAAATTCTCTACATTTCAAAGGCTCTAGTACCCTATCATCATGTCTCACCACCACCTATACTTCCCCAATGCTTTATGCATTAAAACCTACGTTTCTGGGGAAACAGAGGCGGGATTCGGTGAGGCTGAAACAGCAATTGGGGCTGAGAACCCAGGATGCCTTGCTTCTGTCCCAAGGAAGTCACATGGAGAAGAGGCGTAGGGGCCTTCAGAAGAGGCTGTGGGATGAAAGGAAGTCATCAACCAATAATGTTTTCCAGAAAGACAAACTGATATTCCTCTATAAAGTCTTAAAAGTTCACATAACAACCACAAGGAAATTAAGACGGGAATCTTTCTTTATGGGAGGGAAGTTCCAATTTCTTCCTAATGCCAACTAAACTGGCAACACAGCAAACCAAAGAAGGGGAAAGATGGGAAGATATCAACAGTTACTAGCCACAGAAGTACAGAACATCCAAATACTCATAGCTGCTTGTAGCCTTGTCAGAGGCATCTTTGCCCACTGTGGGAAACAGCATACTTGGTTAGATGGACTTTGGTCTGACCCATCAGGGCTCTTCTTGCTACACCAAAAGAGTACAAATATATAAAGTTTGTAGGATGCAAAACAGCCTAATCAAGAAGTAATCTGACCGGCTGTATAAGCAGTTCACATGTCCCCCCAATTACATGAGCAAGAAATATTTTGATTCCTTCTTGATTAGACACATCAGCAACTACAGGAATGCTACACTATGAACTTAAGTCCTATCTGTAATCACAGAATAAACTTATCTGGGACAGGTAAGGCAATGTATGTGAATGATATTTCTTAATGTCAACAATTCCAAAACGGAATAACAATTCTTAACTAATACAGTCAATGTCTCCCCTCTTTTGCCAAGAATAATTCAATATTATCAGATTATCCTATGCCGACTTGAATCTTTTATGTAGAAAGAAACAATCGTCCTTCTCCATTCAGGAACACTTAACCCCTGTATTACCTGATTTGATAGTGTCTGGACCTTCAAGGCATTCCAGGGCACTGACTGATTTGGGTTGCAGACAGCTTTCACCAACACTTTCTCACCAATCTGCGGCATCCGGCCTTTGACAACACTGGACCACAACAGAAGACACCCCCCAAAAAATGTGTATTAGTTCTGCAGGTGGCATCTCTAAAAACCGTTCAGTAGAGGCTCAGAATTCAGCCGTTCTAGCCAGATTTAGCAATCTGGTTGTGCTACCAAAAGATTAGAAGCACACAGAATAGAAGCCAGTGCTGTTTTTCTTATTATTCGTACCACTTGCAGACACTGGTGGTCTGCTGCTATCCCTCCTCCCTTCCCCAAATGCTCTGCTCACCTTAATTGGAAGAAAACTTCATCGTCCACAACTCCAAAGTAATCATGGAGGCTGGTGACTATTCCAGTAAAAACTCGCTGCTTCTCTCCCCCCTGAAAAGGGAAGGCCAGAGAAACTATATGTAGTCAAAATGAAAGGTCATACACTGAATAATGTTGTCCCAGACTGTTCTTAGGCACAGTTAACATGCAGAACTTTTACAGGTGGCAGAGATGGAATAGGTACAAGCCATCTAATCCATTCATTTTATCAGCTTCTGGATTAATGCAATAGAATTCTAGGTTCTGGGTTTTAGGCTGAAGCCTGAGAAGTCACACAACCTCACCATCTTTACTCAAGCTATTTAAATTTGTTATTTTAATGGCTATTTAATGTTTGTATGATGTATTTGGTTTTATCACTGTTTACTAGCATTTGGTTTTAGTTTTCTAGGAGAAAGGCAAAACCAGGAATGTTTTAAATAAATAAAATTGGATGAATGCTTTGAAGCTCTTTCATCTATCATACAAGCAGCAGGCCATTTGGTGAGTCCCAGGCAAGTCACAGAATACATCTGTACCCTTTTCTGTTTAACAGCTGATCAGTCAGGAGCTTGTGTGCTAACAGTACAGGGAACAAATGTGTTCAAGTAAATAAATATCACTGATAGTAACTGTACTCACAGTTCTGGACTACATTCAAAATTAATTCAAGGGGCCTCTTGTTTCTTTCCTGGTTGCACTGAATGCTGATAGTTTGTCCTATAATACTATGGATACTAATACTATAATACTATGGCCCAATACAAACATTACTGAATCTAGCAGCTTTTCATATGTAGAGGAAAGGAGCATCAGTGGCATCTGTTACCACAGGAAGGAAATCACAAGTGAATAAAGTTACATGCTGAACTGGAGCAAACGGTATACATTTGCACATAGAAGAGCCTGAATCACATGACTTCTGCATTTCAACAGGTGTGTATGTGATCATAAAATTTGTCATGACAATTCAACAGAGACAGATTTAAAAGGCCCGCTAATATTTAAAACCACCTTTAGAAAAGCCAGGAGGGCAAAAAAATAAACGAAGAAACAGAAAAAGAGGGAGATTTGCACCATGTATTTCATCTCTGGATACTTAACTAGTCAGTTTCCCAACTGTAACCCTAAGAGATTTGCGTCCCTGAAGTACACAATTCATCTAGCTTGTTTAACTAGCAGTTGGTTGGCATTGCTATGTAATAAACCTGTCCAAGAAAAGGAATATTAATCTAGTCTGCATGAGCTATTCTATGGAGTGAATGACTCTGTGGCAAGTGAATTAGTTCTGAAGGTGGAAAACCAGTAAAAAAGACCACCTTCAATTCTATAACAGATTTCAACACATGCTGGGAGCAACTGTGGTCAATTAACTTACACCAAGCTTTTTCCAAGCCCTGGTGCTTGCCATGGACAACTTGGTCAAGGCTGCCTGCACAGATTTAATCTGGGCTTTTTAATAAAACATGATGTCTTGGGAGTATAAGCATTAGCTCTTGTATCTGGAACATCAAATATCTAGCTTCCATCTTCAATACTACAAACAGAAATGTGCCAACTGAACTATTAAAAATGACACATGACACCAAACTGTGCACTGAATTTGGAAGTCTGGAAGGAAAGGCAGTGAAGGGCAGCATGTTTACCCACACACAGATTTGCTCACTTTGAATGCCTGGTACATATTTTGCAGCCCCTCCTCCACTGGTTTTCAGCCAAATTGGCACCATGTGTGCAAGCTCTGGTTTCATCTGATATAGAGGGAATTCAAAGCCACCTGTCTGAGGCATCAGGAAAGACACACAGAAAGTCTTCATCTGTCCTCTAGCCAAGATTCAGTAAGAGATGACAAGGGGATTTGCAGTCCTGTTTCTAAAACATGTGGCTCAGCCCAATCTCAAAAAAGCAGTGACTAGAACCACCTCAGCACTTGAATGACATATAGTGTTCTCAAGTGAAGGCAGATACCAAACTGCTCTTGGCAGGGAATAAAAGGTATCAGAATTTCAGCTTCTAGGGAAAGCCAACCTCTCCTACATACCTGAAGATGTCGTGTTGCCTGGATTATATCTGCTGATATAGGAGGATTTAATAGGCCAGGTGCAGGTCCCAGTAAAGAGGCGGGTTGAGTTCCTTGTAAAAAGAAGTACAAAATTTAGGCTGATCCTGCACTGAGCAGGGGGTTGGACTAGATGGTCTGTATGGCCCTTCCAACTCTATGATTCTATTTTAATCTCTAGGATACTTTAGAGAGATCAGGTAGCATACTGGAAGAAAAGCAGGAGGAAAATAAGTTTTCTGTACTTTTAGAAAGTTGGTTAAGATGTTTTGAGGAACTTAAGGCCAAAAAACAGGATATAAATGAACAAATTAAAGGATAAATGCAGGTACATTAATTTGAGGGATGCTGCATTTTGCAACAACAATTTCTATGCCATTTATTATACAGTAACAAGTTTCTTATTACTCAGACAAAGGTTGGACAAAAAGATACTGAGCAAGTCCGGGTTGCCAGATTCAAGTTGCCAGATTCAAGCTGGGTTGAATCTGGGTTGCTGAAGGCTGGCATGCCTACTGTACCTAGAACTGATCCATATATTCAATTTGTTTTTCATTAACTAATGCTGGCAAATAAGGCACAAGCCACATTCACCAAGTGTGTTCAGCTTGGGAATACAAATCCTTTAATGCTTCTGAACTCCTCAACTGGCCAGAATGAGAAGGGATGGAAGAAGAGCGGAGTCTGCTCTTTAAAAAGAAGTAATATTCAAGCTCTTTTAAACTACCTGTATGTCATATAATTCCAAACAGCAAAACAAAATCCAGTAATCTACAGAAATACCAGTACCAAGTGGAAGAGCTAAACATACAAGAGCATATCCCCTGATTTACAGGAAAGCAGAAATATTTACTTATGTATGTGACAGACCTGTGAATGATCTGGATCCCTGGTGACCGCCAGTTCTCAGCTGCTTCTGACGCTTGAACTGGGCCATTTGGAAAAGTTGAATTTATTTTCTATCTAAACAATATAAGAAGACATGTCAAGTTTAAAGAGACGCCACACTGAAAAGCTGTCACAAGAAGATGTCTTCACCCATCAAAAACCATACTGACAAGCCATGCTCCACTGGTGTACTTGTGGCCACAAAGCCACCTCTCTGCTGCAAAACTGGTCACCGTTGCTTAGTATCTCATCAACTGCACTAAATTTCAGACCAAGGCGCCTTAGACCCTGTATTCCTGAAGTTTTTGGCTCAAACAATAGGCCTCTCTGAAGAGAGAGGAATTGCAAGCAGCCTAGCATCCTCTGACAGCTTGGAGAATAATTGCTTATTCAAGTGGGAACCCCCAAGGTTACAATTATTATTTTTAAAGCTCTCCAAAGCAGGGCTGCGGGGAGCTCCTGTAAAGGCATACATTTTCAACCCAGTGGAGTGCATTAACGACTGTGTCAGATCAGGGAGACCCAGGTTCAAATCTCCACCGGCCAGGAGGGCATTCAGCTAAACGCTCTCTCCCACCCTCACAGGGCATACAGGGTCGCCATGAGGGTGAAGGGAGCGAAGAAGCGTATCTGCTGGGCCGCTGGCTGGACGCAGTTACCAGGAGCTGTGTCAGGAGGATGCGATGGCGGGATGGGCCAGGGGACACGGAGGGGCTTCTCTCTCCCTCCTCCCGTGGGAACTCAGGGGCCAAAACAAGTCCTGAGAGAACGGTAATGGCGGAGGGGGGGCGACAAAAACGTTGCCCGGCAACGGGGCCCTCACCAGAAGCGTCCGGAACGGGCCCCGCTCGAACCCACCTGAGGGGGGGAGGGAAGGAGCTGGCCTGCGACACCAGGGACAAAGGAACCCGGAAACACCACCCGGATATGCGCCTCAACGGAAACGCCTCCCGCCCGCCGATCAACCCGAACGTGGCCCGGCCGCTCCGCCTCCCACACGCCGGAAGTTCTTTTGCCCAGACTGTCGCTCCACCCGGAACTGGATGTGCCCGGAGTTGAGATTCCAAGCAAGTTTTGAAAACGACTGAAGGGCTCCAGCCCACAGTGTCCGTCCGGGTCCCCGATCCGCGGGATGTTGGTTCCTGGTTTGATTGATCCAGCTAGGCTCGTCTTAGCAGGGGGGAAGGAGGGACGCGCGAATAACTTATTTCGAGGATCTGGTTTGGGGCCGGTCACTGGCCTGCGCGGAAATGCTAAATAAACTCTGGATGTGTGCTTCCTTTCAGGCTTTTCCCTCGCTCCTCGAGAGTAGACCGTTTTTATTGAAAGCTTCTCTTTGTGATCCTCCCTGGCTTCGTGTGCAAAGTGGAAAATGCTCATTCATGGAGTTCTACAATTCCTTCTCCATTATTTATTAGATGTATCATCCCAATGATTGCATTGATTTATATTGTGTGATCTGAATCTCAGTGAGAAAAATGCTCATCGCCAGAGTCCGTCCCCCCGCGACGTGTGTTTACAGCAGGAAACCAGAAAGTTTCCTTCACGCAGATTTGGAAGAAGGAAAAAACAACACCACTTTGGAAAAGTTAGACGGGAAAAGCCTGAGATAGAAAGTAGCTTCAAACTGAAAATATGCTCGCCCTTCCGCAAAAAAAAAAAACAAAAAAAAAACCGTCTAGATTATTCTTGCAGATGATACCACTCTAATGGCAGAAAGTGAAGAGGAACTAAAGAGCCTGTTGATGCAGGTGAAGGAGGAGAGTGCAAAAGTTGGCTTGAAACTCAACATCAAGAAAACAAAGATCATGGCATCCGGCCCTCTCAATTCATGGCAAATAGATGGGGAAGAAATTGAGGTAGTGACAGATTTTATTTTCCTGGGCTCCAAGATCACTGCAGATGGGGACTGCAGCAAAGAAATTAAAAGACGCTTGCTCCTGGGGAGGAAAGCTATGGCAAATCTAGACAGCATCCTAAAAAGCAGAGACATCACCCTGCCAACAAAAGTGCGTTTAGTCAAGGCTATGGTATTCCCAGTTGCAATGTATGGCTGCGAAAGTTGGACCATAAGGAAGGCCGAGCGTCAAAGAATTGAGGCTTTTGAACTCTGGTGCTGGAGAAGACTCTTGCGAGTCCCTTGGACTGCAAGGCGAACAAACCGGTCAGTCCTAGAGGAGATCAACCCTGACTGCTCTTTAGAAGGCCAGATCCTGAAGATGAAACTCAAATACTTTGGCCACCTCATGAGAAGGAAGGACTCCCTAGAGAAGAGCCTAATGCTGGGAGCGATCGAGGGCAAAAGAAGAAGGGGACGACAGAGAATGAGGTGGCTGGATGGAGTCACTGAAGCAGTCGGTGCAAACTTAAATGGACTCCGGGGAATGGTAGAGGACAGGAAGGCCTGGAGGATCATTGTCCATGGGGTCGCGATCGGTCGGACACGACTTCGCACATAACAACAACAACAGATTATTCTTACAAGCAAGACGTCACTGCCACCACATGGTCAGTTTGGGAAGTATTCCTATTGCTGTAACTAGAGACACAGACAATCCACGTCAGTTTTGTTCAATGTAAAGCATGTGTTTTACCAAAAACAGAGCAAGTGAAGGAAGCTAAATTCTTAGCACACCCAGGATTGTGCAAGTGAAGCAGTTTCACTCATCCCCACATACCAGAGTGGCCTGGATTTCATTCACTAATTGCATGCCAAAAATTACATAATAAATGAACGAGCCCCCCAAATACATGCTCCATTTCTGTACAGTTAGCTACTCCAGCATTGCCACCTTCCAGTCAACCTGCACTCATATGTAATGCCACTCTGGGCATTTATTTACTTTGAAAAGAGATGCAGCAGTGTCACCCCAGAAGTAGCAAAATCCAGAACGGTGACTCATACAGAACCAAAGTGTCTCTAAAAGCATGTAGCTGTAATTCTGACACATTTGGAGTGAGGAGGGGTAGGAGGTGATCTTTACAAGTTGTAAGGGTGAAATGCCTTCCCTATCAAACTCATTAAAGTGTGCTTTAGGTAACAGAGTGTCAGGAAATGCTGCTGTAAGAGACCAGAAACATATGCTTGTGAAAAGTTAGAATCTAACTCAGCACATGGGGTGACCTCAGCAAAACAGGTGTGATGCTTTCTTGCCAGCACTGCTCTGTGCTAGTTATGCCAGTGTTCTTCTACAGACTGAAAATGTGGATCTGCAGTGACCATCCAGTATAGCCTCAAATGCCTACAGGCCCGAAGCAGATTATGTGCTTACTGGAGCACCAGCAGATGGCCCTGTGTAGCCCCCCCTAAGGAATACACAGCTTGATATATATATATTCCACTTCCTTCTGATAGCACCGCTATGCAGTCAATTATATATGAGGATAATTTTTCCCTCCTTTCAATAATTTAAAAGGTTTGCTGGGGCATTTCATGACAGAAAGCAGGATGGAGATCTGTTAAATCAATTTTGCCTGTAAAAGATGCAGGTCCTAAATGTCTGCATTTAAAGGCACAGATCTCTATTTAAATCACATCAAATTGTTCTCTCCTTATGCTTGTACCAAAGCCTGACACAGGATGCTGCAGCTTGTCATAGCCAAGACATTCTTTACAAAAAAAGAAGTGATAAGATCAAACCAGCCAAAAAATTATTATCTCACAGAAAATCCAGAATAGGAAACAAAATCCATGTAAAACATTTTAGCACACCAACCTTCTACCAAACACTTCCATCTACTCTCAGCCTACAGGGAACTGTGCTTCACCCAACAATTTTAAGTGACATTTAGACCTTGCAGGGTTGTATTTTTTCTAATGAGACAACCCCTCCACTGACCCTCTTCCTCCCAAAACTGCACTGCTCTACACCAGTGCCTACAGCAATTAAACCATTGGGTCTGTCAGCCATCTAATAACAAAGGCTGGCAATGTTGGCAAATGCTGGCAGGGGCTTCTGGGAATTGTAGTCCATGGACATCTGGAGGGCCGTAGTTTGACTACCCCTGATTTAAACAGTCTGACAAGAAGGGAAAACTTTCCTATGGGGTTGCTACCACTCCGAAGCAGCTATGTGGTGGTGTGCAGGTAATCAGCCAGCAGGAACAAAACATTATATGTGTGAAAAATCCCACACAAGCATTTTTGCCTCCACTGCCATCATGTTTAATCCAGCATTACTGTGACGGGCAGTGCAAATGTAAGTGGAGTTTCCCCCTTCTCAAAACATTCAGTTCAATGAATGCTGAAGGCCGTAACTCTGTTTAGGATTTCAGTGTTAATGGAGAATTTTACAAAACAAACACCAGATGTCCACAGTAAGCCTCTTGTTTGTGGTGGGTGGGAGACGTGCTTTGATCTGGCAAGCAACATCCGAAGCTACCTCCGGAGAGGTAAATCCAGCAGTCCAGTGTTGTTTATTGTACATCAAAAAGGAAGGAGGTAGCAGGGAAAGGATAATCAAACATCATCAAATGTAAGGAGCCTTGCCTGAGCTCCATCCCAGACTATGTTTATACAAGAGTCTGTTGCTAGGAGCAGATAAAGCGCAGATCACCAGCTGCAGCACAGAACCTGGAGTATTTCAGCATTCCTCTTCAGGAGATCTTCGTATTCATACTAGTGGGGATTCACTCATTCCATCTGAAGAAGCAGGCCTGTGCCAGCACAGAGAAATGTCTGTGCCAGCAGAAAATGGTTAGTTTTAAAGGCGCCACAAGATCCCTGTTAATTTAACTGCAACCGTCTAACACCTTCCCAGAGGGGGGCATGCTCTAGGCACTGACTCATCATGTACTCAAACTCTGCTGAAAGATGTCTGAATCAGAAATGCTCCCCACAACTTGCATTAATATTACCAATATCTCAGGCAGAAGGCTAAGGACTGCAACCTCTTCCTGCAAGCTTCCAGTCTAGGAAAAACTTTCACTTAATTCAGCTCAAGGAGTCATTGCGTTTCAACCCAGCTTATTTCCTCCAGTATTTGCAAAACAGGGTGTTAAAAAAAGAGAAGTCTCTAAATTTTATTTTCCTTTTCAATACTTTGAAAATACAGCAACTGTCTGGTATATACACAGTATATGTGATCATTGGGTCATAAATATACAGAACTCATATGGTTACATATACAAAGAAAAAATCAGTGGTGTCAATCATCTGTTTTAGCAAGAAAAAAAAATATGATGGCCAAAACCAATAAGTTATTTCACATTCTGCAACCTAGGGATTTCCTGGTGGAGGAAAAAACGGGGGGAACGGAATTTCTCTCATCTCTCCTCCAAGCCGCTTGCCTGTGTACAGCTCACATAAGCCTTATATGTTCACAGCCCTACAAGTTAATAAGAAAGCAGCATCAAACCTCAGTCTAACGTGATGATGGGAAAGGACCCACAGGAAAAGCCAAGTGAACGGGGGAGGGGAGGAGATGTGTATGGGCCAATACTGGCATGAGGACCAGCCTCGGAGTAGCCTGTCCAAAAAACACAGAAGGACAAAAAGTGGGATTGATTGGGCCCAATACTAAGGGCCAAACTACACAAGATGTTAAACAAGCTGAGTCCAGATTCCCTTCTTTTGGAGCTGCATGTGCAGATACAAAAGTGTGTGTGTGTGTGTGTGGGGGGGGGAGAATAACTCCCCTCTACATCATTGTGTGAGCCACACAAAATGGCACAGGGGAAGAGCCCTTTCTCCACCGCACACTATGTCCCCCAAGTCAAATTGAGCCCTGCATTGTTTTATATGGATGTTCCCCACAGCTGCAGTGTAGCTGAAAAGTCAAGTCTGGGAAATGTGGATCCAACTCAGTCAAAATGTATCGCGTAGTCTGGTCCTAAGACTTGGTGTAGATGTAATGCTAGCTTCCTGGGTTTGCAAACCCACTTTAACCCATGGTTCTTCTGCACTAGGCCAAAAATAATCTTCTCAGACCCTGAGATGTGGACTTTTTTGCCAAGGAAGGACTGCCAAGGCCAATCCCATCGATCTGTAAATCTCAGAAGATAGGGCTCTCTTCTGAATTCTTATTAGCAAGACACTCCTCATTTCTGTCCTGCTGCAGAAGAGGGAAGGTTCCTTAGCTGCTCATAATTTTGCAGACAAATCCATCACATCTGCCAGGTCTCACCGCATGGGAAGGTGTTTTGATTGGCGTTTCTTTGCCCCCAGAGTGGGCATAAAACGCCTCCTGGGGTGAAGCTCTTGTTTGTCTGATACATCATCCACTCTGTAAGGGAAGTTAGAAAGGAAAATCAGATTGGAGACACCCCATGAAGGAAGCCCCAACAAGGCCTTTGGGGGGGGGAAAGTCATTTCAACAGCCATTTAATTTTTATTACATATTTCCTCTGAGAAGCTCAGGATGGGATACCTGTTCTCCCTTTCCCACTTTATTCTCAAATTCTGAGCACTACAGCACATGGACACCCTCTGCTGGATCCACATCCATGCTGCAAGGTGTCAATTCCCCTTCATCTGGGGAAGTGGCAAACCAAGCTCCTTCCAAATCATTAAGAAAGAGCTAAAGCCTGAACAAGATCACATAAATTCCCAGCAAGGCTCAGGCCTCAGTGGAGGAACATCAGGTCTGGTTGCAATCCAGACTACAGATCCATCAATCCGTTCTTTTCCCAGATTTTTGGCCCACCCCCACCTACTGCAGTGAGCAGGACTCTACATGTGTCACTCAGGAAATGGGAAGCAGCTAGAGAGCCAGAGCTGCTTTGTTATTTGTTTCAACAGCTGTTTTTAAGAAAGTGATGAAAAGGTGAGAACCCTCACGACTCTGGGGCGGCACAAAAAAATTCAAAAAAAAAATTAAAGAAGGAAAATTAAAGCATGTCCCATAATCTTCCAGCAGTGTCAATCATTACAGTGGGCGGGAAGACAGGGACATACATATAACAAGAGCGGCTTGGGAAACTTCTGCGTTAGCATTCTGCCTCCTGAGCCACAGTGTACCAACAATAAGCAGGCAGCAAGGAACCAGGAAAGGCTCCCTCTTGTTACTGTCAGCTTCACAGCACAATCCTGGCAAGTCCCCCAGACCACCTCTCAGAAGAGCCTTACCTAGACCATCTGCTGCTGGGGGCAGCCTCGCCCAATGGGGCCTGCTCATTGGCCCGCACAGACTTCCTTTTAATTCTGTTGATCAGCACTTTGACTTTGCCCCAGTGTGAGTGTTCGTTCTGAAAAAGAGGCAGAGCTATGAAGAGAAAGCTGTACAGGAAGGCAAGTCAGGCAAACAGTGGCCCAGCACCATGGCTGGCAATTCCAGCACTTGCAAAAGACCTCTGCCAGTGGTAGAGCACAGACTTTGCATGCAGGTGATCCTGTGTTCAATTCCAGGTAAGAGATCCTGGGAAAGATCCTCCTCTGCCTAAGACCCCGGGGAACATCTGCCTGCCAGAATAGACAATATTCATTCATACTCATTCCCTCGTGAACTAGGCCAGTAATGCTCACTCAGTGGGTTGAAAACCAACATGTGGTTCTCTGACATGCCACTTGGGACTCTTCTGAACACAATTCCCCAAGGAAAAATGTGGTGGTGGTGGTGGTGGTGGAGGAAGAGGATGAACTTTATACCCACAGCCTATTGAGGTAGGTACAGTTGAGAGACAGGAGCAGTGTCACCCAGCAAGCTTCCATGGCAGAGCAAGGGATTCAACCCCAGTTGTGTCAGGTTCTAATCACACACTCTAACCACTAGGCAGCACTGGCTCTGATGGAAAAGCCACTGAAGTATGAGGAAGGCTCCTTAGGCTAGAAGAGTTTCTTTCTACCTAAGGTTGGATCCACACCAGAGAATGGCACGTTTTCCCAATTTACCATGGGATATAAAAGATGTGAAATGCCATACTCATTTCCTCTCAAAACGAACACTGTAGAACTGGGGGGAAATAAAAAAAGGGAAACCACAATGATCACAGGAGAAGAGGACCTTTTTACAAAATTGGGAGACTTTAGGCCTTTAAAAATGTTTAGAAGTTAAAAGACCCTGGGTGGGAGGAAAATATGAGAGAGGAGCTTATAAAAAGCATAGTGTAAAGGAATGCAGAGAGATTTTTTTCCAAAATACTAAACCTCAAGGGTATTCTATGAAGTTCATGAACAGCATATTTGGGAGGGACATTTTCTTATGTCACTTCCAACAATGCAGTTAAGGTGCACACAGGGTATAGTGACTGGCCATTAACCTTGTGGGCTTTAAAAGAAGGTTAAACAAGCTCTCAGAGGACCAGCACATCAGAGGCCCTTAGCCAGGACAAGTTCAACGGCACCAGTCACTGGGAAGCAACAAGAGAGGCAGCTTGGACTACCCCAGCACACCCAAAGAAGGCAAGACAGAGTGTGTAGGGTTGTCAGCTCTGGATTGGGAAATACCTGCAAAATTTGGGGGTGGAGTCAAAGGAGGGGAGAGCAGCCATTTTCTCCAGCCACCACCAAGAAGTTGGCAACCCTACCAATGTAGAAGATAGGATTCAGAACTAGACGGACCATTACTTAACAGATCCAGTTTGGGCCTTATAGTCTTTGAGCATCATTTGTGGTTTTGATGAGGCATTAACCATGTTTCTCCGAGGTCAATTCAAACCCGCCGCACAGAAGAAGAAAAAATGCTCCTGAGTTGTAAACACAGGCAGGACAGCTAGAGATAACTGTTGAATAGTTTACCTTGAGCTTCATGCCTGGTGGCAAAGTACAGGAGCCTCCATCCGGTTGATCCAACAAACTGGGTGAGCTGGAGAAATGCGCTACAGTCTTCCCAGACCTGTCAGGCCTGCTCTCTGCAGTGGGAGAAAAGAGATAATCCAATGCAGCTGACCCGCAGGCTGCAACTGAAGTACACAGTGTTGGGAAGAAGCCTAGCACTGTAGTTTGCTGCTGCTCCGGTCTCTGTATGAAAGAAGGGGCGACCTTTTACCCTTCCCTCAAGCCTAAGTGACATGTGAAGGGTCAAGAGGAGCCTCCAGCCCTGCAGGTCTCTCTTTTCCTTCCTGGTTCTCAAAGGTCTCCTTCCCTGCTTTATGCTTCTTGAGCCTCTTCAAAAACACGTGCTGCTATTTATTGTATTTCTATAACGCCCTCCCTTGCGGCTCAGGGTGGCTTACATATAACATAGGAATAATATAGTATCATTCAATAACTCAAATAAACACAACAGTGTTTCAGTAACAGTTCTGTAACTTCTTCTGTAACAATTCCAACACTAACTATAACAATGTCAGCCTGTTGACTACAGTCCTGTACATTGGTCAATCCAGGTGAGGGGTTTCTGGGGGACCCAGCAGATGTTGTTGGTTTGGCTGACCTCAACCAAATGCCTGGTGGAAAAGCTCCATTTTACAGGCCTTGCAGAACTGTGATGGCTCCAGCAGGGCCCTGATTTCTTCAAGAAGCTCATTCTACCAGGATAGAGAAAGTTCTGGCTCTGGTTGAGGCCAGATGTGCTTCTTTAGGACCGGGGACCACCAGCCAGTTGGAAGTGGCAGAGCGTAGAGCTCTTGGGGAGGTATAGACAGTGAGCTGGTCGCAGAAGGTGAGCCAGAAGGCTTGGAAGGAACACAGGCCTTAGGGACAGGCCCACAACTCACCTGGGTTCTTGTGACCCTTGCTGTACACTGTGGCCAACTAGATGATCAAAAGCAACTGGTAGTTTCCTGTCTCCCTGAGAGTAGAGGCAGCCTTCACGCATGCTCAACCATGCACTTTCAATACGCTTCAGTGAATTTCACTGTGCAAATCCAGTTTCAAAGTGTATTGAAGGTGGACAGAAAGTGCAGCAGAAGTCTTGAGGCTAAGTTCACCAAAGCTACCAGGTCAAGAGGCCTGAATGATCAACAAGGGGCAGCAAGGAGAGGGGTGACAGATTTCTACAGCAGAGAGCAGAACTCTTTGCCTGCTACTGCTGAAGTATTTTTGGTTTATGCCAATCCCTGGGAAAACCACCTCTCATCAGACATAAGCCAGCGGCTTCACTAATAATTAAGGAAAAATAGAGCTAGCATTACTAGAGTCCAATTAGGACTGTGAAGGCACACCTTTAAATTTCCATCTCTGTCCTCAAGATCACCTGGTCAGTTTCATGGCCTACTTCACAGGCCTGACCTACTTCACAGACCTGGCAAGAGGATAAAATGAGAGAGGAGAGATTCCATAGAAGCTGCCCTGAGCTTCTTGGAGGAAGGGTTGAGTAGAACCCAAATAAATAAAATTCTGTTTTGCTTAATATATACATACTTACATAACAAAATTAAACAGTTTTTCAAGGTCTACTATAAGATCTAACTATAAGGTCTACTATAAGCCTCCGGGGAGGGCGGTATAGAAGTATGATAAATAAATGATAAATAAAGATGGACGCAGAGCCAGGAATACAATCTGGCCCCAGAAGAATCTAGGAAGAAGCATTGGCATGTTTCTAGAATCTGCTGCAGTGTCTGAGTGGAAGGCTTATCCCTGAGAGATGGTATACAACAGTGGTCCCCAACCTTTTTATCACCGGGGACCACTCAACGCCTTTTACTGAGGCCCGATGGGGGGGGGGGTAGTTTACTCCTCTACTCTCAACCACTGCCCTAACACTCTCTGATCGCTATGGTAATGTTTAAACATCCCTTCAAAATAAGATACAGACACGCCACAACAGTGAACATAAGGAACATTTTATTTTCATGGAAATTTTAACTCATGACAATGACAAATCAATGGGAACCCTGAGCTTGTTTCTCTGCAACGAGATAGTCCCATCTGGGAGTGATGGGAGACAATGACACCCGAAGTGTGTTATAAAGGGCTGGGGGGATGAAGTAAAGGGCCCGGGGGGGGGGGGAGAAGGTGGTCTTTGGGGTCCACCTCTAATTTGTTGAAGGACCACATGTGGTCCATGGCCCACAGGTTGGGGATCGCTAGTATACAAGACAGGACCATTCAGGATAAAGCCAGCTACTCACCTGATTCTGAGTGATTGACAGGGCTCAGCACCACATGCGTGTCGGAGGCAGAGCGTGCCCGGAAATGATGGGGATAGTAAGGGCTTCGTGAATGGGGACTTTCCTCCATCTCTGTAGCTGCTTGACTCCCAGGTTCTGCTCCTGTTAGCCTCAACTCTTCAGGAGTCTCTTCAGAAAGGCCATCCTATTAAAGCAAAAGGAATCTAAATTGGGGCCAGGGACACAGCAGGTTTGAATGCAAACTTGTACAGAGAGTGGCAGGGATGGAGGAGGATCTGGACATAACCAGAGCTTCATCCTCCAAATTACCTTAGGGTACACAGCATAGGTACTGTTCCCCAATTGGATGCCCACCTTCTCTCCCCCCATGTTATTATTTAGCACCGCTCCTTGTATCATATTTTTAATAGATAGATTTAGGGCTGGCATGCCACTTAAGTGGTGACTTAAACTGTGTCAGCTGCTTGCCATTTATTTAACTGTGGCCAAACATTCCAAGAAACCAAGAAGGCCACTAGGGCTGATGATCCTTAGCCTGGAGAAAGTCCCAGCCTAAAAGGGAGACTCCGACAACTTAAGCGGTTTTGTTGAAAGGAAGGTCCCTACTAGATGGAAATCTTCAAATCACGCTCAGCGCAATGGTAGGATAACATTTTAAAAAACAGTTTTCATAGTGGCTTTAACTTTGCTTTATATCTGGTTGTTTCAACCGTACATCAGCTTCTGGTGTGCTAGGATCAAAGCCTAACTGTTCCGACCATTTCTAGAAATCTTACCACACATTTTTAATAACAGTTTCTTGGCTGTTTTCAAGGAGTCTGTTTCGCAAGAATTTATTTTTGTGATTGGCATAGATTTCAAGCCGCCTGACAATTAGTCTAGTTTAATAAAGCTCATCTTTTAAAAGAAATATTTAAATACTACAAGAAAAGGGATTGCAAAGTATACAGAATGCAAGCCGAAAAAAGACTCCTTTTTTTGGGGGGGGGGGGTGGAACGGGATCAAAGCTAGAAACCTGTTGCTGCATCACTGCTTATCTTTCTCCCTTCTCAACGTGGCTTTGCATCGAAAGCTGATTAGGCTCCCACGTGCAACTGCATTTTCCAATGTTTAACTTGGGACTCGAAATCTGTACGAATTATCTATTGGGATGTCCTTGTTAATATTATGTTTTATGACAGCGCTCAGATTTTTTGCAAAAAAATAAATAGAA
Source organism: Paroedura picta (assembly GCF_049243985.1). Classification (NCBI taxonomy): domain Eukaryota; kingdom Metazoa; phylum Chordata; class Lepidosauria; order Squamata; family Gekkonidae; genus Paroedura; species Paroedura picta. The sequence goes on from NC_135380.1 coordinate 20,718,322, forward strand.
TAAATAGGTTTACAGAAACATACTATAAATGTTCTGAGATTATATGTAATTTAATTTTATTTCATCATACATTGCCTCTCGGCACCAGCACTGTTTACCCTTTGGAGCTCTTTTTTCGGCTTAACAAAATACTTGGCTGTTGTTTGGCAGGACAACTGATCAAAGGCCATACTCTGAATCAAAACTCAATTTCAGTGGGATTTGCTCCCCAGCCTTGTCTCCATCTGATCCCTTACGTTCTCGGATTCCTGAGCTCGCAGCCGGCACTCCATGATCTGATGCTGATACTGGAGCCGTTGGTTGGCCCTCTGCAGTTGGGCAATTTTCTCCAGCATCTGGCAGATGTGCTCCAAGTACCTCAAGCCCTGTCCAGGCATGGCAAGTGAAGGCTCATCCTGTACCTGGGGAAAAGCAAGCGTTGCATGGCATCAGGGACGTGCATTCTCAGAGTATCCCAAATGGAACAGGGTAGTGAGAATATCTCTACAGATTGTCAGCATCTCTATGGTCACAGAGAGAAGATGTCCACAGGAAGGAAAAACTCAGCACTAAGCAGGAGTTCAGAGACAGCCAGAGGACAGTGATTGCTGAAGTGTGCAGAGGCCTCCATCCTTGGGTCAAGATACAGGGGCTGTCCAGAAATATTTAAGATGCGGTAGTTTGTCCACAACACCGAGATTCCGACTTTGCTTCTGAATCAGGGAATGAGGCAATCCTGCCTGGCTTCTCCTTCCCTCTTTCTTGATCTGACATGTGGCACATCTCTTTGCTAGAGCAAGCTGGGGAGGAAGGAAATGGTTGGGATAATGAGCTGCAGTGTCAGAGCTTCCTAGTTAAGTAGTGCAAAGCAGGATTCAGGCCACAACGAGGCTGTATCGATAAAAAGTTCACCATCCGTTAACTACCAGAGGAAAGAATAAGATGCAGAAAGGGAACTGTGATTGTCTTTAACGATTTCAAATCTGCTTTTGACTATGGCCTTCTCTCTGGAAGGTAGTAGAAACTGAAAATGTGCCCCCCCCCCCCACACACAAAAAGTCACACTCCTCGAAATAGCATATGATGGTTCAACAAGCCAAGTGTGAATTCAAAATGAGCTATCATAGTTCACCATCCAAACTGGAGTGCGCCAAGGAGATGTGGCCTCTCCCCTGATTTTTAACATCATAGTTGATGCCATTATGAGAAAAGTATTCAAGAATTGATGTGGAGTTCAGTATGGCCAAAACAACTTCTTGACAGATCTAATAATGCCAAATTTGCCGATACAGAGGTTACTAACATCGTCTATGACAATGCCTGCATTGCCTAATCTCACGGCTTAAAAATACATGTGGGCAAAACCAAAGTCATAACCACAGATGGATCACTGACAAATGTATACCTCAGTGGAGCCTAAATTGAGCAAAGAATTTAAATACTTAGGCTCATTGGTGCAAGAAAAGAAAGTGTCATCTGCCATTGAAGCCCACAATAGGATTGGCAAAGCAACACCAGCATTTGCCACACTCAACTGGTGCCTCTGAAAGAAGACGAACATCACTCTCATGACCAAAGTTAGTCTCTTCCAGACACTGATCCTGCCAATCCTCCTATATGGATCAAAAACATGAACCTTACTAAAACTTGACATAAACAAACTTGAGACCTTCCAAATGCGATGCCTGTGGCAGATTTTGGGTATCTATGTGATCATGGACAAAATGTACAATATTCTGAAAACAACTAGCTCAGGGGTGGCCAAACTGTGGTTCTCCAGATGTCCATGGACTACAATTCCCAAGGTCATGCCTCCTAACTAGTACTTACAGAACAGGAAGCTTTGGGATAAGTTTCCTTCCCTTCCCCAGGTGCTTCCACTACTAATTACTTAATATCATTCCTACCTTGCATGTGTCCCCACCCTGATATTAATATTCCAAGAGATCATCTATTGAGACTCCTTGCATAATGATGTGATGGTTACCATGTATTAATTCACACATATTTATTGTGGAACCTGAATATCAATAGCCAAGGCTAAGAGTAGAGCACATTATCTCTTGAATTTCCTCTACATTCACAACGCTGTCCCAACCTGCTAAGCTCATTCCTTGATGGCTCAGGGATAAAACATGCATAAGATTGTCCATCCATTTCCTGGCAACACCAAGGCCACTTCATACTTCTGTTCTACAGCCGGAGAATAACCCCGTGTCTGCACCAACCGATGCATCTCTTGCTCTCCTTCAGCAGCCATACATCACAGCCAACTCATCCAGAGGTACATGCACAGCCAAGGCAGACTGACGTTACAGGATGTTGGTTGTATGCAGGTTTTCCAAGGCTTAAGGCTGTAAAAGCTCCCCGTAACCAAGCCAGAGAGTCCAAGCACTGGGAAAGTCTGAGCAGCAGTAACAAGAATACATACTTATATCCCTCTACTGACTCAGGGCCTGTACAGATACTATACCAGTGATTGAAACAGCATTTTCAATTGCGCTGATATTACCAGCTGCATTATAGAAGAAACAGACTGGACAACAGAGGTGGGTAAGAGAGGAATGCATACAGTAGCTATGGTACATGGAATACATGGAGTAGTAGCTCATATTGCATGCCCTGGTTGTACTGGTGATGACATTATCCAGACCTCAAGGCCAAACACTGAAATAGAGATTCCCAATTTTCACCAACTCTGTATTGACATAGTTCTCCATTATGCCTGATCTAGGGAAGTGCAGTACAGTATAACTGTGTGCAATCAATGACCATGGGAACTGAAAGATCATTTCTGGACTCTACTGTAATTACTGCAGAACTCTACAATCACCTGATGGATAAATGGGAGCTGATCCAGTCATCAAACACAGAAACCATCCACACAGTTCCATGAAGCATACTGGTGATTTATTTAACATTTATGGGTACGGAAACATCCGGCTTCACTGCACAACTAATAGAGTGGGGAGCTGGAACGGGTAAGGCAGAGACTTCCACAACATCAGGCGATGTTCCAGATTGAATCTGCACCTTCTGTATGACTCAGGTCTTGCTGTCATTGATTCACAGGTACCCGTGGCACATGGTCAGTTCTTAGCGTGGTTACGATGCAGGCGGTTTATCAGGTGACTGCTTTACAGCCCCAAGGGCTTCTGTCTGAGTGGGAGATGTAGAAGCTATTTGTTCAGCCTGCCTTTGGCATCAGAGGACAATGGAGGGATTTTATCAGCGAGATAAAGCTGAGCTGATGGGAGAATGCATGAATCATTTTTATGGGGTGACACAGCGGAACCCTGAGACTGGAGCTGGTGGTTCGTCGAAGACTGTCTCACAACTGGCACAATTGGAGGAGTCACATTTATGGCTCTCTCCTAAACAAAAGGTAGAGTTCATGGCCCTTAGAGACTGATAGTTTCTCTATACAACCCAGTCACAGCCTTTTTAAAATAGGGCTGCTTTCCCATAATACTGCACTTGATGGTCTCAGACAAAAGGCTTCCCCATTAATTTCTTAAAGCCAGAGAAGGGCACAGGGAACAGTGGCACCTATGAATGTTACACACACTTTTTACAATATGAAAAGGACAAAGGATGAATGTACATTCTAACACGGAGACGAGACAACAAGTTCTCCGGAAGACTAGCATGGAGAGAAGGACTGAGCAATCACCCCTCTCTTTGTAACTGGGGGGGGGGGAGAGAGAGGAAGGGTGAGCACCCGTTCTTTGGACAGAGCTCTAGCAAGTTTCAAAACCCTCTTCTGTACCAGAACTGTAGAACTGTACAGAGATATGTTGACAAGAACATCGATTGTACCGTAAGCCAGAGAGCTGCAGCCAGTTAGAAGAACCAAGCAAAAGTCTGAAAGAAGGTGTCCCTACACACTCCAGCCTCTGCAAGTGGTACATTTACCTGTTTTCTGGAAAAGGTACAGAAGTACAGGTTGAGTAATCAGTACCTACTCCAAAGTACGTGTATGCTTATGCACATATGTATATGTGTAAGAGACAAGAACTCAGGAAGGAATCTCACACCCATGGCATTCTGTTCTCTAACCTTGTCTCCCTCCCTCTCTACCACTGAGAGACTTGCATCAGAGCCCTACACAGAAATATTTCTCCCTGCTCCTTTGCAGCCAGAAGCCTCAAAGTTGCCTAATACACATGGCTGGGGAGGAGGGAAACAGTGGTATCCTTAATCAACACTGTTTCCCTACCCACATAAGCAGCTCTCCCCCCCTCCCCCAGCTCTTGAAGGATTAGGAAACAGAAGGCATTAGAAGAAGTAAGCATCAGCTTTTTCTCCAAGGGCTGCAGAGGCCCTAATCCTTATCATTCCCCTGGACCTTACCCAAAGGAGTTGCTCTTTGAAATGATGTAGGATGAGGGGAGGGGGTGGGTCTGGCTGGAAAGGGGTCAGCCAGTCATCAAATCCCAGTTTACTGCCTCAAACCCATTCACTGCTCAGCTAGCAGGGAAATGCGTCAACTGGTTACGAGACACTGGAAACAATAACCCCTCGTTTATTCCCAGTGCTGTCTTGAGTTCAAGGGTGCTACAAACTTTACAACTCCATTATTAAAATACCTGGACTCAAATATTAAACTACCTGCCAAGCACTACAAATTATGCTAACTCGAAGAGCGGCTTTTGAACAGCCAATTTTGTGTTTCCCAGGTCAAAGAATCAAGGAAGGGTATGTAGAAGGGGATTCAAGATCCTTTGCCAGCTGGCCATAGGAGGCCAATAATCAATTCACACAATTCAAAGAACATCAGGTACATCAACTCAGTATTCCTTACAGCGCATTTCTGTGAGACTCTGTGGTTTCTTGATGGCTCTGGACGGGTTTCCCAGCTGGGTGGGACTTAATTTTAAAGATATTTTTTTAAAATGTGTTAATCATTTATTGGGAGATATGATCCTATACGGTCATGTCGACCTGCTCCCCCTTCCCAAATGGCCAATGATGGGCCTGGACAGGGTGGGAAGGGGAGGGGAGGGCCTCAGGTTGGCGTGTCCACAGCTCTGCTTCCCAACCCTATTCTGCACGATTGCACCACTTCTGAGGTTTCTCAAAGGTAAAAAAAAGTTGAGAAATTCTGCCTTACAGCCTTGTAAAGTTGGTCAGAATTGTCTCCATAAGGATGAGGTCTTCAGAGAAACCACATAGCGGATTCCAGCTATGGATAAGGACACGTATTACAATGCAGCTTTATGCAGGTTTACCTAAAATAAAGTCCTTTGGCTGCATTCCCACGGACAAGTGAATTGAGAATAAAGACAAATGGATTTAGGCCTTATTCCAAACAACGTGCCTAGGATCAGACCGCTAGCACAACACTAACACACACCTCCCCCCCCCCTAGCCTTTTGCACCACATTCCTAAGTCTGCTGCAACTAACTACATTTAATTCTGGGGCGGGGGAGTCAGCCTGTGGTCCTCTAGATGTCCATGGACTACAATTCCCACGAGCCCCTGCCAGCAAATGCTGGCAGGGGCTCATGGGAATTGTAGTCCATGGACATCTGGAGGACCACAGGTTGGCTACCCCTGTTCTGGGGCTTTCAGATAACTGGCCTTTTGCTTTGGGTTTCAGTTACCAGATATATAAATCGTGACGTGGGCAATGAGAGCCCAGATGAATCACAGTCTGGACCATGTGAGATTTTACAGTCTGTTCCTCCCACTTGCAAGCAGGTCAGGAGACAGAAAGAGTGTTTACACCACTGAAGGGCAAGGACTGCACTACGTTCCAGCCAAAGGCAATTATTCAAGCTATCACCTTATGGGAAATACAATTCAATTCCACCCTACGAAACTACCTCGCCTTGCCAGTGGGAGGAGAGATTAGGTCACAGCCAGAGAGCCTGTGATATCCATGCAGTCACGTCCCTGGCTCTCAAAGCTCGTCCTTTTAAAAATCTTCACTGTGCCAGAAGGGCTCCTAGGACAAGGTTGCTCCTGACATGATGAAAACCCACTACAGGAAACAATGAATTCTGGGGAAATAACGTGTGTTGTGGCAATGTCACACAAGCAAAAGAATCCTGTTGTTCCCTAAAGATCGTCACTCTTTCAGAACAAGCCTTTGTGTATAACACTAGATCGACAAGATTCCTTTTCTGCTGGGGGGGAAATAAAGGAAGCTATATGCCCACAGACCACGCATTGCAACCAAACAGCTTGCCTCCTCTACCACTTACCACTGCTTCTATGTGCTGCTCTGCAGGAGCGTCGCAGCCAGAGGGGGTGCCACGGTGCCCTCCACAAGTGGCTCCCGCAACACCGTCGACACTTGCGGGCCACTGTGCACAACAGGCTTTCAGCCTCTCCAAGTCCAGGAGGCTGCGGGGCCTCTGGCTGAGCTGCCTTGATGACCGACCAGGCAAACGGTGTTTCTGTGATCGCTGTACAACCTGGGCTAGTTTCTTGCTGACGGACAGGTTCCGGTGATAGGGTCGATCTTGGCTGGGATCTGGCCCCGCTTGCTCTTCCGCTTCGGGGCTGCTGTTGTGGGATACCCCAGTGGCAGAGTCCTTCGGCAAGGGCTGGAAGCCGTCCACACAGTCCAAGGTGAAGCTCTTTTCAGAATCCACAGGAGTGGAGGGGGAGTGATCGCCGCTGGCCATTTCCACACCAGAGTCCTCTGATTCAGATTTCAGGAGCCTCCCGCTGGTGGGTATGAAGCCCAGCTGGTGGTTCAAGCCCTTGTGGGGAACAAGCTCTGTTGGCGACCCAGCCTCACCCCATCTGTCCATCTCACTGCTTGCCTTGCAATCCAGCTCCAGCTTGAGGGAGCACTCCCTGGGAGGCTGGGAGTCTTCCAGATGCCGGTACATGCTGACTGAAGTCAGCACCACAGGGCTCTCTAATGGCTTCCACGCTCCATCTGCAACTCAGAAAGGAAGCATGCTGTGTTAGAGGTTAAGTCATCCCCATTCTTCAGAGAACAGAAGTCTAACACCTGAAACTATGCAAATATATTACCTAACTTGCAGGTAGCCCCTCCCTTCCCCGGCCCCTCCCCTCCCCTTTCCCCAGAGCTCTCCTCAGTCCTTCATACCACCAGCTCCTGAGGAATTGTGTGGCTTGCCACACATGCATTCCAAGAATATTCCTCACAGGTCTGTGATTCAGGAAGGAGGCGCCTTTCTCTTCAGAAAGGAAAAAAAAAAAAGCAGTGGGAAAGGAGGAGCAAGGTGGATGTTTCTGCCACAGAGAGAATTGCTGAGGAAACATTTGTACGAAGAATAAACACAGCATTTGGACTTTGGGATGGGTGTACCACCCACTGCTGATACCCCACACCCAAACTCCTTTCACAAAGGTGCGTGCCTTTTAGTGGCTCGTTTTAAAGGAAGATGGTTGTAGCAACATGAGATCTTATGTTAACTTCCATTCCTACCAGCCTGGATCCACAAGTGAATTTCTGTCTACAGCAGAAGTAGTCAACCTGTGGTTCTATTCATGGACTACAATTCCCATGAGCCCCTGCCAGCGTTTGCTGGCAGGGGCTCATGGGAATTGCAGTCCATGAACATCTGGAGGACCACAGGTCGACTACCCCTGGTCTACAGCATTTAGCTTCTTTAACCCAGCAAACATACACAAACACATTTCTGTGAAATTTGGTCTCATGGTGAACCTGAGTGTGGTTAGGGTGTTGGGCAATGCCGCAGTGATCAGGCCCAGATCCCTGCTCCCAATGAAAACCTCCTCTGGACCAGTCAGTTTCTTTCGGCTTAAGCTACCTGACAGAATTTTATGAGGATACAAGGAAGGAAGAGAAACCTATTCCACCCTGAATTCCTTGGAGGAAGGGCGGGATAAAAACAAAACAAATAATGAACTTCTCCATCAATTATCTCCTATCAAGGTCATACTCTCTTTACCACCCACCTTCTGAGATGATGCAACTGGTCACCAGAGATTGCTACCTTCTCTGTGGTGGCACCTCGACTATAGAGCTATTTCATTCCTTCAACTCTCCAGTTGTCTAGTTTATCAAGCTTCCAAGGCTCAACAGACTTTTTTTCACCCAGGATTTTTTTGGATTTGCACATTTGCTATTTAAGGTCCGTTTCCTCAGCCCTCATCTCATTTTACTCCTCAGTGTGGTGTGACGATTGGAGACTAGGACCACCTTGGTTCAAATACTCTGTTTCCCACGAAGCATATTTGGGTGACCCTGGGTCAGTCACCCTTTAACCTCACCTCTCCCACAGGATTACTGTGACAATAGGAAATAAAGGGTGGGTGCCACGTACCCTGAGCCCCCTGGAAGAAAGGTGGTATAAAAACGGATTGTCTACATTTTATGTATTTTTCCCTAGGATGGTGTTTGAATTTATGACTGGCTGTAAGCTGTTCTATTACTGGCATTTTACTGGCGAAAATGTTTTGGGGTTTGAATTATAACCTTCACTATCAACCTCAGAAGTCATCATAAATGAGGACAAAAATATACTGAACAAATAAATGATTCTACTCAAGACAAAGGCCTGGGAAAGGAAATGGATGGGGGGTGTCAACAATTTACATCACCACTCCAGCCTCCCTACTGCCGCACCCCTTCCATTCCTTTCCTACACATTAAATCTATGCATGCCCCAATAGAGTTTCCTGTACTCTTGTATGTTCATGAAAATTCAGGAAGTCTTATAGGGCATGTGCTTCTTGCTGAACTGTCCTGCTGATGTGCCAAACAGAAGAGCTGGGGTTTTTTATACTCTTCTCTTCCAGAAGGAGTCTCATAGTGGTTTACAATTGCTTTTCCTTCCTCTCCCCACAACAGACACCCTGTGAGGTAGGTGAGGCTGAGAGAGCTCCTACAGAACTGCTCCGTGAGAACAGCTCTAAGAGAACTATGACTAGCCCACGGTAACCCAGCTGGATGTATGTGGAAGAATGGGGAACCAAACCTGGTTCTCCAGATTAGAGCCTGCTGTTTAGATTTCTATGGTCTTGACCTCACAAGTGTTTCTAAATGTATAGGTATCGGCCACTTAGCGATCCCCGTGTCTTCCTGAGAACATGAGACTCTTCTTAATGTACCATTTCCGGTAAACTCTCTGGACTAGGTAATGCTTTTAACTTTTTATATCTATAAGAAGGAACACTAACGCCAAACCGAAGAGTATATTATTTGCCCATTCCAGTAGGCAGAAGAAGAAAAGAGCAAATATTTCACGGAGGGATAGAGCTATTAGTGTCTATTTACCAGGATAGCTAGCTGGAATCTGCATGTAAATAAAAGTGGACACAAGGGACCTTTTCATTCTCTGTTAGGGTTGCCAACTGTGGGTTGAGAAATTCCTGGAGATTTGGGGCAGGGCTGTGTGGAGAGGGCAGGACATAATGCCATATAGTTTGACTTCTGAAGCAGCTATCAGTTCTCCAAGAAAACTGATCTGTCACCTGGAGATTGGCAACCCTGACTGTGAGGTTCCAGTAGGAATACGGCTGATAACAGTTCAGTAAAGATTGCTAGGTCAGATGTTCTGAGATTTATGCATGTCGTTCTCACAGCAAGTCCCATAGCAAGATGTCCATTTTCTTCTTTGCTAATAACTAGCAAACTGTTTACCACCAACACATAGGCACAGAGACAAACAGACAGCTCTACTTCATACATCTAAAGTACACACGCAAGGCTGTGATATGCATGCACAAGGAGCCAGACTGCATTCCTGGCTACTGAAAACATCCCTCATTCCAAGAGATCTCCTGGAATTATAGCTCATCTCTAGACCACAGAGATCAGCTCCCCTGAAAAAAAGTGGATGCTTTGGAGGGAGGATTTATGGCATTGTACCCCACTAATGGTGCTGGCCTCCCAACGCTCCCTCCCCAAATGTCCAGGAGTTTTCCCAACCTGGATCTGGCCATCCTCCTCTGGCAACCCAACTTGCTCCTATTGTAATCTATTGCAGTGGTCCTCAACCCCCGATCCGGAGACCGGTACTAAGCCATGGCTTCTCCTCGTCCTCCTCCCTGGCTGCTGCCCTGCCACTCTGCCACCGGCTCACCTTTGGTGCCTTCCAGCGGCCGCCATGGCTGGGGCTCCCCCTCGGCATGGCACTGCGCAGCTGCTGGTGGCAGCGCCCCCCCAGCGGGTAGCAGGAAGTCAGGGGCACCAGTGGGAAAGCAAGCGGAGCAGGGGCTCAGGTGGCGGCAGGTACGTCCCTCGGCCAAAGACTACCCCCCCCCGGGCCTCAGTAAAATTGTCAAGCGTTGACCGGTCCCTGGTGATTAAAAGGTTGGGGACCACTGATCTACTGTGCCCATAATCCAGAATGAGACTCCAATCTCTCAAAGCAGGGATGTGGCTAAACACTTAAGAAAGAGTTCGCAAGAAGGAAAGGTCTGATGGGGGTGGGGATGGGGAATGAGACTCTGCACTAAATTCAAATGGGTTAGCAGAATCAACTAATTAAAAATTAGAACAATGAGCTGGAATCTGCTTATACATTCCAGAAGGATTGCTTGTGGTAGTCTGGCTGCAGCAAAATTAAACAGGGGGCCGAAGACGAGGAAAATGTATATCTGCTTCAGCTTTTGTGAGTCAGAGCGCACCTCCTTGGGCACTCCTGTGCAGCTGAGGACATGAGCTCTGACTCATAAAGCCTGACGCTGACATAAATTTTTGCTTGTCTTCCAGGTGCTGCTGGGCTCCTGTTTAAGCACATGCACCTTTTTCATTTAGTGTGAACTGAGGAAAGGAACCTGTTACCCCGAAGGGGGCAGAAATCTAGCAACCGGCTCTTTGGAAATAGAACCCAGGAGGACTGAAGTCATTGTAATAGATACTGTCATATGTTGTGCAGTTCTGTCACTGCAGGTTCCATCCTCCCTCCACACTTGTAGCTATTTTTCTTTTAATGGAGTAGGGGATTTGGGCAGGAGCCCCCTCCCTTTCAGGTGAAAACTCATCTAAAAATCCCTACAAGAACACTGGCATTTTACCACTTCTGGGTTACTTCCTCCCCTCCCCAAGATAACCAAGCAATTCTGTTAACATGCCAGTACTCCTTCCTGCGCATGTCCCCCAGCAGTTAATTGTACATGCAGCAGCCATAACCCTTCTGTCCAAACACTGAGGACGCCTACACCAATTCCATGCTTCTCAGCCCACACCATTCTTAACGGCGGTGGAAACAAAGGGTGCATGTCTGATCCTGGACTACCCAAAAGCCAAATTCCATCACTACCCACAGAATATAGCACTATACAAGACATTACAACAGGCCTCTGCTGGAGATGGGACACTATGGAATGTAGAGTTGCCAACCTCCAGGTGATGGCTGGGGATGCCCTGGAGAAAATAGCTGCTTTGGATGGTGACCACAATGCCATTTTCCCTTGCCCCCACCTAGAAATTTCCCAATGTGGAGGTGGCAACCCTAATGGAATGGCTGGCCATGGTCTCCGCCACCCACAACCCTTGACTCCTTCACACACACTATACCAGGGGTAGTCAACCTGTGGTCCTCCAGATGTTAATGGACTATGTTCATGGACAGATGTTCATGGACATTTGATGGCAAGGGGCTCATGGGAACTGTAGTCCATGAACATCTGGAGGACCACAGGTTGACTACCCCTGCACAGACTACCTCTACTCTAGTGACATCCCTCACTTTTGCCTTTCCAGCAGCAGACTCATTAAGGATTTCCCAGTCACAGAAATTCATTTTTTTAAGCTGGATTCTAATTTTAATCACATCCAGCATACTTGGCGAGGAAGAGGGGGAGATGATCACTATGTCTGAGGAAGGGCACAGAATGGTGGAGTTAAGGGGCCCAACAAAAAGAGCAAGCAGGTATACCATTTTGCAAAACAACAACAATTTTTTTGGAAAGGGATAAAAGCATGATGAGAGGCTGCCTCCTTCCAAGTCTCAACATGTGGTGAATTTCAGTCTTGGAAATGAGGGGAAGAAAGCCCAAATGCAGAAAAGCCTAGTGTCAACTCACTGCATCTAATGGAAATCCCAAAATGGGGCTAAAACAAAGTATGTCTCAAATGCAGAAACAGTCTCAAACAAATAGCAAATAGATGCAAAGAATGATCTTGCTTCCTCTCTTGTTGCTGTCCCTGTACATACTCAAAATCGGCAAGTTGGGACAGTACAGTTCCACTGAAATTCAGAAGAATGTATTGCCCAGGGAATGCCCTGAAGCGAGATAGCCGGGAAAGCTGCATAACTATTTACAGGACGCCAAGGGAGGAATGTGTCTGCCATCACCTTGCAATTTGGGATGTAATTGCAGCCTGCAAAAGCAGCACAGCTCTGTCAAGACCCTCCAGCCCCTCTTGTCAGACTTCAGAGGTCTCCACTCGCTGGGATCAGCCAAATGTGTAAGAAGAGGGCAGGGAGAAAAGGGGCAGGTCCTCCGTGGAAATGAAAGATGCCCCGTTTGACCCACAAGGGCTGGCAGCAGTCCATGTCTCTCTAGAGGGCATAAATCCAAAAATTCATCTCTTCTTCATCTAGCAGTAGCTATCTATCTGTATCAGTACTGCTGTTCTGAACAGTGAAGACAGACCACTTGTGAGTAATGGAATTATCCATAATCTGCCAGGTGCACCTCTACCTGGACCGCAAAGTGTTGTTTGTCAGACCTGGGGAATGGATCTTGTGGTTTCATTCCATGGTGCCTAGTATCTTGAAGTGTGCCTGGGAAGCAAGGCTGATTCACACACACACACTCACTACAGAGTAATTCATTATCATTCGTCATTCTGTGATTCATCAACAGCAATAACAGCAGAGATAATGTTTTTGATTCGCCTCATGTTACCTTTCATTAGGTACAGTGCTTTGCAATGAACCTTTCAGCTATCAGTTAGGAAATTGACATCAGAAAAATCAGAATATGAAAAATCAGAATATATACACATGTACATGTGAGCCCAGGCTTAAAGATTTGTAACATGTCTCTTCCCTAATTATGTGCAGCAATGCTAATAATGGAAATCCTTAGCCCCAGAACCAACCCCCATATATGCACTGCTTTGACTTGTCCAAATAGCTGCTGTATGACAAAGCTCTTGGTTCTGCTGGGCTTGCACCCTCATAAGTGGCACAGGGTAGGGCTTTCGTCTGAACATTTAGTCTCAGATACAAAGAACATCCAAGCTTCCTTTCCGCTGAACATTCAGAACACATAGTTACTTGCTACAGCAGGCTTTCTCAACCAGGGTCTCAGGACACGGGGTAGGAGCTAATTTTTCATTTGTTCAACATTTATCGGGAGAGATGACCATATATGGTCACGCCGACCTATCCCTCTCTCCCAAAATAGCCATTGATGGGCCTGGGTGGGGTGGGGAATGGCCCCAGGTGGGCGTGTCCACAGCTATGCTTCCCAACCAATATTCTGCACCACCACGCCACTTCAGGGGTTTCTCGAAGCCTGAAGAATGTTTCAGGGGTTTCTCAACAGTAAAAAAAGTTGAGAAAGACTGTTCTATGGAGTCAGAATGTAATTCCAGCTGTCTGGTTCTTAAGCTCAGGTGGAGAAGGATCTTCCTCAGAAAGTGTCCAAGTTTCTCTACCTGGAGATGCCATGGGTTGTAACTGGACCTTCAGCTTACCGTAAATGCTCTACTCCTAAGACTTGGGGAGGGGGTTGTTGTCACACAGGCTAATAAAATTCAAAACAACACAAGCCCCCTCTCTCTGCTGATCTACTACCACCATCAATGCTACACTATGGGCAATTCTGCAGATAACACAGAAAACATTTTTCATGGGCCACTGTCATTTACAGTGAAAATAAGTGCATGATCCGAGTCTGCTTTTTGCTGCTGAACATGCTCCTTCTTGAACATCTCTCTGGTAGACTGCAGCATAGTTGCCAACCGGCCTGCAGAGAATAGTTCCTTAATAACAGTTTGACAGGACATCTTACTAGGTGATGTTACTTAAAAGCTTCCAATACCCATTCCATGCATTTCTATGCATTAATCCTAGCTGTGATTGCCACAAGGTACCATTGCAATAAATGCCAGAACACCTCTCTCCTTTTCGAATAACTAGAAAGCCACTCTTAAGAACTACATCCCCCACCCTCTAAGGCACATAGGAATCAATCTACATTCAAATCTTTTTTCAAATGTCAGCCACAGCTTCTAAACACAACAATGGAAGTTATTATACAAGATTGCAAATGGGCAACATTTGGATTCATAAGTTTGACCTTGGCAACAAAGCAGAACCCCCCCCCCCAAGAACTGCAATATCTGAAATATTTGATAAGATTTCACACTCAAAGAGTAAGATCATCCCCAATCAGTGCCAGCACGGTCACTACCCTCCCACGCTGGTGCCTGTGATAGCTATATTATTTTGTATCTTCCTCCAAAGAACTCAGAGCAAAGAGCATGGATGGTTCCATTTTCCCTCCTCTGTTTTATGATAACAACTCTGCAGTGAATGCTATGCTGAGAGAGACAGTGGATGCTTGGCCCAAGGTCACCCAGATTATCTCCCCAGTCCTAATCTAACCGCTCCACCGTCCTGGCTCTCTTCTTGTAAATTAACACCATAGCTCATAGCTTCAAACAGTAGGTTTTCTTCTTGTCCACAGGTGTAGCAGTTGGCACCTGCAAGCAGGCACCCCTTTCCAAGCAGACCTACTTGCAAGTAAGCATCCCTGCCAGCCAAGGAAGCAGTAGAGGAGGGAGAGCATGCTCATGAAATTATGCTTGGACTACATCTACACTGCAAAGGCAGAAATCTCACATGACTGAATGCTCTTCTATGCAAAAAAAAGGAGAGAATTCCCTATCAAAGAGCAACAAATAGTTTCCTGGTATACTTGCTTTCTCCATGCCTTTAAAATTTCCAGAAATTTGTAGCCTGGCTACAAATTAAGACCTATGCACAAGAAGAAAAACTCCACTGGCACTAATAAAGACAAGGCAGAAGTTTTTGAAAGGGCAGAATATCTCAAAATAAATAATAAGTAAATAAAAATGAGAATCCTTGTAATACAGATTATAAATTATTCTTTACTGCATGGAAAACCTTTGGTCTCTAGCTACTTGCTTTTTTAGTACATACCAGGGCTTGTGGAACATGACAACTTTCTGTAGCATAAATGCATAGGGCAGGGGGTTGGACTAGATGACCCATGAGGTCCCTTCCAACTCTATGATACTATGATTCTGTGATTGTATGATTCTATGAACAGCTCTCTTTACAAAGCCAGTATGTTTGTGTTTGCATTAATGCTGGATTGAAAGGTATTATGAGGCGACTAATAGACTATTCACTATCTTATTACTACGTGCATGGCTAAGCACAACAGAACTTCTTCCAAAAGACAGCACAAGTGATGTCGGCCTCTTGCTACGCATAAGGCGGCTGAGCTAGTTTGTCATGTCCATTGCGCTTCAAAAATGTGGGGCAAAGGTAACCTAGTAAATCTCATGGATCTGTAGCCCAAGAATTCATATGCTACAAAAGCTCTGAGCCAGCTTACAGTCAACAGAATCACATGGTAAAGCTGCCCCAGAAGTACACCACTGCCCCAGTGGAGATGGGGTCTGCATACTTGAGTGCTCACTCATTCCCCAAACTTCCCTGAACACAAAAAGCTTGCAAGGAAAACATTTCCATTTAAATTTCATCCTCAAGTACTCCCCCCCCCCCAGCCCTTTAGCATGCAAAGCCTCCATCCCCAGTCGTTCTGATCAGGAAGCATACAAAATCCTCTAACAACCCTAAAATCCAGCCCCATAGTTAGAAGTTGCCCAGCCCACAAGCTACTTCAGCAGGTGTTAACTGCTGGATGAGTTGATGGAAGCATCCACAGGCTTCATGATTTGCAAGGCTGCAGGCATTCCCAGGTCTCCTGAACCCTAACAGGAGTCTCTAACCGCTACATCAAACTGGCTCTCACAATTTATAACGTGCTATATACTCCTGAAAGGAGCTCAGAGCATTCTATATAAGGATCTCTCTCATTTCATTCATAAAACCACCCTGCTGGGTAGGCAAGGCTGAAGCTTAGTAGCTTGTCCCAATTCCTGTTTCCCTAGTCAGTTTTATGGCTGAGCAGGTATTTCAGTTCGGGTTTCTTCATGCCAAGACCAACATTCTACCTAATCATGCCATGATAACCTTCCCTCCTCTGTAACAGAGGAGTCAAACAACTTCCTTGGAATCTACCAAGGGAGAGATGGTCAGTGACAAGAGGTCATATTGGAGGCCATTAATTCATAGGGTCACAAATATGTTCCACTTAATATTTCTGGTAAGACCTTGCAGGAGGAGCGTGTCTCACGGCTTAAGTGCCTATCAGCACAACACCCACTCAGGGTGGCTCTCTCACCCCTGTCTCCTCCTCCTGGCTTGCCTGTCTGTCCAGCAGCCAGCCAATCGCCTTCCGTCCCCCACCCCTGACCACTCCCTTCTCCTTCCACTTCCCTTAGAGGCTCAGAGGCTGCAGATTCCTGCCGCATGAGAGCTGAGTTCCCTAACAGCTGCCTGCAGCCTTTTCACATCCTGGGAGGAGGGGGCAGCTGTCCACAGAGTTGTCCCACTTCACCCCCCCCCAATCCATCGCCCGTTGTATTCCTGAATGCAACAGGCTTGGCCCCTAGTAAATCAGAAGTGTCTTGACAAAACATAACACACATGACAGAAGGACTAGAACCATCTGAGCTTTTTCCCCATAGTTATGAGCGCTGCAACTATCAAGATTCCCAAGGAGCCAAATCTTTACTAGGCAGATTATTTCATATACACACACAAGAAAAGGTGTAGCCTATGGGGAAATGTCTTGCCAAGATCCAAGTCCTTCAAATTGAACCACCACAACAATATGGCTTCCTCTTTTAAACCAAATTGCCATAAGTGGGCCACCTGTTAACAGAAATACAAGCCTAAGGTAAGGAACTGAGCAGCACTGTTGAGCCAAGCTGCAAGCAGCAGAATGCCAAACTGGTTCTTAAAACTAGTTCCGCAAACCAGAGAGGACAATGGCGCTTCTAGACAAGGCGCCTGCGGAGTATGTTGCCTTATCTGGGGGTGGGGTACAAATCATTCCACTTCTTACTGAACAATAACCTTTGACACCCACCTTTAAAGTTTCGGCCATCGGAAACACCTGCCTAGCCTCAAGCATGGATGGACCATCTGAGAGGATTTTTCTCTAAGATATTTCATTAGGACAACAGAAGCAGTCTCATACCTACAAGTGTAAACACAGGTGGTGGTGGAGTGGGGAGGGAAGGACCCTTATTTCAAGCAGCAGAAATTAATTAAATGAATTAAGGCAACAAATCACATTAGCATCCCACCCTTCTTCCAAAATGCTCAGGGCGGCATATGCAGGGATGATCCCATTCTGTCCTTACAACAACAGCTGTGAGAGGTAGGGTTTGCTGACAGATGGGGGCCACTCGCTACTAAGAGAATTCCATAAGCAAGCAAGAATTTTAATTTGTTTCTGTCAAGACAAGATTAACCATCAACCCCAATTTGCTTCATGCACTTACAACACCATTCTAAGCAGAGTTATACTTTCTAAGGCCATGGCCAGAAAAGAATGTGCCATTGCATCTCAGCTACCCCAACCATGGTGAAAGAGACAAAAACAGCTGGTTTTTATACCCTGCTTTTCACTACCCAAAGGAGTCCCAATGTGGCTTATAACAGCCTTCTGCACAGACCCCCTTGTAAGGTAGGTGGGGCTGAGAGAATTTTTAGAAGTGTGACTGGCCCAAGGTCACCAGCTGGCTGCACTGTGGAGGAGTTTGGAATCAAACCTGGTTCTCCAGATTAGAGGCTGTTGCTGTTAACCACTAGACCAGGGGTAGTCACAACCTGTGGTCATCCAGATGTTCATGGACTACAATTCCCATGAGCCCCTGCCAGCAAACGTTAGTAGGGGCTCATAGAAATTGTAGTCCATGAACATCTGGAGGACGACAGGTTGACTACCCCTGCACTAGACCATGCTGGCTTCCTTGATCTCTCTTCTACAGAAACAGTAGCAATTTCTTAGTTCCTTGGTGATTTCCCATTCAAGCATTGACCATGGCCCACTAAGCTAAGTTTCCAAGCTGGAATGAGCTCAAATCGGTCTAGTCAGGTTGCAAGAATTCAGTTTAGAATAGCACTAATTAACTACCATCCTGTGATGGAATAGCTTAGAACTAGAAGATCTGGGAACCAAAAGAGCTTCAGACCTAAACCTGACCCCCATTTTTTGCCATCTACAATTTTTCATCCCAGAAAAAGACAGTCGCCTTGTTACAAAATCTATTTTGCCTTATATTAAGAAACAATAATCCTTATAAAAACCAAGCAGTCAGATTCCATACACCTGCTGATTTTCAGGTACTTCCCACCCCTTTGTTACTGTAAACGGGAAGTTAGTGAGATTTTCATCCCTAAGCACTGTTAAGTGCCTCCCATTCACAGCTGCTTGCACATGTGAGCACTGTTAAGAGTTGTGAGTTTGTGTTGCATAGCAGCTGACTGAATTAGGACCTTGAAGACTCCTAACCACTTTCCTCTGTAGAGAGCTATGGGCAACTAACCCTTAGGGGGCCTCAGGGTCACCTTCCTACAGCCCCCACTCTGGTTACCCTAGCCTACCTGGCAGGGCTACTGTAAAGATACCACAGTGTTTACATAATTTATCGTGTAAGCACTGTAAAATGCAGAGTACTATTTCAGAAAGCAACCAGAACCTCTTATAAGAGACATTATTCTTAAGGCACCCAAAATGTTTTGCATTTCTGTTTCTTGCCATTGTGCAAATGCAGCAAATTCACTCGGCTGCAGAGTACAAGGGATCTAAACATTAATGCACAAGCCAGCCCTACCTTGTGCACTATTCCTTCGCTCCTCAGGGCTCTCTAAAATAAGTTCACCGGACTGCAATCTAACATTTATTTATTAAAAAATATTTATTCCACCTTTCATTGTAAATCAAGGCAGATCACTATAATTTTAAAAAGGATCCGAATCTCCTTTCCTCCCCTCCCCCTCATCTTCTAATTCTGACCAAGCCCACCTTGCCCAGAAAATATTATGGGTGGGCATATTCCCAGCCCCAAAGCCTGGAAGAGGCTGCGCAGCCAACACGCTGCAAGCATCCAGGCACGCCGTCACCCCGTTTACAGCCATTCCCCAAAGAGCGCGCACACCCACAACCAGAAAACTAGCTTAAAAACGAGACCTTCTAAGTGTTGCAAGAAAAATGTTCGGAGATGCTGTGACCACTCCCCAAAACGGTGTAGCCCGGCGACAGAAAACCACCCGGGACAGGGCATCGCCGCCCTCGAGGAAGCCCTGCCTCGCGCTCCTTCCACTTGCTGGCCAGCCGGCATTCACACGTGGCGACACGCACGTAACAGGCGCCCAGGCTGGCGCCAGAGCAACCCCCCCCCCGACGCCCACAGCATAGGGAGAGGGGAGCCCCGGGAAGGGCGAGAAAAGGGGCGTCCGAGAGGAACACCCCCTCCTCCCCCCCCCCCGAAGGCTGCCCTGCTCCGGCCTCGGGCAACTTTGGCCGTGACCCGCTAGCCTCCCCCGAGGCAGGCGCTCACCGCGATTCCGCCGCGGCTCCACCGAGAAGACCCGTCGCCTTTTCAGCATCTCCCGCGAGGACCGGGGCTCCTGGCTCGACGGGCGCCCTCCCAACTTTTCTCCCGCTCCTCGGCAGGAAAGACGGTGGTCGAAGGCCGCCTCCCGCCCGCCCTCCGTGCTTTTTATACCCGGAGGGGGCCGGATGACGCGGCGGGGTGGGGACACTCCCAGGGGAAGCAAAGCCCCCCGCCCCGTCGGGGATCGCACGGGCTGGGCTGGGCTGGGCCAGGCGGCGGCAAGGCGAAGAGGTGCGCGCAGCCCGATCCTGTGTGCGTGGGCTCGCAAACTAAGGCGCCCCGAGAGCCGGGAGACCGCTGAGGTCGCAGTTTCGCCGGAATGAAGCCGCGAGTTGGGAGTGCCCGGCTGAGCGGGGTCCGAAAGGCGGCGGTATCTTCCCCCTGCGCGCCCTTCCCCTCCCCGGAGCGATCCCCCCACCCGGCCCTTGGCCTGCCTCGCCAAGCAGGGCTCTGGGTCTGAATCCGCCCGGGGCCTGGAAGGCTAAAGGCGGGGCGAGAACCCGGCAGCGGCTGTCCGCGGGGCGCGCCAGGGACCTTCCTGGTCGGTGTTAAAAATACATTTTCGGGCCCCGCGTCGAGTTCGAGATGTGAAAAGGGAGTCGCACCTTCGCATTCGCCGCAATCCTCTGGGCCAGAACCCGGCTGCCCACTCCGATTCCTCCCCGCACCTCTTGGGCCGGCCTCCCGGCGAGCCCTCTGCCAATGGCCGGAGGAGCCCTGGCCGCTAGCAGGTGAGAGTGTTCAGCTCCGTGCCAGGAAAGGGACCTGCTGATTGCTGCATGGGGAACATCTGGCCCAGAGAAGCAACCAAGCCGCCGCCGCCGCTGCTGCTAACTACTCCATTCGCACGGCCCTCCCTACACGGGCCCCGCAGTGGTTTCAGCCCCGAACCCGCCTGATGAAGTCTCTGGAACGTTTCAACGAGAGTGCATGTTGAAGAGCCTCGAAATTACACAGCCTGGGGCTCCCGCGGTTATCAAGCCGCATCTCACTGATGTGGCTCATGGGAGCCAGCTGTGTTCTTCTGGCAGCCTTCTTTCTCCTGGTGGTGCCGGCTGGTCCTGCAGGAAGCGCTGCCTCCTGTTTAAGGTGCTGCCCAGTCCAATCCTTTCAAATGGCCTTTGAGAGTTGGGGCAGAAGGTGCATCTCACTACATCTCAGAAGATGTCCAAGGCAGCTTTATTCCAGAGGCCTTTCGGGCAGAGACTGAACTGATTTAGCCATTTGCTTTTGAATGGGGAATGTTTTGATTCTGTGCCCTTTTTAAAATGTGCATTTTGTTGTATTTGTTGTATTGTGTGTCCTGAGAAGCTGGTATTTAGTTATTTAAAGGCATTTGTTAGCTGCCTTTCTCCCTTGCAGAACTCACTGTGGTTTATACCCTGACCTGGATAGCCCAGCCAAGCCCGAGCCCCTCCGATCTTGGAAGCCAAGGAGAGCCGGTCCTGTTTAGATTTCAGACAGGAGGCCTCCAAGGGACACTAGGGGTCGTGACACAGAACCAGGCAATGGCAAACCACGTCCGAAAGTCCCTTACCTGGCTGCTGGACAGTCCTTGGATGTCCTGGGTACACCATACAAACCCTACAATAAATAATACGGCAGCTTACAATATAAATAAACCGTTCTGAAAACACTATAGAAACAGCAACTGATAAAACCGATAAAAGTCGCAGATTGACTTCTAGTAATGAAAGCTGAGTTGATCAGTATGCAGTCATAAATATAGCCGTCTCTTGGAGATCCACAATGAGGGGGCCAGGAACACCTGCCTGAAAAGGTTGCTGGATAATTGTGGGGCAGCCACGGAAAAGGCCCATTCTTGAGTCTCCACCAAATGAGCATTTTTAATTAGTGAGGTTATTTCCCTGCAAACTTAATTCCCAGG
Organism: Paroedura picta; assembly: GCF_049243985.1. Lineage (NCBI taxonomy): Eukaryota > Metazoa > Chordata > Lepidosauria > Squamata > Gekkonidae > Paroedura > Paroedura picta. Next base: position 20,739,826 of record NC_135380.1, read on the forward strand.
CAGGGAGCAGAGGGTCCTTCAGATACTCCAGACCCAACCCATGTAGGTTTTTAAAGCATAAAACCAGCCCCTTGAACTGGGCTGGCAACAGATTGGTGGTCAGTGTAATCACCGTTGTGCTGGGGACATAATGGTACCAGTGGCTGGCTTCAACTAGCAGCCTGTCTGCGGCATTCTGCACTATCTGTAACTTCCAAACACTCTTCAAGGGTAGCCTCGGTAGTCACTGCATTCTGAAGTGTTGCACTGTGAGTCACCTTAAGTCCACGGAGATGAGGTGAGGATATAAATACTTTAAACAAATGTCTTAAAAGCGAACAAATCCGTTTAGGATGGCACAGTTAATCCTTCCAGAAATGGGGATGACATTTGCCAAGGGACTGGGATTCAAACTAAGGCCTAACCACGGGGAAAGTAGTAGGAAGAGCTGACAAATTGAGTGTTTTCATGAAAATTCTTTTGCAGAAGTGTCTGAGCGCATTCTCTGCTTGTAGGGGAGTTGCCATGCTAGAATCAGTCACAAATGTAGAATTTGTTTATTAAAATCTGTGTGTCAAGTCACCATCTAGTTGCAGCCAATTTATGGCCAGAGCTTTCAAGGCAAGAGACATGCAGAGATGATTTGCACTTGCCTGCTTCCGCATAACCAGTTTGGTGTAGTGGTTAGGAGTGCGGACTTCTAATCTGGCATGCCAGGTTCGATTCTGCACTCCCCCACATGCAGCCAGTTGGGTGATCTTGGGTTCCCCACAGCACTGATAAAACTGTTCTGACTGAGCAGTAATATCAGGGTTCTCTCAGCCTCACCCACCCCACAGGGTGTCTGTTGTGGGGAGAGGAATGGGAAGACGACTGTAAGCCGCTTTGAGCCTCCTTCGGGTAGAGAAAAGCAGCATATAAGAGCCAACTCTTCTTCTTTCTTCTTTCTTCTTTCTTCTTTCTTCTTTCTTCTTTCTTCTTTCTTCTTTCTTCTTCTAACCACACCAGATTTTCTTGGTGGTCTCCCATCCAAGCAGGCCATCTTAAGTGAAGGAACAACTAGAAGATGGTCATCCGAAGACCACAGTTGGTGCACAGGGATATGCATATATATGCTTGCTACTTGTTGATAGCAGACACCTTTTCAACTGAGTAAACTGATCCAGCCCACCAACAATCCAATCTAAAAGTGCCACCTTATGGCAAGTTGTGGTTTCTAGTGCTTGTTCCGCAGTCAGATGTCCTGCCCTAAAGACTAGAAAGCCAAATAGTTTTACAAAGGTTTGCAGGGAAAGTTCAGGGCATAACTGAGAAAAGCCCTCTGAGTCTTTCAATCAGTTCTGAATCCCAGGCCTCTCCTCTGACCTCATGAGCATCAGGAGGAAAGGGACAGAAGGTCAGGAGGCAGATTATTGTACCTGTAAAAAGGACGAAAATCCCCCTGATGGAAATTGGGACATCTGCCTTTACTTTGAAGGACCGGAAGCCAGAGCTGCTCACACCTGGCCTTGCAAAGATAAGTAGGGATTAGAGACCTAAATCCTTTTCAGCAGATCCTTGTCTAATCCTTTGGCTAACAATAGAGAATTTTCAAGGATAAATTAATTATAAGTGTGTACAAAGGTAGACCTCTTAGTTGTGTATCCAGATGATGGACCTCTTAATGGGTAACATCTTACACAAATCTCACACAAGTCATTATTTGCATGCTAGGTTACTATCTGTGTTTCCTTGACCAGTCACCAGTTTAGCAGCAGCTTTTTGCCCTCACCCTAACCATCACGCACAATAAAATCCAGTAGCACCTTTAAGACCAACAAAGATTGATTCAGGGCGTGAGCTTTTGAGTGTAAGCACTTGAAAGCTCACACCCTGAATAAATCTTTGTTGGTCTTAAAGGTGCTACTGGAGTGATTTTATTGTGCTACTTCAGACCAACATGGCTACCCATTTGAATTCATCACGGACTGACATCTTTAATAAACTGATCATCTTTATTGGCATTTGGAGGTAGATCTTTTCTCCATAATGGCTGCCCCACAGCAGCTATGGAAACAAATGCCTGATTGCCCATGCCATTGGCCTCACTCTTCTAACCCACACCCAGAGAGGGAGAGATTAGGAGTTCACTAGGGCAGGGGTAGTCAACCTGTGGTCCTCCAGATGTCCATGGACTACAATTCCCAGGACCCCCTGCCAGCATTTGCTGGCAGGGGCTCCTGGGAATTGTAGTCCATGGACATCTGGAGGACCACAGGTTGACTACCCCTGCAGTAGGGCATTAATCCTCAGAAGAACAGTGGCCTATTGGATGTGATTAAGAAACCATTTGAATGGGACTGCCAGATTTCAAAGAATACAACTGCTTAGGAAGTAACAGACAAGCTAAAGATCCCCCAGGAGACACTTTTGTGTCTGCAAGGAACAACCATTTTAGAGACAGCCACGTCTCACAGGAAGATTGATTGGCATGGAGCCTCCCAAGATTTTATGGAGGCGCCCAATATTCCGTGACAAGTCCGACTCTTGCCACCAAGTCAGCCAGTGGGCCACAACCTCCAGTCTGGGGACCGGGACCGGGACCGGTCCGTGGATCGGTTGGTACCAGGCCGCGGCACCTCCTTGTCCTCCTCCCCGGCTGCTGCCTATGGGGCTGCCCTGCCACTGCTGCCGGCTCACATTTGGTGATCTCCAGTGGCCGCCATGGCTGGAGCTCCCCCTGGCCATGGCACTGTGCAGCTGTGGCACTGCGCAGCTGCTGCTGGCAGCGCCCCCCAGCAGGCGGCAGGAAGTCAGTGACGCTGGTGGGAAAGCAAGTGGAGCAGGTGCTCAGGTGGCAGTGGCAATGTCACTCGGCAAAAGACTACCCCCTCCCCGGGCCTCAATAAAATTGTCAAGCGTTGATCAGTCCCTGATGATAAAAAGGTTGGGGACCACTGCTCTTAAGATGCCCAGAAACATAAGCTTCAGTAGAGTTTACACTTTTGTTGCTGCTAACAGTCACCCTCCTAGAATGAATTATGTAAGTGTAACACTCTGAAAAGAGCTCTGGAGGGGGGTCTGTGCCCTTTCCCCTCCTGTCTTAATGGACTCAACCCCAAATTAGGAAACCAGCCACTTCCATTGTTCCCCTTCCCCATCCCTCATGGGAGTTCTCATGGTTTCTGAGCCTACATGCCCACTTCCACTTCCACCTGTGTTTCCCCCTCAGTCTTCCTCAAGCTTGCCTATTAATGTGGGTGATGATGTCACTTCTAGTGACATCATTTCCAGGGTGTGTGGCCAGCAGACACCACTTCCAGGGTTACTTGAACCCTGATAAATTTTTTCAGGGCTCCTCCACAGTCAAAATGTTGAAAAAGGCTGGGTTACATAATCCCATTCAATATCAAAGTTATTGGTTTTTAATATTTTAGTATTACTAATACAGATTGAACCTGGGCTCTTCTGCATACCAAGCAGATGCTCTACCACCGAGCCAGTCCTTCTCTGAGCCATTCTAGCAATGGAGTGGACTGTAATAGAATCCAAGCAGACCATCTTAAGTGGAGAAACAACTCGAAGATGGTCACCAAATACCAGAGTTGGTGCACAGGGATATATATCTTCTTGCTGCTTGTTGCTAGACACCTTTTCAACTGAGTAAAGTGATCCAGCCCACCAACAAACCGATCTGAACATGCCATCTTATGGAAAGAATTAGGTAGTAGCTATTTTTTAACAATTGGCACAAGCGTGTACTGTTTTGTATGACAATTATCCATAGGCACCATAGTTAATACAATTTATACAAATATAGTTTGGAGACAGCATTCTTGACATACTACAAGAAATTAGTAGATGACTTGATGTACCTAAACATATTTGTTGAAAGACAGAAATTGGATTAGATCTGGCCAACCTTTTCACTCAGTCTTGGCCAGTTCTCCTTATAACATATCTCATTCCACATGGCTTTTGTCCATGCAGGTCCTGTGGTCCCTGACATAGCCTTTTGTGCGGTCAAAGGGGACCCTTTCCTTCCTTTTTTGCTCAGATCCAACCTACTATTTATAAATCAGCAGAATAATAAGCTGGCTCAACCTTATCATTACGTGAATGAAAAGCATGATCGTACACTTAGGTTTTGTGTTCCTATTTACGGACATTAAAAAGTTAAAAGCATTTCCTGGTCCAGGAAGCTCACCCGAAACTGTACACTATAAACAGTCTCATGTTCTCAGTAAGATATTGGGATGCCTCCGTACTGACTAGCTTGTGTCTATGAACTCAAGAGAAGGTCGTGAGGTCAAGACAGCAAGAATCCAAACAACTGGGGGCATTTCAGCTAGCAAGATTTAAGGGCTAAACCAATTCAGATGTTGGAGTTCTATCTTGGAATTTCCCCCCCCCTCTTTAAAAACTTCTGTACACAGAAGACAAGAGGAATTAGTTACTCCTTTCCCCATCGCCCTCCCCTACCTATCAATCAGCTCTGGAGGCAGTATTTGCCCCAAGGCGAAAACCTATGGGAAGATTTAACTATAACCACCCCCCTTGCCTGGTACAATGGCCCCAATCCAAATCACACATACACACCCCCATGCTACTGTTTATTGAAGTTTAAGGAGAGAACAGATCCGATTGCAGCTGCTTTCCCTCTGCTTTGGCCTCACAAATGTGACTGGAGATAGAACTCTTTCCCGCCCTTGCCTCTGTTTTCACTGAGCTGAAACCAGGTATGACAACTGAGGTAAACAGTGTTATCTCTCCAATTATCTACCATTTCCTTGCCACTAAACGCTCATTATGAAGTGCAATTTAATTTTAAAGACCCAGTTTAATGTTACCTTCTTGTCACGTTTTGACACTCTACTACTGGCTTTTCCTTCAACAAGATAAGCTTTTGTTTCAGAAATCCTGTTCCACACCCACTTCATAAACTGGAATGCATAGGAACAAAGCCTGAATCCAGAGTGCTTCTTCTGTGTGTTTGCACACTTAAACTAATCCTAGGCAGACAATGTGAGGGTGATCAGGTAGACAATTTTAGGGTGGATGGACCAAGAATTCCTCTGTGAAAAGCTGCTTTGATTAATCCGTGTCCTGTGTTGTGCGTGTGTGTGTTTTTAGTATGTAAAACTTGTTTCTGAAACATCATGTTATTTCTTGAGGGAAGATGTTGTTCCAAAAAGAAAAAAAATTCTTAAGCAAACGGTGGAAATTTTGTGAGGAAAATCCATCCTTGTCTGCAGGACTCCTGTGGGATAGAAAAAGGATTTTTTTTCCTTGGGGCAAAAGTATCTAATATTTATGACTGACTAAGTTGCAGGCACCTCTGATGCATAATAAGCCAGAATGGCAAGAGGAAATATTAACTTTTATGACCTGATACCAATCCCAGCAAGACTGTTAATTACTGCTTCTACTTCATCCTTTCTCCAAGCCTACACCCCAAGCCTGGTTGTCAAAAGGTCCACCATCTCAATACTGACACTGTTCTCACCTGCATTTTTCAGATTCCAGGGGAACCCTGAATCCTGGTGGGTTTGTCTCCAATCTCCTCTCAATTCCTGGTGACTGGCAACAGCCTTCCACAGTCCTAGAAAATAATCTTGCATAGCCCCACAGCCACAGATAACTTTTTAGCTGGCAAAACCAGAAAAGGAATCTAGGACTTTCCATGTGCAAGACATCTGTTCCACTTTTGAGTCATGATCTCTCCATAAGCACATCTGTTCACATTCTGCTATGGGTTTTTTTCCATTTAGAGAGGATTGGCATGCAGGTATGTCATTTGTGCATACATATATGAAACCAGAGAAGCATTGTACTGCTGGAGTCACAGTTGTTAATACAGAAAGACCTAGTACACCTGTCCTGATACTGGCAGTACCAGAACATCTTCTACAGGTTGACTTTTCCCCATTGGCAGTCACTGCTGTTGCCAATGCAGAAGGGCATACCTGCACATAGGGAGGTATTTTCAGTGATTTCCTTGGCAATAAAGCATTGCTGATGTGAGGGGGGCTCAAAAGTACACACCTTCCTATGCACATGGTGCGTAAACCTGGCTCGACTTTGGTCTTTCACGGGAAATGATAACAAAGCAAGTTTGGGAAACAATGGAGCGAAGCAGCTGGAAAACCTCGGAAATGGATGAATCAAGGACAGTGCCCTTTGAGTGCTGCAAGTGAAATAAAACTGTGGAAGCATTGTAGGTTGCTTCCTGAGAACAACAGTTCGTTGGTTCCTGAGAAACTGTCCTCTTCTAAAACAAAATTATTTCCTCTCTTCCTCTACTAAGAGGAATACAGTCTGCGAACTCAGAAACTAGACGCTCTGGAAGTCCTAGTCAAACTCTGTCAATGCGGCTCTTGCAAGCAACCTTGATACCATGTTGTCCTCCAAAGATAACATGAACCAGATCTTTCACTACATAGGAAACTGCAGTGAGCCATTAGGGACAGGGACCTGCAGGGAAGACAAGGGGATTAGCTTTCCTAGGTGATGCAAACAAGAAGGTCATGGAAATGCAAACAATCCATCATCTGGGGAGATGGAAATGTTTCATTAACTGTTTCCTAAACACCTTTTGTATTGGAAGCTCCACTATGGGCTCAACTATCATCCTGCCTAGGTCAGCCCTCTTGAGAGATACCAGAAGAAGTTTCTTCCCTTTATTATATTTGGGCAGTTCCTGTAGAACTTGCTTACATGTTATTATTAAATGAAGGATAAGGAGGAGAGATTTGCATTTTAGTGCAGCGAGCAAGTCAAAACCAGGTTCTTTCACTTGCATGGTTTCTCTAATTTTGTAATCCATTTTGTTTCATTGTCAAATATTTATTGTATAGTACTGCCTTTTTGCAGCTTGAATGCTTTATTGTGGACAGGTTGCTTGCAAAATTTTATTTAGAACAAAATGGGCAGGAGTTAGAACTGATTGGATTAACATATTCCCTTGTAATGCCTTGGTGTGCTGCGGAACTGATGAAAGATGGATTCAAGGTCCTCTTCCTCTTCCCTCCCTTGGCCATTTGCCTTTGCCCAGTTCAAGATGGGAGGATCCCTATTCTCTTGCAAGCAACAGCAAAAAAAACCCTATCAGATAACACTACAGGAAACATCCAGTAGGAAAAGCTTGTTCTCCTTTCAAAGGCATGTTAATGAGAATGGGGGATGTGCTAGAGCTAGTCAGTGTGGTGTAAACAGCAGAATGTCACTGGGTCATGAATGTCTACTCAGCCATGAACCTACTGGGCGACTTTATGCCAGTCACAGTCTCTCAGCTTGACCTACCTCACTGAGTGGTTCTGAGGATAAGATGTGGACTAAGGATCATACATGCCATTCTGAGCTCCTTGGAAGAATGAGGGGATAAATGATAAATAGGTAGGTATATACAGAAGCCATTCATTGTAGGCAGCAAAGGCCGTGTCAATAAATTCAAAATTAAACTGTAGCATAATGTAACTGGATATACAACACAAATCAGATTTACTGATAATATTTGCAGTGCAAAATAGAGTGATCATGTGAGAAATGTATTTATTTTTGTCCTTTTTTTGACTTGATATTTTAGGGCACCTAAATGATGTTCTCCCAGGCCAAAAGGGAGAACGGTATAAAATGTAATAATGCTGCCTCCCATTATGTTTTCATGGTTTCCAAAGACCTACAGTATGCTTTAATATCTTACTGTGTTATCGCTTCTCGGCCTTTTGGCTAAGATCAAGTGTAGTGTACTGTGTTAGGGTTGGAGTTTGTCTGGGGCAAATATTTTAAAACCTTGCCAGTATTCCCCCCTTCCCATTTCTTTCCTATTTAGGTAGATTTTTTTTACTGCCAGGCCTTTAAGACACTGATCCATACTTACGGCACTGTTAGAGCGCTCTTCCTACAGATGTTAGCCTGGCACCTTCATACAGTATTTCAAGCACCAAGTAAAACCAGTTTTATTTATTTATAATTAAGACATCTTTTTCTGCTTCTCCTAATCTGCTTAGTCTGTAGCCTGTTTTATAAGATTATATTGGTTGCTTAGCTTGATTATATTAATCTTTGCATTGATTTTGGTTTTAATGGTTTGTTTACCAGAAGCTGCCTTTTGAAAGACAGTGTGAAATTTATTTAAATCAATTCAGAATTGCCAGTAGTTAGTCTTGTTCCCCTGGGATAAGGACAACAACAAATTAATCCATCTTCATTCACCACACTAATTTTGATAATACACTGCTTTAATCTCATTTCCTCATCTATAAAATAGGACAAATTATGCCACCCTGGTTTAGCGATACATGCTATAGTGACAATTCCAGAAAGGGTATCAATGTTACTCTGCAGCAAAAACAGGGTAATGGTTTATTGCAGTAGTATCTTGTGGACTAACGGCATCAAAATAAATAGAAAACTTGTGCTGAAATAAAACAAGTTATTCATTTCTGAGCTCTTATTCACAAAAGATGATGCTGGAGTGAACTTTGTTAGTTTTCAAGATGTCACTGAACTCTCCATATGATAAGGAATATATCCTGTAAAAATTTCCAGCTGGCCTACTGCGAATGTTTTAAATTTCAGTTTTACAATATTTACTCATTCAAGCATGATGGTCCTCATCCGTTTTGGGGGAGAATGGCAGGCATCTCTGCTCTGACGCAGGCCTCCTACTAAGCCCCTGAAGGTAATGCAAAGGGAGAGGGGAGGCAGACAGATAAGGAAGATAAGACAGCCCTGAAGACGTGCTGGAATTCACCTGCTCTCCAGGCAGAGGCCTTGGAGTGAAGGCAGCACGTACTGCAGTTAGATCAGAAGTGTTGGTGGTGATGGTGGAAGCTGTTGTGGTCATATCACTCAGTCTTCGTGCTCTGATGCTTAGCAGAGCAAATTCCTCCTCTGGCTCTCCCACAACAGCTCCCACTTGAAGCATTTCTGTCTTTATTAAGCACAGAGGGACACCAAAGAACAATAATGTTGTTTTTGGAACACAGGAGGAACACTCTGAATCCCAGTCCCAGTCCCTCTCTCATGAGAAATAGCACAGATTACCTTTTTACCACACTTTTGCCACTGAGGCGTGACAAAATCCCACTTTACATTTGCTAGAGTGAGAGTATAGCATACTTCCCTACATACTTGGACTTGGCCTGTACTACTCAAAATCTGACAGGATGATACCACATTGCATGACCTATCTGTATCCAGAATCCAATAATATTGCCCTAAGGCGTTGTGAGGGTAATAGAGACAACCAAGCAACCATGAGGAAAGAGCTGACTGAGGTAGTATGGTTGCATGGGGGGGGGGGGGATCAGGCAACTCACCAGCTTTGGTGCACTGGTTAGGAGTGCGGACTTCTAATCTGGTGAACTGGGTTTTATTGACCTTCAGTTCACCACAGCCCTGATAAAGCTGCTCTGACCGAGCAGGAATATCAGGGCTCTCTCAGCCTCATCTGCCTCACAGGGTGTCTGTTGTGTGGAGAGGAAAGGGAAGGTGATTGTAAGCCGCTTTGAGACTTCTTCGGGTAGGGAAAAGTGGCATACAAGGACCAACTCTCCTTCTCCTTCTCCTCCTCGCAGAGACAAGTATAAATTACTGCCTGGTCAATGGTAACTTGCATCCACTGTTATTTTGATTTTGGTTTGAGGCAATATGAATGGAGCCTCAGGGATGTTTGTTTAAAGTTTTCAGGGTTGGATCTAAGGGTTTTTTCCCACTGGTGAAATGGGTATGTGTTAGTATTCTTTTGACCATTGAAAATGCTGTGCTTTTTCATAGGACCAACATGGCCAGAAGCTACAAATTGGGAGCTGAGATGAGGAAGACTAAGCATAAATGTTGCTGGGATCCAACCCACAGTCTCTGCCTCTGTTACTTACCACGGCAATATTCTGTGGTATACTGGCTAATGCAGGGGTAGTCAAACTGTGGCCCTCCAGATGTCCATGGACTACAATTCCCATGAGCCCCTGCCAGCATGGACATCTGGAGGGCCACAGTTTGACTACCCCTGGGCTAATGCATGTAAAGCTGACAGATATGTGACTAACATTTACAATTATATTTGATTTCCAAGAAAATAAATTAAATTACTTTGGAATAAAGTGGTGTATAAAAAATGCATCTGTTGTGCAGTCTGGTCCAAGCTCCTGATTTGGTGTAATGGTAGATGCTGAAGTCTTGAGGGAATCCTTCTCATAAGTGGTGGCGGAAATTTGCAGCTGACTTAGGGTGACCACATAGGGTTTTCAAAGCAAGATATACACAGTGGTGGTTTGCCATTGCATCCCTCTGAGTAGCAACCCTAGGCTTGCTTGATGGTCTCCCATCCATAGAATCATAGAGTTGGAAGGGACCTCCTAGGTCATCTAGTCCAACCCCCTGCCCTATGCAGGACACCCACAGCCCTATCGCTCATCCACTGTAACCTTGAACCTTCACAGAATCCAACCTAGTAGAATGAGTTACCAGTTGAGATCCAGACTCTGATGAAGCTCTCTTAAGTTTCAGAGGGCCTGTAAAACGGCACTCTTCCACCAGTTTTACGGTTAAGACCATGATGGCCTGCAATTAGCCTCCCTTCTCTCCGTAGTTCCCTCTGTACCTATACTATTAAATATAGTTAGCTGGGGAATGAGATCAAAGAGGATGGGGCAGGAGAGGGGAAGTTTTTTTAAAACTATGTTTTAACATTGTTTTTATCTTTGCTTATTATTGAAAACTGCCCCAAGCCCATTTGCAGAAAGGGATGGTGTAAAAATCAAAGAATAAATACATGATAAATAATGGCTGACCCTGCTTAGTTTTTGAGAACTGAAGAGATCAAGTAGCCTTGGCTATCCAGGTCAGGGATCCTTTCCATAAAACTGATATGATAAAAAATTTAATTAGTGAATCACATATAGAGTCAAAGCATTTAGGAACAAGAGCTGTGACTCCAACTAAGCAATGAATAAGGCGGCATTATCAGGGAGCCCTACAGGTACCCGATGGAGTGCCATTAACCTGAGGATTCCAAGCATCTCCATCTTTGAACTGATTGTTATACATCTGGTGCAGTGGGCTACAGTGCAGAAAAGCTTATGCTTCAACAAGCTGTTAGTCTTCAATGGCCCACAAGACTCCCCACCCCACAATAGCCTAACATGGCCACCCCACGGTTATTTATGTTTAGACTGTGCAGTTCTTTTAAAACTACCTCATAATAATCTACAGCAGTGATCCCCAACCCGTGGGCCGTGGCCCGGCGCCGGGCCGCAAAGGCCTTGGTGCCGGGCCGCGGCTCCTTCTTCCCTCCCCCCCCAAAGCGAGAAGCTCGCCAGGCCACGAGCAAATCGGCCGCCAAGGTGGCCAATTAGCTCACGGCCCGGCAAGCTTCTTATTTCGGGAGGGGAGGGAAGAGAAGCTTGCCGAGCTGCAAGCTAATCGGCTGCTTTAGCGGCAGATTTGCTGGCAGCCCGGAGGGGCCGGGAGGGGGAGCCGCGGCCGCCGGCATGGCGGCGGCGCAAACGCACATGCGCGGACTGCCGGGCGCAAACGCGCCTGCGCGGCAGTCCGCGCAGGCGCGTTTGCCCTGGGGCTGCCGTGCGTGCGCAGGCCCCCGGGCCGCCCTCTCCCCCCACTACGCCGCAGCGGTCCGCAGCGGGCGGAAGCTTGCGGACCCGCTGATCTACAGTGAATTGCCAGTTCCAGCCCAACATTTGAGGCTTTGAGCCCGAAAGGGTGAACAATACCAATGGAATTTAAGTGGCTAAATATTTGTCTTGATTCATATAGATGCTCTCAGAAAAATAGCAGGTAAGGGTTAAATGCCAGACCTGATAACTGCTGTGGCCACACAGGTTAGTTAGTTATGTGCTTCAACAATGGGCTATTGACTATCATCAACTATTATTAATAAAAACATATACACAAACTAGTCTTTAAGAATGCTGTGGATATGAAAATCGTATTAGCAACTTGACCTCACAACAGTGTTGCGTGCATAAGGGAGATGTGGTGGAATACTAGCCATCTTTTACTGTAGTGTAGATCACAAAACAAAACAATTTTCTCCTATCATATGATGAAGGGGCACGTGCATAGGTCAGCTGAAACCATTCTAGCAGGGGATCGTGTGAGAGTAAAAGTTGGGAGATAACTCAAGGCTTAAAGACAAATGAGCAATCCACATCCTGGCCTGCAAATAGAGGATTATGGTCAAAGCAGGAACATGATAAAAGGGCTTTTACAGGTCCTCAAAAAGAACACATCCTGTTCCCTCCTTTGTTCTTTATAAACTCTAACAATTCTCATTAACACCTCCCAGGAAGGGGCAAGGGGCAGGGCAGGAGGGCCTGGAACACCAGCCAGAACAATACCACCTACCCACAGGGGACATCTTCACTTCCTAAGGGCTTCTGAATTATCCAGGTGCAGGTAATGGTCAAGCCTTACAAACAAAAGCCAAAGTGGAGAGAAGACAGAGGGGGCTTGTACTCACACCAAGATTGCATAGCCTCTGACTGGACCTGCTTTGTCATTACAGACACAGGTTTACTGGTGCATCCTTTCTACTGAAGAGGCACACCCATCCAGGAGGTTAAGAGGCATAAGCTCTTTAATTTCATCACCCACCCCAATGTGTACAACAAAAGCCCACTAGGGTGGTTCAGAGAAGACACACTAATAGTCGCATTGCTAAACCCTGGGCTGGGCTTGAATTTTGTTAAGCTCTATGCAACAAGGTGGCTTTGTGTTCTCCACCATCTTTGTCTGTGCATAAAGGTGTGCAAAAATACATCCTCTTCTTGCCCCATTATGTTTCAGCCTTCTGCCTCTTGTCACAATATTCTGTATCCCCCCCCCCATACACATGAGATTTTAGACACCCACCCCCTTCAGTTTTTAAGTGCTGTAGTTCCACAATTGTGCGGTAGTGTAGTTGCCAACCTCCACAAGAGATCTGGAGAGCACCTAGAATTAGAATTGAATTCTAGGACTGCAACTTCCCTTGAAGTAAATAACTTTTTTGGAGGGTAAACTCTATGGCATTATATCCCAATGAGGACTCTGCTCCCCAAATCCCAGTTTAGTGTAATGGTTAAGAGCGGTGGCCTGTAATCTGGGGAGCACATTCCCCACTCCTGCACATGCACCCAGCCACCTTGGGCTAGTCAGAGTCCTGTGAGAGCTGTTCTCACAGAGCAGTCCTGTCAGTCTCACCTACCTTTCAGGGTATCTGTAGTGGGGAGAGGAAGGAAAGGTGATTTTAAGCAAGATATAAAAACTCCTCTCCCCAGGCTCCATCCCCAAATCTCCAGAAATTTCCTAGCCTGAAGTTGGCAACCTTATGTGGTAGCGACACACAGCTTCTGGTATGAGAAAAGTTAACAAGATGCTTGACAAAATGGGCACTTGACAAACATTCTGTATTGAGAAAAGCCATAAAGCTAGCAGCTCTGATAACAATGTGTATTTTTCTATGTGATAATAACGCGAAGAGAAGCAACAGGAGAAGACTTTAATCCAGACATTGCTCACATACAAGCGCGTGGGGAGTGACGGTGGGGAAAACCAGGTCTGCTTCAGTCATTGGTTGTGAGATAGTCTGTGTCCTTCTTGTTGCATTGAGAAAAAGCATGAGCACTTATACAGCCTAAGGAGCCTATTCCAATCCACTCTTCAGCCAAGCAGGCTGAAAGTGGCATTCCTCAATATTTTGAGACCCATTGGCCATCTCACTTTCTCTTCTAGGGTTGCCAAATTCTAGCTAGTGGCTGGAAATCATTGAGGATTACAAGAGAGATCAGTTTACCTGGTGAAAATGGTTGCTTTGGAGCAGGGGTAGTCAAACTGCAGCCCTCCAGATGTCCATGAACTACAATTCCCACGACCCCCTGACAGCAAACGCTGGCAGGGGCTCGTGGGAATTGTAGTCCATGGACATCTGGAGGGCCGCAGTTTGACTACCCCCGCTTTGGAGGGTGAATTCTATTGAAGTCCCTCCCCTCTCTAAACCCTGCCCACCTCAAGTTCCACCTCCAAAATCTCCAGGTATTTCCCCACCCAGAACTGGTAGCCCTAGAATAATTCCCATAGGATTTTCAGCAGGATCTATACTCAAAGCTCAGTGGTCTCCAACCCCCGGTCCAGAGACTGGGACTGGTCCGTATATCAGTCAGCACCGGCCGTGGCTCCTCCTCGTCCAGCGGGCGGCGGGAAGACAGGGGCGCCGGCGGGAAAGCAAGTGGAGCAGGGGCTCAGATGGCATCGATGACGTCCCTCAGCAAAAGACTACCCCCCCTTGGCCCTCAGTAAAACTGTCAAGCGTTAGCCAGTCCCTAGTGATAAAAAGGTTGGGGACCACTGCTCAAGGTGCCCCACTTACCACCAAGAGATTTAGAAGTCGAGAGGCAGCAAAGTTCAAGAGAGTCTGAAAGTCACTTTCCTTGAAATGGAAGACTTGATCATACTGTGGATACTTCTTAGTAGTGTGGGCAAGACACCCTGCCTGTGTGGGTGCCACTATGTTCTCTTCACATATTTCAAGACAGATACCAGAAAGTCAAAAGTGCAATTATACCATCGTCCCGTTCTCCAAGCATAAGCTGCCCATCCGTTCTGATTCTGGCGGGACTATCACGCTTTTACAAGAATTGTCCCACGTCCCCTGGTATTCAAATGTCCCGCTGAGAAGAGCGCTCCCCAGTGAAGGGTGTGGGCAGGAGGGTGGGGGGCATTGAAGAGTCTTTGTCGCACACACACCTCGAAACTTCGGAGGGGGAGACTCCCTTGATATGTGCAGTGCGGGGAGGAAGTACGAAGGGAACAGGCGCGAGGGTGGCTTCCCCGGGCCCTTGCATGGCTCTGCCCTCCTGCAGGGTGCCTGCCTGCCTGCCTAAGTCTTCCCGGGTGAGTCACATGGCGGGGAGGGAGGCTGGCTTGTTTCCTCGCTGCAGCGCAAGGAGACGCAGGGCCCGTCCGCGCTTCCGACAGGCTGCCGCTGCGCCTCCCCCGCCCCCTTCCCGGGATAGCCCGAGAGGGGCCAGCGGGGGCCTCAGGTGCTCTTCGTTGCTACTGCTGTGGGTAGGGGGGTTCAGCGCTCAGCCTGGTGGCCCTCCCTCGCAGGGAGCGCTTTACTTGTCCTGGATCATCATCACAACAAGCCGCAGCCGCCAAGGCACCAGTGGGGAGGGGGACAGCGGGAAGCCCAGGCTGGCGGGTGGGCAGACCATGGATGGGGGTCCATGGTGTGTGTGTGGGGGTCAATACCCCCCCCTGGTCAATGGTGTCCCACTTTGAGATGAATGGGAAGGCGACTGTAAGCCGCTTTGAGCCTCCTTCGGGTAGGGAAAAGTGGCATATAAGAACCAACTCTTCTTCTTCTTTGCCAGTTTTAAAATCTGGTCACTTTATCCAAGCATGACGATTGTTGTCAGAGGCTGGATTGGATTCCATTTGTCCTATTCGTTCCAAAATTTTATACTAGAGAAATTTAAGCAGGGCCTAACAGTAGTCAATCCTTAGCTGCAGGGCCTCTGGGAAGTGTAGTTCAACGGGGATCACTTCGTAGAAAATCCTTAGCTGCTCTAACTACATTCCCCAGGATTCAATGAAACTGGTACTAACTATTCGAAATTCATTCAGTAAGGGTTAACCTATCACACAAGGCAAGTCTAGGCCGGCAAAAAGGGGCCCTTTACTATCCATATTGTTCTATTAGGTAAAAGCTCTTTTGCAAAAGACCTTCCCTCTTGCCTCTCCCTTTTACTTACGGCCTCTGCCTGCATGGAATGTGCAGGCTGCATTCCTGAGCATACTGGGTTGTCCGTTTCTGTGGTGACTTCATAGCAAAAATGCTGTTCAGAACAGGAAGTGGGGCGGCGCCCAGGATGCCTTTCCAGGCCTTTGGCATGGGGCTTTGTTTGCAATGCTTAAGGAAAGGGACGCCCCTCTTTTGTGCTTTTCCAGGGGGCAACTGCTCCCACCAAGGCCACACCCTTAAGGCATTCCGAACATACCTAGGGCCTCACATTGTTGAGAAGGGGGTGAGAAAAACAGGAATGATGCACACATGTGCCTTCTCTCTTCCATTCTAAATGCAACCCCAATAAAAGGCCAGGCATTAGGAGGGGGTTATTCAATACATTCTCAGCTCTAGGATTTGGAGGGGGGGGAGAAGAAATGTGTCCCACCAGTTTAGCTGAGCACCCATGTGCTATCAGCAGCCTTATGCTAAATAATATCCAGATATTCCAGGACTGGCATACACACCTGGGGCTGTGACTGGCCTTCACTAGAAAGGGCTGCCATGCTTTCAAGCAGGATTTTGAAAAAAATTAAAGGAGAATCAGTGGTTTACTTGTAGTCATCAGAAATAGCTATAATACTGTTGCCAAGATTAAACCTCTAGTTTAAATTATTGTAACAGAATTGGGTCTTCAACCTCCAGGTGGTGTCTGGAGATCCCCGGGGATTACAATTGATGTCAGGCAACAGAGATCTGTTCGCCTGAATAAAATGGCTCTTTATAACCTGCTGAGGGCTTATCCCATCCCCAAACCCCGTCCTTCTCCGTTTCTACCCCTAAAATCTCTAGGTATAATTCTCTAGTGCTAATTGCTACTAAACTTAGAATGAGCCTAATCTGCCAACCTGAAAAGAGGCCCAAAGGAAGACAGACACCCAAAAAGAGAGAGTGAGGACATGCACCTGGTAACCCTAATGTGACATAATAGTCTAGTACAGTTGTGTGTACTTCTCTCCTTTTAAGTGCCACTCTTTGTCTACTCTCAGGGCCACATCCTGCTGCCTCTCGGAAGTGCCTCACTCAGTCTTATCCTCTCTCTCACCTAGTGATGTCGTTAGGATCCTATCCCTGTCTCACCTCTTTACTATCAAGAGGACAGGAAGGCCTGGAGGATCATTGTCCATGGGGTCGCGATGGGTCGGACACGACTGCACACCTAACAACACACTTGTGTGTTTTCTTTCCACAGACACACCTGAATGGCTCAGGGCAGTACTCTGGCCTCATGATGGCACCTGGCACCCTCTGCTGGCTAGGCACCCATATTGCACTTAAGAACTAAAGTGGTAAAAAGTTAAAGCCATGTTGGATCAGTCCAGTGCCCTAACCAGTGCAAGACTGTCACACAGTGGCCAAAACCCAGGTGCCATCGGAAGACCCTCTAATCCAGCCAGAACTCCAGAAACCCTCTCAATGTAGATCCCCCAAGCATCAAGAATCAGAAAAGCAATCCATCTAGTCCACCATCCTGTCTCATACGGTGGCCGACCAGTTCCTCTGGAAGGCCAACAACACGGGCAATGAGGCCAAGACCTCTCCCTGATATCTCCTGTCTCCTAGCTAGCCCTCACCAGGGCTAGTAGCCATTGACAGGTTTATCCTCCAAGAATCAAATCAGGAATACAGAGCATCACTGCCCTAGACATAGTGTACCTGCAAAATATCGCAGTTACCAGTGCAAAATGTCGGAACAGACAATTACTGGTGTACAAAGAAGAGAAGATGACTCTGTAGAGGGCAGCAAGAAGATAATTAGAATAGTGAAGTCAGCACCTTCTCTCCTTTTAAGTGTCACTCTTTGTCTACTCTCAGGGCCACATCCTGCTGCCTCTCGGAAGTGCCCCACTCAGTCTTATCCTCTCTCTCACCTAGAGATGTTGTTAGGACCCTATCCCTGTCTCACCTCTTTACTATCAAGTACGTTAGTTCCCAAATAAACCTGTAAAGGTAAAGGTATCCCCTGTGCAAGCACCGAGTCATGTTTGACCCTTGGGGTGACGCCCTCCAGCGTTTTCATGGCAGACTCAATACGGGGTGGTTTGCCAGTGCCTTCCCCAGTCATTACCATTTACCTCCCAGCAGCAAGCTGGGTACTCATTTTACCGACCTCGGAAGGATGGAAGGCTGAGTCAACCTTGAGCCGGCTGCTGGGATTGAACTCCCAGCCTCATGGGCAAAGCTTTCAGACGGCTGCCTTACCACTCTGTGCCACAAGAGGCTCAATAAATAAACCTGTATCTGCCCTTTAATCAGGTTGCGCACCGTTGCTGTGTTAATTACTCTGCCAATGCAAAATGTGCCTGTAACTACAGAATCCCCCCCCACACACACCACCACAAAATAGCCCTGATCAATTAATAAGGGATGCATAAGTGTCACAAGGAAGGAAGGAAGGAAGTGCTGTAGTGCAGAACTTGGGACCTGTGACAATATAGCATCTAGTTCTACTTGCACAATTACAGCACACACATACCACAATACAGAACTGCAGGGAAGCGCTTGCTAATAATTGTTCTAGCTATTCCCAGCATGCTGAGAATGCAGCAAATTCTCACAAGGCTACCATGGAGTTCATAGGCACAAGAGAACTGTAGTGTTCCGAGTTCCTTCAAACCCAGTATCATACTTCGTCATCAGCATAAAGGTCAACAGTATCTTAAACATACAGGTTACAATGCAATACAAAGGGAAAGCCCAGAAGCTCAAGGCTTCAGCATTATAACCAGATGAACACCTGTTGCAGCCATGCTGCATTGTGTACCTGAAGGAGAACAACCACAAAATCCTCCCTCAAATGATGACTGGTGCCCCATTTATTAGAGGACACTTGGCCAAAAAAGAACAAGCCTTCCAATTTCTGCAATCATGACAATTCCTCATGCTCCCTCTGGAAGAATCCCAGGGTCGACCTGCCCTGAATGTTCAAGGCATTCACCATTCCAAAGAAAACCGCCAAGAAAGCTCACAGGCCCCGGCTAACAGGGTACAGAGCTGTGCTGCTAGAAGCCCAAAAAATGTGATGAGAAAATATTTAAAAAATATTTCTACTGCTCCTTGTTTTCACAAAGCAAAGGCACAGGGCAAGAAATGTATACATACACATATATATTACATTTTACATAGAGATCTTAGAGAAGATTTACAGAGTCAATACTCAAAGCTACCCCACCGACATCCCAGCCCCAAGTGCTTTCGAGACTCCCCCACCTCTCTTCCCCTCTCCATCGTCTATAGGGATGCTACGATTCTGGCAGCTGTAGTAAGAAAGAGGGCCTAGAGCCACCAAAGGGAGCCTTCTGCTCAGGTGAGAAGGTAGCTGGCAAGAGACACTTGGGGTTTACTCCTGGTATACAGAGAAAAGTGGTGATGGGGCAAGGACCCCTGCATCCTACGGTATTCCCCGTAAGTGATCCCTAAGAGAGACGTGTGTCAGAAGCCCAGCCGTCTCCCGTCCCTCCAAAGCCACCCAAATGCCAAACATAAACATGCTTGTGGAAGTTGCCCTTCTAAGAAACAGGGTGAGAGAACCTGCCAACTGAAAGCAAGGGGTAAAGTTCCGTTTCTACTGGTGAAATGCAAGCCCTATTCCCAAGATCCACGACCCCTTCTACTTTGTACTGGAAGCTCCCTTTCCTGGATGGATCTTCAATAGCAAAAGGCACTACCCACTATCCATTTCATTAGAAAGAGGCTGGGGAAGAGACCCCCACCCCACCCCAGATTGGTTGCAATGGTGCAGGAGAACAGCCCGTTGAAAGAGACCCAGGGAACCTGTGGTATTCATACAAATTTGGCATTGGAGGAAGCTCTCATGTGCTTGGATACATTTTAGGACTGGGAATAGACTGCAGTGGCAGGGCTGGCCACTCCTGGCCCTTGGTAGCGCTGGCGAGCATGCTTCTCACAGTACATCTCTTCGCCCACCCAGAAATGGCCACGCATCTTCAGATTAAGGCCACAGTCAGTGCAGGTGTAGCAGGAGGGATGGCGGTAGCGGTTCTCCTGGATCCTCACTGCTTGGTTTCTGCAAGAGACAACAAGAGATAAGGTCTGTGCAATGGGACACAGCCATAAGATACTCAAGACTGCCTTGGCAAATGCTGGGAGATTGGGGGGGGGGGGGGGAGGCAGTACATGTGAAGAACGTGATATCATTCCTATTTCCAAGAAACGACATCAAAATTCTGGCCTCTCTACTTGAAATGCCCAACCTACAAGTTCACATCTACCACCAACTATACAGATACACTTTATGTGCTTCTCTCTCAAAAGAGAAAGACTTGCTTTTGAGATTTGAGGCTGAGTCAACCTTGTGCCGGCTGCTGGGATTGGACTTCCAGCCTCATGCGCAGAGCTTCAAACTGCATGTCTGCTGCCTTACTATTTTCAGCCACAAGAGGCTCTTGATTTTATGTATGTAATTTATAACTGTTTATAACTGTTGTGAGCCGCCCTGATACCTCTGGGGAAAATCCTTTTTTGTTTTACCTTATTTAACAAAGAAGGAAAACACGGGAGGGGTCTCCCCATGAGGAGGGCTGCAAATGCAAGATTTACCATCCCACATTTGCCAGCATACTTGAGGGACTGCTTGGCTGACCATGCCCCCCAAAGGATATTAGGATCGTTCAATATGAACGAACTCGTGATCCGTGGCCCAAAAGAAGTATGTCTGGCCTCAACCAGGGCCAGGGCCTTTTCAGTCCTGGCCCTGACCCCATGGAATAAGCTCCCAGAAGAGCGAAGGGCCCTCGGGGGACTGGGTCAGTTCTCAGGGCCTGTAAGATGGAGCTCTTCTGCCAGGTATTTGGTTGAGCCAATGAACAGCAAGATGACCCCAAACCAAACGCTCTTAAATGAAACTGTTTGGCTACGCAGCCAGGAGGACTCGTATGACTGTTTTTAAGATGGTTTTAAAGTCTTAATATTATATGGAACATTCTATTCATCATATATGTTTTATAAATAACGCTGGAAGCCTCCCTGAGCCCGCACAATGGGAGGGGCGAGATTTAAGTAGAAAAATAAATAAAATAAATAAATAGCCCTGAAGTATGGTTCCCTGAACTCCTTGGAGAAGGAAGGGGATTCAAGGGCAAACAATAATGAAATATTATAACCTAGCAAAAATAGAATTAACAGTAATTACTATTAAACACATGCTACTGCATGTTTGTGTGGCAAACATCTCTCCCCTGCCAAACAAGCATAGTTTAGTGTTCCTTCTATTGTGACTCTCTTCCTGTTTTACCAACCATGAAATTAATTACAGTTTGTCATGACACACTGTGGGTCGGTGAAATACCAAATAGCTGTTCTCCTATCTGTCCACCGGGTGGACCTACTTCCTACACACAATGGGTCAGCACAAAGGGACAAAATCTGTGTCACCTGTTATATTCTGGCCTACAAAAAAGCCACAAAACACTGCGCAAGCTTTTGAGCTCATCCGAACTCTTCATCCCTTGGAAACAGCTAAGTCAGCCCTATTCTTCCTAGAGCATCGCTCTCAGGAGAGACCTTTCTCCAAGCCCCATTGGCTTCCTCCCAACGCAGACTCCCCCTCCCCGCCAAGGGTCAGTAAGACTCACGTGATGCTGCTGCTGCACTTCTCACACACGTGCAGCTTCTGAGTGCCTGCTGCAGAGCTGCTGACTGGCTTGTGAGGGCTGGGAGACAGCTGGCTGGGGAAGGGGCTCACGGTGCCCTCTGCCAAAGCAACCAAAAATGCATGTGAAGAGTCAGGAGCAGGGCTGGGTGGTCTTGCCTCTGAGACTGAATTCAAACATGCATAATATCAAACCTTCCCCACAGAGACAGGGAGTGTAAGATAGCTTCAGTACATTAAATGGTGAGCTACCCCACGTTGTTTGTCGGGAAAGTCAAATCTAGTCTTTCAACCCCCCTGTCACAATAAATGTATACAAATCAAGCTAGCCTCCAAAAGTAAGCAAGACATTCCTTTAACTCACAGAACTAGCAATTAAAGTTTGCTTTAAATTAAAAGCTTCACTTGTTTAATTCAGCTAATCAAAGTTTGCCGCCCTGTCGATATTCCTTTGATCCTGCCTCGCCTTGTACTAGCACAACTACTCCAACGGGTCTTTGGAACCTTGACTGGGCTGATGAACAAATAGTGTGGAGGGCAGGCCACCAGAATGGCCTTGCAACGAGGACAGCTCTGTTACAGGAGTGGCACAGTGGCTTAGTGGTAGAGCATCTGCCTTACACACAGAAGGTCCCTGGTTCAACCTCTGGCTTCTCCAGTTAAAGGGATCAGGCATGAGGTATTATGAAAAACCACCCCTTAAGACTCTGGAGAGCTGCAGCCAGTCAGAACACAATGCTGACCATCTTCTGGCTCTGCTACCACATTGCAGCCTCCCTTCCCCCGCATTTCTCTTACCGTTTTCATCCTGCTCCAGGGCCACTTGGAGCAAACGGAAAGTGCTCGACTGCCGTGGTGGGGCTCGGGTTTCACGGTTTTCCTGCATCATCTTGTAAACTTCAGAGTCTCCTTCCAAGCGACGCATGGCTGGTTCTGAATCCAGACTGGAGAGAGACGAAGAGAGAAGAAAAGAGACTTGGGAAAAGGAAGTTACCTCTAATTTTTTATCCAGGAGGACAGGACAAACCAGTCCTCCACCGCAAGCATCCTTCAGAAGAACCTGAAAGAAGGGGTGCAACCGAGAGAGACGAGCCCCCCAAGGGATTTGGAAACTCTCAGTAGATGTGCTTCTGGAAAAGACACTTGTGGGGGACTGACATAAGAGGTGAGACTTCAGAAGGCCTCACCAGTAGAATCGAATGAACAGATTTCTCTCCTTGCAAAGCACCCACAATTGGCTTCCCTGACTCCCGGAAGGCCATTTCAGAATATGACAACTGCCTCCCCAGCCACAACCGCAAAGAATCCTTGTTCCCCCCCTCCCCATTTTATTAATCACAAAACTCTTTTGGCCCTCCATCCACCACCGAGGAAAGAAGCTAATCATAAAAAGAAAAACGAAAGAAGCCTCTGACACTGAAGCAGACCGTCCTAGCTATCGGACTGCAGCCTCCCCGGACTGGAATCCCAGACAAACCCATCCTAGTGAGACGGCCTCCCTCACAGCACAGTGCTTCCCAGTCTTGAGAGAGCTGGGCTTCCAGGGAGCCTCTGCTGAAGCAGCTCTTCTGAGAGTGACCAAGTTACTGACCTCCAATGACTAATCCGCTACCCTCTCACCCGAATGACTTCCTTCCTCTGAACGGCCTAGTCAGACTCCCTCTCTCTTTCTCCGAGAGCAGGTGGAACACTCCCTGCACATGACGCCCAGACCTGCCCAGCCGCGGGCTTCAGCTCTGCAGTTTTGAATGATTAACTCTTGCCCTGCCCAGTTCCCCAAGAAAACAGAGGTGGCTTTCAAAGGCCACACAACATCAGGCAGCCCTGGGCAGCCCTGACCTGCCAAGAAAGGAGGTGGGGACTTCCCAGCAGGGACTCAGTCCTCCAAAGAGCATAAAGTAGGTTCACAGAGCTGGAAGGCTTTTCAATTTTGTGTGCAGCCCCTTTATGCTCATGGCTGGACTGAGCTCCAGTGTTCTTGCTTAGCCGCTCCGCTGCTTAGGTTACCTGTAACGTCTGTGGTAGGCAGGAGAGCTCCTGCCCTGGTCCTTCCTCAGTTCCCAAGAGTTGCAAAGTGAATACGCTCCTGGGGACGGAGAACCATTCAGCGGAGGCAAGACTGTAATGGGAGACCCGTTGGAGGCGCTGAAAGACCTCCGCTCCTGTAGCAGCAGGCACAGGGAGAAAACAAAACAGGATGTGAAGAAAGGTTCTGCAGGAAGGAAACAAGTGCAAATCTGGGAAAAGAACAAAGTACCCCTCTCTTTTATAGAGTGGGAAAGAACAGACCGAAAATGCTACCCTTGCACTGAGCTGCTTGCCTCCCTGCCAGGCATGGTGTTTGGATGTGTGAACTCTAGTCTCCTGAACTCTCGAGAGTCTGATTCTGTAAACTATACTGTGTCAGTAACTTTAATGAACACTAGTAAGCTTCATTCAGTCTCTGAGACATTTGCTGACCATCCAATATTTTAAGCCACACAAGGAGTTGCCACACAGCCTGTGTTTCCCCCCTGAAACAGGAGACATAGCCAAGGCTGTGTGTACTTCATGCTAGCAAACAAATCAAATATTGTTTACCGAGGCAACATAAATCCTGTGCCCCAGCTCTGCAGAAGTTACATTTCTGTAAATTTTATAGATTTAGGAAAATAGCCACAGAGGAGTTTATGGGGACAAAAAGCCCTGAAGGATACTGACTCTTTTCCTCAAAACTACTGGAAGGCCTAGTCAGCATTGTTTGCTCCTTTCCATAATTTAGCATGCTTCAAGAATCACTGTGCACCCCTTAGGGTTAGAAACTGGATTTTTTATAAGACGGCACAACAATTCTTTGGAAATCAACTCTTGACTCCCAGCTCTATAGTCTGCACTTTCCCCACGTTCTTCTGCACACAACCAGGCTGAACCCCAGACTAGCCTCCCTCTCTCTAAGACACAGAGCCCCACTCAAGCCACCCCTTCACTAGACCCACCACTGCCTTGCTTGGACAGTCAAATGCATACGGCCTCTGGCACAGAATGTCAATACAATTGCAGGAGGTATTTCTAAATGGCCACCAAATAAATAACTCCCTACAAATCCGTTCCCAGATTATGGGATAACACAGCCTACATAAGGGCTCTTGAATTGGGCTAAACAGCTTAAACCAAGGTGATTTATTTATTGTATTTTTAGGCCACCCCTCTCTAGCAGCAGTCTTGGAGTTGCTGCCAACAGTTAAAAATTCCATACAAAAATATAAGCCATTTTCATTTTTAACCATATTGGTTAAAAGAAAAATATGCTTTGTCTCTAAGACAGATAAAGATTTTCAGCCCAGGTTTGGAATGGAGGGGGTGGAAGGGGCAGGGGGATCCATTCAGATGTCGCTAAGTATTGGCCTCATCCATTAGCCTGGCGGAAGACTACCGTTTTATTCATGGAACTTTGGAACTTCCAACAGGACCTGGAACTCTGTTGGCAAGTCGGCCCACCAGGCTGGAGCCAGGACGGAAAAGGACTTGGCTCCAGTTGAGGCCAGGCGTCCTTCTCTGGGGTCAGGGACCACCAACAAATTGAAACTGCCTGAGTGGGGTATACTCAGAGTGACAGTCCTTAAGATGGCTCCCTGTGGATGGAAATGGGATTTTGCACATTCTAGCAGCCAGGGTCTCAAGCCTGTAGGTGGACACACAGATGGCCAAAGGTGTGCTGTCAAGCTTTCACAACCAGCCTATTTGGTTGCGCCAGAGTAAAATCCAGCCACAAGGGGGCAGCCCATGCTCATAATTCTGCCTGCATTCAAGACTTCCTCCCAACAGCTAATAAAGAAGAGCGGCACAGATTAATAGGCTGGACTGGGCAGGGGGAGAGTATTTTTAGTTGGAGAGATGGCGGTGGAAGGGGGTTAGCCCCTCTTTGTTCAGTGCTGTGGACCCAATCCATATGGGAAGTCCATGCTGCTGTTTTGTTTGGCCCAGTTATACATTGTGGCACTCCAGTCACTGAATTCCAGCATCGCACCTTACTTGGCCCCAACCTTTACTTGCCTGCATGGCTGCTGTAAGCCAGCTTGGTGTAGTGGTTAGGAGTGAGGACTTCTAATCTGGCGAGCCGGGTTTGATTCCCCCCTCCCCCACATGCAGCTAGCTGGGTGACCTTGGGCTCGCCACGGCACTGAGAAAGCTGTTCTGACTGAGCAGGAATATAAGGGCTCTCTCAGCCTCACCCACCTCACAGGGTGTCTGTTGTGGGGAGAGGAAAGGGAAGGCGAATGTAAGCTGCTTTGAGACTCCTTCGGGTAGAGAAAAGCGGCATATAAGAATCAACTCTTCTTCTTCTTCTCCATACAGCAGAGGTCCCCAAAATGGTACCTGTGAGAAGAACGGCACCTGCCAACTCCTTTTCTGGCATTTGCCAGGTATTTTTAGAAACTGGGTGGGGCTTTGACCCAGCAAGGCTTCTGACTGGCTATTGGAGATCTCATTAGCTCTGTAGATTTTTAAGTATATTGTTTTGGCAGCAGGTGCCACCACCCTGTGACTGAAGCTAAGCTGCAGTAGTTATGCTACCTCCTGTGGCAGCCATTTTCTGGTAGCTTTTCTGTGGCCACGCCTACCATGTTGTGTCAGAATTCCAAAGGTGGTCAAAATGGTGGGAGACCCCCTAATGTACAGCACTGAACCAAGTGAGGCTCCTACTGTTCCCTGGCTTAATAAACTAGAGGCAAAAACACCGCAAGGAATTGGCAGTGGGAGGGAGTGGGGAAATACACTACTGTGCTCCTTGAAATAGCACTCACATTCAGCTCCCTTGAAGAAATATTCTCCACCACTGTCAGAATGAACCTGCCATCTCTCTTACCAGCAAGGCTTCCCGCACCCTAGGTGGGGCCTGGAAATCCCTCCCAAACTACAACTGATCTCCAGAGTAGAGGTCAGTTCCCTGGACAAAATGGTTGCTTTGGAGGGTTGGCTCTATGACTTTAAACCCAATGAGGTACTTATCCCCTCTCCAACTCCCACTGTCCCCAAGTACCATCCCCAAATCTCCAGGAATTGCCCAAGCTGAAGCTGGCCGTCTTATTTACCAGCAGCTGCCTCATCTCTGAAGCTTTTCTGAAGAGCTTCTGGAAGAAGCCATCCCAATGTGAGTAGCAGGCAAGCTGAAGAGAACCCTACCCCCAAGGTCATGCAGAAGAAACAAGAGAGTGGGAGGAGGTCTCTATCCAGCATCTCCAAGGACAGCTGACAGTGCTTGGGCGGAAGGAGGACTTCCACCTACTTGGACGGAAGGAGGCTGTCCATCCCCCCCCCCCCCCCGCATGTGTCAGTTCAGCCCCACCCCCAGGCAGTTTATTTGGAAGGCACAGCATCACCAGCCCAACAGCAACTCCCTTTTCTCTGTTGCATCTGCTCCTGTTTAAAGGCCTTGGAGAGGAAAGAAAGGAGAAACCCCTGTCTAAGTAGAAGCAAATGTGCTTGGGAGCAGCAGAGTGCAGGAGGGGACTTGATAGAAACCCACTAATCAGCACCGCTCACAATCTCCCCCCCCCCCCCATCTCTAAGAATGAATAAGGGGGAAATTTCTCCTTCTGACATTAGGTAGCCAGGCTGGGCCCAAAGGGGTTTCCCTGGCTGGACCTTACAAAACCCCTTTGTCTCACAAGCAAAGACCAATTCCCTGGCTCTCGAGTGCCCACCCAACTTGAATGCTTACTTTGCCAACTCCACTGGATGATTAAACCCACACAGATACTCAGTTTACGCCTTCATGGCATTCTGCGTTTTGCTTTTTTTTGTTTTGCTAAATGAAGCAATTTTTCCCAGCTGTTAGAGACCTGCTAAGGATCACCATTTCTCTTTCTCTCCACCCCACCCCCCAGCAAGAGACTTCCATCAAGTTTAGAGCTGCCAGTTTTTTATTTCAAAAGTCTTCTGCTCCTACTTCCCAAGCAAAATCTGCCAGGGCAGGGGAAGCTAGCAGATCAGGGTATGAGTTTTCAGACAACACTTCTGATGTACCTAACTGGAGGCAACATTACTTTAAAAGAGCAGCAGAAAGCGAGTTGGCCGCCAAATCTAACAAATTTCAAGTTCCATTCTATATCCATAAGGGCAGTTTGCAGGCTATAATGTTTAATGCCAAAGCAGGATGACAGTTGAACATCAAGAAGACAAAACTAACAGCTACTGAGCAATTGCACAACTTTAAGTCTGCCGATGAAGAAACCAAAATTGTTAGAGATTTTTCTGTGCCTTGGCTCAAGGAATTAAGGCATTTTTCTGGGGGAAATAAGATAAGAGAGAACCAACCAGGCCTAGGTCGCAGCTAACCCACCCTCCACATTTAATCTTGGCCCCCAGCGCTGATGAAACCACCGGGCAGGGAGGAGGCCAGCAGAGGAGGCCAAGAGCTAAAGCAAATAAATGTGAGAAAGGAAAGAAAAACATTACCGAGAAGCCAAGGGGCTGGGGCTAGCCAGGTGCCAGCTGGCAAACCCCATGCTCTGGGGCCAACCTTGCTTCCCAATTTGGGTTTGAAAAACAGCCCCAGAATGTAGCAAAACACAGAGGCAGGCCAGACCCTGGAGCCAGAACAAGCAAACAAATAGTAGCACCCAGCCCAAGAGCAACAGGAGAGAGGGGTGCCAAGACCCTCGGGCACGGAGACAAGGGGCTCAAAAGACCATAGGAGGAGAAGAACCATGCTCTGAGAAGGACTGTGGGCATTCCAGAAGGATCAGCTCAGGGAAACCAGCTACAAAGACAGGCACAGCAAAGGTCTGTGGCAACTTGGCAGTGTTACCTGGTTCCACTTAGGAGCTTCTTGCCAGGGTGCAAATAGATTTGTGGGAATTCTGCTCCCAGAGCACCTGAATGCTCTCACCACTACATCAGAGACGGCTAAGCTGCAACAGGAGTCCTCCCCTTGAAGCTCACATTTGTTCTGATTATGGAACCTCTTCCCTCTACAGCAGCTTTTCTCAACATTTCTTACCATTAAGAAACCCCCGAAACATTCTTCAGGCTTCACACGAAACCCCAGAAGCGGCAGGATCATGCAGAATATGATTGCAAAGCATAGCTATGTACATGTCCACCTGGGGCTCCTCCCCTTCCCACCCCCTCCAGGCCCATCATTGGCCACTGGGGGCGGGTCAACATGCCCATATATGGTCATATCATCTGATTAATGTTTAATAAATGTTAAATATATATATAAAAAATTAACTCCCACCCATTCAAGAAACCCTTCCAGGGCCGTCAAGAAACCCTGCAGTGGAAAATAATTAAATTTTCTTTCACTAGGGGGAGATAGGGTTGTTTCCGTTGTTTTAATTTTGCTTGTGTTGCTTGCCCAAGCTCTTCCCAACAGGGTGGGCTACAGATCAGCAAACAACTCTGCTACTAGAAAGGCAAAATTCTGCAATTCAAATTATGCAAAAAGGATGGCTTGCATGCCTTATTGTAATGCACAACCTGGCATTGTGGTTCATCAAAAAGAAAGAACCCAAGGTATTTGCATTTGTAAGAGGGTCAAGAATGAAAGGATACTGGAATATATGGAGGAATGTTCTTAGGGAACAAGCTTTTGAGACTTTGTACCACCCTGATATTTCTAGTTCCTAACCCTTTAAACCAGAGGTAGTCAACCTGTGGTCCTCCAGATGTCCATGGACTACAATTCCCATGAGCCCCTGCCAGCAAACTCCTAGCCCATGAACATCTGGAGGACCACAGGTTGACTTCCTCTGCTTTAAACCACAGAACTACCCCCCACCCCGCATATTACAAGTTCCCTCTGTCATAAGAACTAGAGCCTTGTCCTTCTATGCAGAACCTGTAGAGATTAACCAGCTTCTGCACTGGAAGCCACATTCCACATTGGGGAGGGGGGCCAGGGCTCAGTGACAGTGCATCTGCTAGGCAGTTTGGTGTCTCCTATGCCCCTTCGTACTAACACAACCGTAGATCTT
Source organism: Paroedura picta (assembly GCF_049243985.1). Taxonomy (NCBI): domain Eukaryota; kingdom Metazoa; phylum Chordata; class Lepidosauria; order Squamata; family Gekkonidae; genus Paroedura; species Paroedura picta. The sequence continues at coordinate 20,769,146 of NC_135380.1, forward strand.
CCCTGGACATCCAACACCACAGTCTTTTAAGACCCTTCCTTACTGAAAAGCAAAGCACTTAATATCCAACTGCTCACATTTCCTTTGGAAATAAGCTATTGAGAACAACACCTAAAAATGGAAACTGGGAGGGACGGGGGAGACAGTGAAGGCTCCTGTGCAGTTGCAAGGAAAAACTCAATACAAATCTAAATCAGAGGCAACAGAACTCAGCAGACTGCACAGTCGCTGAGAGCTGCAACTCCACACCAGCTGCTGAGGTTATAGGGAAGGCTTGGTAGAACTCTGCATCAGCCTCTGCCTCTTGCTGCAAAGCAATCCAAGAACTAAGGGATCTTGCAGAGGAGATGCCGAGCGCAAAGAAACCCATTCGTGACACAAGCTGGTCCCTCTGGCCATGGCAGGCTGGGGGATTGCTGCGAATAGCTGCTTAATAGGCCTCCAGAGCAAGGAAAGAGAGAGGAGCTTTCGGGAGGCATCCTCTGCCTCCTGTGTCCAAGAGACGTAGGCAGCACCTCCCCAAACTGGTTCTGCCTCCCCAGCTCCCAGCTGTTGCTTGGAGACACCAGGTAGGAACAAGCAAACATCCCCAAGCCAGGTGTGCTGCTGCCTGCAGGGACATGTGCAAGAGTGCAGCAAGGTCACAGAAGCAAAGCAACGGGCTTCAACGCTTGGCCAGAAGGGGAGCAGACGAGGCAGAAGCCACACAATGCACTTTCAAGGAAAAAGTTTCCCATACCAGGGAGAGAGGGCGCAGGGAGAGGTGGAAGAATCAGGATACTCTGTTTTTCTTCCCAAATGCAAACAAAGTTTCTTACAATAACCCTCTCCCTCTTCCCCACCCTGTGAGGTAGGTTATGCTGAAAGGAGGAGTCACTGGCCCCGGTCAGCCTGCAAGCTTTCATGGCAGAGTGGAGATTCAAACCAGCATCTCCCTGACCCTAGTCCAACACTCTAACCTCTCCAAGCATTAAGTGATGTAGATAAAAGGATGCAGGTGGATCTCCCTGGTTTGCTTCAGGGGAACCTTTAATAGCTCCTCCATGAGAAAACAGAAGGCGGTACTCTCTTACGCATGGAGATTCAAGGATGGCAAAAGCACCACCTGCTGAAATACATCATAGAAAGACAGGAGTCCAGCCACTGCACAATGAATGGAAGACCAGTTCACATTCATATCTCCTCACCTCCCTCTCCTCTTCCTCTGCAGGTCAAGCTGTAAGCTCCATTATCTATATGCCACTTTCCCTAAATGAATTGAAGCACCATCAAGCTACTGCGGACTTTAATTTTTTAATTTATAATTTCGATTTATAGGCTGCCCACTCCACAGTGGGCTCATGGCAACTAACAAAGACAAACAAGAATATTAATATACAATTGTTAAAACACTAAGGGCATCTTAAATTTTAAAAGATGAACCTGCCAGTCCATAAGTAAATTACTTGGGGGGGGGTAAGACCAGGAGACTGATGATGGAAGGTGCCGACCGTCAAACCATAAGCCTGATGGAACAACTCAATTTTACAGGCCCTGCAGAACTCTAGTGAGTCCTACAAGGCTCAGATCTCTGCCAAGAGTGTTCCACTAGTTTGGGGCCAGGGCTGAAAAGCCCGTTTTGATTGTAGGTGCACTTGTTTCTGGCCAGGGATCACCAGGAGGTTCGCAGCTTGAGAGCAATATATTAGGGGAATATTAGGAGAGGTGGCCATGCAGATACACTGTTCCCAGACCGCTATGGTGACCCTGTAGGGTTTTCAAGGCAAAAGATGTTCAAAGGTGGTTTGCTACTGCCTGCCTCCATCTCATCATAAGCCCCTCTCATCAGTTACCCCTGCCCCATTGCTTACCAGAAGTCTCAATCTGTGAGTATTAGAAATTTTGTACATGGTTCCCCAGCTTTGTGTGCATATGTCTGGGTCCTTTAAAGGGGCAGTGGTAACTGCATCTTCCCTACGTCCTGTAATTCCTATGGGCAGCGTTGCTTGGGATTGCACAGTGACCTCAGGACAAATCTCACAGCACTAATAAAACACACTCTTCTGCCTCCTTACCTGTCTGTTGCTTGGTTTCGGAGGCCCCTGGGAGGGCAGGCTGTGTTCATCAGAGGTTTCAAAAGAACTCCCCAGAGACTGGAAGCTAGAAAGAGAAAGCTAACATGAGGAGACCAATCTCATGCTACCGAGGGGCAGAGCCTAAGCAAAAGTCTGGTGGTCAAGTAGGAGAATTCACTACCCTAACACCAGCACTAACATGAGGTCCCTTACAACTCTATGATTCTATGATTCTAACAAGTCACTTATCTGTCAGGTCAATTACCTGCATACCTCCTAAAAATTAAGAGATTACCTTAGAAAATGTTTCAGTAAGACCACCACATTTCAGAATGCTTGAAGTTCATTTCAGACCAGACTTAACAGAAATGATCCAAAGATTGAACTCCACTGATCTTCCCTGCATGCTTGGGGGGGGGGAATGTTTGCCAATTCTTTCCTCCCATGGTAGACTCCAGCCCCCTACTCATGCTGTTTTGGGGAGCCCTGTCCCCCAGGAACAGCATTTTAGGGGCAGCTGCAAAGTTGCATTCTGGTGATACAAATCCTTCTGTCACTGGAGAGTTTCAACAGGATCCAAACCACAGAGTGCATTACAGATGTGGAAAAATCCATACAAGTACAAGGAGACACTAGTACGAGTCCTAGCAAAGTCACGTACACTCTAGACAAGACAAGGAGGTTTCCTTTAAAAATGTGGAAGTACTGCCTAAATGACATACATAAAAAGAAGCACAAATTCTGATATAATAAATGCAAACCACTGAAACAACAAAGAAGAAGGCAGCATATATAAAATATTAGTAATATATTAATCATAATAAAACATTTTTTTATTGTATTGACATATATTTGAAGTGGGAAACTCAACAGAATGCTTGCCATGTCAGACTTCCAGAGAGCCATGAAAGAATTAGCAAAGAAAACTACGGAGATCTCACTGAAGCAAAATAAATCGTTTTCTCCATCCTGCTCTGTGGAAGACATAGGAAAGATGCTCATCCCGAAATCCCTGTTTTGGTGGGACAGCATCTGAAGAAAGGAAGTGATGTCCACTGACTTCAGTGGCTTTAAAGGGGGATTAATCAAATTTGTGGGAAAATAGGTCTGTTAATGGCTGCCATGATAATTAAAAGAAACCTCCATGTTCTGAAGGGGTGCACCTCTCTAAGCAACAGATATAAACATGAAAGGATGTTACCCTTCAAGCCTTGTTTGTGAGCATCCTGTAAAAATCTGTCTGGTCATGGAAGGAAGCAGGCTATATGGAGCAGATGGATCCTTTACCTGACCCACCAGGGCTCTATTACACACCTGCGACTATTGATTACAGACTCTCCTCTGCTGTCACTGGGCAAACTGGGCCTCGGTGGGCTGTATGGACTGGCAGGACGGAATCCAGGAGACGAAGGCGAGTAGGGACTGCCGGGCCGTGGACTGATGGAAGCTGGGCTGGAGTAGGAAGATCTCAGTGAACTCTGACCATCATCTCTGGTTCTCAGAGAATCCTACAGGAGAAGGCAACAAAGAGTCAAGCAGATATAAAAAATACAGGTTGAAGACTAATAACCAGTCATGTTTTGATACCCAAAACAGAAAAATTAAGAGATTCTCCTGCAGGGTAGTAAAAATGTAGTAAACCAAATAATTGATATTAAAGGCCATTTAATGTTGCCACTGAAATTGACTGCCCTACCATGCCATTGATTGGTAGGGCTGGCCCTGCTAAGTGCCAGTGTGCCCTATGAAGCTTTCTATGTAGGGGCACCAGTGCACCATAATTGGTATCTATATTTTCTCTTCTGTAAACACATAAAGGCAATCAGCCATTCAGGGTTATCACCAAATGTCACATGGTTGGGAATCTACTGAGGCCCATATCCTGGCAGAGGGCCTACCAATGAACAGAGAAGTTTGGCCCATCTTCTCCTTCTCCTGTTCAAGAATTGAACCTTGGCCCAGGGAATTTTGGGAGAGTCTGCTGTAACCCAGGCCTGGAAAAAATTAAGCAGGTCATGATTCTTCTGCTGTCCTTTAAGCCCTGCAAGTACCAGTGGCGCTTAAAGAAATACAGAAAGAGATGCACTCTGTTGGATTCTCCAGGATGGAGTCTGCATTGGCAGGGGTAGTGTGCTTAAGCATTGGGGAGACACTGATCCTTGCCTAGTCCTCCCCACATAGTCAGCCCCACACTCATTATTCTGCTTTGTCTCATTCCTGAAAACTATGCCACACTGATGGCTGCTGAAATGCCAAATTAACTCTAAGCCTCAACCATTCATTGTAATAGGTTTTGTAGTTCTTGATAAAACCAGGGGAATGGATAAACAGTTTATCTGGCAAAACCTCACTCTGCTTCACTCCATCAGATATTCGATACAAATACTATATAGGTTGCGTCTTATTCTGGCCCAGGGGTAGTCAAACTGCGGCCCTCCAGATGTCCATGGACTACAATTCCCATGAGCCCCTGCCAGCGAGTGCATTCGCTGGCAGGGGCTCATGGGAATTGCAGTCCATGGACATCTGGAGGGCCGCAGTTTGACTACCCCTAGGTTAGACAGTAAAGGAGACAACATACAAATCTGGTCAAATGCTTCCAACACCAGACTCATGAAATCAATTTTTTCCCTCATTTACCGTGGAACTATTTGAAAACAAGCTGTGAAATGGTTTGTTAGATTCTTGGATATAAAATTATTTATGGTTCTTTTACATACTTGATGGCTCACTATTTAAGAGGAATTAAATTACAGGACGGGGGAAGAGGCAAAGGGTCTTTCATTGAAAGGCCTAATAATGTTTGAGTTATAACACTGGAAAACAGACCCTGCTTCATCAGTTGGGAAGTGATCAAGGGATATTCTTGATGCTGCTGAAATGGAAACTCTTACAGAAGTTATACAGACATAAAAATGACTAGAGAGCACAAATCTAGCAGTTAGAGATCATTTACTGATGACCTCAGTATGAAATTGATAACAGCTGCTGTTCGGTTGACATCTTTGTTGTCTAGCACTTTCCTGTATGCTGGTAATCATGTTTTCATTTTAAAACAATGTTAAAAATTTTCAAAGGTACATTTGCTGGGCTGAGCTGTATGTCTGTGAACGTAACAGGCTAGGGGAATAATTCTTAATTGCCTCTCTGTGCATGCAAAGAAGAAATGTACATGGGTTAAGGAGAGCAGGTACCCCAGTACGGAAGTCCATAAACTTTAATCCTGCATTGTCAAAAATACGTGTCTGATGAAGACAAAAGGAGTGCTCACCTGAAATCGTATGCTCAGCAGTTCTGGGGAACTTTCACCATTGGTCTGGCTGGGAGAAAATTGCTGAGACCTGGAAATGGAGTGAGCGGTTCCTTAGAAAACACATTTTAGAAAACTCTCTAGTCCTGATCAATGTGTGGGCCAACAACTAAACCTTTATACTTAATAACTACACGGCTGATACAAACTGTTGCTCCCAGTAATATCTCTAGGCCTTTCTGAAGATAGTAAAGGTAAAGGTAAAGGTATCCCCTGTGCAAGCACCGAGTCATGTCTGACCCTTGGGGTGACGCCCTCTAGCGTTTTCATGGCAGACTCAATACGGGGTGGTTTGCCAGTGCCTTCCCCAGTCATTACCGTTTACCCCCCAGCAAGCTTGGTACTCATTTTACCGAACTCAGAAGGATGGAAGGCTGAGTCAACCTTGAGCCGGCTGCTGGGATTGAACTCCCACCCTCATGGTCAGAGCTTCTGACAGCATGTCAGCTGCTTTATCACTCTGTGCCACAAGAGGCTCTTGAAGATAGTACTGCCACATAATTCCAAATCCACTCAACACGTAGGAAGTTCCATAATTAAAAGTAACATGATGCTGTGCCTATCTACATTACAGAATAAATTGTCTTCTGCAGAAATTGTCTGCAGAAATATATCGTCTTCATAACCACCTTCCCCAGAAGTTCTAGGTAGCTAACAACTTAATTGGTAAAATGTAAAATCGTTCACATGCATATTACAGAGGTTTAGAACAACAAAAAATCTGAACTTTTCTCTTCTTCAGAGTTTCATTGCTCCCCCCCCCCCTTTGGTCTTTTTTGTGTTATCGTCTAACTGCGGACAATGGGAGTAGTATGGACCGTCTTCGTACTTTTATTCTGCAATTACTCTAATAGGGCAGCCCTGATGTGGCTCTGGAAGCATGCCAAGGAAGAAACTCCTCACATTCTGGTTGATTGTCATTTTTCTCCTTTTAATTTGAACAGAAATAAGAAAGCCCACTGGACAGTTTATACATATATAGGATTAACTTCTGCCAAACACTGAGAAACAGGGGGCGGGGAATTTTTACATATACCGATTTAAGACCTCCTGAAGCATGCATACAACTAATCCCTGTGTGAATCTGGACTGGGTTAGTCATAGAAAATCTCTCACCTCACACTTGATTAAAAAAAAAATTCTGATGGTGCTTCTTCAACAGAGACAGCTTGCCTCTCCCACAGGGTGTTTGCTATATGGCTTTCAAATGAGGCACAGATGGTGTGTCTGTGTGCTATCCTAATTCTCTTGCCCTCCTCCTGGGAGAAAGCAGCAGCGTACCCATACCAGGATCAAAAGCAGCCTTATTCCACTACTACCTTCCTTCCATCACAGGAGGTGCCGGCTACAGCCTCAGTACAAGAGGTGGGGCCCTGCCCCCAAGTGCCAGACTCTGAACTGGGGCGGGGGGGGGGGAGGACAGAAGAAGTGTGGCTTCTTTTATAGTCTCTCTTATGTATTTGGTGCTTTGATGTAGCTGGGAGCTGGAATTCATTAAGAGGAATTAAATCACAGGATGGGGGAAGAGGCAGACTGCAATGCTTTGGAGAGAATGTAGAATAGGAGAGGCCCTTAAGAATGGATTCATCTGAGGTATGGTCCACTCTGTGGGCCTGGGCAGACTAGATCAGTATGCTGGCTGTGTTTCAGAAATGGCCAATAAGATCTCTAGGCTATTTTGTTCTCCAGACAACAGTTCTAGCTATAGAAGTGCAAAACCCAGTACTCTTGCAAGTGGTAGGACTCCACAACATAGCTACCAAATCAGGGTTTCCAAGTTACAGAGGGAGTGTGCTTGGGTGTAGAAAATATGCAAACTTACATATCATGGAACAAAATTATAAGAGACATTCAGCAATAAAATGTCAAATAATCCCAGAAATGGTGGAAATCATGGATTGGTTAGTTTAGGCTAGGGCCTAGTCTGCACTCATAGGATAATGCACTTTCAATGTGCTTTGGCAGCTGGATTCTCCTGTGCAGAACAGGAAAATCTACTTCTAAAGTGCATTGAAAGTGCATTATCTATTGTGTGCAGAATAGGCCCAGGGCAACCAGGAGACAGATCCAGGCACAGCACCATTCACTGGCTGTTCCCACTATGAAGAAAGGTCTCTGCTATTGCCAGTCCTTGCTGTGGTGTGACGTCAGACAGAGCACCCATGTGTAGTCTATTCTGTAGAAAACCTAACTGACAGCAAGATGGTTTAAGCAGGCACCTTTAAGACTCAAAAAATCTATTCTCCAACTAGTGGCCAAGCTTGTTGCATTCAGGAATACAACGGGCACTAGATTGGGGGGGGGTGGAGTGGAAGAACTCTGCGGATGGCCTCCCCCTCCTCCCAGGACCTGGAAAGGCTGCAGGCAGCTGTCAGGAAACTCACTAGCAGTGGCAGCTCTCACGCAAGAAGGATCTGCATCCTCCAAGCCTCAGAGGGAAGTGGAAGGAGGAGGTCAGGGGTGGGGGACAGAAGGTGATTGGCTGGCCGCTGGACAGATAGGCAAGCTGGTTGGAGGGGGAGGCACTAAGGAACAGGACAGCCACCCTGAGTGGGTGTTAAGTGCTGAGTGGCACTTAAGCCATGAGACATGCTCCTCCTCCAAGGCCTTACCAGAAATATTAAGTGGAACAGATAACGTTACACGAGTCCTAGTTAAGTTTATCAGATGTGCTGGAGACATGTGATGAAGTAAACTCTCATTCACAAATGGCTGGGGAAGAATAAACTTTGTGAGTCTTTTAGGCACCAGTAGACTCTTGTTTTATTTTGCTGCCGCAGCCCATCAAAAAATTAAAACTAAAGAAAGAGCTAGACTCTGGTCTGGAAGCTAATGAAGAACGTACTTCAATATGGCCCTCTCACGTACTTCAACATCCCCAAACACAGTGAAGCCCCATTTGGCAAGTTTGCTGAAAGAGAAAAAAAAAGACTCTAATGGTGAACTCATGAAGCAGTTGGAGATGGATAAGGCCTACTCTAGGCCTGACTGGAGCTACTCTCTAGTCAGGAATGAGTGACTTCACTGAACACAAACTTTGTTTTTCATGAATTTGCCTCTATCTCTGTACCTCAATAATATGCAGTGAAAAGGGGAGGAGGTCTGTTCTAGAACAGGCACATCCTAATCCCCGTAGAGGTATGGGTCCAATTAAGAAGCCAATAAAATCTGGATCTGATGTTAACCTCATTAAACACACTCAAGCATCAGCCAGAGAATTTGAGAGAGAATGCCAAGCCCATGACAAGGACACTGAAAATTAAACTAAGAATTGGGAGGGGGGGGTTAGGTTTGAAACTTGCATATACTGCACCTTAGAACTGCTTCACAAGAGACTCTTAAGCATTTAAAAAAGAACTCTGAGGAAGGTGGAGCATGTTTTTCAAAGCACATGTTTCAAATTCTGATGCAGCACAGTCTGTGCAACAACTAGGAGCGTGTGAGAGGAAGTTCCTGGTTCAAACCTTACCACCCTAGGGCCACCTGCCACCCACATAGCTTGCCACACACAATACAGGAATACTGGCTTATTTTTACAGGGTTAAGATGATTGAGATAATGTGTGTGAAGCACATTTGACATTTCAAAGCTGTGCATAAATCCCAAATGACATTCCTCTATTCATGAAGTAAGTGCCCCATGTGGGCAAAGTGGATGTCCTCGCATGAGCAAAAAAGGGAACAGTATGGAAGTTAGGAGGGAACAACAGACAGACATGTGAAATATGCAGGAAAAATATTTTTTTTAAGCCATGTGGCATCTTCCCCCACACCCAAAAAACCATCCCAGTGAGGGAGGGCTGTGAATGAGCTCTCTTGTTACCTGATAGCAGTGAATCTGAAGAAAAGCAAGGGACTTTAGGAATTTAAAGGAGCAATTATTCTATAAAGCAGAACTCCCCAGAGTGTTTTGGGATTAGTTTGGGTTTTTTTTGGCAAGCCTGTGTTCTTGTATGGCTCCCATGAGACAAGGTGCCATAGACAATGGCGCACCTAATTTATTCAGTGCCCAGGGTGGGCAGATGAGAGGTGATTGGTAATGAGAGGGCAGGGTGTGTGCCTGGCCAGGCTCTGAAGCTGGTGGAACATGGACATAGCTACCTCACCACAAGTTTCTAGCAGCCATTCTCACTGGCCCAGGAGCAGCCGGAGTTCCTTGTGCTGATGGGAGGGGGGAATGTTGAGACAGCATAGCTCCCACCACTAGTGGTGGCTTCATGAGGCCCACAGTGGCTTCTTCCAGGGGCTGGAGGGCTGCGAATAGTGGTGCCCCTCCATCAAGTGGTGCCTAGGTCATGTGCCCTGGCTGTCATACCCCAAATGCGCTGGTGGTATTAGAGCACCGGCTTTCCATGGAAAAGGTCCCAGGTTCAACTCCCTGTGTCTCCAGTTAAAAAGTTCAAGTAGCTGATGACGTGAAAAACATTTACATGACACCAAGGAGAGCAGATACCAGTCAGAGTAGATAACACTGACGACCTTGAAAGACCAGTGGTTGGACTCAGGATAAGACAGTTTCATGGAGAATGGTCTTAGTACTGCACATACTAGGTCTTGGTATATACCACAAGAGTGCCAGAAAAGCTGACTTCAAAGACTCCCAAGTGTCCCAAGGCAAGTGTGGCAGATGCAAGAAGTTGCATGTTCAGGGGAGGGTGGAGAAAGAAAAGAGAAAGATGAGCTAAGGGTCCCAAGAATGAGAGGAATGCCATCTTCGGAGCTGCTTTAAAAACAGTTTAAAAATGTATTTACATATATTTGAAATGCAAAACTCATCAGGGAAATAGCTGCAATGTCAGACTTCTACAAAGACATGGAAGAATTACCAAAGGAAGCTAGGGAGACCTCAGTGAAGCAATCTCCCTAAATTTTTGTTTTGGTGAAACTGGGGGATAGCATCTGAAGAAATGAAGTGATACCCACTGACTTCAGTTGTTGGGTTGATTACAATACACTTCCATGGAGAATGGCCTTACTGCTACACCTACTAGGCCTTGGTATGTGCCACAAGAGTACCAGAAAAGCTGACTTCAAAGACTCCGTGCCCCAGGACAAGTATGGCAGAAGGAAGAAGTTGCTTGTTCAAGGGAGGGTGGAGGAAGAAAAGGGAAGGGTGAGTTAAGGGTCCTGGAATGAGAGGAATGCCATCTTCAGAGCTGCTTTAAAAACAGTTTAAAAAAACATGTATTTATATATATTTGAAATGGGAACTTCATCAGGGATATAGCTACAATGTTAGACTTCTATGAAGGCATGAAAGAATTACCAAAGGAAGCTAGGGAGATCCCAGTGAAGGAAAATAGATTACCCTGCTCTGTGGAAGACATCGGAAAGATGCGCATCCCTAAATCCGGTTTGGTGGGACAGTATCTGAAGAAAGGAAGCGATGCCCACTGACTTCAGTGGCTTTGAAAAGGGACTAGTCAAATTTCTGTGAAAACAGATCAGTTAATGGTTACATTTTTAATAACGTTAAATTATTATTATTTATTATAATAATTTGGTTCCCCCCCCCTTTTCAAATTTCAGAGAACACCTGGTTGTGAAAAATATCTTCTGCTCTCTGAATGTGTGTTCTGTATGTCTGAAGTATTTTTGACCACTGAGGAAGGCTGTAAAGGCCGAAACACGTCCGGTTTAACATGGGACCTATTAATCCACTAGGAATGCTATTAAAGTGTTCAGTCTGATATTCAGAACCCTAATGGTTTTAATTTTATATGTGGACTCTATGTAATAAGTATTTAATTTGTTATTTTATTTTATTTGCTGTCGCTTGACTCTCTTGACAAAATTGTGATGCCTGCTACCTTCAGTGACTGGACTCATTATAAGACTCTTTCATGGAGAATGGCCTTAGTACTACACATGCTAGGCCTTGGTATGTGCCACAAGGGTGCCAGGAAAGCTGACTTCAAAGACTTCAAGTGCCCCAGGGCAAGTGTGGCAGGAGGGAGAATTTGCATGCTCAGGGAAGGGTGGAGGAGGAAGACAGATAGATGAGCCAAAGGTCCCGGAATGAGAGGAATGCCGCCTTCTGAGCTGCTTTAGCTCGGTTTGTCACTTTTGGGGTAGTGCCAAGATGCCATTATGACTTTCCAACCCTCATCAGGCATCCGCTGCACGTCAAAAGTAGACACAAACAAGGAAAAAGGAAACTGCTGCGAAGAGAGAGGACAAGGTGGAAGGACAGACTCGAAACGCATATAGGCTGGCAAAGTGTGTGGGCCGGTTTCTATACCCAGCCCTGTTGCTTCATAAGCCCTCCTGTGCACACGCAATAGTGCCATGAAACATGCAAGCCAGAGCATGCCAGGGTGTATAAAAAAAGGTAGAAGAGCCTCACCAAGGCTCACCCAGCAGGTGTAGGGGGCAGTCTAATTCAAATACCTACAGGAGGAGTGGCTGATCTAAGCAGGGGAAGGTGAAAGGTGTAAAGAGACTGCCTTTTGAAGGAGGAACTTGAACTAGGGATTCCTTGAGGATTCCCTCAGGCAGTGCTATCTCAATATAGCCTGCCAACCCCTGGGGAAACAGGCCAAATTCTGGTACCAGCCAGCCTAGGGTGGGGAAGGAGAATCTCTGAGTCATGCCAGTAGGAGGCCACACCCTAGACAGCGTCCTGCTGTTGAACAGTTTTACACTCTTCTTGTCCTCTCCCCCAACTTTTCCCTTTCCCAAAACAAGTTTCACATACAGCTTGAACTACTGGCCACCAAAGCTACCCGCTTCCTCACTCTGGGTTCAGGCCAGCAGACACTTTGCCCTGAGGGCTACTTTACAGCTGATAGCTTTGCAGTCACACGCTGGGTCATGTGGGATTATTACAGGCCCAACTGGATTTATGTAATAGGCCCCGGCGAATTCCAACGGTGGCGGGGCCTGTAATTCTTCTTACAGCAGAATCTTTCACCTCCGCAAGACTTTCCGTGTGTACGTCACTTGGCTTTCTCTAGACTTTACCCAAAACAAGAACAAGCTTTAACTAACAAACGCTGCCATTAAGAGTCCGGAAACTCAAGTAAGTGAATGTGTTCTGGCTCTCTCTTCTAGAGTTGCCACTGAGTTGTTGTTGCTGTTATTATCATCATCATTATCATCATTATTAGTCATTCCTTTTATTTAGTTGTGAAGGAAGAATAATCTTTCCTGTTGGCTATTTTAAAGCCCCCCCCCCCCCTTAGTCAATTAGACCTGTCAACATGCACTTGTATGAAAGCAAGTTTGGCTGTTTTCTCCTAAGGGAAAATATGCCCTCCCAAAGTCATCACACAAAGAATGCATACATTCTGGTTAGGGTTTCTAGTCCTCAAGGTAGAAAGAAAGGAATTCGAAGCCACCGAAAGGTTTAAAGACGGAACGGGCCTCAAACAAGTTTTGCAGGTGTCTGTCTTTTATGCTCCCCCCTTATAGGCTACCTTCATGTTCAAGTAACCCTTTGCTGCATTCTTTCCCCCAAAGTGTCTTCTCTTGTTCTGCCACTGCCACCAAAACAGGGCTTACCCAAGCCACTCAACTGCAAAACACACTCATACTGCCGAAATAAATAAATAAATAAAAGTTTTGCAAATTAAAACAGGCTGTTGGAATTTGTTCTGATGACAGCATTTGAGCTTCCTTGACACAGAGCATGTGCACAGGCCACTGCATGTCCAAGACGTATTAGGAGAGCATCCGGACTGCTGATGCAAGAGGACAGCCATGGTTTACAGGGCAAACCAAGCAGACACTTCAAATTGCCTTCAGGATGGCGCATGCAATCGAACACTGTCCCTTTTCTCTCCTTCCCACAAAAAACAGCTGTGGGGGCTGGAACCAGTTAGACCCAGGCTGTGGTGAAAGGATTGCCAGGCGCTGCTGCCTCCCTTTCCAGCTCACCGGCTCCAGCTTAGCTGAGCACCATTTCTAAACCACCAACGGAGTCACAAAGCCAAGAAAGCAGATTTTGAACTGAGTGCAACTGAAATTAATATCTAGACAACCTTCAAACCAGGAAAGCAACCGTTCCACAAGCCTTTCACCCTCCTCCAGCTTAAAGGGCTTTTCTCCATATGGAGCCATGGCTCAAGTCCCGAGTACACATAACTACAGCTTCTCCCTCCAAATCAGGGATTCAAATAATTCCTCCGTGCACCTCCCAAAGTACATCCAGTATGTTGGCTTTGATTTCATGGATCTGCATGCACCATTTCAGTGTTTCTGAGCCCTGCAGATTAGATATGTACCAAGGAGGCTTGCAGCTAGTTATTTCATGTGCATGGGAGCAAGGGAGGAGACATCATAAATGCACGGTCAGACACCAAAACTCTAAGCAGATATTACCCACTGTTATTTAAGACTATTTCAATTTATATATATATATGTATAGGTTTATTGATTATTGACTATTTCAATTTACCTTTCAAAGTTTTAGTTTTTACTGAGAAGTACCCAAATGCCTTTGCACACACTGGCTAGAATATTAGGAGCGGGGAGCTGGATTATTTTTTACTGAACTGTTGGTATACTCAACCATGAGAAAACTTCACGCATCTGAGTGACTGGTAGCTGTTGCTTTGAATGACTTCCATGGAAGCCAGGGGGAAAACAGCTTCATAAATGAGGAAAACAACCCTGCAGGGATTGCTGAAAGTACGGGAAGCCCCACAGCAACTGCAGGTGATTCCTTGGAGACCAGCTTTCAGGCACCCTCACCTGTCCACCTGCAGCAGAAGCTGCCCAGAGCTCTGTTTTATCTTGTTCTGTGCCTCCACGTTGAGCATCTCCGCAGTGCTCTCACCATTGATGGAGATGATGATATCGCCGGGCCGAAGGTCACCGAGGGCTGCTTTGCTACGCTCAGTCACCTGCATGCATGAGGGGTGGGGAGAAAGTTGGATAGAGTTGAGAAAACAGAACAACATTCTTATTTCAACTACACCAAAGAAAGGACAAGCGAGATAAGCAGGCATTCAACTCCTCAGCAGAGACAACAGCTTCCAGGTGGGGCCTGGAAATCTTCTAGAATTACATATGGTCTCTGGATAGGGTTGCCAGCTTCAGATTGGGAACTACCTGGAGCTTTGAGGAGTGGAGCTTGAGGGGGGCAGTGTTTGGGGAGGGGAGGGACCTCACTTGGACCATAGAATCCACTTTCCAAAGTGGCGATTTTCTCCAGGTGATCACTGTCACTTGGAGATCAGCTGTAGTAGCAGGCTATCTCCAGCCACCACTGGTGCCACCAGATGACAGAGATCACTTCTTCTGGACAAGATGGCTTGTTTGGAGAATTAGCTCTATGGCATTATACACCCAATGAGACCTCTCCCCTCTCCAGCTTCTGCCCTCCCCTGGTTCCATCCCCGAATCTCCAGAAGCTTCCCAACCCAGAAGAGGAAAGCCTACTCCTCAAAGCTCTTGGGGAGTTGGAAAGGCATAACAGGTTTTGCTGTGCTTGCCTCTGGCTAATTTAACTGATGCTCTGAGTCCATGCACTCATCCATATTAAGGATTTAAAAATGGGTGTGCAGCTTTATGATTAACAGAAAGAGCTAATTAAGCCAGGCAGAAAAGCTCCAGAAGACTAACGCCGCAAAGCCAGTTTGGCACAATATCTTTCACGTAATGAGCAAGACAGCAAAGAGAAAAATGCTATATTGACCACTGCTGACAGTGTTTGGACAGATTCAGAAAAGAATGGGAAAAGAGCATGGGCCTCTACTCAATAGTATGATAGCTGTAGCAAGATAACTCACTACAAATATGGGACAAAATTGTTGCACCACCAGTAGAGGAATGCTTACGGACGTGTTGGTGGTATAGTATGATTATGGGCAAGCTTACAGTATGTAAACAGTTAAGAGGAAGAAGGTTATATATTCAGGATTTATGAAAAGGCGGAGGCCTTATATTTGTCCCTGGAATATGTCAAAACCAGAGGAAGATGTGAAGGCTGAGACACTATATTTAGAGATTATTTCTATTTCTCAGTCTTGCTTTGTTATAAAGAGTTGTCTGTAAGTTTCTAGATTTAAGGGTCATTAACAAGAACTACATAGCTAAACTTAAGTAGACTTCAGGATATGCTGCCTGCCTGCCTTGTAATGTTTATAATTTAATATAATTAGTTAAAATATTTGATATCTGTATTCTTTTTCTTTTCATCTCTGATTTAAGCTTAGTAATTATACATAACAACTACTAAAATAACATTATGGGGAAAAAACTGCTTTATACCATGACGGAATAAGCTAGTTATGGGTAACGAGGTTCCAGAAAGCAGAACACTAGACAGGCAAGGCAACTTCCACATGGGGAAAGGAAGCAGGCCAACTTCCATGTCACACAGAACTCCTCAGACAAAGTTTGCTCTCTATGCAGTTGAGCACTGGATAATCCTGTTTGCAAGTGGAAACTGTTATAAAGGAAAAAGAAAAAGCAGCAGTTTCACCACCACACCTTTAGGTCGCCCCAAGGTATGACAAACGCATACCTCCAAAAACGTACGTCTACTGTAAAAGGTGTTTTATGCAATTAAGATGATGACTATGTTAAGTTCCCTTCATTCCAGCATACAGAGTGTTGGGGCTTATAGGTTGTTTTGTAGAAGCAGCACAGCTGCCAAAGGTTCTGCCAGCTTCTAAACGAAGTACACTGAAGACTTCCATAGTTACTTGGAACTACGGGTGGGCATGAGCCACTATCCGGGCCAAACTCGGGCTGATTCAGAGCTCAGGAGCCAGTGTTTGGGGAAGGCACGTTCTTCAAACATTTGCTAGACTTTTGGCTGGTTTGGCTTGGCTATTTGTGGTAAGTCATTAAAATCTAACAGCTAAGCGGCAGAATCATGGCTGGGGAAAAGGAACAATCTCCACCCTCTTTCTCCTGGCTGTGGCCAACCGCAGCCAGAAGAAAGGGGGAGCTGAACTTGCCTGACCGGTTCAGTTTGGGTGAGGCCCGTTGAATTTGGGGTTCAGTTCAAGGGCCGCCCCAAACCCTGAACAAGTTTTTTTTTTTTAAGGTTTGCTCCCATCCCCACTTGAAACAGCAAAACATACAGGGACTGTACAATTAAGGGAACGGAAAAGATAAAATCCAACAAAGTTTCGGATTATTACCTTTCATTAGCAATCACAAACAATTATATGATTAGCACTCCCATAGCACTTACATGGTTGAAAACACTCCTTGCCTATCACCACAGTAAAGATATAATCTGGACATAAGTAAGTACAGATGTCCTGACATTTCTTAACCTCCTTGGTTCCCCAAGCTCAGTTTTCTGTTCAACTGCACCAATTGACAAATCTTTATCCTATATTGTACAAAGGTTTGGCAGCTTCTTTTTGCATAGCAATGTGTTACAACAATGTACAAATTAGATTACTAACAGAGAGCCAATTGGATGCAGGGGCTTGAATGCTGCCCCAGGGACAGGGACACCCAGGTTCAAACCTCCCCTCAGCCATGAAGCTCACTGACCATAGACCAATAATCTCCTTTCACTCATAGCCTACCTCACTAGGTAGTCGTGCTTCTAATATGTGAAAAGGGAGAACCAGCCTGAGTTCCTTAGAAGAAGAGGAGGCTAAAGAAATGCAATGAATAAATAAAAACGCTAAAAACAAATCAACCCACTGCAACCTCTTCAACTCTTCTATTAATGAAGATATTTGCATTTCAAGCTAGCTTTCAGCAACATAGTCTTGAGAATTAGCTACATTTGTAGTATTGCCTGGCTGGCAGCAGGAGAGATACCAGGGATTGAACTTGGAACCTTCTGCGTGCCAAGCAGATGCTCTAACACTGAGCCACAGCCCCACCCCCCAAGACAGAAGCGTTGAGAACAGAGAGAATGCCATCAGACCATGATGACAATGCAAATTCCAGCAAATACAATCATATTGTTAATACGTTCCATTACATATTTCTGGTAAGTCCTTGGAGGATGAGCTGATCTCACGGCTTAAGTGCCACTCAGCGCTTAACATCCACTCAGGGCGGCTGTCCCACCCCTGAGTGCCTCCTCCTCCAACCAGCTTGCCTGTCTGTGCAGTGGTCAGCCAATCGCCTTCCGTCTCCCACCCTTGACCACCCCCTCCTCCTTCCCTCTGAGGCTTGGAGGCTGCAGATCCTTGCTGCATGAGAGCTGCCCCTGCCGGTGAGTTCCCTAACAGCTGCCTGCAGCCTTTCCAGGTCCTGGGAGGAGGGGGAGGCCATCCACAGAGTTCTTCCACTCTATCCCCCCCCCCCCAAATCTAGTGCTCGTTGTATTCTTGAATGTATTGGGCTTGGCCCCTAGTTGTTAATATAATACTGTTTCCGAGCATTTGTCTCAAGCCCTGGAATGGCACTACTTTTCTGAACAATTTCCCTCTTGTCAGCAGACAAAGGAAAGAGAGGGCAGTCTCCCTATGCATTTGTATTCTGTGTCTTTGCAACTGAAGACGACCACTGTGAAGCCTGAAAATTTGCAAATTCCTGCACAAACATATGCCAGAACTACATCTCTCATTTGTTTCAAAAGGCAGCAGCCAAGTTTTCTACAAACAGTCTGCTCACATGTATGAAGGGGTCCTTCCGGAATGCTAGCTCACTTAGTCAGATGTGAAATAAGAAGGCTATTGCCAATGAAAATTATTTGCCTGGTAGCCCAAGGAAGCAAAGGACGCTTTATATTCCATGTGGTAAGACAAGGCTGCTCTGTTCCTCAACACAGATCTAGAGGAACCGGCCTGCAAGAAGAGAAAGGGAATCACTGGTATGCTTTCACAGAGGGGCCATGGCTCAGTGACAGAACATCTGGTTTGAATGCAGAATATCCCAGGTTTAGTCCTCAGGATTTCCAGTTAAATGAATCATGTAGCAAATGATGTGAAAGATCTCTGCTCTAACCTGAGACTTTGGGGAGCTGTTGCCACTCGAAGCAGACAATACTGACCTTGATAGAGCAAGGCCCTGACTCGGCATAAAGCAGCTTCCTGTGGATGATTTACAGTTAGCCCGCAATAAGCCCAGCTTTCTTACAGATGCACAGGACATTAATTAGAGGCTAAAACGAAAATGAACTTAAGAAACAGCCCCTAACTTAATAACATCTATGAGTCTTGCAGTTGATCTGTCTCCATTAATCCCGGACAAATAATCATATCAGCAATAGCAGGGATCTCTTTGTATGCCGAAGAGATGGGGAGAATGTTAAGCTCCCGCACTAGCACACACTAACCCAGGGATTCCCAGCCTGGGGGTCCATGGGAACTGTGAAGGGGGTTTGCAGGAGCTGAGAAGTGGGGAGGGGGCGCAGTCTGGGCTGCTTTCGGAGCTCCTACTCTTCTTTCTGGCCTACACGAGGCAGAGCCAGCATAGCAGTAATAAAGGCAGAGGGAGGGAGCAAAGGAGGGCTAAGAGTGCAGACAGTGATGTCACTTCTGGGGGCGTGGCCAGCTGACATCACTTCTGGGGCTCCTCGGATTCTGAAAAATTATTTCAGGGGCTCCTCCACAGTCAAAAGGTTGAAAAAGGCTGCATTAACCCAAGACAGACAACAAAGAGCATGGCTGAACCATTAAAAATATTTTTGGCAATGCAACAAAGCTTGTTGATTCAGGATAGCAACATCTGAAGGCACCCGCAGCATACTTTGGATGAAGACTGGCTCCTACATGACACTTACTGGACACTGAAAGTGCTTACCTTGACCAGGGCCTGCTTTTGAAACATTAGAGACCTCAATTAGTTTTATCTGGCCTTCTGGTCCACAGAATTGCCTAAGGTCCATAGTGTCCCGAGTATATAATGCCATTTTATGTAAAGGGTCTAACTGTGTATGACAATTCTTGCATTTCTTGCATACTGTTTTTATATCATGGCTGACCATTTATAAAGGCGGCAGCACCAAAACGCATCTGGCCAGTGGAGGCATTGGTATGCATGTATTAACTTATTTTATTGACGCTATGCTAAAAGCCTTGGGTTTTTAGCTTTAATATATATTAGTACTAAATTTTAAAACTGTGTTCTACCCTGCAGAGGCATAAATTCATTACCCTTATTTTGACCTTTTCATGTTCTTGCCACTGGCAGGCAGCCAAAGTCATGGGAACAGCTGAAATTCTAGGAGATGTGCAGGCCCCACCTGGAGGATGGCAACCCTGTGGAGTGCCGAGCAAGGCAGTGGGTGAGCCAGCACCCACAGGTGGTGCCACTGGCCTCTGAAGGGCCAGCAGAGACACCGTGGCTTGGCTCCACTTGCTCCTGGCTGCCTGTGGCCCTGCAAGTTCCACAGCCGCTGCCCTCCCCGCCCCCCCCCTGTGTAAATTCCAATCTTGGTCAGAAGAGCAACCTGCCAAGGCACATTCAGCTCCTCCTGAGCCAGGCCAAAACGCAGGGGAAATTCCCTTAGTCAACAAAAGCATCCAAGGCAAAGTCAGGAAGAAATGCACTAGACCCCCTCCTGCTTGCAATCAACCTGGACACAGAAATCCCGTTCCCATAGAGTAGGATTCTTGAAAAGACGGTAAACAGGATCTGTTCTCCTCATTAGTCTGAAGGGTCACGCTTGGCTCAGCGCCCAAGCCACAGAAAGAAACGGCTTCCTTTACAGCCTCAACCCCAAGCAACCGCACAGCGTTCCAAGGCAGACAAAATGCTCCGCATTCCAGGATGTCCTGCAGACCCCATAGACATTCATTGAAGGAACAGCCCAGCCAACCAAACTGCTCTCTCTGGCTTCTCCAAAGGCACTTCCACTCCCCACTCAAAGCATGCGGCAAGCTTTCAGCAAGACAGAGTGGGAATACAGAGCTTTCTTGTTCAAGGGCTTGCTGTGACCTCCAGCTGCAGTCCAAGCTCTGGAATCTAGCCCTGAGTGCAATGGCAGCTGCAAGCCATACCCCTGGTGGGACATACAGGCTACCTCCTGCAGCTCCATCAGCAATGCCTTTCCCCCAGTCAGTTTGCACAGAGTCTTAAGATCATGCGCAGCACACCTGTTTGACTTCATTCCCGAGCCAACCTATTGTTCGGTCCAAGCTAGCATTCTGTATCCAGTGGGAGCATGGAATACAAAGACCAGACTAGATCAACTCTCTCCGTTAAGTCCAAAATGCATACGATGCTGGCGGGAGGGATAAGATTCCTGGATGTGAAATGCAGCTGTAAAAATCAATCCTGGGCAGAGGGGCTATATGGATTGAGAGGGACCATGGCTGGAGTAGGAGGAATAGCTATTCCCTTCCATGACCCTTCCCTGTTGGAAATACCCATCTGTCTTCCTGAGTGATTTAAGCCCCAGGAAGGGAAGAAAAGTAGGTCCCAATGTTTAGCTTTCTCTATTCCTGTTGTTTCAGGCAGCTGAGATGCTTCCACAGAAACAGCAATGGGAAGAATTAAATCTCCAGCTTCCCTGCCTCCAGAGTCCCGTTCCCCCTGTGACTGCTTTTTGCATATAAATCACACATTTCATTCACAGTACAGTAGGTATAAGGGTGTGCTGCAGGAAGAAGTACTGGGAGCCAAAGCAGAAGGAAGTGGCAGGGTAGAAACCTTTGAAGAAATATTTTGTGGGTTTCCAAATGATCTCCTCAGCAGCACAAAGCCATCAGGGCTGAGGATGGAGCACATTGTCAGGGCTACTGCACTACCACAGAGCACTCTGTCTGCATGCGCAATGGCTAAAAGTGATGCTGAAGACATGTGAAAGACATGTCATGCTGCAGGAAGGACGGACATCCTACCACTTTGGGGACTTTTTCTGGAGGAGGGGTGATTCTGCTTGAAAGAATATCCTTCCCACCACACCATTTGCACCGTCAGTTCCAGATCTGGAACTGCATGCTGGTTGAAGAGTCTGGCTATTTCCAGAACAATGGCTTTGAACAGCATTGCTTTGGCCAAGAGTTCCTAGACCCCTCGTCTGCAGCTAGCTTTGCATGGAGGCCTCTGAGAGTGTGTCATGTTGGCAGAGATGCCAAGTCCCCAGCATGAACAGTCACTCTGCAATCAATCTTGGCTCTGGATTGGCAACTGGGTGGCAGTGGACCTCTGTTTGAGAAGCCCAATTTACTCTAAGAGCTGTTGTTTGCTGATCCTTAACCCTCCTGGAGTTCAAGTCTTTCCTCAATAAGATTCTTCATACAGCAAAATACACTCCTTGTTCTTTTTTTCAGTGAACAAACAGAGGTAGGTTATGTTTCATGCAAAAACCTCTCTCCCTCAATGATATTCATTGAGCAACCAGTAGGCCAGAAGGTTATTTTTGATATATGGCATGGGCATACATTCAAGAGACCAGCATTCACCACCAGAACTAATTCCTGGCCTTTTTTACAAATCTCAAGAGAAGGATCCTTACCTTAGACACCATGATGGGCTTCCTGAAGTCCCTTCCACCATTTATGCGAAACCCCCAGGGGGCAGGACCAACAAGGTTCACGCTCACAGACATGGCAACTTCACTGGCACCGGAAAAGTGATCACGGTACTCTACGGGCCTGAAAAGATCAGAGAGGCACATATAGGAATATGAGATTTCAATGCACTCTGTACAAGGAAGAAGGTGCAGTAGTAATACGGGCATTATTTGTTAAAGCGGTGGACCCACAATGACTTGTGAGAGTATCACATCTTCTTCTCTCCCACTACTTTCTCATTCCCTTCCATGAAAGCTTCAGTAGCCTCTCTCCTTTCCTGCTTCCCAACCACCAGCTAACCAACTTTTATCTGCTGCTATATCTTCAGCTTTCCTTCCTACGCTCACCTAGGTGGCCTCACCTTGGGAGAACTCCAGGCAGTTCCACCTATTCAACTGGGTTGGACTCTGTTTTGTGGTGCTGACGAATGGTCTGACTTGCACAGTGGGGAACCTGAAAGGCTGCAGGGGTGAGCAACTCATTTGCTCCACATTATTTCCTCTTTTCTTCGTTTTGGCAGCTCCCATGTTAACACCCATATCCCCACTTTTTGCTACTTCCTTCTCTTCTTGTTGTCAACCAACCTGCCTTTCTCTTCCCTCTGTTTCTAGCTATATTTAATATGTATCAAACTCCTCAAAGGGAAAGCAGCTTACATCATTCCTCTCTTCTCCATTTTATCCACAAAATAACCTTGTGAAGTCAGTTTGGCTGAGAATGTATGATTGGCCCAAAGTCAGTCAGAAAGCATCATGGCAGAATTGAGTTTCTAAGCTAGGCCTCCTGGATCCTAGTCTGAACATCAATCCAGTGCACAACACTGGTTTTCATGGCATGGCTGCTTTTGAACAGTAGGAAGCAGCCAGTGAGTCATCATGCAAATCGCACAGTAGCAAGATTCCCAGTAGTTAGGGCTGAGCCTGGCCTTGATGAGTCCTTTCTCAAAGGCCAAAAACAGCTGTGCAAAGGGCATGGCCATCTCTCACTGCTTTTCACTGATAGAAACCAAGGCTTCAACGGGCAATACTGTTGTGGTTGCCTAGCGACAGTTACGGATGCATCTGTTTCTTACAGCTGTTTCTATTATTTGCAAGAGGTTAACCCTCCAGTGTTTAGGGGGATTTTTATACTTCAGATGGCTCTACAAACCTGAGGCTTTTTTCAGGTTTGTAGAAAGACCTGTTCTGTATGTTCATAACTCCAGTCTCTGGATTTAAATATCCACAGATTTGACCACAATGAGAATTAGGTATGTTTATGATTGCTTGCATGTCAAAATGGGGGGGAAACCAGGAGCTTGTTGACCATAACAGTCACATAAATGTAACATGGTATTGTTGCAAGAACCCATGAACCTCAGTAATCAATCCTTGGAGATCAAACGGTACATATTGCAGCTTCACTGTGCTTTTAACAAAGGTCCTGATTTCCACTGCATTTTCCTCTTCCTTTTTTTCAGTCATTTTCTCCCTTCCCAGTTTTCTGCACTCATGAATAAATGATTAATCACTTGTGCCTGTCTTCTTTGATGTGTCTGTGTTTTTTACTTTGTAGAAAGCTCTTAATTTTTATTTTGCTTATGATTCTACTAATGCAATTACAAAATAATTATCTTAATTTTTAAAAAAAAAATCAGTGATACTTGTTTTGTGCAAAGCAATACTTAATTCTGCGGGAAGAAAAAGGATAAGATGAAACTTTAAAAGGAAGACAGTCTTGAGGAACTTGGATAGCCTTGTGACTGTCCACACAGGACCTTAGGTTGGTATACTTTGCATTTTAAAGAAATTGCCACAAATCAGGTCATGGGGGGGGGGAGAACCCCCCACCCAAAAAAATAATACTGGAATGTCATGCATTGACTATGACGGCATCTGGATTGGCTGTAATGAGTGAAAGATTGGTGGCAGTTTCAGTTGAAATTTCTAGTGCAAAGCCAGACCTCAAGGCCACAGCCATGAAGCTGCCTCTGGTTCTGAACAGCAGCCTGCAAACTGCTGAGCATATGGAAGTATTAAGCGCAACATGAAATGACGCAAAACTAAATACCGTCAGCCACCCTGCTCTAACGTCTCAGCAGCTAGGCAGTACAATATTTATTTGTTGGCACTGAAGATGTTTCCATCAATTATGCCCCTGTAGGATTACTCACTCGCCTAAGGGTTAGGCCCAAGTTACAGCCTAGGAGACCAAAGAACTGCTTTACAGATTTGGGCCACAATGCAGTGGTACCTTGTTCCTCTGGGAATCTACCTGTTGTGTTTTGTTTTTAACTCGAAAGCTGGGATTGCCTAAACAGCATCTGATAGGTCAAGCAGTTGAGTTTATTGGGGTCTGGCAGGTCACAGCAAAGGGTCAATATCACTGGGTGTCACTTTTTTAAAAATTGTGTAAAAGGCTAAGAATGGGCCCTGTAGAAAATATAGCTCAGCTCCTTGCTTCTGGCCTCTTTCCCTAAGATTTAACCCCTTCCCTAGAGAAGGGGGCTAAAAAACCCCAGATTAAACTTCAAGGTCTGCCAGTCCTATTCCTCCCTTCAACTGCACTAGAAATATAAGTGACAGAAGCAGAAGAGAAACTGATCTCCTAGCCACAGCTGGAGACACAGTGGCTCCCAACATGTAGAAGAGGAAGAGCTGATTTTTTTGTACACCACTTTTCACTACCCAAAGGAGTCTCAAAGCATCTAGACAAGGAAAACTAGAGTCCAACAAACCGCAGAGTGGTCCACTAGGTTAGCGATCCCCAACCTGTGGGCCGCGGACCACATGTGGTCCTTCGACTAATTGGAGGTGGGCCCCGAAGGACGCCTCCCCCCCCCGGCCCTTTACTTCATCCCCCCCCAGCCCTTTACAACACACTTGATTGTTGTGGCGTGTCTGTATCTTATTTTGAAGGGATGTTTAAACATTACCATAGCGATCAGAGAGCGCTAGGGCAATGGTTGAGAGTAGAGGAGTAAACTACCCCCCCCCCACCGGGCCTCAGTAAAAGGCATTGAGTGGTCCCCGGTGAGTGGTCCCCAGCGTTGAGTGGTCCCCGGTGATAAAAAGGTTGGGGACCACTGCACTAGGTGAACCATGCCTACACAAGGGAAATACACCAGAGACACAAGGGAGCAGAGCAGTGCCTCTTATTGGCATTATGCGCCTGTCCTGATGTACACGTGACCCTGCCGAGTCAGCAGCCAGAAGGACAGGCCTGGTGCTACTGATGTTTTCCTCTCTCCATGGCCACGTCATCATGACTACTTGTGGAAACGAGTCTGGACAGAGCAGCAGTATATGAACGGTTTAAGTCCAGTTGGTTCCCCTGATGACAGCAGGATGAGTCCATCTACCCACAGTCAAGACATGAGACAAATTAAGTTTCCTCAATACTAGCAATTAGCATGGGAGTGCTAGAAATACAGTTGTGAAGGGATATGGTTCCGGTGCTCATCCTTTCACATTTCATTGGGCTGTTCCAAGCTCTGGCTTTGGAATTTCTTGGGGATCCTAGGGGCAATGCCTAGGGAGAGTGGTGCCCTCAGAATAGATGAAATTCAATAGAGTTCATCTTCCTAGACTGGCATTCCTCCAAGGCATCCAAGCTCTATGCTCTGGAGGTCAACCATAATCCTGGCCCCACCCAGAGGTTGGCAACTCTAGCATTTCTGCCACTTCCTCTCTATAAGAGACGTAACCTGTTTGTCTAAATAGCCAGGAAGGCGCCATCTATAAGAGGATGTTATCTTTGGAGTTCAACCCCCCACTATTGTGATTTCTAGCAAGAACAGAGCCCCTGAAGACACAAAATCCTCCCCCCATGTTGCAAAGACAGCTCAGAGGAACCAGGGCTGCCAACCTCTGTGTCAGGCCTGGAGATCCTTCCGGAGTTTACAGCTTGTCTCCAGAATATAGAGGACACTTCCTCTAGAGAAAATGACTGCAGTGGAGAGTGGACTCTATGGCACTATACCCCACTGAGGCCTCGCCCCACCCCCAAATCTCCAGAAATTTTCCCAAAGCAGAGCTGGCAGCCCTAAGGAGACCCCCAGACCCCAGGCCTACCTCTACAGTGCGAATGGGAGGATTTCCGCCAAAGCAGCTATTCTGCAGGTCCCACTTCAGCAGCGTCGTCAGTACAAGTGTCTCCAGAAGGGGAATTGGCAGACTCAAAGGTGATTGGTTCCTACACCACGCAATGAGACCAACATCTGCCTTCCTGTCACGGGCCTCACATCCGCCACAAGCCTGCAAGTTCCTCCTTACAGACCACAAGCACTTGACAGGGAAACAAACTGTAAGCAAAGAAGGGGCCTGAACTGTCCTATAACTAGACTCTTAACTAGATAACACAGCCGTAGGAAGGAACACCAGCATCAGCTACAGACATGCTCTCCCCATCTGAACCAGTCGGGATTTTAAGACTTTATCTTGGGGCTATTGAGATAGTGCACTTAGGGCACGGTAAAGCAGTTATCTTACACAAGCTGTGCCAGTACGTACTCTTGATTTACATTCCGCAGATGTGGGCAGTGGCAAAGAAAACATGTGATTTCGTCACCCTAAAGGCCCTACTCCCACTGAGGCCTTGGGGAAAGCAGTCTCTCTTAATGCATCCTGTCTCTCTCAGCATTGTTGCGAGGATAAAAATAAATATACTGCCGCCCTGCAAATAAAGCATACCCCAGTCCGTCAAGGTCGCAAGAAGCCAAAGGTCTGGAACCAAAAAGAGAGCTGCAGCAATCAAAGCTGCACGTGCTTCTTCTCCAGGGTCTCCATCCAGGCCTAGCACAGGGCTCCCTTATCCACCAATTGTTATGTTGTACGAGCAGAAAAGCAGCTTACTGGACCCTTAATCACCAGACTGTGAGAACAGAAAAGAAATATACGACACAATATAAGGCCAGATTTACTGTTGGCTTCCTCTATTTAAAAAGGGAAGCAACTGGCACGAATCTGCTACAGCTTCTTTTATATTGGAATTGTAATATTTTACTGGAGATTTATTGTATCTTGTTAAGAAAAAAAACGTTAAAAGCCCGTAGGGTTAGCATTGCAGCATATACATTACAGAAAATATATTTTCCAAACTACTTCAGGTAAAACTGGAAGATTTTTGGAAGCAGGGGTCTGTTTTCCACTGGCACTCCTTCACAAATGCATGCTGATGGTACTAATAATCATGACAATGTTTTGACTATTCAGTTAAAGAAACATATCAAACCACCTACAAAGGAGTCTTTGATTACCCATGGAACAGATTTTTAAACTATTTTTAATAATAGTATTAAAGAAGAACGGAAATAGCCAACACCGTCTTGGAAGAGGCATGCGTAGGAAGGGAAAAGGCTTTTTTTTGGCAAGGTGACTTTCTTTAGAACTAGAATGTATATTTTCACAGGCAAATATATGCATATTTAGTGGCTGAATCAAGTAAATTGTCTGAGCAAATTGTTGTACAATCAACGGCGATGGCTTGAACTGGGTGGCAGCAGGAACAAAAATAAATCTTGAGCTGATGCCAGAAAAGGATACAGAAGGGCAGACTGGAATCACAAGGATAATCTTGCACTTCTTCCCCCCTCCCCCAATCACTATTAGGGTGGTCTATTACCTGTGCTTTACCTGGGGCCTCTTTTTAACCATGGTTGTCAGCTATAAAGCGAGAACAGTGAGCCCAGAGTTTTATGAAGGTTAGAGAGAAAACAATCAAACAGCCTAGGCGGGTCTGACAAACCAATTAATTAAAGTAATAGCAACAATTATGATAGACCTCTTGACCATGTGAGAAAACAGTGAAAAGATGGTACCCCAATAAAATAGGGAATATTGTTGCACATCCTACTTAGCTGGAATTGTGGGAAACACAGAGGACTAGTTCACGCATTCATATAAAGTGTTTGATTTCACTACTCGATGAGTGGCAACCAGTTATGTGCGGTGAAAATGCCTGGTATTTTGAGGTCCCATCAAAGTTCTATATTGAGTTAAATCTGCTTTTCCCTCTTTTGAAACAATCTCTGGTGGGGGTAAATTAGGGACTGGCCTTGGAGTCCACTGATTGGCTAGTACTTGTGATGTCAACAAAACAAGCTCTCAGAAATAAATGGCACTTTGAAGAGTTCTATCGGTGATGTCCCATTCACATATTCACATATCACTTCTCCATGTCACAGTCACTGAACCAGACCTGAGAGATCATAAGTCTCCACTGCTTCTAATCCAATGACACTTGAGTTTGCTACACTAAGCAGTCACATATGTGTTGCAGTTGAGGTGTGTGGTCGAAGCCTATTGGCAAGAAACAGAAGGTAAAAGGGGAATGCAGAGACTGGAGCCAACATCTGGGGAGGAGCAGTGTGGAAGACACCAGATGTTGACCAGATACTTGCTTAACTAACGCCAAATGAAAGGCCCTTTCTAACTGGACATCAGAAGCCAGCAAGTGACTCAACAGGAGCGCATCACAAACATACCTGTTCTCCATATCATGGGAATATTATGCAAACAGACAGATGCAGCTATATAGTTCAATGGCCTTTGATGGCTGGTGCCTACCTGATACAAACTCCTTGCATGGGTGGTGGCTGAAGGAAACAGTTGGAATGCAAGGAAACAGTTGGAATGCACAGTACCATTTTTGCAGCTGTTTCACAAAAGTGGCGAACTGGTATAGTGTTGCTTTTGAGGAAAGTGGTGCTGTTTTAAAGGGCAATGTTGTCAACATGCCTCTTACCTGCCAGTTCTACCCTTTGCTCCCAGTGCTAAATTCATATATGTAAATCAACAGGTATTGCAAGGTCTGACTTGTTCCATACTCAGAAACTGCTCCTATAAAACTGCTCCTATGACTGGAGTGGGGGAGGAGTAAAATCCCCCCCCCCTGGGTTGTGTGTTGACAATTGCACAAAGACAGGTTAAAGGCAAAGGCCGTCGCCAGATGTAGTGCTGAGAGATAGCATGATGGGAATGTTAGACTGGAATCTAGGGACATGCGTTCAAATTCCCCCTCTGTTACGGAAGCTCACTGGGTGACTTCTAGGCAATCACTCACTCTCTGCCTAATCTTTCTTACAGGGTTATTGTGAGGATAAAATGGATGTGGGAAGAATGTTTTAAGCCGTGAAAAGCAGAGGATTTATAATGAGATAAACACTAAAGCAACTGTGACTTCTATGGGCGTTCCAGAATTTCCTGCAGTCAAACACATAAAGCCTGTGCTGTTAACACATACGAACTATCTGGTACATGCACCCGGGAAGCCCACATAGGGCACAATTATCCATCATAAATAAACTGATTCTTGAGGATAAATAACCATCACTCACACAACATGATCTGCCACAGGAATGACTGGCAGCTGCTACTGGCTATAGAGTAGGTTTGCCAACCTCCAGGTGAGTCCTGGTGTTCTCCTAGAATTGTATCTGATCTCTAGACTGTAGAGATCAGTTTCCCTGGAAAAAATGGCTGCTTTAGAGGGCAAAGTCTATAGAATACCATAGATTTTAAGGCAAATCCCTCCCCAAATTCCCCCATCCAAAGGAACCATCCAAAATCTCCAGATGTTTCCCAGGCTAAAGCTGGCAACCCTGTTACAATATGATATGGTCTTCAGAACATTGCTATTAACCCTAATCTGCAACTCAGGTCCCACTTTTTGTTGTGTATCTGGTATGTAACATTACTGTTGCTATTTCCCACAACTCTACCTAGATTTAAACCCCTCTCCTCAAGATGGAATCTTGGTCTCTCTCCAAAAGATCACAGAATCACAGAATCATAGAGTTGGAAGGGGCCATACAGGCCATCTAGTCCAACCCCTTGCTCAACGCAGGATCAGCCCAAAGCATCCAAGAAAAGTGTGTATCCAACCTTTGCTTGAAGACTGCCCGTGAGGGGGAGCTCACCACCTCCTTAGGCAGCCTATTCCACTGCTGAACTACTCTGACTGTGAAAAATTTCTTCCTGATATCTAGCCTATATCGTTGTACTTATAGTTTAAACCCATTACTGCGAGTCCTTTCGTCTGCAGCCAACAGAAACAGCATCCTGCCCTCCTCCTAGTGACAACCTTTCAAATACTTAAAGAAGGCTATCATGTTCCCTCTCAACCTCCTTTTCTCCAGGCTGAACATTCCCAAGTCCCTCAACCTATCTTCATAGGGCTTGGTCCCTTGGCCCCAGATCATCTTCGTCGCTCTCCTCTGTACCCTTTCAATTTTATCTACGTCCTTCTTGAAGTGAGGCCTCCAGAACTGCACACAGTACTCCAGGTGTGGTCTGACCAGTGCCGTATACAATGGGACTATGATGTTTAAGAACTGCCATTTTTTGGCAAAACTCACTCCAGTCTGGCCATGGCACGATGACTGAAGGTTAAGGAAGGGGAAATGTTAATAGCAGCAGGTCGGCCTTGGGATGGAGCCACAGGGCCAAGTCAGAGAAGGGCTGAAAGGAGGAAGGGCAATTCATGGCACTGTGCAGGCAGGCAGGAGCAAGCATTTAAAGGCAGAAACCCAGAGGTTCCCTTGCTGTCAGCAGTAGAAAAGAATACAAATCCAGTAGCACCATAAAGACTAACAAAATCTGTGGCAGGGTATGAGCTTTCATGAGTCACTGCTCACTGCTTCAGACTCTGCCTTGAACAGTAAAAGGCTTAGGGGGGAGTGGAAGGGTTCGTTGCTGCAAGAAGGAAGGGAGAGCCCAAGAGAGCTGATTAATTGTCTGTGCCAGACATTAGGTGCCGCAGGCCACATGCTTTCCTCTCACCACCAAGGAGCATGGAGGGGGGAGGCGTGTGGGGAGAGCAATGCAGGAAGTTCATTACCACAGGCTTTATTCATACACTTTGTGGTTGGACTGGAAGCTCTGCAGCTCTGCAAGCCCTCCCAGGGGAAAGGAGGCTGAGCTGACACCCTGGCATGCATGCTGTTGTCTGTTTACGAAGTTTACTCCCCCCCCCCTTTTGTTGGGGAGGAGGTATCCTTTTTGGAAAGGGCAAAAAAAGACCTACGCCAACCATGAACTTTGGGCGGGGGGAATGGGCAAACCACTACAGGGGTTGCCTTTCTTCCCTGGACAGCACTTCTGTCTTCCCAGTAAGAGATTACCCCTAGATACTCACCCACCCAGCCGCCAGGTAGCGTTTTAAGATATCTGGGGACCCAGGAAAGACCAGGAAAAAAACAGTGCCGAAGCACTGCTGGAGTTGAGAATGTGGACCAGGAGAGTGCTTAGATGGCTGCAGTGGGTTCCTTACTTGTTCTGTGAATTTTCTCCAGCCAATCTTTCCCCTTCCAAATTTAAAAAAAAACAACTGAAAAGCTGCAGCATCGCAGAGCTCACACCTGGCTAGTGAGCTGGAACCCATGGTTGGTGCTACTGGCTGGGTCTGAGCTGAGTAGCACCCTCAACTCTGCCTTGTAGCGCCAGAGTCTCAGCTTGCTCCTGGGCAATTGTAACTTCCCAGTTGGCCCCTGGGAACTGTGTACGAGTCTTGCTGGCTAGGCCGTCTCAATAGGTCACAGGGTTTGGAATCCTTAGGATGACATCATTTTTAAAATATTTGAAAGGCGTACATCTGTACACTGACCTCTAGGATGCTCTTCCAACAAGACCGTTCCGTTTAGTTCGGACACCCTGCTCAGAGAATGCTGGCTGACAGGGTAATCCTAAACAGAGTCACATTCTTCTAAACCCACATGTCCATAGGCTTAGAAGGGTGAAACTGCTTTAGGGCTACCCCGTAGAAGACTGAATTGCACTCCAGGAGATTAAAAATTCAAATCTCGTCTCAGCCACAAACTCACTTGGTGGCCTTAGGCAATCCACCTGATCTTAGTCTCATCCCCCATTTGCAATATAGGAATAATACCAGCCTAAGTTCACAAGGGTATGACAAGGTTCACAAGGTAATGTACACAGGTGCTGAGGACATATATAAAGGCTACAGCCTTTATTACAATAAAAGCAGTTGCTTCCCATCTGCAAAATGGTAACCTCTACTGGAGTGCAGTCTAGAAGCTTGAACCACCCGGGCACTGAAAACACAGTCATCCATTAACTGGAGATGGAAATCGTGAGAGGCAGACACACACAGAAGAAGGGAAATCTATGATGAAAGGTATAGATGTGTGAAACTGTGACACATTCTCTGTTCCAAGACTCCAAATGTGGGGGGGGGGGTTTGTCGCAGGAGGGAGAAGGAAATACAAAATCGATACACAAATTTTCAAGAAATGAGATAGACAGAATTATGGATTAAGGACACAACAGGATCCATGCCACTTACTCTAAACACAAAGAAAAAGATTCATAAACCGGACCATGAAGTTCAAGTCTGCAGATACATGTGGGGAAGATGGGACTATAAGGATCTACAACCCCTCCCCGGTAGCTATTCTACAACCTTTTTCTCTGAATGTTCAATTTTTCATTTGAAATTTTTTTTTACTATTCTTTTAATATATGACTGGAAACATGAAGGTGGTACTCCACACAACTGCTGAGCAAGAAATAACTCAGCTCTTGCCTTTGAATGTCCTAGCTAATGACCCCAAAGGCAATTAGACGTTTAAACTCTTATTGTCTTCCCCTCTCCTTCAAGATCTATTCAGTTTAGACTATCTGGATGGACCAGGCTAGCCAGGTCTTGTCAGACCTCAGAAGCTAAGCATGCATAGAGGCAGGCAATGGCAAACCATCTTTGTTAATCTCTTGCCTTGAATACCCTACAGGGTCACCATAAATCCGCTGCGACTTGATGGCCCTTTCCACCACCACATTAAATATCTTCGTCTTTTCCACAATGAATCATAACGTGACTCTCCCCCTTCTCAGTTCCCTCAGGACCCCACACTGCCAAATTTCTGAATACACACATTCTTGCTCTGAATAAGATAGCAGTCTCCAGTGCAATCCTAGATTCATACCACAAAATTTTGTAACTAGGCAATTACAGGCAGTTTGCTGAATGTGCCAAATTTATCCTGTTTGTCCCCAAGGAAAGCAAAAGGGACCACAGAAGGCTCAGGAAAAAGGTCACTTTGAGTAATCAAGAGGGCTAGAAATGTAGGTATTTTCTTGAAAATGGAAACAGAGATTATGTATGGAGCATTATGCTCCCCTTATGGAGCACAAACCCCTCCACAAATATTTTCAGCTAGCTGAGAGCAAACAGTTAACACCTCATCTGGTTGGAAGTAGGGAAAAGGAAAGAGGAGAGAGACTGAATTTACAGCAGCCCAACCGCAAACACTGGCTTGATGCATAACTGCAGCAGGATTAAGAGTTTACTGCTTCCCCGGTCATACTGGATCGAATGCTTGTATGGATTCAGCACAGCCCTTGGCAGTGGCTCCAAAGTACATTTCTCTCTGTCCTCCTTGTGGAACAACTTTCTCCAAAGCATAAAGGGGGGCACTGAGCAGACAGAGGGGAGGGGGTGCATTTTTGCACAGGTGCAGCCAAGGCCTGTACATATGCCTTGCACACAGTAAAAACATAAGTCTTGAAAACAAATCCAGAAACCTGCAGTTTGTATACATTTACATGCTTTATTTGCTCTGTCGGATATATTCTGTCATCTCTTGCCTATGAGTTTTCATCATGAATCGCTTGCAGCATTTCCAGCTTATCAGTGCAGCCTGAAAAATCAGCGTTACATCCTGGAGATGAAACCTCCATGTTCAAAGGCAGCATATCACTGGGGACGCCAACAAGAAGGGTGATCTGGTGATCAACCCACACGTGCTGTTTGGGAGCTGCCCAGAAGTATTCAGATGTCAGCTGCCATAAGACAGACCCTGGACTAGACAGACCTTTGGCCTGATCCATCCAGACAGTGCTCATATTCTTATCTGAACCTTCTTTGCTCCTTTGGGAGAGGAGGGGAAGAAGAAGTAAACATACAAGTATTGTAAATGCTCTGAACATGTGAAAAATGCCACGAGACCTCCAGTCAGGGAATGAACAGCACTTGACTAGGCCAGCCAGAGACATTCTGTGGCAAAAACATAACCCCCCCCCCCTTTCAAGGGCACACACCAAAGAGAGAGGCTGCCCACCCCAGGCATCCTCACCCAGTTCTCCACAGAGACAATTCAGGAAGATTTCAGCACTAGTCTTATCCCCGCTGCTACCCTGGCACTCTTCCAAGGCCTGGACTCCCCTCATTACCCCTCTGCCATAAAGAGCCGTCTGAGGCAGCCAAGAATACAGCCACGGCAGAAGCACCAGTCAGAGTGCAGGAAAAGGAGAGTGCATCATGCTTCAGAGCTACCACAAGCAGTGGGGAGGCTTCGGCTTGCCCAGCTGATCTGTCCCCTCCCCCTAAAAAAAAAAGTATTCCTCTACCTCAGGCCCAGGGGAGGAGGCTGCTAGCGGGGTTTCTCACTGGGAAGGGGTGTGGGGAGGGGATGCTCTTGCACAGGGGTAGTCAAACTGCGGCCCTCCAGATGTCCATGGACTGCAATTCCCATGAGCCCCTGCCAGCAAACGCTGGCAGGGGCTCATGGGAATTGCAGTCCATGGACATCTGGAGGGCCGCAGTTTGACTACCCCTGCTCTTGCATCTGCTTAGGGCGGCTGTGCTAGGTGAAAGAGTGTTCTGGGGCAAAGCCCTAGCAAGAGACAGGTCTCTCCAAAAGGGCTGGGTTAACAAATCCAAGGGAGAGCCTCTTTCTCGACCATTCTCCGAGTCAACGGTCAGGGGCAAAGTGGACTCCCTATTCCCTTGCCATGCAATTCACAAAACGCTATTTAAGGGCCTCCGCTGATAAAACACCTTTCCCAGGCCGCGGCGCGAGACAAGAGCGCACCTGAACATGTCCAGGGCCGCTCCGTCTTGGGAGGGCTAGTGGGAAGTGGGAACCCCTCGCTTCGCTGCGAGCACCGCGACCGAGGGAAGGCGGGCGGCATTGCAACAAAATGCTCGAGCAGAAAAGCGCCGCTCAGCCGCTCAGGTGAACGGAATAGTCTTTCGGCCAGGAAGCAACGCCGAGTCACAGAAGCGGGTCGCGGTCGGTCGGTGCAAAAGCGCCCGCGCAGCCTCCGGTTCGAACTCGGGCGTCGCAAGCGGCCCCCTGCAGCCCTGCTCGCACTTTTAACGCGGAGTTGGTTGCAAAGAGCCGGCGCCGGCGGGAACGCTCCTTCCAGCCCTGGCCGCACACGCACACAGCTAGCGGAGACGGCTTTCCCCCGCTCCGGCTTTATTATAGGGAAGGAAGGAAGGGGGAGCCCCTAGGACTCGCTCCCTCCACCTCAGCTTTTCCTACGTCCAAGAGGCAAGGCTGCGCGGTATCCTTCAGCACCCTCCTGCCCGCGACGCGCGAGTGGCTTTCCTCCAGCCTGCAAAAAAGGAGGCCGGCAGAGAGAGGACCTACCTCGACTCCCCCGCTGTGCACGGCTGTGGGTCACTCCTGAACCGGCCGCTCTTCGGAAGGCGAAGGAATAAGTTCAGGCCAATAGTGAGCGAGGCGCAGGATGAACTTCGGCGAGCCCAGAATGCGGCCGCTGCTCGCGCATCGACGGAGGAGGAGAAACTGCCAGCCGCTGAGCAGAAGCTTAGCGCGGTGCGTCTTCAGCGGCTTTTCCTCCGTCACCCTCCTCCGAAGGGGCTGGCGGCTTGTTAATTAGGCCATTGAACTACACGGGCAAGGAGGCGAGGGGGCGGGAAAGCAGCGGGCGAGCGCCGCCTCCAGACGCGGGCGCGTCCCTGCATCTCCCGAGAGTCTTCCTTGCGTTGCCGTTTGTTGATGTTTACTCCCTCCACTTGCGCCACCACGCCCCGGGGAGAAGTTACTGCCTGCCCATCCGGAAGAAAGCCGAGCAGGAGGGCATGCAGTTCTCTCTGCCCGCACAACCGGACTCCGGTCTCCAAAAGTGGCCATACAGATTAGGGACGCAAAAGACCTTCACCCCTGTCTATTATAGCATCTGGAACTGAGAGGTGCACTGCTTTGAGATCTGGAGGCTTCATTTTTGTGTCATAGTGGCTAATAGCCCATAAGACATGAATGTGGCGAATCCCCCTTTTGAAGTCACCTAAGTCAGTGGCAAACATCACAAGAAGGGAAAAATCCTACTGGTCAAAAGCAACCATTTAAATAATAATGTTAAAAAAAAAAAAACCAAACCTTTTGTCAGCCCTGACTGATGCCCCTCAGTTGTATTGGATGATTCTGGTGTAGAGAGATTTTTTCACCCAGTTTCTCTGCATTCATAAACCTCTGATGACTCTCCTAGCCAAATCTTGTGCATGTTTACTCAGAAGTAAGCCCCACTGCGTTCACGGGAGCTTAATTTTATATAAAAGTCTGCAGACATTGAGCACAGGAGCAGGACTTATTACTGAGAAAACATCTTTAGGATTACACTGTGTATCTGGCTTCCCTCCTTTAGTTTTGCCTAAAAATTTATGAAACAGCATTGGTCTTTGCACAGCTCCTTGGAAGACCACTGTGACCGCTTATTTTTTCTTGCTGCAGCCTGCTCTTTAGTCTGTTATCAATCCACAAAACTAACTAAGGTTATCCTGAAATAAAGTTTGTTAGTCTTATACGATGCCGCTGGATTCCTGCTTAATTTTGTTTCTGCACACTTGCCCATCTGGGATATGACCGATCTTCAAGTATTTGAATGTCACTTAGAAGAGGGCCAGGAGTTGTTCCTTTTGGCATCAGACTTGCAAGAATGTTTAAATTTGGACAGAAAGGTATAGCTAGATATTGGGGGGAGATTTAAAGAAAGATGGTGGGTTTCAAGTCTTCAAGCGACTGAACAAACATTTGTCAGGGATACCTTAAGCTGATCCTGCATTGACCAGGAGGCTGGTCTAGATGACCCCTCCCAACACTTATGATTGTTTGAATTAAGGTTATTTAGGAAGCTTCGTAAGGCAAATTTGCCAGTTGTTCATTGGAAGGCCAATCAGTATACTGAATTACTCAATCTAAATGTGTTGCAGCTTTTAAGCTGTTCCAAAATGTTGGTGAGGCAGGACTTCACTTCAGAAAAGCCAGGTTGGTCCTTCCTCAACAAGGAATGTTTCGTCATTCCAGCTTTAATAATGTTTTTTATTAATTTTCCCACAGAAGTTTCAGGTAGGGAACCTGTAATTCCCTAGCTCCTCACATAAACCCTTTTAACAAACTTATGTCCTATTAGTTCCCTTCCTGTCCTTTTATAAATAGGACAGTTTTATTGACAAATTGCTAAGTCTTGGATACACGCACGCTGTCTATTTTATCAATTTGTCAGTGATCCCTTTAAAATTGCTTATTCCCCCCCCCCTTTTTTTCCTGCTACTAAAGTCAGATGGTGGGACTTACTTCCAAGTAAATATGTATCAGCAGAACTGCAAGCACAGTCTTGAGCAGGGGTAGTCAAACTGCGGCCCTCCAGATGTCCATGGACTACAATTCCCAGGAGCCCCCTGCCAGCATTTGCTGGCAGGGGGCTCCTGGGAATTGTAGTCCATGGACATCTGGAGGGCCGCAGTTTGACTACCCCTGCTCTTGAGCTTGGTCCAGTGATGCCTGTCCCGAGAAGTCTGCAAGGCTGTTTATGCCAGGGAACTAGAAGGCCCAGAGGTAGATCTTTGTAAGACTGAGGCCTGGATCCTGTTTTTACCCTCTACACCAGCCTCTTTAATTGAAACATTCTTCAGGCTTTGAGAAACCCCGGAAGTGGCACAATCCGTGCAGAATAGGGTTGGGAAGCACAGCTGTGTACGCGCCCACCCAAGGCCCCTCCCCTCCCCAGGCCCATCATTGGCCATTTAGGGGGGTTGACATGATAAATGTTTAACAAATTATAAATAAATAAATATACACCCGTACAGGGATACCCTCCTCTTGTCTTGTTTCCCACATAGCAGCCTGCATTTTTCAAGCACTGACCGAATTTTGCCATTTGCTAGAAGAAACAGGGATGGGGAGGAGAGAATGTGCATTCAATATTTTTAAATAGATGCTTTTCTTTTAATTATTTCAAAATATATAAATCATAACAGACGGAGGCATTCGACATCTGCTCAAAAGCAGGTCAATAAAAAAAGACTTTCTTTCCAGCACAAAGCCATTCTTCTGCATGTGTTCAAAGACACTGGGTTGGAGGTGCCAGCCTTTTTGCAGCCTTATACTTTCCATGTTCTTGACCTGTTCAGGCATGCATCTGCTTTGATGTCATACCCTGCATAGCACCTTGACAAGTATGTTTAGGCTGCTCTCCTAAGCACATTGACTCAAAAGTGGGACTTGAGCTCAGTGAGGCTTATTCTGAGTAGGATCAGACCCCAAGACAGTGGTACTATGCACTTACTTAGGAGTAAATCCCATTGGATTCTCTGGGGTTTACTTAGAAATAAAATGCATATCCTTGCACTGTACAAGTCTTGGAACAAAACCTTTCATCCAGACGTTAAAGAGTTTTAATTTAGCTCTCTGAGACTTCTTGGGCTTTGCAAATAAATCCAGATAAAATTTGTCCTGATCCCTTGCATGCATTGACTTAGAAGTTAGCTGTTCCGAGTAAGCATGCATGGTGGGGAAGAACTTGACTATAAGAACTAAAACACTGCAGGAGGGGCTTGTCCCACCCCTCAGATGTAATCACTTATTCAAATGGTAGAATATCTGGGCAACACATTAAAATGAAATCTCATTAGGGGTCTTTGGTACCACACTTCAAAATCCATTAAATCTGAGAAAGAGGATTACAGAGGTGAATAAGAGAAACATACATCCTTGGATCTTTCATTTATCCCCCTTCCCCCAGAAATGGTCTTCCGTTTAATAAGATTTTCAATGCCTGCTGTTCTCTATTTTCCTTATCTAAGGAATAAATCTCATATTTTTATTAACCTTATAGATGCCCCTTGCAAAACTGACTCTTAACTACACAGAATATTATTTCTTATTTGAGTGTTCTTAAATATATTCTGCAATATTGCAGACAGGCGTTAGAGAATTAAAAGCAAAGATTCCAAATTGGGAGCGACGGATACACTCTCATCCCCTCCATGCTTAATCATAAGTAAATGCTGGAGTTCAATGGGATTTATTCCATAGCACTGTGTTTTTAACAGTGTAATCCTACGCAAAGGTAAATAAGCCATGTGTTCAAATGTGCACATACTCCAGCCTTTGTTTATAAATACATATTTAATATGTTACTTGAAAGATATGATTGGGTCCAAATAGCCGTCATAATGGAATTTCCATTACCTTTTATAGTGGTCAAACCACATATACATTCTCTTTACAACCCAGTAAAGTAGATCAGTATTATTATGCCCAAATTGCCCAGGAGAATAGTGGCTTCTCTGCCATCTAGTGAGCTCATAGGAGAGGTGATATTTGAACTGGTGACTTTAGCTCTGTTCATACCCGTTGCCTGCTACATCACATCAGCACTTGGTTCTAATATTACCGCCCTTGTACAACAGAAAGAATCCGAACACCACAAAAAAATGCTACTGGTCCCAGTAAAGAATAGAATAGTTCATAACATTCAGGAACTTACAGTCAATATTTTTATTATTAGAAGCAGGGTTTTGTTTTTCTTTTTAATGCAGGAGATTGAACCTTATCTCACCTATGGACGGAGTAATGAACCCAAAACAACTCAATTTTGCATGCTTTAAAAGTGGACAATCTCCGTATCTTCTTGGAACTCTTCTGTCTACCTAGTTTGGTCTCACCCATCCTCATCCCAGACTGATGCAACATCTCACAACTATGCAGAAGTGCTTGACAAAAACTGCTAAGACATCACTGCTTCCATCTGGAGTCAAATGAACAATTTCCCCTCCTGCAGGCAACAATAGTGTCCTTCCTCATGTCCAAGGCGTGTGCCAGCCTCTTCTCTTCCGCCTTGGTGTCATTTCGGCAAGCTGGCTCACCTAGCAGTTTCAGCAATCAGGTTTTTCCCTCCTTGCCATGTTCCTCAGTTGGGAAATTCTTCGGTCAAGTCTTGCATACATTTCTGGGAAAGTCTCCTCTGGTTGACATGATGCTGTGTGTAGACCAAAGGATAGGATTGACAGGTTTTGTTTTTCTAGCCTTTTCCAACAACCATTTGAGGCACTGAAATTAAGGCTGTTTCTGCACTGGGCCAATTCCCTGTTCTGCTCTCATTGAGCTTCTGCACGATCATATACTCCACACCTTCCCATCCACAAAGAGTCCAAATCCACTCCGAGGATGATCTTTCTGCAAATATCACAGCAAAGCCGGACTTGGCTTTACAAAATCTAGTGAAGCCCAGAAAACCCCCAAAGGTGGGCAGCTCTATAAAGACGCTGTGCAGAACTGCACACTCCCTCCATAAAATCTCTGCTGCTGTTTGGGTGGTGGGACACAAAGCAAAAACCTAAATCTTCAACTTTTCCCATTGGGATATATGAATTCTGGGAACACTTCCCTGGTTAGTTTCTGCAGGCAGACTGTTAAAGCCACTATGGAGCCAGAAAACAGGCAGCAATCCTGGATATGGAAGGGGGACAGCGAGAACTACTAAGAACGCTGCAAAGTAAAGACAGAGCCGTTGGCAAAGCTTGAAGTTACTTGAGCAAGCTCGTAAAATGTGGGATGGGGGGAGACCTGTGCAGAATTTAAAGCCTGATATGCAGCCATGCCTCAGGAATGTCCCTCAGAACAAAGAGCATCAAAATGTGGCAAGGGCCTGTCTGAGCTTTACAAAAATACGGTTTTTGCTTGTCTTTTGGAAAACCTGGTGGATAAGTAGGATAGGGTTTTGTTTTTAACCTATTCATCAGATAGCAGATTGGGCTTCCGAATAACAAGCAGTAGATAGGTACATGATTGCACTTTGCAGAATGGGGTGCCTAACCATTGGTTTTTGTTGGAATTAGCAAAAAAAATAATAATAAATAACCTTCTCGCCCCACAGTTTGCAAGCCACAATTCAGGAGACTTGACTTAGGTGAAAGACCAATGTGGAGTAACTGTTAAGCAGTGGTGCTCACTCTGCCGGTCATGGAGATCCACCTTTGGAATTACTATCAACCCCAAAAGGCATCTTAACTTCCATCACTAATTTGAGGCCAGAACCTCAGGGAACCTTTTTTGTTCCTCCAGCAGCAGCTGTTTCAAGCTGGGAGTCAGTTGCCAAACCGTCTCTACCAGGCAAGCTCCTTGCCCAATTTTTTGAAATATAGGGTAGATACCACATTGGGGAATGGGATTCAGAAAAGCCATGTTGTGGCAAGTAAAAAAAACCATATGGTTCTCAAGCCACTGAATCCATATCACTGTATTAAAGTGCTGGGGCAAGATAGGGGAGACTCTGGCTGCCTTTGGCCCACTTAATTCTCCCTCAGCCTGTTGCAAGGACAATATGGAGAAGAGGAGTTGGTTCTTATATGCCACTTTTCTCAAAGTGGCTTACAATGGCCTTCCCTTTCCTCTCCTCCCAACAGACACCCTGTGAGGTGTTGCTGACAGCAGCAGTTTGGGGAGGTGTGTCCATGAAACTGTACAGGATACAAGAGGTGTGTCTTGGGATTGTCCGGAATGTTCCAGGAGATGCTGAAGCACAACACTACATGCAATCTAGAAGTTACATACCAGCAACTTGTGCTATGTTGTAAAGGATCCTAAGGCTCTCTCTTAGGCTCATTCAACTCTAGGGCTTGCCAAATCTCAGAATTGGGCCTGCATTTTCATGGTTTTAGCCTCCTTCTCATAGTCTCCAGAGGAAGGAAACAAATAGAGAGGAGGCTGTCCTGTCCCTTTAGTAACAATCTTAATGTATGGAAATGGGCAGTGGAAGCTTTTCAGATCAGGGACATAAATAGCATCCCATTTAGCCTCCATTAAAGAGACAGGGCATTTCCCCCCAAGCATCTGAGAATCTTACTCTCTGAACTAAACAAATGAGGCTCTGAAATATGCGGCAGAGGACAGGGACATAGTCCCCTCTGAATGGCGCTCTCAAAAGATCACAGCCTTCCTGCCGAGAATGTGCACACGCAAAAAAGGAAGAAGCTAAGAGCTTCTTTTCAGATGGGGTTCTTAACAGCCCTTTGTTCTGAGTTGGAGCCTAATTCCATCTGTGTCCTCAGGTTATCTATAAACCACAGTAAAACCCTAAAATGACTGGGTTTGAGACAGCATGCAAACAAATCCAGACAAGAACAGGTGTTTTGTCCAAGCTGCTGCAATGCTAATCTATATGTATGCTTTTCTACTGAAAAACAAGCTGGGGGTGTGTGTGTGAAAAATCCACAACTACACAAAATGGCAAGATTCTGGCCTGAAAAATTACAAAGAAAAATCATTAGAAAGTGGAGCAGCACTTGAGCAAAGCTTGAGAAACTAGGGATGCCAGCTTCTTTATCTGAGATATAATGCAATGGTTAAAATTTACTTTCTGTATATCTACCTGTTAACTAAAGGTTCAGAAGAGGAAAACAGCTGGCAACAGTCGGGTATTAGAGAAGGAAAAGGGAAGGGTGTAACACTGGAAAAGAAGAAATATACAGGACTAGAGCTTACAAAAAGACACAAAAAAAGGTTATTCCAAAAAATCCAAAGACAGTTTATAAATAAAAGATAACTTCTGTAAAAAATCCCCAAACAGAGTTAATAGTGATTTCGCTTCTCTTGTTCATATATTGACCTATTCAGACTGCATTGCTTTTAATACTTTCTATTTTGGGCTTTTTTCACAGAAGTTATCTTTTATTTACAAATTGACTCTCTTTGGATTTTTGGTAATAACTGTTATTAATACAAATAGCTCTGAGCCTTTTTGAAAGCTCTGGTACCCCATTCCTCTTCTTTCCCAGGTATTAGAGAAGATGAGGATTTACCATTTTCCCTTGTTCAATTATGAAAACTCCCTTGAATCCCCATTGGAGAGACAGGTGGGGTACAAATGAAATAAGTAAATAAAATCCCCATCCTGTTATTCTTTTCACGACTCTGCAGTCTGACAAAAAAAGAGCTACATTTTAAACTGCTTGCAAATGAGACATGAAAAACAAATGCATATATAATCTTCAGACTGAACTCTGTTGTTTTCATTGCAGAATTCAGAGAGAGAGATTTCTTAACTTCTCATCTTTAACAGCCTTGCAGATTAATCAGTACAGCATGTTTATCTCATCACCTAAACACATGCCCGGTCATTCTAGGAAGAGAAGCATAGCAGTTTGATCTTAAAGTGGAAGGAAACTCCTGGGCTTGTTGAAGCATAGGCGGAGTTACTTTTCATGCTCCCCCAGTGTCTAGGGGCAGAGAGAAGGGTGTTGTCGTCTCTGCTGCTGGGGGAGCCTCTGCTCTCTCTCCAGCAGAACTTGTCTGGTAAAGCAAATCTTTATGCTGGTGCCTGAGGCACAAAATCCAAACGGCACACTTCACTTGTTAACATCTGGCTCTATCGCCCTGGAAATGTTTCTATGCAAGTCATATTTAAATGACTGGGAACACCCGCGAAACTGCTTTAGTCAGAGCACAGATGGAGCAAGGTCAGGGTGGTTTAAATTGACTGGCAGCAGCTTTCCAGGGTCTCTGGGTAAGGTCTTTCACATCACCTACCACCTGGTCCTTTTAGCTGGAGATGCCAGGGATTGAACCCGAGACCTTCTGCATGCAAAGCAGATGTCCTGTCATTGAGCCATGGCCTCACGGGAGCTTCAGAAGGACACACCCAGTACACAAACTTCAGGTTCACAAGCTACATCGATCTGACTCTCACCCAAGATCACACAGCCTTTTCTTTTTCCCCTTCCTTTGCTTGATTGTGTTCTCAGGGGCAGAAAGAAAACTTTAGCTCAGTGATGTTTTTATAGGCAGTTCTAGTTGTACAGGTAGCAACAGAGGCCATTCTATTCCCCAGAACAGATTTCCTCCTTGTACAAAGTGATTTAGATTACATTCACCAATGTTTTAGGGTCACCAAACTCAATCTGAGGCCTGGAATTCCCCCCAAATTACCTCTGATCTCCAGACTGCACAGGCCAGTGTCTCTGGAGGAAGTGAGAGCTTTGAAGGGTAGACTCTGTCATTCCATCTTTGCTGAACCCTCTTACCTCCCAAACTCCACACTCCCTAGATATTAGCCCCCCAATTCTTTAGGAATCTTCAGAATTTGGAACCAGAGTTTGAAACCAGTGGTTTTCATATTATGTGTCCAGGGACCAGGGGGTTTGGTGGTGGTGGTCCTCAGAGGCTTCCCAGGAGTTTTCAGTTGGAAGATCACCTTAGCACCATTCATCTTCCCCCACGGGTAGACAGCCACCAAGGTGTGCTCCGTCTTTACTTTTGGTTTGTACGGGACACAAGTGAGGCCCACCAAGCCAGAACTCTAGATTGACCATTAAGCGCATCAGAATCCTTCAAAGCACCCCTAATAGACATGAAGGGATGCGCTGGCATGAAAGAGCTCCCTGAATGTCAAAAGTTTGAAAACCACAGAGCCTGAACATACCAGAAGCCACTTACAAAAACAGAAAGAGAAGGGGGCGAGGGAGGAAGAGCAGCTCCTGTTGTTTACATAAAGGAGAAAATCTGCTCCGCCAGGGCTGGTCCCAACCTGCACACTCCCCTTCCAGTAGCTGGGACGATGTCAATGCACAGCTGACTTTGCTAGAGCATGGAAGAGGCCATTGTTAGCACTGCGCAAGAAGTCACAGCAGGCACAGATATCTCAGTGTTCCTGGTCCAGCACAATCTTTCTTTCTCTCCTCCCTTTCCCCCCTCACAGCTGCAAGTCCCAGCCATTTGAGAACAAGGCTTGTTGTGGTTAAAGGGGCAGTCCATCACTAGAGACTTCTGTCTGGTCTCGACCCCTGACTTCAGGGTGAAAGGAGACCGCAGGAATGGGAAGATGAAGGGCTTCAAAGTGCCAAGAGACAGATGGAGAGCCAAGTCTGGCTGAGCCCACATCCCTGCTCCCCGGCCCATTGGGGAGAAGGAGAGACAAATGAAATAGGCAGTTTGGGGAC
The DNA here is from genome assembly GCF_049243985.1 of Paroedura picta. Taxonomy (NCBI): domain Eukaryota; kingdom Metazoa; phylum Chordata; class Lepidosauria; order Squamata; family Gekkonidae; genus Paroedura; species Paroedura picta. The sequence goes on from NC_135380.1 coordinate 20,813,859, forward strand.
ATACCCAAAAACAGCAGCAAGGACCTCTCCTTCCTAGGGACTATTAACTGCAACCACCCCACATTCAAAGGGAGTAACAACCCCCCCCCACACACACACACTGGTGGTTAGAACAGGCCAGACAAGAGAAGGGTTTGCATCATCTACAACCCTGCACTTTAGAGGACAGGGTGCACAAACTCTGCCCCAAAGTGCATGCTACCCCTATGTGTTCCATCCTCTCTCTTATGCAGACCATACTTTGATTGATTTTAAAGACAGCAACAAAAAGTGCATTCACACAGATGATCTGGAATGAAAGGGGAATGACAAGAAGTCATTGAGATCAAAGTTCTGAATCTGTCATTAAGATGTGGTGGACTGTGGTGGTGGGAGCTAAGCCTTTGAGGAAAGGTTCAAAAATGTTATTACTGGTGGCCATGCAATGTCACTCTGCACGAAGTGCCCACTGCAGTTAGTGGTACAGGCTCACATTGCCTAACACTGCCCAAGGGGCAGAAGGAACCGGCCAGTTGATCAATTGCAATCAAAATGCTGGTTGTCTGGTTGTCCTCCAAACAACATAATCACAGTGTTTGGTGTTGGTATATGCAAAATCCATAATATGCATGACTGAGCAGACTGAGCAGAATATGAAGAATGTCCTGCAGGGGGCATCGGAGGAGATGTGTATTTAGCATAGTTAGGATAGGAATTTCTTGATGATTTTCAAATGATCTTCTCCAATGTCCTGACTGGCTCAACAGGAGACTTCCTGCTTTTGGGAGCGCACGTCCTACCTGCTTGCCTCCAGAACAGCAGTTGACAAGAATGACTGCAGACAGTAAGGTAGGTCTGTTATCTCCTCTTTTTATATATAGTTGGTTCTCTTCCGAATAAAATGATTTTGTTTTTTAAGCATCATGGTGCTTCATTCTCCTTTGCACATTCAAACTCTGCCAACAGAAGCCAGGAACTTGCTTAGGTGGGAGGCTTGATGGGGGGCAATCACAACAGCACAGTCTGTTTTCACTTGTCAGCTACTGCCAGGAGAGTTTATAGAAGCAATGAGGATCCAGCTCTGTTCATAGAGGAAGGATTTCAGCTGGGGGTGCAACCAAAGGTCCAAGAGAACTGCAGTGCCTACTCAGGCCCAGCCTCCTTGCTTTGTAATGCCAAGCCTGGAAAGAGCACTGCCTTCTGAATTCTGGGGGGGAGAGGAATAAAGCTGCAACCACCCCACATTCAAAGTATCGTAAGCGCAAAACTGGAAGACAAAGGAGCAATGGGGTAAAAGCCCCAGATCCAAGGGACAAACTGCAAGGCCTTGAGGAGCAGATACTGCGATCCAGGCTGGTTCTCACACATCATCTCCTCCCCCACATTGTGCTTACAAATCATGGGCTGCCTCTCCAAGGAAACTGGACCCAAGAGCAGGAGGTTCAATTTCCTTTTGGCACACGTGGGATGCAGGGTGGATTGAAGGGGAGTCACACAGGAGCAACGTAGTTCCCGGGGAAAGTGCCAAATTTTTGTGTTCTTCTGGATACACCTGGAGTAGAAAGATAAGTGCAATAGACGAGGGTTCAAGATTGCGCAGGCTGAAGCAAATATCCTCCTCTAGGGTGTCCTGAGCCAGGCCACTGAAATATGTAAGTACTGGCAACAAGGAAGCCAAACATGTGTGCTGCTGCCATGTGTTAAACATCAGTTCAGCTCGAAGGCATCCCCACCCCCTGTGCTTCTGGGGACCCGTCAACTGTTCTGGCTGTGCGTGACCCAGCAAGCAGGGATCGTTCTCTACCCACATGCTGAACTGCACAGCCCACGGTGAATGGGAAAGCCCAAGAGGAGGAGGCCATTACTCCATGGAAGTCCCTCTGCTTTGCAAGCAGAAGGTCCAAAGTTCAATTCCCGACACCTCCAGTTACAAGGCTCAGGTAGGAGGTGGGGTAAGAAATCTTCACCTAGGACTGTAGAAATGCAGCTAGTTGGAGCAGACAATACTGGCTTGGATGGAATGATGGCCTGATTTAACAGCTTATATGTCCCCAAGGCGTTCCAATGGTATTTGACTGCCACTTAGGGGTTATGATTTAATGTACATATTTGGGTGGGTAACAAATGCCAGGCCAACGATGCTGCAGAGGCCCAAGAAATCCTCTGATCTGTATTTTGGCTCTGCCACTCGGACGACAGTTTCCCATTTGGTACCCAAAGTCCAGTTTGGGGGGCTTTTTAGATCATGCAATGAGCCACTGTAGTCTTTTCGTAACTTTATGGAGAAGACCTTTGCAATGGTCTCTGAGAGGCTGCCTTCCCCCACTCCCGGCCCCAGGACTGCCTTCCTGACATCATTGTGACAACAGGCTTGGCCGTGATCTCTCCCTCCTGCCCCCCTACAAAGAGGACATACCCACAAACCAGCCGTCGTCACACTGCTGCATGACGTCTACCCGGTCTCCTTCCTGAAGCTCCAGCTCATCCTCGTTTTGAGGCCTGTATTGGTAGAGAGCCTTGTATCTGCAAAGCACAAGCATTTGGTGAGCACATGTCCCCCTTATTTATGGGTAAAGAGCCGTAAGCCAGTTCTCTGGTCATTTTTTTTCTCAAGCATTCAAAATGCTACAGACTTAAAAGCAAATAAAATTATGAGTGCATGCATTGTTGTTCCGGAGTGCGGGCTGAGAGGAACCGAACTGTGCTTGACACATGGAAAAGGAATGTGCCCAGGCAAACCCTCTGGCTGCCCCCCCCCCCCCCCCGCTCATCCTCCCCTCCCAGGGGCTGAGGAAGGCACAGCAGCTTGGAAGTGCTGAGTTGTCTCATCCTTTCAAACAAGGAGCTTGACTCTGCTATGCCTGGCAAAGGCTGGTCAAGGCGCAGGTACAGCAGCCAGCAGCTTCCGCTCCCTTAGGCAGGACGCTCAGAGAAAAAGGGCCCTTGTTCCCGGCACAATCCAGACACTGTCCTAGTCTGGCACCCCGGGAGGCCGTCTGCAGCCAGCCCTCCCCACGGGTCACTTCACAGGGATGCATGGCCTGGCCAGCTGCCAGCCCAAGCATGTTTTCCCCTCTCCACATCCCCACTACGGGTCATTAGCTCAGCTTACGGAGTCCACTGTATGTCGGCCGGGGTGGCTTTGGAGGGGCGCTTCGTGCTGCATGGCTGGGAAGCTCGAGGAGCAGCTGCCTCCAAGGCTGGGCTCTGCAGAGAAAGGAGGGGAACACACTGAGCACCACCTGAGCTGGGGAGTTGGGCTGAAACACGAGGGAGGGAGGGAGGGAGGGAGGGAGGGAGGCCTGGTGATAGGGAAAAACGTTTCTCAAAACCAGAAGAGGGTTCAAGAGAGGAAATGGACAAGGGAATGCTGAAGGAAGGCAACACAGCCTGCCTATGGGACACGGAGGACTATTAGAAAGTCTGTTGTTGCATTTGGAGGGAAGGATCTAGAAATCCTGGTTGATTCTACGGCCTCCCCAAGGCCTCTGTTCCAAAGTAAGTAAGGTTAGTGATCTGAATGCAATTTTTGGCCATGGAAGGCTCTAGAAAAGATAACGCAAGGAATTAACAATATAGTCATGGTGCATTTGAATATATTTAATATTTGTTATAATGACTCTTTTGAACACATGTGTTAGATTGGTGGGGATTAGAGAAGCAAATCTAGCATTGATGGAAAACGGAAGGACAAAAGGTATTTGTAGAGAAGAAATTAAGGGCCACTCAGAGGAACTTTAGAGTGGATGCTTACCTTCCTCTCCCTGATTATTTGGAGCTGCATCCAGACCTGAAGTGGTATTTGTGGTTGGAGTTTTTTTGGGGGGGTGGGGGAGAGGGATATATATTCCTCCAGTCTCCATGACTTGCACTTAAGAGTCAATCTAAAGTATATTTTCTCACAAGTCAGGTCAGCCCCCCCCCCCGGGGGCCATTTCAGGTCAGACAAATTGCATGGGGGAGGGGGCTGAAGCCCCCTCTCCCCTGCACTGTGGTCCTGATCTGACTTTGGCCCCAGTGTACTTGGGGACAATGTTTCCATGAGCTGCTGCATGATCAGAATCCTAACCCAACTTGTAGAGAAACATGCAATTTAGTTTGCCCTGTGGGTGAAGAGTAGAGAAGAAGCTGAAAGATTTGTGAATGGATTGCAAACATGGTTTCTCTTGCTAAATAGTATCTACTAGGGTTCCTTAATTTAGGTTGGGGCCATGGAGTGTAGGGAGTGGAAGTTTAACAGTTCTTCCACTGTGTCCATTTCTCAACTTCAAATAGTATCTCAGCAAATAGCAGTTCCAGGGGAACCATTGGTAATCAGGGTTTAGAAGGTTGGGGGGACCCTCTCAATATGAGTTTGAAGAGATCTTTCTGAAGCACCTCAAACAATTCCTTTATGTTTTCACCATTGTCACCAATTTAGAGTCATCCACAATCTTTGTTGCTTCACTGTTTAGGCCATGAAATTCACTGTCTGTGGAATTTTGTTTAAGATCTTGAAGGGCTAGGAAAAATGCAGAAAAAGGCAACCAAAACGATCAGAGAGTTGGAGCACCTATGAGGCAAGGCTAAAATATCTGGGACTAGAAAAAATCGAACTAAGAAAGGCACACCAAAGGACTCCAGAACTACACATGGTGGAGGGAAACTTTTCTCCCTCTCCCATAATAGTAAGGTTCCTACTATGAAATTATGAAATTGACTGGCAGCAAATTAAAGTCAGTGGTTCACACAATGAATAGTTGCCTTGTGGAACTCACAGCCACAAGTAAGACATAAAGACCATTGACTTATACGTATCTGAAAATGAACTGGAGGAAGAGGGAAGACATAGATCCCTTTTCTTGTGCATCCGTTCTGTCATTTAGAAAAAGGCATACATGCCCCAGCCAACACTTTATACATCTGTGGGGCACAGAGGAGTTTTGACCCTCAGGCCTGTCACCATGACACCTAATCTGAGCCCCAACTGCAGCCCCCCTTTGCAGGTTCTGCTAAATAACAACTCTCCTATCAAAGGGCTATTGAAAGGACTGCGGAGAGAAAGTATAGGAAGCACTAAAAACACTTCAAAGGACATGTCTCCCCTTTCAGCTCGTTTTATGTTTCTAGTTGCAAAACTGGCACCCTTTGCCACCCAGAGTTTGCTGGGTTTTTTAATCCCACTGCCTTTGAAAATATGAAGAGTTGTTCTCTCTGTCAAGTCGGGGGAGGGGGTGATGGTTCTTGATTCCCCCCCAAGCCAGGATGGAAACTCTTCCTAGTGCTGCAGAAATGCAGAAAGGAAATGCCTAACAAGAACACAGTTGGACCTCTCACCTGCAAGGGAAAGAGCATTCTTGGTTGTGAGGCTGAGCCAGAGACAGCAGGATGTGGCATTTCCTGCTTCTGGAAGGTCGAGGCAGGCTGTGGGGTGGATGCCGTTGCTGGCCTCTGGTTCTGGGGAGAGAATAAGGCCGGTCGGGGAGTACTCTGGGGCCTTTGGGGCACGGCTTCAGCGTGTTCGAGCTTGGGGGACACAGGGAAAGTGAATCCAGAGTGGCTGGAGGAGGATGAGAGCACATCCGTGGTCTGGGAACCTCGTAAGGTCGAAGGCGAAGTGTCAGACTGCCACCTGCTGCCTGGGCTGGGTGAATGCAGCTGAGATGGTGAGCCGGAGTGGGCTGCCCGGAGACTTGGGGAAGGAGGAAACTCCTCTGTGTTCTTTACTCGGGGCTCCTTCAAGACCTGCACATAGTTGGCTGGGAAAATGCCTTGCCGGCTGGTGCCAGAAATGCGGCCTTCGTACCAGTTCTCGTCCACTCTGCGAACCAGGCAGATGCGCTCCCCCTAGCAACAAGGGAAGAGGAGGGAAAAGGTTAGCACATCCTTCGGAGCCCCCTAAGGCAGGGCCAGCACGAGGCTTCCAGCCCTCTGCAGTTGGAAGCTGAAGCCCAGCTCCCCAATACAATGGATCCATCTCGATACACCTGCAGCCTCTTCCAGCTAAGCTATACATTGTCCTGCCCCACTGGTCTGTCCGGCTCATTCTTAGTAGCAGCAACCCCAGCTAATCTTGCCTTAGTGACTCCTTATGGAGGAGAACAGTCTCCTGAAATGCAACACGGCTCATTTTAACCCTGGGAAGTGCACTTAAGAATTTTTCTTTGCTGAAAAGGCGGACCCTGGATAGGTTTCGTAGTCAACAGAAAGGTAGCTGAGGGATTAATGTGAAACACAAAGGTGATGAATACCCACAGGTAGCTTTTCAATATGTGTGCATGCTGATTAGCCATCAGAGACAATAGCTTTCCAGTATGAATGCAGCAGCCAATGCCCTCCATGTGCTATATTAACCCATCTTCTGCACTAAATTTATAGTTGGAAGCACATTTCACATAGCAGTTCTGTTGTGGGTGAGACAGCCTTTATGTTCAACATGTTTGCAGAAAATACAAACTGTCCACAATCATGCCGTCCGCCAACAGAGCAAAGCCTCAAAGCAAAGCACTGACCAGCTTGAATGGGGACAACAGCTGTAGCCTATCGGGCGTCAGGAAGATGTGCTCAGACGGCTGACCGAACCTCCTCCATCTCCACAGCCAATCAGCGATGCCGCTATGCCCAGAGTGAGTTTTGGCTCACCATCACCTCCGCCAACTTGAAACAACAAACCTGGCTCTAACTCAGCCCGTGCCAGCCAAACTGAGGTGATAAATAACTAAGCATGTCAGAAAATACCCTCTCAAGCCCATTTAGAATTAAAGGGTTTGGCACACATTTGAGAAGGATTACATTTCCACAGCTACAAAAGAGAAAATGATGGAACTGGCCTTCAGTATTTTTTCCCCTTTTGTTTCTTTGTTTGTGGTGGCAGGGGGATAAAGTTTCAAACATTTTTCAACGAGAACTAGAAAATGCTCCGCATCTGCAAAGCAACCCCATGTTTAGAGGCATGGCTTAGGTGTACACAGGTCCCGGTCCTTCCCTTCCATCTCATCACAGTCCTCTTCCTAGAAGCCCTCAGACATCCCCTCTTATCCCAATGCTGTTTCCAAAATAACCACCACATCAAGCGAAAAGTCCTGCACAAAGTTTCAGAGATTAGCTGTGTTGGTCTGCAGGAGAACTTCTCTCCAGATGTCCATGGACTACAATTACCATGAGCCCCTGCTGGCAGAGGGCTTATGGTAATTGTAGTCCATGGACATCTGGAGAGCCACAGTTTGGCCACCGTGCTCTAGGATCAAGACCATCAGTACATTAGAGACCAAAAGGATTTCAAGAGTCGAATCTCCCTTTGTCAAAGACGGAAGAAATGGAACTTTGATTCTTGGAAGCTTAAATCACGAAAATCTTTTGGTCTCTAAGATGCTTTTGGAATAAACTCCAGCTGTTCTCCTGCAAAGCTTTCAGTATAAGCAAATGAACACGTTTATGCTTAGCTAAGCAAAACAGCACAAATGTTTGTCTAATTTATCTTTTGCACAGTGATGCTCTTTGGGGCAGCATTTTCCAAGGGGAACGGGAGAGGAAAAGGTCAAGTATGAAGAACGAAAATCCAGGCCAGCCAGCAGATTTTGGAAGGTATTATTAAAAGGCCATAAATTTTAAGTTATTACTGTTCTTAACCTCCTTGGGAGACTCCATTTGGACTTTCTGCCTTCGGCATCAATAGATTGTTGGCCATCTGAGAACTCACTTTATGAGAAGTAGAGAGAGACGATCAGACAGAGAGCAAGATGCAGGCTTTGAAGCCCTTTCCTCCTGGCCTCATTTGGTGCTCAAATTCCTTGTCCACCAATGTTTGGCCTCCCTAACTTCTCTGCTTGGTTTGGCTTTGTTACCTTGCGGAATGACAGCTCCACCTGCAGGTCTCCTTTGAAGTTGTACTGAGCCAGCGCTTCTCCATACTCCAAGACTTGGATGGTGGGGGCCTTAATAGGTTTGGGGATTTCTGTTGGAGGAAGAACCTATTTAAAAGAGAAGCCGCAACTGGTTATGGTTTTATTGCCGAGGACGCCCTGCCTTGTGTATGCGCCCCAGCACGGGACTCTGTGCAACATCCAGGCCCTTCCTCCCACTCTCTTTCTGCATACAATGATGACCATTTTGCTAGTTTATCAACAGTGGCCTTGAAAGGGCTAACAGGGCAGTCAAATTCCACAGTTTAGCTGTGTCCTGTATGAAAACATTGTTCCTTTGTTTTGGAACAAACTGCTTCTCGCTTTAAAAAAAAAATGCATCCTCCTGTGGGACTTTTCTAGACACCCAGATGTCTAGAAAATTATCAGCTGCCTTTAAAAGATTTTGCACTTCTCCCTTGAGCCCTTTCACCTGCCCCCAAGAGCACCTTTTGTAATGCTGCCTTTGGCACAACACGCTAGCCTCCCCCCCCCCACCCCCAAATGAATCATATGTTAAGTGGAAGCTAACCGGAAGCATATTCTTCCTCCTATTTCCTGTCACCTATTTCCTTCCTCCCTCCCTGCCTCTCCAGTGCAGAATTTTGGACTGCAAACTCCTTAGAGCGAGGCTAGGCCTCCCTGCTCTTCCATAAATCTCTGCACATGTTGATGGGGTTTATAATGATTCAATTAAACCTCTGGTTTTGCCCCTCAGCTTACACTGAAGTCATATTTAAGTCGTGTAAATAGATTCTGCCGTGCAGTTCAATTCTGTCTACTGGCTGATGTTAAACGCATCCCGAGTTACCGAAAATTCCATACCAGATTCCATTCAGGCATCATGAGAAGGATTCTATGGGCTTATATATAAGAATTTCTTTGCCTAACCATACAGCATAGGCGAGAATGACACCTGGTTGTGAAACTTATATAATACCTCTGAATGTGTGTTACGTCTATTTAAAATATATATTTGTAGCCACTGAGGAAGGCTGTAGAAGCTGGAAGGCATCTGGTTCTACGTGGTTCATTTGACACATTCATCTACCCGGAATGTTTGCAAATTGTACAGTTGGATATTCAAACCCCTAATGTTTTAAATATTACATGTGCATACTATATAATAAATATTTTATTTTTTATTTGCTGTAGCTTGACCCTTTTGACACAGATCTGAAGATTTGGAGCTGAGTTTATTTCCCCGCTTTTGTTTGCATGCGATTCATGTCTCCATGGATCTCTTTTGGCCCTCCCAGAGGATGTGAGACTTCCCCTAAGTGAAACACCCTCTATTCAAGTTCTTCCTTATTCTCCTCATGCAAACACAATGTGTGTTCATCCACGTGTGTCATAACATACCTGAAAAACCTGTAGCCGCCTTGGGTGGGGGGGGGGACAGTGAGAAGAAAGCAAAGACATAAAGATGAAACAATAATTGTAAAGGGTCATGTTTCTGAAACCTGATTTTCCGCCACAGAAAGCGGGCTTTTGCACTACTAACCCTGCCCTTGAAACCAAGCAGGTTTGATCAGAAGTATTTTGGCTGCTTCCTGTCTCCTGCAAACACCAAAATTAAAAAAAAACGTATTCCAGCGTGCAGAAAGGGCATTGACCCAGGATAAGCATGGCTGTGCTCTTCCAGGCTTACCTCCACATAGTTAGCAGGGAAAATGCCCACCCTGCCATGGTGTTCCCCTTCCAGCCAGTTTCTATCGACTTCCTTGTGGATATAGACGATGTCACCCTTCTGCAGAGTCAGTTCCCTGAAAGGTCAAAGGGCAGCATAAGGATCCGCCAGCAGAAACAGATTACAACCCCCCAGCCATGCATCTACATGCCAGTAATAATGCAAAGAGGCCCAAACACCGCACCCCTGCTAGAAACCCTCCAGGGAATCCCTGTACTCACTTGGGTGACTCTGCTCGGAAGTCGAATTTGAGGCGAGCGGCTTTCATCTGGAGAGAGAAGAAAATGGATTCAAGGGGATGTGAACTTTAAAAATACCCATTCAGAGCCTTTGCCACTGGATGCCTGAAGGACACCTGGGCCCATGGCCAGCACAGCCACAAAAAAAACCCCCTCAAAACAAAACAAAAACGTAATTGGAAACCTGAGGAGCAGATCAAAGCGAATACGGTCCGCTAGACTGCAGGGGTCGATTGGCTTAGAAACAAGGTTTAGCTCTGCACAAACAAAAGCAAGCATCTTTCAGGACTTGCCAGAGGTTGAGTTCAGGCAGCAAGTGCTTTACTGTTTTGTTGCCAGCCTAGTTTTTGTATCTAAGTGTACACTGCTAATGAAAGAAGAATCTGTGCTGATCAAATTCCAGTAAGCATGTCCCAGGATCTTCCATTGAGTCACAGCCCCTCACACTTGGACAGAGGCTAGGTTTAGCTTACAAAAATTCACAGAGATTAAGACCAGATTTGAGCCCAGTAGTAACTTAGAGATCAATATTTTGGAGGTATAATCTTTCAAGCTTCCTTTATCCCTCTCAAAATGATTAGGGTTGTGTAGAAGAAAAAGAGGCTTCTCTCTACCTTAAAGAGCCTCAAAGGGGCTTACGCTCCCCTTTCCTTCCTCTCCCCACCACGGCACCTTGTGATGTAGGTAGGGCTGAGAGAGTTCTGAAAGAACTGTGACTAGTCCAAGGTCACCCAGCAGGCATTCCATGGAGGAGTAAGGAGTCAAACCCGGCTCTCCAGATCAGTCTGCCGCTCTTAACCATTACATCATGCTGTACTCTGTTCCACTTCAAAGAAAAATGTGCACTCCTGGATTTTCCTTCTCTTATCTCCCCTTTTAGTGGGCACAAAGTGTATCATGTCCCACTATGGCCTGAATTAGCCTGGCCCTGCTACCTGGCACTAGTGATAGAAAACATTGGAAAACATAAATATCCAATAGTGTTTATATGATGAAGATGGGGTGAAATTTCCTTCTGACCACAAATATAGGAATAGTGATGTGCACAGACATATGAGGTTTTTAAATGGCAGTTCAATGGCAGTCCCCAAAGTATTCTAGGAATTTTATGATAATTCAGTTAGGACATCTTACTTTCAAAGAGCACATATGAGCATAAACCAATTTTAAACCTGCAACCTATTATCTGTGACCTCTGGCAGGGAGGCACCAGGGAAGTGCTTAGAACTTCCCATCTCACCTTGTTCTCTTCTTTCTTTGTGGGACTATCCAAGACTGCATCCAAAGCCTCAGGAAAGGGGATTCTCCCCACAAGTCTCAAAGGATCTACATGAAAACACAGAAATAAAAATTCCCTAGGTTATTTCTTAAAGCTGCCTTTCTTAGCAACTACAGCGGTTCAAGGGTGCTTAATAAAGATCTGACAAACAGGTAACAGGCAATTAAATGCAAACAAATTACCTCCTAACAAAATGCAACCCAGATTCATTATCTGTAAAACACCCCTCTAAAAAGTGCGAATGCGTTATCTCTGCTAGAAGGAGAGTAACGTGCGATGCCTCCACACAAACTTATAGAGATAATCTTTAAACCCCTCCCCCCGCTCCAAAGGAGCGGGAGGAATAAAAGAGTAAGGGCATGTGGGGAGGAGTTAGGGCGGGCCCGGTCCGGGATAAAAACTCGGGGGGGGCCAATCAGGAGCCGCGAAGCGGCTCCTGATTGGGCCCCCGAGTGTCCATCCAAGGCCAACCGCCCAATGGGGAGCCGCGCGAAGCGCGGCTCCCCATTGGCCGCTTGCTCGAGCCTCACTTGCCCTGGCTGGAGAGTCACCAGACAGACAGAAGACGCTGCCTGCCTGGTGAGTCCTCCAGCCGCCCTCCTGCCACTAGGGAAAGGAGCAGGGACGCCGCGTCTTCGACGCGGCGTCCCTGCTCCTTTCCCACCGCCGCCATTTTCCGCCCACCACCGCCATTTTCCGGCTTCTGCCGGACCCGGGCACTCCTTCGCAGCCTTGGAGGAGCGCCCAGGTCCGGCAAAAGCCTCCCCCACCCACCGCCGCCGTTTTCCGGCTTCTGCCGGACCTGGACGCTCCTCCGTGGCTGCGGAGGAGCGCCCAGGTCCGGCAAAAGCCTCCCCCGCCCACTGCCGCCGTTTTCCGGCTTCTGCCGGACCCGGGCGCTCCTTCGCAGCCACGGAGGAGCGCCCAGGTCCGGCAGAAGCTTCCCCCACCCACCGCCACCTTTTTCCGGCTTCTGCCGGCCCGGGGCGCTCCTCCGCAGCCGCGGAGGAGCGCCCAGGTCCGGCAGAAGTTTCCCCCGCCCACCGCCGCCTTTTTCCGGCTTCTGCCGGCCCGGGGCGCTCCTCCGCGGCCGCGGAGGAGCGCACAGGTCCGGCAGAAGCTTCCCCCGCCCACCGCCGCCTTTTTCCGGCTTCTGCCGGATCCGGGCGCTCCTCCGCAGCCGCGGAGGAGCGCCCAGGTCCGGCAGAAGCCTTTCCCGCCCACCGCCGCCGTTTTCCAGCTTCTGCCGGACCTGGGCGCTCCTCCGTGGCTGCGGAGGAGCGTCCAGGTCCAGCAGAAGCTTCCCCCGCCCACCGCCGCCTTTTTCCGGCTTCTGCCGGATCCGGGCGCTCCTCCGCAGCCGCGGAGGAGCGCCCAGGTCCGGCAGAAGCCTTTCCCGCCCACCGCCGCCGTTTTCCAGCTTCTGCCGGACCTGGGCGCTCCTCCGTGGCTGCGGAGGAGCGTCCAGGTCCAGCAGAAGCTTCCCGCACCCACCGCCGCCTTTTTCCGGCTTCTGCCGGCCTGGGGCGCTCCTCCGCGGCTGCGGAGGAGCGCCCAGGTCCAGCAAAAGCTTCCCCCGCCCACCGCCGCCTTTTTCCGGCTTCTGCCGGCCCGGGGCGCTCCTCCGCGGCTGCGGAGGAGCGCCCAGGTCCGGCAAAAGCCTCCCCCGCCCACCGCCTCCTTTTTCCGGCTTCTGCCGGCCCGGGGCGCTCCTCCGCAGCTGCGGAGGAGCGCCCAGGTCCGGCAGAAGCCTCCCCCGCCCACCGCCGCCTTTTTCCGGCTTCTGCCGGACCCGGGCGCTCCTCCGTGGCTGCGGAGGAGCGCCCAGGTCCGGCAGAAGCCTCCCCCGCCCACCGCCGCCTTTTTCCGGCTTCTGCCGGCCCGGGGCGCTCCTCCGTGGCTGCGGAGGAGCGCCCAGGTCCGGCAGAAGCCTCCCCCGCCCACCGCCGCCTTTTTCCGGCTTCTGCCGGACCCGGGCGCTCCTCCGTGGCTGCGGAGGAGCGCCCAGGTCCGGCAGAAGCCTCCCCCGCCCACCACCGCCTTTCTCAGGCTTCTGCCGGACCCGGGTGCTCCTTTTGCCTCAGATCAAGTGTAGGACTCCGCCGCTGCAACCCCAGGACTCCAGGGACACATGCAGCCGCTCGCCGCCCGCTCGCCACCCGCTTGCCGCCGCCACAAGACCCGCCAAAAGACTCCAGGTAGTCCTCCCCCCATACCCACTCTCACTTCTAGCGCCCATTGCATTTCAATCTGCAATGGGCTATATTTCTAGTATTCTATAAAAGCAGAACTGCCACTAAGAATGAGCAAAGGCTCACCATAAAACTTGGTAGGAGATTTCAACCAGGAGGACGTTCTACAAGGTCTCTGGAGGTGCATAGTTTCATAGTAGGAAAGACAATCCTTTAATTATGCTGCCCCCCCCTCCCCAACTGTGTGGGTTTTTAAAGATCAAAATCACCAGCTTGCATTGAACCAGAAACATCTTAGTTAGCATAGCTGTTCCAAGAAGGAAGTAACAAACTCCCCTTTGTACACCCTAACTAATAGTCCTATTTGTAACATCCAGATCATCTTGAAGGACAGCTCCACAAAAATCCTATTACAACAGACTGGCCTGAAGGTTATGGCAATATGGATCTGTGTGGCCAGGAGCACAGAGTACAGGGTGGGGAGGGGGGGAATAATTTCTACACCAATTGCAACTGACAGAACAAATCTTTTGCCACTGCATGTACCTGATCTTCTTACAAAAGTTTAAATAATACCTCTAAATCTACCCTGTCCAAAATGTGCAGACTACTTTACTGATGAGAATTACCTCCCATCTTGACTGAAAGAGGAGCCATGACTCAATAGGAGAACAGCTGCTTGGCATGCAGAAGGTCCCAGGTTCAATCCCCAATATCTCCAGTTAAGAATCAGGTCAAAGGTGATGTGAAATACTTTTGCTTGAGACCCTGGAAAGCTGGGGCCAATCTGAGCAGACTTTGATGGGCTAATAGTCTGATTCAGCATAAGGTTGTTTCATGTGTTCATATGGATTCATTTTTAGCTTGTTCGTCCACAGCCACCTGACCACAACCTCTAAACACTGGCCAGGCACGGAGAGTGCTGCCTCTGGTAGATTATTCAAAGTATATGCAGGTGATGTGCAGTTCTATATTTCTCTGGACATATCAGTGACATGTGACTCCAAAGCTGCTTAGACATTCCTTTCAGCGATCTCATGGATGCTTTAAAATGCATGGGCAAAGGGACTGGGACCTTCCAGAATTCCACAGAATAGATCCCTCAGTTTCTGGGCATAACCAGAGTGACTAAAACCCATGATGACACCGTGCCTCTTCGGAATTAGTGAGACATCATGATGTGTCATGTGCGATGTCCCATGCTTTGACTGAAACAGCCAGACGTCAGGTACAAGGAAACACTGTTCCCAAGCATTAGGGAGCATGATGTGCACTAGGACTGCAGAACCAGAGGGAAAGGACTTCAGCTTCCCCCCCTTCCCCCGAGCCCTTTTCTTCTCTAGAAATGCTACTGGGGAATCACTATTTGCTCTACTGGGGAAACTTATGTGCAGCTGATTGGTACATGTGCAGTCTCATAGCAGACAAATACTACCCCCGGGACCATTTTAGGTGGGAAAACAGCACAAAGGAAAAATTGAAGCCCTTTTCTTCCACTGACCCATATCAGGGCATTGTACACTTGGGAAAGAAGTTATCTCGCATTGGATATTCTGAGATTAGGAGAATCCAAACACTGCACATTATAAGTCTTAGTTTGTTTGGCCATCAATTCCACTCTATCCTAAAGACAGCTTAGTAATATTACCCAGTCTACAGTGTCAAACATGGCAGAAAGACCCAACAAAATCAAAAGGGATGTGTTCCCCTTATTCAATAGTATTTGGAGGCTGTCCACCAAGTGAGATCTGAGCAGCACTCGTCTCTCATCCAAACTGTCTGAAAAGGGGTTCAAATGGGTCAAGCTCAGACAACCCATCCGGGAAAAATTGTTCCACTGGCACTCTTTCAATTAATTTGCCCAAAAATGGTAAATCTGACACAGCATGATAACTGGCAACAATACCCCTGTTCAAAGAAGGCAAATGATTGCTCCTTTAAAGATCCTTGGAAAGCCCACCCCTCAATCACAGGAGTCAATAAAGTCAAACAATGGAGCCCTCACATTGTCGACAAGTTCTAATTAATCAGATAGGAAAAGGTTGGGGCATGTCTTACAATTCCTGCCAGGTACTAGAGCAACAAGCTAGGAATGCATGCATGAACAAACAGTGCCAGAAGATTTCATCCCCCTCCTCCTGGGTTACAGAAAACCAAGAGGACAAGGCACACACACACACACACGCACACACACTGAGAGAGGGACTGCCATTTGGCCCTTTGAAGTTTCACTGCTTCCCACTCAGATAAGACGCATGCAGAATTATACCATTTCTTGGTGGAGAGCTGTTCCAGTTTTTCCTGGCAGTGCCGGGACTCCCTTTCTCCATTCTTGGGCTGACGGACATGTGGCACTGGGCTGCAGGAAGGTTGTGACCCGTGGAAGGACAGGCACCGTGGTCAGGCAGTGGGCTGCTGGGTTAGAAAAAATAAATGTGCATACAGTAAGAAAGACCATGGCCTGCCAAATGGAGTGTGGGGACAGAACTGGAAGACCACTGGATCCAAGGGTTCGCCACTACCCTGTTATACTCAGCACATTTCTCTACCATTTTGACCTCCAGCTTACTTTTAAACTTCCTATGCACCCTAGAACCTCCTAACTTAACTTCAGTTGTCTGTTTAGTAGGCAAGAGTCTGCCATATGGTAGTGGGTATCCTGTTGAAACTTTCAAGAAACTTTGGACCAGAGCAAAGAAATATCACAGTTTGTAATGAAAACTGGTTGGCCCTCATGAGAATGGTGAAAGCAGTAAATCTTAGCCATTTGCCAAAATAGTTTGGGTGGGAGACCTGATTTGAGGTGGGAAGGCTTCCATATATGAACAACAACAAAAATGACATTATAAGTTAGTCAAAAGCTGGGGGGAATGATGAGGACTAAAGATGCCCCAGAAGGGAAGGAATGTTGAGGCAGACTGAGAAGGGGGGGGGGGGAAATCATATTTCCAAGTTATCCTGACTTGCAATTTCTCTTCTCCCCGTGTTAAAAGCTTATTTTGATGTGAAAGTTCTGGCCAAAGCTGTGCATTTTAAATTCAAAATCCTTGGTGTGCAAGTTCACAACATGATTCTATGTTCTATGTCCAACCACCAGTTTGATCCCTGCATCCACTTTTGATGCACAGGAAAAGGGGAAGAGACACAAAAAAATAACTTGTGAAACGATGGACAGGTGAAGTAAACGGAATGAAAACTTATCTGCACATTCAAGAGACAATTCTACATTTCAAGTAGGAGACATAACCCAGTCGAATATTTCCCTCATTGTTTGCCAGACTCAACATCTGCAATGTACAGTAAAGCAACTTGCTAACTCTCATTCTGTGTCCTCGCAGAGCCACGTAGGCACGACTGGCGCCACCAACTCCACACATGTTCCACATGCAAATTTGTTCCACGGTGCAATCTCATCACAGCCAGAACTGAAGGGAAATAATGATGCTTTCCAGGAAAGACCCAATACTTGGAAGCAGGGTGTGAGCAAAGCAGTCCTAAAGCCAAGCTTTCCTATCTGAGAACCCTGCCTACAATCTCCAAGTTCTCACCCACCACAGTGTCAGGACTACCTGGCATTCACCTCCTCTCTTTCCCATATCACCTGCTTCCCCTCTAGCTCCCATTCTTCTATGCCGCCCTTCTCTTTGTGAAGGAACCACCAATCAGAGGATTACAAATATGGCAGAGGCAGCTGGAGACCTGTGGGTTGCCTCCCTTATCCCCCCTCCCCCCTACTCTTTGCTCCGTTTCTACTTTTGTAGGATGGACCTGCCTGTAATCCTTTATCCCAGCCCAGGGCCCCTGAAGCTGTCCTGGCAAGCTGAGGCCAAGCTCAACAGGAAGCACTGAGGCAGCAACAAGAAACTGGCAGGCAACACGTTATTTTGCTGAAGTTAACTTTGTTTTTTGGGGGATTTTTTAATTTAAAGGGACAGTGCCCCCTTCCAGGGCAGAGGGAGGCCCTCCACAGGGGACCACAGCACTCTCAACCAGGAACAAAAAGGTCTATTGCTCTGGAGGAGGCTGCAGAGTTACCACGAGTCATTCTGTGTGGATTAAAAACAGAGGTTTTAGCAACCAAGAGCTAACAGAATAAGCCAAATAGCCCTTGATTCAGGTGTTGTCCTCAGCCTTGAGCTCACCAAGGAATTTTAAGCAAGCCACTTCCTCAGTGTGGGAACAATACGGATCTGTCTTAAAGGTTTGTTGTAAGGCTAGTCTCTTGCTAGACAGAGCAAACCTCAGTTGCTCCCACTGAAAGCACAAGAACGAGTCCAAATGCAAAGATACGGCTCCTAGCTTATTGGAGGAGTCTATGTGAAAATAAACAATATCTGTTTTCCATCTAGTGGCTAAAGAGCAAGCTGTACATTAATTTCTCCTGAGAATCATTTTAGAGGGATGAATGCCTATAGGAGGGGCATGGACAATCCACCCAAAGAATGATCTTGATTTCTGGTCTGGATGACTCTGCTACAGCCAAAATGACGACACTCTTGTTGGACTTTAAGGAGTCACAAATGTAACGTGCTAGGTGGTTTTACAACCCTGGGCCTACTTTGTGAGATGCACACAGTGCATCTCCATTCAAATCTCACAGGATTGTGCAGGAAACAGTCTTGGTGGATGATGTTTTACACTGATCAGTAGATCCAGCGGTGCCTTAAAGATGAGCTAAACCAGGGGTAGTCAGCATTTGCTGGCAGGAGCTCATGGGAATTGTAGTCCATGGACATCTGGAGGGCCGCAGTTTGACTACCCCTGAGCTAAACTGACTCCAGCATATGTTTCTGTGAGCGGAAGGCTCACTTCATCGGATGCAACACAGTCTTCTGATGAAGTGAGCTCTGACTCACAAAAGCTTATGCCGGAACCAATTTTGCTAGTCTTTAAGGTACCACTAGATGCTTGCTTTCTTTTACTGCTAAAGACTAAGATGCTTAGCCATTTGGAATTAGTGTGTTGGTGGGGAGAGGAGGACATTGCCTCATGCACCAAAAATGTTCTGGGTCGGCCCTGACTTCTAACCATGCCAAGTGAATCAGATTATTTCTGCAGCAGGGTGAACAGGTCATAAGACCAGCTTGGCCATGAGCCTACGGTTTCTTGTCTCTGTGATCTAGAAACCCTGTGCAGGTGTGTCAGGACTTTGGACCTTGAATTTCAATACAAACATCTGAGTCCCCCCACCCCCTGCAAAAAGACAGAGACCCCCCAAAACACACCCAGGTGACTTTGTACTCATCAGTGCTTTGGTGTAGATAGCTTGGTGTAGTGGTTAGTAGTGCGGACTTCTAATCTGGCATGCCGGGTTTGAATCTGTGCTCCCCCACATGCAGCCAGCTGGGTGACCTTGGGCTCGCCATAGCACTGAGAAAGCTGTTCTGACCAAGAGAAATATCAGGGCTCTCTCAGCCTCACCCACCTCACAGGGTGTCTGTTGTGGGGAGAGGAAAGGGAAGGTGACTGTAAGCCGCTTTGAGCCTCCTTCGGGTAGAGAAAAGTGGCATATAAGAACCAGCTCTTCTTCTTCTAAACTGGGTTACCATCCATGCAAATCAGCTCTGTGCACTTAGAATTTGACACCAGCACTCACCCAAGTTAGGCTACCAGTGATTGGAGTGCTAAAACAGCATGCTTTGCAGAGGTGACGGCACAGTTTAAATGAGAGGCTGACCAGGTGTAAAAGGGCCCTGACCTAATCAGGCCCAACTTTTAAAAAGTAGAGAGTGCAAACTCCCACCCCACCTTTTGCCTTCTTGCATGTTCTGTGCAAGAGAAGAATGTCAGTATGCTAAGGACCACCGCTGGTCTTTAAAAGCCAGCCTTGTTACCTTCTGGAGTTGACTCCTACAGACTAGAGTTCCTCTAGCAAAATAACTGTTATTGCCTCTACCAGTAAGCACAAATGCATACAGAAATCATTAGAAGAGTCCTGTAATGGAGCAAATACTGAACATGCAAGAGAGCAAGTATGGTGTGGTGGTTAGAATATTGGCCTAGGTTGCAGGTTCAGATCCCCATTATGACACAGGACTCACTAATTGGTCTTGGATTAAGCCTTCACAGCCTAACCCACCCTACAGGATTTTGCAAAAACAGAAGAAGAAGAGTTGGTTCTCATATGCTGCTTTTTTCTACCAGGAGTCTCAAAACAGCTTACAGATGCCTTCTCTTTCCCCTCCCCACAACAGACACCCTGTGAGGTGGGTGAGGCTTGGTTGGAACAGCTCTATCAGTGCTGAGGCGAGCCCAAGGTCACCCAGCTGGCTGCATGTGGGGGAGTGCAGCATCAAACCCGGCAGATTAAAAGCCAGTGCTCCTAACCACCACACCAAGCTGGCTCAATATAAGAATGTTCAAGAAGGTGCACCTCCTCTAGTGTAGCCCTCTCAGGTTCTTGACTGTTGCAATCCTACTGTTTACAGGTTAAACTACACAGGATCTGGACTCCCTGTGTGCTTTTTTTGGTCTTGCAGAGTTTCCTCTGGTATGAATCAGGGCCTCAGTACAGGGGAAAGGGAGATTAATATACCCCATAGCTTCATCAAGACATCTCCCAAATGGATTCCTGATTTAAGAAATAGCACAGCATAGAGGGGAGAGTATACTTCCCCCAGTGCTGCTGTCCCAATTCCATCCTGCCCTGCCAACATCTGACAAAGAACACATCCAGAGTTCCAGACACAGAACACAACATTACTGGAGCGATAGGGTTGTGAGTGTCCTGCATAGTGCAGGGGGTTGGACTAGATGACCCATGAGGTCCCTTCCAACTCTATTATTCTATAATTCTATGATTATGTGGAGCTCTATGCAACCATTCCAGAGGCAAATCAAGACTTTCCCATTCCCAAGGGTTTTTTTTTGTCCTTTGCCATTCCGATTAGTGCAGGCTGGAGAAACTGGGCTAAAATGAATTTCAGTTGTAATAAATGTAAAGTTCTGCATTTGGATAGGAAAACTCAAATGCATCATTACAGGATGGAGGAGACATGCCGTGGCAGTAGCATGTGCCAAAAGGATCTAGGGGTCTTAGTAAATCACACACTGAACAGGAGTCAGCAGTGTGACTCGGTTGCTAAAAAGGCAGAGGGGATTTGGGGCTATGTCAAAATAAGTACAGTGTCCAGGTCACACACGGTGATGGCGCCGCTTTACTCTGCTCTGGTTAGTCCTCAGAGTCCTGTGTTGAGTTTGGGCACGACAACGGAAGAAGGATGTAGACAAACTGGAGCACGTCCAGAGGAGGGCAACAAAGATGGTGAGGGGTTTGGAGACCAAGACATACAAGGAAAGGTTGAAGGAGCTTGGTTTGTTTAGCCTGAAGTGACTAAGAGGTAATATGAAAGTCACCTTCAAGTACTTGAAAGGATGTCATATAGAAGATGTTTCCCCGGAGGGTGGAAATTAATTCAAAAGAATTTTCAGCTAGACATCCGGAAGACGTTCCAAACAGTTATGAGTAGTTCCTCAGTAGAACAGACTCCCTCGGGAAGTGGCGAGTTCTCCTTCTTTGGAAGTTTTTACCCATCCGACAGAAATGCTGTGAACTATGAGATGGGAAGTTGGGCGGGCAGAAGGGATGGTGTCAGTGCTTGGCTCTTACAGCCCTTTCTTGCATGCCCAGGGAAACGCCGATCACCACTTTGGGGTTGGGAGGCGAATTTCTTCCAGACCAGACTGGCCAGGGATTCTAGGTTTGTTTGTTTGTTTTGGGGGGATCATCTGGGCATGGAATTGGGCTCACTATGGGTGGGCAGGTACTTGTGAGTTTCCTGCATTCAACAGGGGGTTGCACTAGATCAGTGGTCCCCAACCGTTTTATCACCGGGGACCAGTCAACGCTTGACGATTTTACTGAGGCCCGGGGGAGGGTAGTCTTTTGCCAAGGGATGTTGCCACTGCCTGAGCCCCTGCTCCACTTGCTTTCCCACCGGCGCCCCTGACTTCCCGCCATCCGCTTGGGGGCACTGCCAGCAGCAGCTGCGCAGTGCCACACCAAGTGGGAGCCCCAGCCATGGCGGCCGCCGGAGAGCACTAAAGGTGAGCCGGCGGCAGAGTGGCAGGGCAGCCCCCGAGGCAGCAGCCGGAGAAGGAAGACGAGGAGGAGCTGCGGCCCGGTACCGACTGATCCACAGACTGGTCCCGGTCCCCGGACCGGAGGTTGGGGACCACTGCACTAGATGACCCTGGATATCTCCCTTGCAACTCTACGATTCTGCATTAGCACCACTGTTTGTTCTTAGGTGTATTTTTTAACTTTTACACTGCTGAGAAGCAATGTATACATTTCATACCTAACAATAATTGGGAGGTCAGCCCCAAAAGCCTCCACATACAATAAAGGGGAGTGGAGGGTCCAATGAGCCCTCTGGGGTGTGGCAGATAGGCAACCTCTGAAGCAGCATCCGTCTCCCTTCTCCGGTATGGAGCCAAACGACACAACATCAGGGCTGTTCTCGACGTTCCTGCCAGCCATGATCCTTGCATTCTGTCCTCCCACCCCAACTCCTACTGGAAGCCAAACCCGAGCAGCAGGCCGCTTAACATGAGCAACCCCCAGACACCCTCCCCCAGACCTGGAAGCAACCGGCTCCTCTTCCCAAGCGCCCTCTCGCCAGGCAGCCATCACACATCCATGGATACTGCACAAGCCTTGTTCTCTAGCCATCATCCACAACTGGGTTCCTTTGGACACACAGGAAAGACCCAGCGTTAGTTAGTGCTAGAGCTCAGGGGTAGTCAACCTGTGGTCCTCCAGATGTCCATGGACTACAATTCCCATGAGCCCCTGCCAGTGAATGCTGGCAGGGGCTCATGGGAACTGTAGTCCATGGACATCTGGAGGACCACAGGTTGACTACCCCTGCTATAGCGCAAAAATGTCCAACATCAGCTAAAGTAACCTCGGACAAGACACATATGAAAAGATGAGGGCTGTAAGAATGGCTTTACTGGGTCTGATCAAAGAGTCAAGCGTGGGATGACAAGTAGTACTGTGAGTACAACATTTTTGTGCAGTTTGCCATATGTTGTTTATTAAAGAGCTAGATTGTTTCTTAAAATTTGGAGGGGGTGAGGGGGAAAAGAAACACCATGAAGATGAATGCCGTCTTTCCCTGCTGATTTTCCTTCTTTGCTGTCTGGGTGGGACATTGCATGGGTGCCTTGCGCAGAGAGGGTGGGGGCTAGCGGCTTAGAATAAACGCTGCATCCAGTCCAACATTCTGTTCCCAACAACAGCCAGCCAGCCAGCCGCATGCCTCCGGAAAGCTCCCAGGCAGGTATGATATCATCATCCTTGCCCCGCTGTTTCCTCCTGGCATCTATCAATCAAAAAGGTACACTGCCTCGAAGCATGGAAGCTCCATTTGACACCACCTCAAAAGGCTAAAAGAAAACCTTACGCAAGAGAGTTACCTGTCGCTCCACCCTGGGGCTTCGACCCACCTTTCCCTTAAACCACCCTATCCAACCAGTTTCTGCCTGGAGCAAAAGTTTGTGTGTGGTGGTGGTGGTGGGAAATCCTGAGAACTCCGACATACTCAAGATTTGCTCTGCCTTTGCAGTTCCTGGCAGGCGCTCCCCTCCTTCCCTTCCCTTCCCTTCCCTTCCCCGTCTTCGAGCTCATCCTGCACCCCCTTCATTCCTCCCCTCCCTTCCCCTTCCCCTCCAGCTTTCCCCCCAGCCTCGGATCCACCCCAGATGCTTCAAGGATGACGCCACCCGTCGCAAGCCAAGGTGTGGCAGCGGCGAGAGGAAACTCCTCGGGCACCGCGCGGAGCGTGCCAGCGACTCGCAGCCGTGCGCGGTCCATACTCACCGGCGGGCAGCACAGGCCGGGGAAGGGGCGCGGGCGGCGGCGGCGGCGGAGGAGCCCTGCGAAGAGAGACAGAGACGGGGAGGAAGGAGTTGGGCTGGGCTGGGCGCCGGAGCTGCGCAGCGCTGAACTCCCGTCCCGCGCAGAAAGCCGCCAGCAGCTAAGCAGTTAGCCAGCAGGGAAGGAGGGCGGGAGAGCGAATCTCTGGCAGGGCGCTGCGAGGAGCCGGAGCCGGCGGAGGCGGGCGGGACACAGCAGGGTCCTAAAGGCCAACCACGCAGCCCAGGCGTCTTAGGGAAAGGTCCGGAGTTTGCTCAGGGTTGACACCCCCCGCCGTTCTTTTAGTCCCCGATGGCAGGGGTAGTCAAAACCTGTGGTCCTCCAGAGGTTCATGGACTACAATTCCCATGAGCCCCTGCCAGCAAACGCTGGCAGGGGCTCATGGGAATTGTAGTCCATGAACCTCTGGAGGGCCACAGGTTTGACTACCCCTGCCCTATGGCATTATTTCTGCCCATTCGTTCCCGGTTGTCACTTCGCATCAGGCCTTGGGCAATAATGTTAAATTTAACAGCATGGAAAACATTTAAACCTCTCTAAATTCATCTCCGCTCCCAAATGCTGACTTTATTCTTCCTGCACTCCCCCCCCCCCCCAATATAACAGTTTGGATTAGTCTAATTCTTTCATACTTTAAGGCTCCGTTGTATGTGCACAGCTATCAAGGAGCAAAGGGACTTAGTTCTGGATCAGCCAGATTAAGGTTAAAGGGAAAGTGACAAAACCTCAGGGTTGACCGATAATTGTCAAAAATCTTTTGGGATCTTTCAGCTAATGGACAAGTATCACATTCATTCCCATCATTTAGTGGTAAGTTGCATTTCCCATGGCCTGGAAACATCATAAAGAAGCCCTATGAAATTCCGGACCACCCCCATCCCCCAACTTAAGCACTACAAGTAAATGTCAACATTTACTAAATTCCTGACATTTATCATAATATACAGCTATGGCCAGGAACATTAAAAAAAAATAAACCGGAACGCAGGGAAGACAGCACAAAAAAAGTGTACGAAGTTTTAATTTTTTATTTACCAAAAAGCACACCAAGGTGTCTTGCTGAACATACCCGGAGTATTACATTCTCTTCATCAGAGAAAAACTCCTTTTTCTTACTTATTGGTCACTTTTATCTTCTTGCCGAATTCCTTTTACTGATGAGAAAAGACAACAATAAAAAGGGACCTTTTCATCTAAGGGATGAGTAACCTTTAGATAGCAGGGAGAGAGTTTGTCCTGGAGTTGGGGTAAATAAAATTGGCAGGAATTAGCATCTGATGAACCTGGAAAATTGTGTTGGTCTTTAATTTGCAACTGGACTCAAAGATGCTTCTCTACAAGGATAAGGAATACTGAGCTACCCAGACCAGTGGCTTGACTTGGTAGTTCATAGGTGCACTAGGCAAAACAGCTGTATTACCAAATAAATAAAATAATTGCATGTAGCCCACTTTAAGGTTTGCTTCTTTGCTTCTTGGAATGAGAAAAGGGCAATCAGACCAAAAGAAAGATGTACCATCTTGCCACGATTCAGCTTTCATGGAGCATTGCTGAAAGGGGCTGTGGCTCAAGAGGGGAGCATGTCATGTGCTGATTTATTTATTTATTTTCAAGCATTTAGGCTCAGGGCAGGTTACAAGTTAAAAATACATTCCAATATTTTATAAAATGAACAATAAAATCTAAATATTACTTATAAAAATATAACATAAAATACATTACAGAATACATTACATCTTTAAGTATTTGTAGCATACACAAACTGTAATTTACTCAGTTCTGGATCCTGTTTGAGGAGACAGGGGATGCAATATATGAAGTCAGCTCCTTTAGAATTGACTTCATGAAAATCAGGTCAGAAATCAGGCAGGGAGGCCAGGCCTCAATCTGCCCAGCTGTGGCGGAATGACTCCATCTTACAGGCCCCGTAGAACTGCTTCGCGTCCTGCAGAGCCCTGGGCCTATTCTGTACACAATAGATAATGCACTTTCAATGCACTTCAGAAGTAGATTTTCCTGTTCTGCACAGAAAAATCCAGCTGCCAAAGCACATTGAAAGTGCATTATCCTATGTGTGCAGACTACGCCCTGCTCTCACAGAGCAGAGTGTTCTACCAGGCTAGGGCCAGTTTCATTTCCTTGGGGCCAGGGATCCTGAGCAGATTCTGATCCCTGAATCTAAGTACTTGGCATGCAGATGGTCTCAGGTTCAATCCACGGCATCACGATTTAACAGTACCAGGTACTAGGTGATGTATGTGAAAACAGCAGTTCAGTCTTCTGGCATAAAGCAGCTTGCTGTGTCCAGAGCCTTTGCCAGCTGCCTGACACACAAAAATTATGCAAATGATGCTTTCCCCACTACTTTATCTTCTTGCCCCCAAAATCTCACATCCTGTTTACATCCTGCAGACTTCAGTGTGCCTAACCCAGCATACTTCAAATGGCCTTTCTTCCTGAAACATTTAAAAATCCTGCCTTTTTTGCAACAGCACTAGCAAACATATTTTAAAACATTAAGAAACTTAACCAATATTCAAATGAAAATAAAATACCAACAAATAACTGGAGAATTACAATTCTGCAGTGCCTGCAAGACAGAGCGCTTCCACTAGGTATTTGGTTGAGGCCAGGGCAAGGGAGATCGTGGCCCCTCCTCAAAACAGCCAGAACAATTGGCCACCCTCATTTACATCAATATCCCATAATACTGGAAGGCTGAGCAGGGGTGAGGGTGGGTTGGTAGTTTTTTCATTACCTGGGGATTGTTTTTACAATTGTAATTTAATTGTTTTAAGTTGGGAATTTATTGTGAAGTTTTATTCTGATAGACAGACAGACAGACAGGCAGAAAAATTAAAAACAAAGCATGCAGCCCTAACTTAGGGCTATCTTCACTTATGCTGACCCCAAAGCTGCACATTTTTTTTTTACTTTTATTAAGTTGATATTAAAGATACAGAAACTGGACCACTGAATACGTTAGCAATCCTGGTTGAAAATCCTTCTTAAAGTAGATTTTCCATAGAAGTTTTACAGACCGCTGAATATGGGGGAAAGCTGGGTTGCAATTCCGTGCAAGGGCAGGACAAATGTACTACCACAACATCTGGATAGCCAGCGCAGCTGCAAGACACACAGACAATTGTCCTGCCAGCTGCTAGCAGCATGTGCCAACACAACAGTTACCTTGCGGGCAAGCTGGCGAATCTCAATGGCTCTAATGTCCTTGTCCAACTCTTCGCTGAGCTGCTGTAGCTCCTTCTCCAGTAACTCCTGCCAGAAGATAGAAACATGTATGTCAGTTACAAATATCACAACATTTAAAGGCCATAGTAAACCATACTGCTTCTAGGAAGAATCAGATGAGAAGACAGAGGAAACAGAGATATGCCTGCTTCAGAGATGCTGAGGAGCAAGGAGCAGGGGTGATTCCACGGCTCAGTGGTAAAGCATGTGCTCTGCATGTAGAAATTCCTGGGTTCAGTCCCTGCTATCTCCAGGGTTAAGTAGTAGGTGGAAAACCTCTGCCCAAGATCCTAGAGAGCCACTGCTGATCAAAGGCCTGATTCACTGAAGCTTCATGTGTTCATGAGTCCATGATAGGGAGGTGTTGCCCCAACATGTGGAAATGGCTATAAGATGCATAAGGTGGTGGAAAGCATAGTCAAGTCACAGCCGATTAACAGCAACCCCACAGGGTTTCCGTGGCAAGAGTCATTCAGAGGTCGTTTGTTGTTGCCTGTCTCTCTGTAGCGACCCTGGACTTCTTTGGTGGCCTTCCATCTACTACCTGGGGCTGATGACCCTGTTTACTTTCTGAGATCTGGGCCATCCACATCAGCACTGGTGCCTGAACTGTGTGGTGTGACCAAACACTATTTGGGTTGACTGACAGTTCAATGTGAAAGGTGTAACACACAGAGAAAGGCCTGGAGTGTGTCTTGCTTATCTCTACAGACAGAGAAATCAAATGGTGGACTGTTCCTGCTCCAAGAAACATTCTTACACATAGAAAACTAGCATGTCAGGGAGAAAGGCTGGAGGTGAGTGTTCATATGTCAAAAAGCAGAAGGCCCTTGCAGGATAGGCAATGCCTTTCATAGCTCTTTGCACCTCACTGGGCAAACCAGAATCAGTTCTGTAGCACAGGGGTAGTCAACCTGTGGTCCTCCAGATGTTCATGGACTACAATTCCCATGAGCCCCTGCCAGCGTTTGCTGGCAGGGGCTCATGGGAATTGTAGTCCACGAACATCTGGAGGACCACAGGTTGAGGATCCCTGCTGTAGCATAATATTCCCCCCCAATGCTGAATAAATTATCCAAAACAGGAAAAATTATGCCACTGTACTTAGTTTACTTAATTTATTCAGGCATTCCTCTTGGCACAGGGTCTGGATTGCTTGGGTTGCAGAATTAAGCATGAGTGCTCATGGTGCAGCTGGTGTTGCGGGGTCGGTTCTGGGGCCAGGGCATCATTCCACAGTTCTGAGTCCTGGGCTACACTGTCTACAGTATGCAGATCTTTTGGCAGCTTGTAGAACACTCCTCAAGGCAGAGGGAGGGGGGAGAGGAAATAACAAAGAATCCTACTCCATGGAAGCCAGTAAACACAGCTGTACTTCTGCCGGCTTGGGAGAAGCCTTCAGGGAGGGTCCTCAGTACGCTGCCATCCCCTCCTGCTTGCAGTCACAGCCTCTAAGCTGCTCTTCCCTTTTCCCAAAGAAATTTATAGCATCTGCTTGGCTGGATCCCAATCCTGGCTTTGCAACCACAGGCTGAGCATACTTTTCCCTTGGCACTGCAAAATGCACTCACCTCAATCGGTGGGGACGATGTGCGATGATGCGCTGGCAATACTGTGGGGGGTTTCTTGGGCTGCAAAGGGCAAGAGGATGCAAATTAAATGATCAGCAAAGAGGCTGCATTCATTGCTAATCCACATGCTAGATCCTTTGGTCTATGTGGGGTGGGGGATGGACTGCCCACCCCAAAAAGTAATTTTCCAGATGGAGCTGCAGCTATTGTTCAGTATCTGTGCTTTTTTTTATCTCTGTAGTTTGAGCATTCTGAGCCATGGCATACGATTGTAGACAAGCTTAGGCAGAAATGTGTTGTACTGAGTTCAGTGCAACTCACTTAACCAGGAAGTGTGCATAAGATTATAGCCTTGGCTTCCCCTTATATGCCTGGATTGATTGGATTTGTGTGTGTGATTTATAGGACAGCATTACTTGCTAAAGTAGCTGAGCAAATTCTGAAATAAAGTTGCTGAAAGACATTGCCGTTCCCTGTCCTGGAAACCCACTGATTTCATCCCTTTGGTATGTCAATTGACTCTTATGTATTGTTCTTCAAATGCTGTTCTTTCCTCTCAAGAATTTTGCAAGGGCCATAGTTGAATCAAATAAATGCACTGAATTAATCGGACCATGTACTTGTCAAATCCAGACACAAACTGGGCCTGTTACTGATGAAGCGACATAGTAAAATCCAGGGTGGGCTGCCTACTGAATTGGGGTGCTCCAGGATGGACGATTTCCCGGGTTCATAATCAAAAATGCTCCTGGGCTCCTTGGCTGTAGCATCATCTGCTTCCCAATTTCTCCTGCAGAGAAAAGAAAACTGGGTCTGAGAAAACTGAGGGCTGTGAGAGCTTCCGTTTCCTGGTCCAGTGATTATCTTTCTTCAGGTTTTCAAGGCTTTAAAACAACTGGGGAGCTGGAATGGGATCTGAACGCTTAAGATAGTTCCACGGTTTAACTCTGGTTTAATAGAGAGCTGCAAACTGAGGTACACTGCTCTGAGCCAGCTCACTGGGAGGGCGGCATATAAATTTAATTAATTAATTAATTAATAATAAGCATGCTACCATCCTATAATCTATTTATATAACACAGTGAGTTTATTGTATAATCTAATCTAACTTTACAAATAAAGCAGAAACGTTTACTTCTTATCTCTTGAGTTTTTGCTTTTTTTTTTTTGCCTTTTGCTCTGGTTTGGCCTCCCAGCTGCGGCAGATTACTTTCAAGCTTCCACAAGCCATTGCAGCCTATCCTTTGTCTTTCTGTGGTTCCCCCAAACTACATTTGATCAAAAGTTTCTTGCCAATACGCAGATGAAATGCGGGTGTCTTTAATGCAGAAGGTACGTGTGCTTCAGAAAGGATTCACATCAAACCCTTCTATCTCTTCCCCCACCACCCGAATTTATTCTTGGAAGATTCATGATGGAATTCATGCTGTGCCTTAAGCCAGAGGTAGTTAACCTGTGGTCCTCCAGATGTTCATGGACTACAATTCCCATGAGCAATTCCCATGAGCAAACGCTGGCAGGGGCTCATGGGAATTGTAGTCCATGAACATCTGGAGGACCACAGATTGACTACCCCTGCCTTAAGTGCACCTCCCTTCCTTGTAATCTTCCCCTTAAATGGGATTACCTATTCAATGTCCTGATATCTGGAGAACTAAGCTGTGGCTCAGAAAGTTCATCTTGAAATAGATTTTGCCTGTTTTTAGGGTGTCATTGGACTTCTGTTTTATTGAGCTGCAAAAAGTACCATTCAGTTCACCACCGCTTTCCTTGCCACGCTCCCTCGTAGCCACGATTTCCTCCCCTTGTGCCGCTAGACTCAAATCTTGGCTTAGACCAGCGGTTCTCAACCTGGGGGTTGTGACCCCTTTGAGGGTCGGTCAACCCTTTTCCCAGGAGGTTGTGGCATTAGGAAGGTTGAGAACCACTGTGCTAGAGGATTTTGGGTCTTAAAAAAAATCGGCAGCTCAGTTCTGCCTCTTGTCCCACCATGCTGATCTCACTCTTTTTCACTGCTCCAGACAGACGAATGCTCTATTTCAATCTACCCCACAAGGCTGTTGTGTGGATGCCCCCTCTGGCCAAGCTGCTTGCCCTGCTGTGACCCCTATGAAAGGGTCATTCGACCCCCCCAAAGGGGTCCCGAGCCCCAGGATGAGAACCACTGCCCAAGGGACTGGTTGTTCAAAACCGTGTTCCCAGGATTCCTTCAGCCTGTCTTTTATAATCCTTTGTGGTGCACAGGAATTAGCTGCAAAATGACCAGGAAGGGCTTCCTAAGGACAGGAACCTGAAAGCCACTAGGATGAAACGGAGGGAGCTTTCAGTTGCAGTGGCCCCATGATAACCCTTAACACCGTAATTCAGCACTGGAGTCAGAAAGGCTCCAGATGGACACTGCCCTCTGCTTAACTTTCAGCTCTCCCCACGTTATCATTATGATGTCAGTATCTCCTACAGCTCCAGAACACCAGCCCTTCCCCCTTACATAATCGTTCCACATTTCACCCTTTCCTCATTGTTTCTGCTACTACGACTCTTATTTTCCTCCAGATTATTATTTCTCAACTACCACTCAAACACCACTCTCACGGTTCTTTTCTTCAAGCCATTCAGAATCAGTTGGCCAGAAAGTAATTTCTCTCTCTCCTGGCTTCAATAAAGGCTCCCTGCTTTATGTAATTTCTCTACTCCCTGAGCAAAATCCCCAGAGGATATTGGCTTGTCCACAGAATCCCCTGCAGGCACCGTAGAATGATGGTTAGACTAAAAGGAGACCTGTGGCTGATTAGAATTCCTTGCCACTGAATAAGTATAAAGGACGGCAAGGGCTACGTTCATTTGGAGACGCAGTAAGTGCGGGGAAGTTATTGAACCCCCCTTCCCCTTGCCTCCTGCCATTTTTCTCTGGGGGGGTGGGAATGCAGTATGAAAGTGCAGTATCCCCTTCCCCTTCTGTTCTTCCTCTGCACTGAATCATCCATCCCTCCCACTTTATAGCCATTAGGTGATGGTCCGCATTTGAAGACATGGGGCTGCTGCCATCATCTGCAGTTCTGACCTAGATGCTAAGAAATGCATATTTCCTTTCATGAAATCAGCAGAGGCAGACCCAGAGGGCCCCCATTATTCTACTCAGGCATTTATAAACTAAGGAAGCTTTTAGCAAACAAAACTGCCCCTTCTCCCCCATCGAAAGTACATTCAGTGACTCTTAAAGTCTGCTTGAAGTATTTTTTCCCAACTGTTCTCCCATGACTGGAGAGCGCAGACATGTGGAGGGAAAAACATGAAAGCTTTGTGTGGATCAGATCCCCAGATCAATGGATAGCCATCCAGGAAATAGGGTTGCCAACCCCCAGGTGGGGCCTGGAGTTCTGCTAGAATTACACCTGACCCCTAGACGGAAGGAAATGGCAGCTTTAGAGGGCAGGCTCTAGTCAATGGCATACCACAGATTGCTAGTGAAATAACTCCCCAAATTCCCCTCTCTACAGGCACCAACCCCAAATCTCCAGGGATTTCCCGGACTAGAATTGGCGACCCCTGCAGGAAGGTTGAGTTGGACTGAATTCCAATCTTCCTATGTTTTAAAATGTATGTGTCATATGGCAGTGGTCCCCAACCTTTATTAGGCTGGGGACCGGCAGGGCATCGGGGCGCGCCTGCGGGGACTGCGCCCGCGCGGGCCACGCCCACGCTTCTGGCCGCGCCTGCGGGCCGCGCCCACGGGCCGCGCCCGCGCATCGAGCCGCGCCCGGCCGCGCCCGCGGGCCGCGCCCGCGGATCGGGCCGCACCCGGAAGCCACGCCCGCGGATCGGGCCGCGTCCGCGAGCCACGCGCCCGGAAGCCACGCCCGCGGATCGGGCCGCGCCCGCGAGCCACCCGATTCCTTCTCCCCGCCCTCCCGCAGTAAGTAGCTTCCCGGGCCGCAAGCTTGCGGCCCGGGAAGTTTTTTACTGCGGGGGGGGGCGGGGAGAGGGAGCTGCGGCCCGGCGCCATGGCCTTCGCGGCCCGCCACCGGGCCGCGGCCCACAGGTTGGGGACCACTGTCATATGGGACATATGAGACGCCCACCACTAAGAGTCATACATCTGTTTATATCAATGTGATGGCCAGGGCCTTCCTCAAGGCATCCTGGGAACTGTAGTTTAGAGAGGATACTGAGAAAGGACTCCTTAACTTTCCTCACAAAACTACAGTATCCATGGTTCCCCAGGAGAGAGGAAATGGATATTAAAGCTAGGGTAAATTCAGGTGGGTAATCGTGTAGAACTGAAGCAGCAGAACAAAGCGTGAGTCCAGCGGCACCTTTAAGACCAACAAAGTTTTATTCTGGGTATAAGCTCTCACGTGCAAGCACACTTCTTCAGAGACACTGAAATGGAAATTCACAGTCCATACATAGAAGTAGACAGTGAGCATAAATTAGCGTACAGCATAATGAAGACGTTTAACAGATTCAAAGGCCAATCAGGAATAACAAGCTTAGTTTATATGGTTACCATTTATTTGGGTTTAATTCCAAAGGAAAACACAGTGAAAGAAATAAATAAATTAGAGATTGATGGGCAGATATATCCTTAATCCTTAACTGAGATTTTGCCCTTATGCTCCAGCTGTCTCCTCTCAAGCTCGGTAAATCCGGAGGCACCTTTTCTTCTCCCCTCTAAATACCCTGGGCCATTTCGCACGGCTTCAAAGTAGCAGAATGGTTGCCATTTGGAAACGCTACTAATTTGCCATAACCCACGACGTCGTAGACAATCTGCAACAATCCTGAAACCAATCAGCAAAAAGCGCTTCGTTGTGGCGCTTTCAGGGGAATCCAGAAAAGTGGATTCACCCTCCGGATAGCGATACACTCCTGCAACCAATCTGCAACAGTAGCGCTAAAGACCTGTGCGTTACCATTGTTGCTGGTTCTTCAAAGTCCCTCCCCCTGGCTCTCTCCTCCAAACTTCCGGCGAAGCGATCGCCATTTTTTTTCTCCGAGCGAGCGGGGATAAACGCACCGGCGAGCCTCTTTCTGTTTAGAGGCTTCCCTGGCTTCAGTCCTTCACCTTTAGTCACTAAGCACAAACCACTTAAAAGCCCGTTTGCTGAAATAAAGTCCCTTTATTTTTTACAAATAAATTCAGCCGAAAATCGGGCCCGTGAGGGGGGGGGGGATTTTTTTTTTATCACTCGAGGCAGCGTGCAAACGATCATACAATCAAGCGACAGGTCACATTAGGCAGCTGGATGGGTCTCTCCGTAGCAACGAATCTACCTAGATTCGTTGCTATGGGTCGTTTTTTTTTTTTTTTAATCTTTCTTAAAGGGAAAGGGGCTGTTTGGGAGCATGCTAACGGCTGCCCATTGGCTGCTTGACGGCCAGGGGCGGGACGAGCTTGGCAATAGCGCTTCCTTTCTAGCGATTTCTGCCGAGACCGGAAGCCTGTGGGAAACGCTAAAAAACGCAACTGATTCCACTACAAAGGCAGGTATGCATAACGACGAATTCCACTATTTTAAATGGCGATTTTTCATTCCGCAAACAATTTGCAACAAAGATCCCTGTGCGAAAAGGCCCCCTGTATCTGCCTTGATAGTACAGGCTTTTCTGATTTCTTCCTGTAGCTTGAATTGCCGTGGCAGCTCTTGTCCACAGAACAAAGACACGTGACTGTACTCACCAATCCAACCCGTTCTGTAGGCAAGACTTGCTGCTTGATGCTAAGACCGGTGGTTGGCTTTTCTGCATGGACTTTGGTGGCCTGGCATCTGGAGGAAACAAAGCTGTCACTATCCAAGGCAGGTTTCATTGACGATCAAAAAACATCAGGATCTTCTCTTTTGTAACATTTGCCTGGGAAAGTGCAGTAATAGCTCTATTCTTATACAAAAGCATACATCCTCCATCTACTTAATGGAAGTTCTGTGCTGTCTATGGGCATCATCCCCAGATGTACCCACTTTTGTTTTTGTTTGGTATTTATGAACAGTTTATTTTTAGCTCTTGATGCATGCGGGAATCTTCCTTAGTGCCTTACATAGATTTTCTCACCACCCATCCATAAGGCTCTACATCTTGCTGGTCGTTCCTTAGCCATTATTTGAGAATCTCCTTTTCGTACACAAAATAACCAAGCCTTGCCCAGTTCTGCCCCCCACCTGTTGCTTATTCACAAGCAGAAACCAGTTCCTACCTCTGGACCTATAGCAGACCTCCCAGTCCTGTCCCGGTTCTAAAAGAGGAGAGAGAAAAAACTTGCTCGAGCAGAGACTGGCAGAGACACCACCTGCCTGTACAGGGAGACAGCAGGCAATGCTCCATGAAGCTCTTATTTCTGCTGCAAATACAGAGACGCTGACAGCACCTCTGGGGCATTCACACACGTTATCCCAGCATTTTCCTTGCCCAAGCCTTCTGTGGCTGCTATTCCACCTTCCTGCCACCAGAGGGGACTTATTGCTGACAAGTTGGAGCCAACTTCTGTCACCCTGGTAGTGTTTTTAAGGAAAGAGCCGAAGAGACTCCCTATGCTGGGGCAGGCGGATTTACCCCCACCTGCCCCTGCATAGTGACCCTGGCATTCCTTGTTGGTCTCCCATCCAAATGCTGCTCCACTTAGTTTCTGAGATCTAGCCAAGGCTATACAGGTCAGAGAAGTTGGGGGTTTGTGAACAGTGAGACAGCTATGATGCTATAGCAGCCTAATGCTCTATTGCAACAACATAATCCCAGCTTTCATTTTGTTAAAAGCAAGTTTCTAGCCTAGGGGTCCCCAACATGGCACCTGGGGGTGTGTGCCAATGCCTTTCGTAGCAACCACCAGGTATTTTTAGAAAGCAAGTGGGGCCAATTATGACTTTTGCCCAGTTAAGCTTCTAATTAGCCACTGGAGAGTTGATTGGCCATGTAGATTTTTTTTTATTGCAAAAACTGGCTCCACCTCTTGCAGCCACTTTTTTGTGGCAGCTGTTTTGTGGCTGTGTGTCAGAATTCCAAAAGCTTCCACAAGGTCAAAAAGGCGGACAACTGCTGATCTAGCCCCTTCCGTTTCAGAATTATAAGGAGGCTTGTTTAGCCAATAGCTTTCGGCTCACAGTGCTGCAACAAAAGGGTTGCTCATCCCTTTGCAAAGAAAGAAAATGTAAAAAGAAAGCAATAATACAATTGTTGCAATAGACCATTATAATGTTATAATGTTGTTGCACTACGTCAATTACTGATTAGTTTTGTTTTGAGCCTGGAAAAAATCTTCCAGTGGGTGAGAGAGAGAAAGGGCAGCAGAGGGGACTGAGGTTACAAAAGTGGTGCCAACGGTGCCAAAAACTCATTGTCCCACCAGCACGGTGTACAGAGGCACGTTGACTGTCATATATCCCCCAAAAGGTCATACTAAACCAGTATGGGGGATGATTGCAGCATATTGGAAGAAAAAGACAGATGCATGACAATTGGGGGATGGAGTCATACAGAGATTCCTGAAAACAACGCTTCTGTATGGAAGCCAACGCAGAATAAAGGGTCCATGTGGAAACAATCTCTTTTTAGAACACAACATGTTGACCACTGAAAAGGAAGGATGGTAGTACAGCCAATCCCTGAACATGTGGCAGAGGAATTTGGAACCCCTAGAGCTGTGTTCTATACCAGGGATGTCTGAGAAGACTTGTCAGGAAATGAGAGTGGTTTTGATTTACATTTACTTAGTTGTCTTTGGCAAACAACACCGATAGGGATCACAAGGGGGAAAACTATTTAGAAGGGTATGTCCCCAAATGGCGAATGGCATCAGTATCCTGGATGCCAAGCAGGGTCCAAGAAATACCAGGGTCGTGGCATGGAGGCAAGCAATGGCAAATCACCTCTGAACATCTCTTGTCTGGCAGCGTGACAATCTTGGAAGCGCTGGGCTGTATTACGCACATGGCATATGATAAATAAAATAAATAATGGTGGGGAACCTATAAGGGGTATGTCCCCTAACAGTGAATGGCATCAGTATCTTGGGAATGGTGGGGGATTGGCCACAAGGAGGTAATCCCGTGACTGTTGAACAGGTCAGTATTACTCTTATTCCCATATTGCTATATGGAATTTATGACTTTCTCAAGGACACCCAATGGGTTCATGGCCAAGCCTTTAAGTGACTAAGTGCTGTCCCATAAGATCGGTTTATGTTTCTTTCTGTTATGAAAACTGGGAGTCTAAGAGATTGATCTGTGGCCCAGGAAGATGCTGGTTCAAATCTCATGACAGCCATAAATTCACAAGGCGGTTTTATGCAAACCGTTCTCTTTCAGCTGTCAGGACCTGCCTGTTTGTCAGCCTGCCATGATCGTTGGGTATTGGTGTATGTGAGGTATCGATGATGTGTCAATTTTAGCCTGTTGGTGCCACTTTCACCAGTTTGTGTAGCAAGGAGGGGAAGGAAACAGGCCTGAGAATGTGTAACTGCTCGAAACTGCTTTTCTTGTTTTTGCTTTCTGGGTAGTCTAACCAGGAAATTCTTTCCCAGAGGATGAACGTGTGTGGGGGAGGAGCCTGGCCTTGGCTGGCTGGGTGCAAATAAAAATGTCATGTGTACCTGGTGCAAGGCATTCCACGGATTTTCCGTGTGACTGGAGGAGCCCACCTGTTCTATGGGTAAAAGGGGAGGTCTACCTTCTGTAGCTGGGGCACGTGTATGCTAGCAGGGGATGGGAACCTGGGGTTATAATAAACAAGTTATTACCTATCAAATCAGTTTCAGCAAGAATAATCATAAGCCTTGTATTGCTTCTTCAATAAATCACTTTTGCTATTATGCCAAGTGTGTTCATTGGAAAGGGAGTCAACAGGGAATCTCAATGTTGTGCATCTCCCCCAGTGTTTGGATAATAATGCTGCTCTATCTTACATGACTGGTATAGGACTTAAAGGAAGCTAACAAATGTATAATAGTATAAATATTATTTTTGAGTTATTTGGTGGGAGTGGAATGTGCTATCAGATCACAGCTGACTTACAGCAACCCTGTAGGATTTTCAAGCCAAGAGACATTCAGAGATGTTTTGACATTGACTGGCTTTGCACAGAGACCCTGGACTTCCTGAGTGGTCTCCCATCCAAATACTAACCAGGACTGACCCTGCTTAGCTTCCAGGATCTGAGAAGAGCAGGCTAGCTTGGCTATCCAGGCCAAGGTCCTACACTATCTAACAGGCAATAAAGCAACACCCTGGAAAATAATGCAATGATATATATGCCACTAGAGGGGGCTCAATAATCATAGCAGTAGGCAATAAGTGTTACTGGGACAGATACCACCAACACTTTTCAGGGTTACCACTTCATTCCTCCAGTGGACAAGAGTAATTTGCCATTCTAACATTGCATTACCTGGGAGCTTGCTATGGATCTGCTGGAACATGCTTCGGTACCAGTCTCGGGGGCTGTCTACACTCTGTAACAGAAACCAAACATACAATATCACTAGCAGAGAAACAACTAAAGGAAGAAGTCTCCAAGGCTGGCTGGGCTGTTGGCATAATCTGCAGCCTCTGGCACTTCTAAGTGGAAAGCATGACTATTACTTGAAGAAACAGTCTTCCAGCGTAAGAAGCCTCTGCATTCAATTGTATATATACAAGCTACAGCAATTCTGTCTTCATGTATTTGCATATAAACAATTTGCCCTTTCTTGTCAAGACTCAAGGTGGCTTGCCGAACGAGAAAACAATGCAATAAAAGTGGATTGCAAATCAGGAAACAATGCAATAAAACAGTACAATAATTCAAAAAACTCTAACAAAACAATACTACATAATTTCCACAGAAGCTAAAATGACTGTCCTATTTTGTTTATAAAAACACCCCCCCCCCCCCCCTTGAGTAATCCTGTTTTACACATTCTGCAGAATCACAAATGTGTGGGATTCTTCCTGACCTTATCAGGAAGGGAACTCTACCAGGTGGGAGTCACAACAGCTACAGTACAGGTAGTTGTTGATCTTACCCCTTTCTGAAGGTTTTACTCAGATAACTGGAGCTATCTCAGCAGAGCTTTCCAAGGGAGGCAGTCCTGCAGACATGAGGGTCCTAGCCCATGAAGGGCTTTGAAGGTAATACAACAGCACCTTGAACTGAATCTGGAAACTAATCGGTAACTAATTGAATGGTTGCAGAATAGGCACTATGTGCAAACTCCAGCTAATAAATGAACGGCGGCGTTCTGCATCCACTGGAGTTTCCAAGTCATTTTCAAGGGCAAAATCATTTAGACAGCATTCCACTACTTCACCATCCAGATTACCATGGCATGGACCCACAGGGCCAAAGCTACTGAGCCCTTGGCCTGCACTGCAAGTAGTCTTCCAAGGCACCGGTCCATCAGGAATTTCTCTGTACATTAAATATCCAGCCAGCCCTCCAGAAAGCAAGCCCCTTCCCACTCACAGCCTCCTCCCCATCTGTGGGGCAAGTTCTCTCCCCCCACGTCTCTATCTTACATCTTTATGTTCAAATCCTGCTCCAGCTAGGATGACCAGGAAAGAGAGGTGAGATCTTTACTGGGGAGGTGTTGAAGGGCGGAAGGGGATCATGCCGTCCCAATACTGGCCTCCCATTAGCAAAGTGCTGTTTGTAGCAAGCCAGGATTGCATCTGCTCCAGATCAGCACATTTTCTTATTTGTGGAACGAGAGTGCTTTAATAATTTAGCACAAAAAAACAACAACAAAATGTGGATGGCGTATGATTTTGTACAGATAATGTTCATGTAGGCCATTCAGCACATTGTGCTTTTCAGTTCATGCGCAGCATTCCCTAATGCTACAGCTTTTGGATAAACTTAAGAGGCTTGCATCCAACTGCAGACCCAGTTCGGCTTTGCATAGCTGGAGAGAAGAACCAAAACATTCCCCACCCATCAGTTTGGCTACAGTCACACAATTGAGAGAAGAGGCCAAAAAGCTGAGATTCTCGCATGCTGTTCACATCTGTTCCATCTGTGGACTCACCGACCGTGAGGCGATGGGCATCCCGGACTCATCCACTGGCCCAATCCCATCATACTTCACCCAGCGCTTTTCCTTTCTCCTGCCATCCTTAGTCCAGGTGGCAGACCAGCTTGGTTGCGCGGCTCCATTGACAACTGGCCTTGTGGCTGAATTTGCTGGGCAGGAAAGAGGGGCGGCTGGTGCTGGAGATCTCAGTGGTCTAATTTCTTTAGCAGGCCAGGTTGGGTACCAGTTGCTTGCTGCAAAGAGATAAGAAAAGTTTGCAGCAAGGACTAGACAAAAGAGCCAGCTGGGCCATTTCCTAGACCAGCGGCTTGCCATGCTTGTAAGTTTCACCAGAGGCATCTAGGGCAGGATTGCTTGGCCTGATTCAACAACATAGCTTCTATGTTCTTCTTTAAAAAGACAACATAGGATATGAAATCAGAGCACGGAAGACTGGATTTTGGAAGAACAGGGGTAGTCACAAACTGCGGCCCTCCGGATGTCCATGGACTTCAATTCCCATGAGCCCCTGCCAGCATTCGCTGGCAGGGTCTCATGGGAATTGTAGTCCATGGACATCTGGAAGGCTGCAGTTTCACAACCCCTGCTCTAGACAATCCCTCTGAATTCTTCTAGGCATGCTTAATATCTTAATAAGGCCTAGCATCGGCTCCAGTTCTCTTTTCAGCCCTCTTTTGTACTGGGTAACCAGGAATTCTGTCCCACCTGAGCTCTGAACGGGGGTCATAGGAGTGGTAGAGACAAACAGAAGTTTTCAGAGAAATGATATGGTGTGGGGTTTGTCCAATCCAGGCTTTCACAGTCAGAGTTTCATTAAATCCTGGGGTGACAGCCGTGGAAGGGTTTCCTGAATAGGCGGGAGCTAAATTTGTATATTTGTTAAACATTTATCAGGTGATATGATCATATATAGTCATGTCGATCTGCTACACCCTGCTCCCAAAATGGCCAATGATGGGCCTGGAGGGGGTGGGAAGGGGAGGGGCCTCAGGTGGGCGTGGACGCAGCTGTGCTTCTCAAACATATTCTGCACGATTGTGCCACCTTTGGGATTTCTTGAAGCCCGGAGAATATTTCAGGGGTTTCTCAATGGTAAAAAAAAAATGAAATTCGGGAAGGCTGACCCAGTCTGTTGCCGAAACTGGCCCTGACTCCCACCCGCTCTGCAATAAATTCCCTTTCCAAAGGTTATCTTGTAAGAACCTGTCACCTTAGCTAATCCTGGGGATTTTGAAGCTGCTTTCTATCAAACTCAGCCTTCAGCAAAAGGATAACAGGATTATAAACAGGCAAAAGGCCACAATGTGTTCAATCTCTTTGCCAAGAAGAATCTTTTATCCCCCCCAACAATTTGGCTGGAGTTACCAGACTTCCATTGGGCCGTTTTCCATGGCTGTGACATCCCATTGTTCACAGTGCGAGGACTTGTGTCATGGAACTCAAAATTCAGGGTGTTGGAGCCACAGTTACGAATCACAGGGACCTTTAGGGAAGTAATGCAACATAAAGAAAAGAAGAAGAGCTGTTTTTTAAAATATACCCTGCTTTTCACAACCCAAAAGGGACTCAAAGTGGCCTACAAACACCTTTCCCTTCCTCTCCCAACAACAGAAACCCCGTGAGCTTGGTGGGTCTGAGTGAGCTCTGAGAGAACTGCTCTGTGAGAATAGCCCTAAGAGAACTGTGACTAGCCCAAGGCCATTCAGCTGGCTGCATGTGGATGAGTGGGGAATCAGACCTGATTCTCCAGATGAGAGTCCACTGTTCTTTAACCACTACACCATGCTGGCTCTAATAGGCCATTAGCCTTGTCCAGTTGTTCTCTTAATTTCAGTAAAGGGCCATTTAACAACAAAAGTTTAGATTAACCCTGTACCTTTGGAACAGCTGGGCCCTCAGATTACATTTAAACAACATGCTTGGAAGGTTCAGTGGCACATAGATGGATAAACTTGTCTTTCTCATCTTGGGGCAACAGAAGATTTCTCCCACTATTTTTTGTCTATTGTATTACTAAGCAACAAATCTGGGTTAGAACTCTGCTTTCTCTTGCTAATTCACATCCAAACAGCTAAAGTAAAGCACACATGTCAAAATTATTCTTTATTTACTCCGCTGCAGGCAAAATTAATACCAATATACTATGTCAGTTATTTATGCTTTAGCCTACACATTCTTACTTTAAAAAATAATTATGGTTGTGATAGGATTGTCAATAAGTAGTAAACTGTTTTCACCTGGTCACGGTTTTAGAGAAAAACAGCCAAGCTAACACAGTATTTTGGATTGGAGCCTGGTGAATTCTGTTTTTATTGTATTAAAATGCTACGTGACCCAAAGGCAGAAAGGCGGCTTAGGAATTCCCCGGAAGTGATGTCATCTAGATAGTAATTGTTTCCTTTTTCTCCCGCCATTGCTTGGACCAGCAGTGGGAAGCAAGCCACCAGGCAGGCTGGCAAGTCTAACTGAAATCCTCCCTTCTTGTTTCAGATCATTGTTTGTGTTTCCATTGTTGTGATTCCCAGTGAAAGGGGAAGAATTGAAGAGAGAGCATGACATAGGCAAACTGGTTTGGTACTCCAAAATGGCTACCAAGATCTCAAGAGGTAATCTCACCAGAACTTGGCATTTTAACACTGTTCTATCCCGCTCCCTTTTAATTTAAGATTTTTCTTCCAACCTAGGTGATCTTCTAGGTTTGTAGAAATATCCCCTCTCTCCGCCTTGTACCTCTTGCGGATTGTTTGATCCATGGATTGTTTGATCCATGGTCCCAAATCAGGTTCAAACAGAACACAGATTATGTTCAATCTTAATCTCTAAAATTTTGTTTTTCTACTGCTATTTTTTAATTACTAGTTTCTTCAGCAGAACTACTTTGTTTAAAGTAACATGAGGGGCATTTCAGAAGAAACCTATATAACCTGGGCAGCAAGGACAAAAGTCATGTTTTCCTGTAAATTATCAGACAAAGAAAAACACAGGTCTTACTGCTTGACAAAGAAGGAAAGGGAGGGAACCTTGGGAAAACACAGAGAATTAATCCTATAGTTCTAGTCTAGAATGCAAGGCCCTTTAAGTAATACTCCCAAAGAAGGTGATTCAGATAACATACAAATTTTAGGGAAGACCGGTGGAGGATTTACCCACTCTTCTTTGACTTTATGTACTTTTAAAGAGGAAACACTCAACTATATCAAACAGTTCCTTGCTGGCAGGATTGTCTTCTAGTCAAGTCATCAACAAATTTCAGAGGGATAACCATATCAGTCTGTTGCAGACAAAACAAGACTCTTGAGGCATATTAAAAGATAACAAATTAACTGTAGTAGAAGTTTGTAAGCACTCTAGCCTGAAGTACATTTTCAGACATGTGAACGCTCACTGGGCTGAATCTATGCATACATTTTTATGACCGTATTTGCCGGCGTATAAGACGACTGGGCGTATAAGACGACTCCTCAACATTTCCACTCAAAATACAGTACTTTGGGCCACTATGGGCAACTATGTTTATCCCAACTGAAGTGCACCTGGCGTATAAGACGACCCCCCCACTTGGAGGCATGTTTTTCAGGGGGAAAAAGTAGTCTTATACGCCAGCAAATACTGTACATGTTTTCTCCAAACTGTATAGCTGTTTCCCCTCATTTTGACCACATGTCCCTTCCTTCTGCAATGTATGAGCAACTGTTTTCTGATTGCCTCTGCAATCCCTTCCTCCAAAGACTTCGGTTCTCGGTTATCTCATTGCTTTTCCACTTGAAATTTCATTCTTTTGTTAAGAAAACAGAGTAGCACTTTTAAAACTAGATAATATTTCCTTTAAAGAGCATGAGTTTTTGTAGCTTAGAAGCTAAAATGACTAAACTGATGTTATTGTTCTTGGGTCACATTATGAGAAGATGAGAGACACTGGAAAAAGCAATAACGTCAGGACAAGTTGAAGGCCCTGGGAAAAGAGGAAGGCCCAACAGGAGATGGCTTGACTTAATAAAGGAAGTCATGGCCCTCAGGTTGCTAGACCTGAGCAAGCCTGTTAATGATAGGACATTTGGGAGGTCATTCATTCGTTGGGTTGCTGTAATTCAGAAGTGATAAACACACACTTCTACAGGGATCCTCAGTTTTGTTGAGCCAGTGGGCCCTTTTTGAATTTTGAGAATGAGGAGTAGTTACATCAAGATGCTAGGGCCAGGGACAAAATACTGGGAGGTTGCAAGCCAAGTATTCTTCAACAATGGAGACAACTGTTTTTGAATGTGTGCTTCCTATAGACAGGAGTTGGTAACCCTACTTCTGCCATGTTATTTTGGTTCTCTCTCTCTCACACACACACACACACACACACAGAAAAACACACAGGTGCATACACTACTTCTGAGCAAGCTAAAATCCCTGAAGCCCACTTACTCTGCGATGTGAGGGAGCCCTCACAGTCTGCGGAGTTGATGTTGCCCGAGGGGATATTGGGCTCATGTTGTTGTTAAGAGATGGTGTTTTCTGGAGGTGTGAAGGAATAAAGTCATCCAAGCTGAGGTCCAGAGTTGTCCCAGTTTCTTCAGCTCTGGGCCGTCCTTCTTGGGAAGGAGAGGCATGGTTGCCATTGACATGAAGACTCTGCTGTGTGTAGAAGGAGCCCTGCAGAGAAAAGAGAAAGGGGGAGGTTAGACATCTGAAAAGAGGATGTATTTACACATTTTTATCCAGGCCTGATGTTTACAGACCTAGTGGAGCTGCCAATCCCAACTTACAGGTTTTTCCAGACATGACCCTTCTGAAAGCCATCGTTCATTCTTATAACTGGAGCCAAAGTAAACTGGTTTCCAGCTTTCTCAAAAATTTCCTTAGCAAATTTTAACACACAATATTTTCCAGCAACTCTTAAATATAATGGTGGGAATTAATAAGATTGTGGAAATTAATAAAATTTGCAAACCTCTGACTTTAATTATTTATGTTTACTTATTTAATAGGATTTTTTTTTACCCACCGCTATCGAGAGTCATCTCACGGAGGGTTACACGTAAAAAATAAAAATAACAGTACAACGT
This sequence comes from Paroedura picta, assembly GCF_049243985.1. NCBI lineage: Eukaryota > Metazoa > Chordata > Lepidosauria > Squamata > Gekkonidae > Paroedura > Paroedura picta. The sequence continues at coordinate 20,857,874 of NC_135380.1, forward strand.
TAAAACCATAAAACATATTTATGATTATCCAACAGTTGATATCTGGTTGAAATCTAAAGGAATTTGGCTCACCCTTTCCTGGACTCTACTGGCAGCCAGGAGACCATCAACAGCAGCAGGACCAGGGTGAAATGTGTCCACTTTGCCTCCCGCCCCCTGCCCTGGTGGGGAGGAGGGTACTGAGAGCAGCAGGGTCAATGTGGAGTGCAGTTGCTCACCTTTTCCTGGCCTCCTCCACATGCCAGAAGGCTGGCAAGAGCAGCGGGCCCAGGGTGATGCGTGGCCACTTGGCCTTCCCTGTCCTTTCCCAGAAGCCAGGAGGTCAGGGAGAGCAGGGTGGCCTGTGCAGAACATAGCAGGAGGCCTCCTTGTGGACAGGACGGCAGAGTCCAGAGCCCCACAGCTTACTTCCTTGCTGGCACTTTGTCCTCGTGGGACTTGCCAGAAGGAAGAGGACAGGGGCTGGGAAGAGGCTCTGGTTGGCCCTCAGTGGGGGAGAGCTCTCATCCCATTGGGGGAGTGCTTCCCCTTCTCCGGTGAGGGCCAATCAGAGGTGCACATCATTGGAAGGACACTTTTTATGTGGTATGATGATAGTAAACAGACAATAGTATTTAGGGTTAGACGGCTAAAAGCTGTTGATGTTTTCATACTAAACACCTGCCAACCACATCTGGTGGTGATGGTGATGGTGGTCAGTCCTGTCAAGTTATAGCAACCCCACTGGGTTTTCCAGGCGAGAGACATTCAGAGATGGTTTGTCATTGCCTGTCTCTGTGCAGCAGCCCTGGACTTCCTTGGGCCGACCTTGCTTAAGCTCCCGAGATCTGACAAGATTGGGCTAGCCTGGGCCATCAGGTCAGGGCGAAAAAATCAATCTAGCAATGCCAGTAAGCATAAACTAGTTGAGAGATGCACAAAGCACAGACCGCAAGGCTCCCAATTATACTTTGGCACTGACTGCAAGACTTACAGTCACTGGATGCATACAAAATCCAGGCCCACCTGATGCTACTTCTGGGGACTGGGACACCTTTGGCTTCTTTGCTTGGAACTGAACAACAGCTTAGCTCCTCCTTTACATTTGTACATGTGACAGTCTTTCTTCCCTGGGAATATGAGACAGGAATGCCTCCCTTTGGCCCCTCGACAAGTGCCTGACCAGAAGTCCCAGTGCCTCAGCCAGAAAGGGATTAATCCCTGCCCTTGTTTGCGAGAGGCATCAACGGCTCCCCCGGGATCTTTATTCCACATCCCAGAGCAATCTGTTCAGAAACGTTTCCTGTTATTTAAAGACACAACACAGTGATGGTAAAAATAATAACAGCCACGTCATCATGAGCAAAGCAGAACGAGAAGCTCACAGTCAGAGGCTGAAGCATCCCAGATGCGGGTCTCCAGCACTGCCAGTCACATGCAGGGAGTGGAGGCTTCTAGCTGGGCTGGGGGGAGAGAGAGAGAGAAAGAGAAATAAAGACATTTGAGGTCACCTGGAACAAAAGGGGAATGCTGGTCATCCTCCTTGCAGTTCTCAGGAGGAATCAATTATAGAATGCATAGCTCATTAATCACTTGACTAAACGTACAGACATCTGCATGTTACTCAGAACTTTATACCAGGGGTAGTCAAACTGCGGCCCTCCTGATGTCCATGGACTACAATTCCCATGAGCCCCTGCCAGCGTTCGCTGGCAGGGGCTCATGGGAATTGTAGTCCATGGACACCTGGAGGGCCGCAGTTTGACTACCCCTGCTTTATACAGATGCTCTCTTGAGATTTCATAACAATTTCATAAACATGTTACCAGTCATACATTTTCTTTTTCATTGCCTAGTATAACACCCTTCACCCAAACACCTTTAAAAAGTATGTTTCTTAAAGCAATCCTGAGGTCAAAACTGTTGGCATAAGGCTGGCATGAGACCCTATTGATGCAAACCTGGTGCCAGCCAGCTGTGCAATGGCCAGAAATCACCTGACGGTGCAAAATCTTAAAGATAAAAACAGTTGGTTTTTATACCTTGCTTTTCACTGCCTAAAGGAGTCTCCAAGTGGCTTACAATCGCTTTCTCTTCCTCTCCCCACAACAACACCCTGTGAGGTACGTGGGACTGAAAGAGCTTCAAGAAAAACTGCTCTGTGAGAAGAGCACTATCAGGACTCTGACTAGCCCAAGGTCACCCGGTTGGCTGCAAGTGGAGGACTGGGGGACTCAAACCCAGCTCTCCAGATTAGAAGCTCTTCACCACCATACCAAGTTGGAATTCCTTAACCACAACGCCAATACAGAATTCCTCCGAGGCATCAAATATTGCAAAAAAAGAGAAAGAAAGTAGGAACCTGATTCAAGGCTCCCAACCCAGGAACTGTTCAGTTAGGCTCCATGCATGAATGGGTGGGGAAGGGGAATGTATGAACATGACAACAAGCTGCATTTGTTCCCATTGCAGATAAACAGAAGTTTGTCCACACGTGACCACTGAATGTGTAAGATTCCTACAAATAATTAAAGACTCTGTGTCTTAGGTAAACTTGCATAAAGGCATAATGGCAAGTGATTATCTAATGTCCTTATGAATAATTCCATGGCCCTGTTTCTTGGTTCGTATGCTGAAGAACAGATCTCTTTGCTTAATAAAAGGAAGAGCATTGAAACTGCATTTGTACACAGCTTTGAAGTTATCTGAGATTCTGGATCTCTTGTATTCCCTTCTGCTCATCATGCACCACATTTCTTGGTTTAAAACTAAGCACTATTTGTCATGACTCTTTAATTAAATTGCCATTTGTTTCAAGACCACAAATGTGAAACTGGGATTAAACCTTCATTTCCTAAACCCGCAATTTTGCAGATTGGGTGCAGCATGCAAAGGGCGGGAGATGGAAGAACTTGAGTCCTTGGATATTTGGGGCATGCTTTGTTCTTGCTGTGTCTTGTTGTTAGTGCCTGAATGTGTGAATGAATGGGACATGAGTGTGGAGAGCAAGCAACATTACAAGGGGCATTGGGACACGGTAGGTAAATACAGTCATATTCTGATGGATCCTACTCTTATCCCCTCACTCCAGTGAGCAGATTTTGAAGCCTTCCACCAATGCTCGTGACTTTTCCTCCAACAGAAGAGCCATGCAAATTGGAGGAAGGCTCCCTGGAAGATGATTGGAACTACCAATAGAGGCTAATGCACAGTGCACTCCTGGGCAAGCCAACTATAAAATCATACGCCCCCTCCAGACACCTAGTCCAGCAAATGAGAGGTGTGTGAGCAATTGGTAGGAATGATGAACTATTTCCACTGCATCTCATATGATCCTGCCCCAGATAAGTTTTAAGGAAACTTCCCAATTCCCAAACTGCTCCCACAGTAACAAAGTAGGACTTTTATCAGCTTCTGACTCCGATGGGCGCTGTAGAAACAACGTCTGCTTTTGGCAGCTGGTGCAAGGCCCACAGAGAGGTCACTGCCTGGCCCCATTTCTCTGCCAGCATTTGGGGGGGAGGGGTTGTTTCTGGCCTTTCATTACTGCTGTCACAAGGCAAATCATTTTGCATTAATTCAGTCTCAAACAACACTCTACAGTTCATTCTGCTGCATGGCTGTATCCTTGCGGGGGCGTATAAAAGTGGATTCTGCAGGAGAGGAAGCAAAGGTTTCACAGAGTGGGAGTCAAGAATCTCTACGGGGATGGAGCCTGCAGCCAAGGGAAGGTGAAGGAAACTGGGAAATGCAAGCCTACAATGATGCCAATGTGAGGAACAAGCAAGCTCTGGCATGAACTGGAACTTGCAGCAAATCCTTCACTTTCAACAAATAAGAAAGATATATATACAAGTATCCAACCACAAAGAAAAATTATAAAGGGCTTTTTTGGGAAAATGTCAGTTTAGCATAGGAAAAAAAGGAGTTAGAGAAAAGAAGATGTGACATAGTTTAGCAAGTCAACCAAAGGCTGACGTAGGGGAATCTACAAAGATGACCAGTAGTATTTCATGTTATAATTTTGCACATTTTAGCTTGATGCTGCAAGCTGGAGGAACAGGCAAGGAGCTACTCAGAATTCTGAAATTGTTTGTAGTGTTAATCTGACCCCCTCAGGCTTTCTGAGCCTTCACCAACCACTGTCTGCCTTGAAACCCAACATTTCCAGGAAGCTGAATTTTGCAACCATATTATGTGTCCCAGAACGGTGCACACTCCCACATTAAGGGGCGGGGGGAGAGATACCTCAAATTTCTGTGCAACACACTGGCTTTTCATGTGCATCAGGACAGGTTTTCAAATACTTGCAGTAATATGCGAAATAGCAATCCATCTGGGCATTAGGTTTTTAAAAATCTGCCACCACTTCTGCCTCCTCTCTGACCCTCCCCATAAGGATTTAATTTGAATCTGTTACATTAAAAAAAAAAAGAAGATCTCACCCTTCCTTCAAAGACTTCAGGGTTCTTTCTTCTGGATTCTTCCCTCCTTGATTTTATTCTCAGAACAATCCTATGGGATAGTGTAGGTTTACAGAAATGCCCAGCCCAAGATCATCCAGCAAAATTCATGTCTAATTTGAACCTAGGTTTCCCCAGTCCTAATCTAACTACTATACTACGTTCATGGACTTTTAACCTCAACTGAGGATGATGACTGAAGATCAACCATGTTATCATGAGATCTGCCTTAGCAATCACCTACAGCTCAAATTAAGGGCTGTGCATTGAATTTCAACCTTCTGCGGCACCAGGTTATTATCCCGTCCTATAAACAGCCTGACTACAAGCCCTCGTGGACAAGGCAAACACGGTTCTCCATCAAACAAGAATGTGTTCCCAGATGGTCAGTGCAAAGCAGAATCCTTATGATTCGTTTTGAATTATTTTAGTTTCCCCAATGAACCTTTACTATTCGTTTTAAACTATTTTACTTTCCCCAATGAAACTGTAGTTTGGCGATGTGAATTCACCATTGGATCCCATCCCGTCCCAAACACAAACAGAACTACTTTCTTGATTTCCCTATGGAAAGAAAGTAATAAATGAACTCTGTAATGTAGATACATCAAAAAACAACAGCACAATATTTAGTCTTTACATAATGAATCTATGGAGGTTGTAGCCTTGCCTTGAAATGATGTGGCCAGGGCAAGGAGAAAGTGTTGTATTTATTAACTTAGATTAGATAGATAGATACTGTACATTTCTCCCCAGAACCCAAATTAGCTTACATTGTTCTTCCCTCTTATATATTTCCCTTACAACTCTAGTCAGCTTGGTGTAGTGGTTAGGAGTGCAGACTTCTAATCTGGCGAGCCAGGTTTGATTCCCCGCTCCCCCACATGAAACTAGATGGTTAACGTTGGGCTGCTCACAGCACTGATAAAGCTGTTTTGACGGAGCAGTAATATCAGGGCTCTCTCAGCCTCACCTCCCTCACAGGGTGTCTGTTGTGGGGAGAGGAAAGGGAAGGCAACTGTAAGCCCCTTTGAGACTCCTTTGGGGAGAGAAAAGCAGCATTTAAGAACCAACTCTTCTTCTCTTATTGTTATGAACTTCCATGGTAGAGTGGGGATTTGAACCTGGGTCTTTCAGATTCTACTGCAGCCACTATGCCAATAAATCTCATTTATTTATTTGCTACAAATACACATTTTAAACCCATGAAGCTGCTTTATATTGAATCAGGCCTACGGTTCATCTTGTAGTATCAGCTATTTAGACTGGGATACCAGTTCTGCTGAGTTTTCCACAGAGAAAGATTTTTCTTTCTAACTGCACTCAAAATCCTTTTAACTGGAGGAATCAAAGGTGGAACATGAGACATTCTCAATCAAAAAACATGTGCTACCACTAAGCCATTTACATGTTTGATATTTGTTTCACATTTTAAATGTATGGCCTTTTGTTTTTAAAAAAGGCTAAAAGACTAAAGAGGGAAAGCGCTCTGCCTACAAACAGAATATTTACTCTGGAGTTGAAGTGGATTAGTCCCAAAGTAAAACGTAAGGAAGGCTCTTATCAGTTTCCCTCCGGCAAAGTGTTTGCTAGACAAACTTGCAGGGAATACAGATTGGTCAAAACTGGGCCAATCTATTACTTTTAGAAGTTATCCATAGCCAGACAGTATGCTAAAAATTAGCTTCTTGTTCCGTCCCTCATTAAACATCTACTGGGCATTTTCAAAGCCAGATCCCATCCACCCAAATCCCTCCAACCCAAGAAGGGAAACAGACTGGTCCTAAGTATTTCCAAGCAATAAGAATGTGGCTTCTCTCCCTGGGGTTCCATTCTAGCTGCTCATACAGAACTCATTAACTGGTTGGTTAAATAATTGGCCAAAGAACATTGCCAGTCAGCAACCCCAGCATGAAAGCAAACATCATCTCCCAAGTTGCAAAACAGCCTGTATATGAAACCCAACATGGAACAGACTTTCACAATTAAAGGGAGGCACACAAATAAGATGGACTCTCAGATGAGAACAGAGGAATACTGGAGGATATTGCTACTAGGAACTGTCTATTGCAGGGTAGTCAACCTGTGGTCCTCCAGATGTTCATGGATAGTCCATGAACATCTGGAAAACCACAGGTTGACTACCCCTGGTTTATTGAATCCAATGGTTTCTATCACTATCACATCTTGGCCTAAAGATGCCAGCCTCCAGCTGGGCATTAAAGCTCATCTTCAGACTACAAAGATCACTTCTGCTGGAGAAACTTGGGAGTACCTCATTGAATTCCTTGTTGTCCTCAGGCTCCATTCCAAATCTCCAGGAGTTTCCCAACCTCTTCCTGCAGAATCAGATTTTTGCCCAAGAAACACTGTTTTTATATTTATAAAAAAACCTTCTGCTCATCCTGATCAACATAGAGCCACATAGGCAATGCTACAAGAGATTCTGCCACTACATTTATATGGTGAAAAGGAGAACAAAACAGAGTGAGGGATGGGAGATGACAGCTGTAAGGGTCAAATATCAGCAAACACAGTTATGTAGGTAGGGTTGCTAACCTCCAGGTAAGGTCGGGAGATCTCCCAGATGGACAACTGATCTACAAAGATCAGTTCTTTTTACTACGTACTTTGGAGGGTAGACTTTTTGATATTATATGTTCTGCTGAGGTCCCTTCCCTCTCAAGATTTTCCCAACCTGGAGTTAACCCCCTATACGTCTGCTTTGTTTTAATTGGGGAGGAATTCAAAAGAGGGATGCAAAGAATGAAAGGTGTGGTACCACATGGGTGTTCAATCTGGGCCAGAGTTGTGCTGCATTGGGCCAAAGTAGACATGATGGAGGTCAACACATCTGTCAGATCCATGTAAAATAAACTGCTCACACAGCTGCCATGCAAATCAGGGGCAAACAGAAGCGAACTGTCGATTTAACCTTCCAAATCCTGCTTGGTTTCACTGACTGGAATGGGGCTCCCTCTTTAAAACTCCCTACTGGCAGTTTTTAAAGAATAAATGATGTATCCATTAAAATTTAATTTTCCCCCTTTTAAAAAAAGCCAACAGTGTGGAAAGCGAGGCTTTGATTAGTGAAACTGAACAGGGATTGAATTCCTTTTCCCTCTTTCCATATGGATCAGATACAAATTGGGTCTGCATTCATGCACCATTTTTGGACCACACTCTAATGAACGGCAGGAAATTAGAATGGGAACAGTCATTTAAGAGCAAAAAGCAGTGTTTGGGCTGTGCATACTTTTCTGCAGACAACTGGCCAAATATGCAGTTGAGGGGATAAGGCATGGATCCCCCCTCCCCAAAAAAATGTATTTTCTTTTGAATGTTTGCAAAGCCTTGTTGAACAGACATTCTAAAGTGTGGTCAAAATTGTGTTGACACTTATAATACCATTGCTGCGGCTAATAAAGTGCTGCTGTTAACTTTTTAAAGGCAATAAAAGAGTTTTTTTATGTGTAAAGGATACCTTTTACCTCTTGAAAGTGAGAGGGCTGATTTCTAGAAGCAAAACAATGCAAAGTTAAAGGGTTTAAACCCTCTCTTCTCCTCTCCTGAGTGGTCCAGCTGGGGCCATGAATGTTCATATCTTGTCATTAAGGTTGCCATCTCTGTGGCGGGAAATTCCTGGTGATTTATGGATGGAGCCTGGGGATGATGGAATTTGGGGCAGAAAGAACAGTCGGTCGGGTTGTGATGCCATAAAGTCTACACTCTGGTACCACCATTTCCTCCAGGGAAGTGTATTTTTGTAATCTAGAGATCAGTTGTAACTTCCAGGAGAACTCCAGGTCCCACCTGGAGGTTGGCAAGCCTAGATATGGCCCATATTTGGAGCTTTTTGAGGCATTAGCTTCCGGGCAGAGAGTGTTCAAACAGATTCCTGCATACTTAAAATATGTTCTCCAACCTCAGTGTGATGGAAATAGTTCCAGTGCACGTTTTGCATGTAGCGCAGGTGTATTCAAAACCACTTGTGCGACACTTTGAAAGTGTTTTGTGTCTTCACCTAAAGGGAGCTGGGGAGCCCTTCACACAGCTTAGCACAGTAGGGTTCAAGGAGAGAAAGATGTGCATATTGTTTGCTGCTAGGGTTATTTTCCAATGTTATGTTTTATTTAATTTAATAAAGCAGATATTTGGAGCCAGAAGGCTGAAAACTTTCTTCTATTAATCCCATACGCCAGGTCATTAAGACCCTCCCTCCCAGTACATGGCAATCTAATTGGCCTTCCCTGTCCTTCCAAATTCACCTGGTTTAATTTTCTGCCTTCCCAAAAAATGTACTAGGTATTGTACCAAGATTAGTCAACTAATTCCCCTCCTTCCACCCACTGACTGGGCATTTTTTTAAATCATACGTTAGAACCCTGACATGTGATGCCTAACTGAGATTCTTGCCTTCAAGGCTTTGCATTTACTGAAGGGTTGGCATGTTCCCCCTGCACAGAACTCAATTCAGTCCAGACACATAAAACACAGTGCCAGAAAACCAGCCTACTTCCTGCAGGTGGATTGCCCAAGTATCTCCAATAACTCCGTCAGGGAATTTCAGTCATTCTTCCCTAACTAATGTTACCAAACTATCACCATAACGAACATCTCCAAGCATCCATAAAAATATTTTGTCCCAGAGAGAGCAGGATATTTTCTTGCTGCCTCTATGAATTGCTTTGTGGAATGCCAGTCCATGAGACTCATGGGCAATTATTGGGGATTTCCTGTGAGGTCAGCAGAAATGAGTCATTCATTTCTTTCCCACCCAGCAACACCCATGACTTCTCCATTTTGAAAGCTTTTAAAAACTTCTTCTAGTTCTTCCTAAATAAAATATATACATTGTGCAACCTATCATTCAAGACAAAAGAGAGAAGAAGAACTATTTTCCTTCCTGCCAGCACTCCATCTTTTAAATTGGATTTTAACTGTTTTAGGGTTCCTTCTTATGGGTGGTATATCATGTCAGTCTGTGAAAGTTGGACCATAAGGAAGGCTGAGCGTCAAAGAATTGAGGCTTTTGAACTCTGGTGATGGAGAAGATTCTTGCGAGTCCCTTGGACTGCAAGGTGAACAAACCGGTCAGTCCTAGAGGAGGTCAGCCATGACTGCTCCTTAGAAGGCCAGATCCTGAAGATGAAACTCAAATACTTTGGCCCCCTCATGAGAAGGATGGACTCCCTGGAGAAGTGCCTAATGCTGGGAGCGATCGAGGGCAAAAGAAGAAGGGGACTGGATGGAGTCACTGAAGCAGTAGGTGCAAACTTAAATGGACTCCGGGGAATGGTAGAGGACAGGAAGGCCTGGAGGATCATTGTCCATGGGGTCACGATGGGTCGGACATGACTTTGCAACTAACAACAACAACAATCGTGTCAGATTTTTTTAAAACAACCTGTCCCCTACTCCTATCTATTACTTGAGAATGGTTGCAATACAGTTATCAAGATGTACAAAGAACCCTTCTGGATAGATGGTATACCAAAGGCCTGTCTAGTCTGTCTTCCTATACCTGATTGGCTAACCAAATACCTCCAAGACACCTATAAGCTGGGCACAGAAGCCACAACCTTCTCCTATTATTACCTTCTAGTAACTGGTATTTATAGATAAGTACTTCTGGACAGGGAGTTCCATAGCCATGATGGACATTTCCTACATGAATTTGCCTAATTCTCTACTAAAGCCAGCCGTGTTCACATCTTGTGGTCGTGAGTTCTAAAATGAATTAGGCACTGAATACGGAAAAACTATGAATTTACTGCCCCTCCATGTTATCTTGTGACTCTGAGTTCTAGTATTATGGAAAAGAGAGAAAAGGTTCTACTTTCTCCACACCATAAGTATTTTTTTTTTTGTTAACCTGAATTGAATAAGGGCTTCCGGGAACATTATTCAAAAGAACACATGAGGTCAGGGCACACATTGACCGATCACGTAGAAAGGCCCTTGTGTTAAAGAGACAAATAATCCGAGCAGTTGTGCAATCAAAATAGCATTTATTTATGGGAGACAGTCACTACCACTTGGATAAGAACACGTTTGTATCTTGATGGTGTGACCTTTCTTTTCCACTTTTCTTTTTTAAGGCTGTTGATTTTGGGATCTTGCAGTGCTTTACAAGCATGGCTAAACTGAGCCACCACACCCACGCTGCACAGCACCATGGCCCCAGTCCAGTCCAGATAACGTGTTTATCTGTACTCAGAAACTGATGGAACAGGGGGGAAATCTAAAGTTTTGTAACCAAGGTTGCTTCTACATGGAGCTTTTATTCCATGTCCCTCCAGCAGTGGATTGGGGGGGGGGGGGCTACATCATGCCGTGGTGGTAAGCTTACTCGTCATCTGTGTTTTCCCTGGCTCTGCATTTTCCAAAACCTGTTTTGGTATGATCTTTCTCTAAGGATGGACCAGGACCAATGGGATGAAATTAATGCAAAAGAAATTCCATCTAAACATCCGGAAGAAGTTCCTGACAGTCAGAATGGTTTCTCAGTGGAACAGGCTTCCTCGGGAGGTGGTGGGTTCTCCATCTTTGGAAATTCTCAAACTGAGGCTAGATAGCCATCTGACAGAGAGGCTTATTCTGTGTAGACTCAAGGGGGTGGCAGGATACAGTGGATGAGCGATAGGGTTGTGAGTGTCCTGCACAGCACAACGGGTTGGGCTAGATGACCCAGGATGCACCTTCCAACTCTATGATTCTAAGGATTGGATTCAAAATGGCCAGCTTTTTTACTTCAAAAGGTAGCCAGCCAGATCAGCCAAATCAACCTGGAGATCAATGGGGTGACAGATGTCACAGCCAGGTCACCCTTACATCTGCTTTAAAAGGTAATGCAATAGCATCTTAAGGTTATAGCTATAGGGTGGTGGCAGAAAGTGCCGTCAAATTGCAGCCAACTTACAGAGACTGGAGACCGTTAAGAGTTTTTGAGGCAAGACATGTTCAGAAGTGCTTTGACACCGTCTGCCTCTGCTTCTACCTAGTATTTTACAAATAAAAAGAAGTAAAAAGCTTACCAAATAGCAGGAAATAGAGAGTGCAAGGGGAAAGCATAGGGTTCCTGAGCAGATATTTTAAGTGAATTTTAAGAGCGTTTTAAACTGGCTTGCTCTATCTGTTATGTACACGGCCTTGAAAATACCCAAAATCGTTTAAAAGAAAGCTTCTGCCAAGACATGTGGATGGGGGAGGGGGGGATTCCCTGAAGACAGTTTTAAACCCACGGCTATAAATAAAAGCCAGGAGAAAACTGATAAAGGGAGAGATGCGGAGGCAGTTTAATGTCTGTGAGAACATGCGGCTATCTTTCACACTTTCACAATGTTTTATGGGTGTGGGGAACCCATAGGCCTCCTTTTTAAAGAGAGCCAATGGAGTGTAGTGGCAAAGAAGAAGAACCCGGCATGCCAGATTAGAAGTCCGCACTATTAAACACTACACCAAACTGGCTCTAATCTGGAGAGCGGGGTTTGATTCCACACTCCTTCACGTGAAGCCTGATGGGTGAACTAGGGCCAGTCACTGTTCTCTCAGAACTCTCTCAGCCCCATCTGCCTCACAAGGTGTCTATCATGGGAGGAGGAAGGAGCTTGCAAGCCACTCTGAGACTCCTTTTCATCTTCTCTCAGTAGTTTTCTGCCAGCTCTGGAGAGAGTGGGAAGTGGAGCAAAGGAGACAGTCCATGCCAAGTTTTGCCACCCAGACTGTTTGCCAGTCCCCACCCAGCCCCAGGCAGAGAGGAAATTATTTAGCACCTCTGCTTGTAATGAATTTAAGTGCCCCAAGGGAGAAAGAATCTGGCCTTGCAGGGCCAGATATCTGGTCACCTTAAAATGGAGTCTACCACTCTTAACCACTACACCACATTAGCTCACACGTGGAGCAAGGAACGTGCATATGTGAACTCACTCTCCAAAGGGTTTCCAGATCCAGTTGATTGTTCTATTTTTTCCTGACCTTCTGCAAACCACTCACAAATCAAATCACTCCATGCAATACTGTGCATTCAGGTAATAACTTGTAAACTCATCCCAGGAGCTCATATAGATGGGAAAAGATAGATTGAGAATGGAAATGAGTTGCTTATTTATACAATGGCTGTGCCACCCTTCCCCAAGGGCCCTGGGCAAAGATCCCAGAAGGTTTGGGGCATTAAAAGTGAGCACCAACACCACGAACCTGATTCAGTCTTCAATCTGGAGCCAGTGCAGTTGGGCAAGCACTGGTTGAATGTGCTCCTCTGCATCTGGTTCCACTGAGAATTGCTGCATTGGGGGCCAGTTGAAGTTTCCAGATCAGGTATAAGTTAGCCCTGCATAGAGTGAGTTGCACTGGTCTAATCTGGAGATGACCATTGAATGCATCACGGTGGCTGGATGCCAATGGATAAGGCGCTAGCTGCCACACCTGGCAAAGATGGTAAAAACCTGGTGGGCAGAATATGTAATCTGGGCCTCCGTCAATAAGGACTCCAAAATTAAGCCTGATGATGTTAACTGGACCCCATAAAGAGTTGGGAGTTGCAGCGTCGCATCTGGGACTCACCAACCTCTGTCTTAGCTGGATTTAGCTTCAGTCGACCACGGTTCATTTCCCCTGAACAGGGCCCAATAGGAGGAGAAAAAAGTCCGGGTATCTTTTGCTGGCAGATGGGAGGTCCTGGGAGCCAAAAGTCTGGGCTGCGAGCCCATTACTAAGATATGGTCTGTTTGTGCCATTTCAGAAATAAAGAAGCATTTTTCATCAGTGACTCATTAAACATATAGGGTGGGGTCACTTGTCTGAACACACACTCTGCGACAAGCTTGTAGAAGACCCAGAACTAAGACGCTTGCTCCCTGCCCTACGGAACTGTGTGGATGAAGGTGCTCCTTCAACCTACAGTCAGTCAAGCTTGCTTGGAGGCCAGTTCATAGAGCTGCATCTCATTTTCAGGTAATGTCTTCAAGGATCTGAAGGACCGCTATGTGCCAGCATGCAAACATTTCCACACCCTGCAGTGCAAACACTTCAGAAAAAGGGCAGGTCAGGAGAGAGGGAAGGGGCCAGCTGCATGCCTGAGCAGGAAAAGAAAGGAAGGAAGAGGAATCCTGCAGGGAAAGGAAAAACCTGCCAGTTTGTAGTCTGATCCAGGGAACTGCTAGTGTGATTGCGGCAGCAATGAGCCGGGTAGCTTGATGGGCAAAGCAGTAAAATGCCCATCCACTCTTTATACAATGTGGAGAGCAAGGAGGATGAGTGTGTCTTCAAATCCATCCCTGAAGAGCAGAAGGGCTCATGTAAGCCCAAACTTTACAAATTTAAACTGGCTTTGATGGTGGTATGAAACGGGTTAATGATTATCAAAGTAAGCCTGAGAGTTGCAGAGCTCCAGCTGCCAAGGCTGAGAATTCTTTTTGTGGGAGATCAAGGGCAACTTCCCAGGACTACAGTTTCCAGGTTGTACGTTTGGATTCTCTCCAATTCCATGTGCAGAAGCCTGCTTTTGTACGCAACTCTCCCTAGATAGATTGGGGCTGATGGAGCGATGCATATACTGCAGAGCAGCTTGAGAATACTTCCGTTACAAAGAAATTTATCATGCAGATGCAGTAGGAGAGGCAGACTGAAACTTTAGATACACTAACAAAACTAGGTAATGACGCCTCTCATGTCAAAGGTTAATGACCTTGACAAGTTCCTAAAGAAATACGTATTTAAATATTTATAACATTTTCTCCCCAATAAGAAGTCAAAGAGGCTTACGTAGCATTCTCTTCTCCACCATTATGGCCACAACAACCCTGTGAGGTATGCTAAGCTCAAATGGTATAACCAGCCCAAGGTCAGCCAATGAGCTTTCATGGCAGAGAGGGCCACTGGAATTGGCGTCCTTCCAGATTGCAGTCCAACACCAACATCACACAACCCCAGATTGGACTCAGCCTCAGGGTATTATCTTCCACATATTCCCAGTCTGGAGCCAGCAAACCTACACGAGGCCTCAAGGAATTAAAGAAAATTGAAAGGTTTGGCCTTATGAGCAAGGCCAGAGTTTGATGTTAAACCAGCTGGTGCCATTACACTCTGCAGCACCAAGGGTCCCAGCACCCAAGAAGGGTGCACCTGCTGGGAGGGTGGCAGTAGGAGGCATAGCTTGGCGCTTCCCTTCCCACCTTCCCCAGAAAAACAATGGATTTTATAAGGGAAGAAACAAACAAACAGAAAACCCAAAGAAACCCCACCATCATCAGCAGAGAAAATGCAACATGAGTACTCCTTAACTTTCCACTTTGGTGTGGCCTTTTTTCCTGCAACGGCACCTTCCCCACCCCACCATTCGGGCCAAGCGTCTTTGACTGATGCAGGTTTCTTTTCTCTACTGAACCCAACCTACAGAGCGTCTTTTGTCAAGGTCAGCTAATGACACATAATGGAGTGAGAGCTTTTGTGGTGCCCAAAACTCTTCATTGGGTTACTGGCTTTCAAGAGCTGCTAAAAACTTGCACTCCAATCCTTTGCTCTCTGTTTCTACGACACGCACTGCCTCATGAGTCATTAGAGAGAAAATTCCATTTAATTTCTGAAATGTCAAAAAAGACCATCGTGTGGTATGACTTGCAGCTTGAGCCTCCCTAGACACTGAGAAAGTTTATCTTCCCAGTGCTGAGGCCCTACTCTCAGTTTGTTGTTCCATAAAAGGATTTTTTTTTTCATGGAGGGAAGGGCAAAGGCCTATGAAGCTGCCTTATACTGATTCAGACCATGAAAGGTCCATCAGAGTCAGAATTGCCTACTCAGGCTGGCAGGGGCTCTCCAAGGTTGGAAGCAGAAGACTTCCACAACACCTCCCACCTGGTCCTTTTAGCTAGAGATGCTGGGGATTGAACTCCGGACCTTCTGCAAACAAAGAAGCAGTTCTGCCACTCAGCCACAACTCTGCCCCATGTATGGGTGGGAGGAGGAGTGGACGTTTTTGCAAAGAATTACAAAAAACCGCAACCACAACCGGCTTCATCCCACCAGCTTATTTTTCTCCCTCTTATTCTTCAACTGATCCAAAAGGGGAGGGAGACGCCAGCTGGGTGACAGAGCGGAAATTATATGGGTGGTGGCGGCTCAGATGAGGGGGCTACAATCTACGTTCTTTAAAGACGCCATTAGCTATTGCTTTTACACGTGCTGTTGCTTAAAGATGCTGTTAAGCCACCATTGGCTGTCCGGGTGCATCAAGTCACAGCTGATTTAGATTGTCATTTGTAAATAAGTCTACCATATAAGAAAATATAAGAAAAAAGACCCCTGAGAGCC
Organism: Paroedura picta; assembly: GCF_049243985.1. Taxonomy (NCBI): domain Eukaryota; kingdom Metazoa; phylum Chordata; class Lepidosauria; order Squamata; family Gekkonidae; genus Paroedura; species Paroedura picta. Next base: position 20,873,626 of record NC_135380.1, read on the forward strand.
AGCATGGAGCAGCAGCCTCTAATCTGGAGAACCGAGTTTGGTTCCCCACTCTTCTACATGCTGCCAGATGGGTGACCCTGGACCAGTTACAGTTCTCTCAGGACTGTTCTTGCAGAGCAGTTCTGAGAGCTCTCTCAGCTCCACCAATTCAGGTGTCTGTTGTGGGGAGAGAAAGGGAAAGGTGCTTGTAAGTTGGTTTGGGGCTCCTTCGCATAGTGAAAACACCAGCTCCTCCTCCTGTTGGATCACACCAGAATTGGACATATCAGCACAACAGATTTCACCGTGGTAGGTGAAGAAAAAGAAGAGTCAGTTTTTATATCCTGTTTTTCAGTGCCTGAAGGAGTCTCAAGGTGGCTTACAAACCTTCCCTTCCTTTCCCCGCAATAGACACCCAGTGAGGTAGGTGAGACTGACTGAGCTGAGATAAACTGCTCTGTGGGAACAGCACTATCAAGACTGTGATGAGCCCAAGGTCACCCAGCTGGCAGCATGTGGAGGAGTCTCCGGGTCTCCAGGTTAGAAGCTGCCGGTCTTAACCACTACACCATGCTGACTAAAGCATCCCCAATTGCTGCCCCCCCCCAAAAGAATTGATATTCAAAAGTACACTGCCTCTGAACATGAAGGTTCCATTCCTCAAGTGACGTCAATTCTTTATCCCTTGGGGGGAAAAAATACTCTGTGTAGAAAGACCAGGAGCTGACAAAGGTTATGGGGGGGGGGGGCAGCTGCAGCAGAGATGCCTCTGTGTGTCTCAGCCATGTGAAGCAGCTTGCAGCACGCTCCCTTGCTTTGGAGAACTCTTCAGCCCCTCCCGGAGTTGTCTGGAGCAAGGTGCCAAGCCCCTTCCTACTCATATCCCCTACAGCAGTGCCACGTCCTTTCAAATGACTTCTGAGCATTATGTCTCAATCCTTCCCTCACTTCCATTTATGCTGGGGGAGGGGAGATTTATTCCAACAAAAATGCCAAGAAATATGCCCTTGCCCATAGTTATACTCATCCTACCTTTGCTGCCAAGTTCCTGGATTTCCCTGCAGGGATGCTGGCATCGTATCCTGGGGGGGTCTGGATTCAATTAGTTGTTACAGCCAGCTCAGTGTTGTTATTTTCAGCTTTCCACGTAAACAGTTCCTCTCCTCCCCACTCAAATGCTGCCTCTCCTCTCATCTCTGCACCCCAGATTGCCCCAAGATAAACATCAGCAGAGCAAAGTTAATAACTGCGCAGTTGGCCTTCATTCTGGATCTTTCTAAGTCAAAGATTCTCAGATGCTTGATAGAGGAAATGTTGGGGGTACTGAGAAACCAAGCCAAACAAGCTGTTACAAAAATCACACCAATAATTCACCCTGGCTACCATGAATCCGGTCTCTGACAGTAACCAAAATTATATTGCTCAAGAAACACAGCATCTTAGAATACCTCTCTCTCTCTCTCACACACACACACACACACACACATGCACACACACACGCATACGTGTGCATGCACGCACACTCACTCACGCCTGCCTTGGTGGGATGGGTGGGGTAAAAATCTAAAGTATAAATAAACAAACAAACAAGCAAGCAAGAGGCTACACGTTGCCTGTAGCTTGTTGCTTACCTGCCTGTCTGAAAACTCCCCTGCTCTCTCACTAGCTGATCTTCTGTGATGTCATGGCATGCCCATGGAGAAAACGGTACACAATAAAACGTTCCCAGACAGGAATGCACTGAGAAGTTAAAATGGCCCCGGATCAAGCCGAGCTGACTAGGTCCCTGAGGCATTATAAGCCAGCACTGCAGAGCTACTCAGCTCAGACCAGCCAGAAGTGACCATTATGGATGTTGGTTCTCCTGTTGACTCTTCCCACATTGCTGCTAATGGCAATGACTCAGGGAGGAGGCAATTGGTGGGTTGGCACCTATCAAGTGCTGCTGCTGAAAGGTGCAAGTTCATTTGTTGTTGCACTGCAGGCAGAATTATGGCCCTTCAGGAGCTTTCCCTGTATGTTAAATTGTCACTCCATCTCTTAGTAGTAATGCAATGAATAGTCATATGTAATGTAATTAAGAATCTAACTCTCTGTCTTGGGACAGGAGACCGAACTTGTCACCTGTGGGGGATGCTTCCATGCTTAGGTGGAGACGGAAGGGGCTAGCAAAAGGTCTCTTTTAATTACTTCTTTTCACAAGGGGAAAAGCATTTGCCACTAATTACTAACCTTAACATTTTTATTCCTCTTAATGTTTTTGTGAACAGCAATTGAGCACAAAGGACTGATGAACTCAGTTATTCTAACAAGGCATTATTTGATTTTGCTAAACATCTTCATTAGGCTGCATACTTGTTGGCTATCCTCATGATGCTGTTTACTAATCAGGTAATCAGCAAAGCAGAACTGAGAAAAAAGGGTCATCTAGGAATCTTGACATCAGATCAAAAGCAAATTTATGTCACATGAACCATGAAAATCGCTCCAGTTTCAGAACTCCCCATCAATTTGCCAACTTTCAGATGGTAACTGGAGATTTCTCTCTATTACAGCTGATCTCCATGCAACAGAGAACAGTTCACCTAGAGAACATGGCTGTTTTGGATGATGGGCCCTATAGAATTATATCCCACTGAAGTCCCTCCCCAAACACCCCCCTCCTCAGGCTCAACCCCCAAAATCTCCAGATATTTCCCAACACTGAGGGCCATTCCGCACGACTTAAATGTAGCAGAAGTCTTACCTTCGGTAAACGCTACTAATTCAACGTTCCGCATGTATTCGCACACAATCTGCAACACACCCGAAAAAATCGTTTCGTTGTAGCGCTTTTCAGGGAATCGGGAAAAGTGGATTCCCCCTGAAAAAACCGCTACACTTCTGAGCACAAGCTGCAACATATCAGCGAAAGACATGTGCATTCTCAGCGTAGCGGTACAAAGAATGTCCATCCCCGCTCTCGCCCCCGAACTTCCGGAGAAGCGATCGCCATTTTTTCCCCCTTAGACCGGGGAAAGCAACTAATGAACAAGGCTTCTCCAGCTAAAGTCCGTCCACAGAAGTGCTTAAGAGTAAAACAAAGCTCCCTACTGCAAGTGTCTTTAAAGTTCCCAAGCACAATACAGCACCCTGTTCGACACTGCCCGCAATTTCGGCCACAAATCGCACCCAAAAAAGGTCTTTCCGAAACTATTGAACACAGATTTGTTGCAACTGATATGTTTGCATTTTTAAAAAACAGTTCTTAAAGGTAAAGGGGCTTTTCGGGAGCATGAACACAACAGCCCATTGGCTGTTCCGTTTGATTAACAGCCAAGGGCGGGAAGAAGCGCAGAAAAATCTAGCTTCCTTTGTTGCGATTCCAGTGACACCGGAAACCTGTGGGGAATGAATACAACGCTACTGGGACATAAATATTCCACTAAAATTAAAGGTATGCAGAATGACGAAATTCCACTATTTAATATAGCATTTCTGCATTCTGAAAACATTTGGCAACATTGGTCCTTGTGCGGAAAGCCCCTGAGCTTCATCCCTAATTTCCCATGAACCACTAAACAAAACAGAGAAAGTTCAGAGAAGGGCTGTAAAGAAGAAAGGGCCAGAAGGCAAACCTTAGAAAGAGAAGTCTCAGAAGCTGGTTATAACTAGCCAAGAAAAGGGGGAAATCCAAACCGAAACACACCGACAGATTTCAAATGTTTAATGGATGTCAGTAGGAAAAAAGAGAAGAATTTCTCAACTTAATCACTAGAGAAATTTTTAAAAGCCATGATGGTTTCAACTAATCGTCAAAAGTACATGAAATTAATATATGTTTTGAGAGGGAAAACCACCAGGCATTGATGGCGTAAGTAGCAGGGAAAGACATGGAATCAGAGATCTGGAATTTGAAATTTTCCAACCATCAGCTGAGTAGCCTAATGAAGATACTTGATGATGATACCTCATTTGGGATCCATCTTGGACTTGCTGAGCTACCACAGCCCTGTAAGTGCCTCTGTACCACCCCTTACTGTAGCCCTGGCGACATCATTGCTTCACTCTGTGGCCATTAATTTCCCAGATGAGATTTGTTTATTTTGAAGAGTTATACTCTCCCTCTCCAAAGACCTACCCCAGATCACTTGCAAAGTAAAAACAAATATGATAAAAATCATAAACATACCCATAAATATTCAAACAAGTCATAAAACAATATTAATTTACAAGGATATCAATAAAATAGGCTAGGAGCATACCATAAAGCAAACTCTAATGGAATGCTTACATTAAGAGCCTTGGGGAAGAGAAATGTTTGGCCTGTTGCCTCAAGGCCAATAAAATGCATGGCGGAGTCAGAGGGCATCCCAAAGAATGTCCCTCCCCCATCGCCACTGAATAGTCTCTGTCTCTGGTGATCCCTGCCACACTGTTGCAGGTAAGGCCATACAGTTCTCAACTGACCTGAGGATTAATGTCCAGTCTTTTCAACTCAGGGACCCTGTGTAAAAATAGGGCAGCTGAAGCAGTACATGGTATGCTGGCATTGTATTGTGGTATTGTTTCATTGTTTAAACTTGGGTATATTGGGGTTTTACTGTTTTTAGAATTTTATGATGTAAACTGCCGAGAGACCTACTGGGGAGCGGCGGCATAGAAATCTTTAACCGCTCCTCGCGGAGCGGAAGAAATAAAACAGTAAGGGCCCAGAGGGCCGGGATGAGGAAGGGTGCCGATAGGCCCCTTCCCCTGGACTGACAAGCGGAGGGCCCAATCGGGAGGCGCGAAGCCAAGAGTGGGCGCCTGCAGGAGGAGCGGCAACCGTGGCAGTGCCCCCCCCGCTCCAGCCAAGCTGCTTGCCCTGCCGCAACAACTGTGAAAGGGTTGTTCGACCCCCAGGTTGAGAACCACTGGTCTAGGAGGAAGTGGTCCTTCATGGATCCCAGCCCCAAGCTGTTAAGGGCCCTGAGGGTAAGAACCAGAACTCTGAATTGAGCCTGCCCTGAAACAGATGGGTGATACTGGGGTAATACTGTCCCACTTGCCAGCCCCTGACAATATCCCATCTGCTGCATTTTGGACCAAATAAAGTTTCTGAATAGTTTTAAAAGGCTTGCAAAGTAAATTACAGTAATCTACACTGGATATGATGAGAGTATGGATCAACTTGGCCAGATTACAATTTTTGAGAAAGGGACACAGATGGTGTATCAGCAAAGGCAGATAAAAGGTGCTATGTGCCACCAAGAAGACTGTGACCAACTACAGATCAAGGTTCAGCAGCCCCTCCAAGCTATAAATCTATCTTTCAAAGGGAATAACAGCCTTCTCCAGGACAGGATGTGGTCTCAGCCTTGGAGGAGCATGCTTCCTTATGACAAGCTTGAGGCCCAACTGTAGACCACTCTCCATCTATTGGTTCAGTAGCATCCTCTTGATTGCAGACTTGGCCCACATCTAAAGCCCAACCAAGCCCACCCAAAATAGAAGTGCTCAAGGGAAATTGCCTTCATCACAACATGCTTTGCTCTTCCCCACCAATTGTTCCATTGTGTTATAGCCAGACATGTATCCATCCACCGATGTCTGAGGACCAAGCTAGACATTTCAGCACCCAAGGGCGCCAACATCATTTTAGAGTGGAAGTTGGCCGTTTTAACATGCCACCAGACCACCACAGCATGGTGGCAAACAGGCAATCTCATTTCCCCTTCTCTATGCACTGGGGTGTGGAGACACCTCATCCTGCTATAAAGGTAAAGGTATCCCCAGTGCAAGCACCGGGTCATGTCTGACCCTTGGGGTGACGCCCTCCAGCGTTTTCATGGCAGACTCAATACGGGGTGGTTTGCCAGTGCCTTCCCCAGTCATTACCCTTTATCCCCCAGCAAGCTGGGTACTCATTTTACCGACCTCGGAAGGATGGAAGGCTGAGTCAACCTTGAGCCGGCTGCTGGGATTCAACTCCCAGCCTCATGGGCAGAGCTTTCAGACAACATTTCTGCTGCCTTACCACTCTGCGCCACAAGAGGCTCTTCATCCTGCTATGCTGTGGGCCAAATCAGCATCAGGCCCTCACAATACTTTTAAGGCACTGAATCCAGCTCTGAAATCGCAGCAGTGTCCAGAGGTTGGACTTCCAGATGCCATAATGTCCAGTTTGTCTCTTAGAATCTTTCACTGGTATAAATTTCCGGAAGACTGAAAGCCTTGTATATTGTGGGCCGTGAAATGCACAGGGCATGTGGTAGCCATTGGGCTGTAGGCCAAAGGTGCTGCTAGCTTGACCAATAATGTTATTGTGTAAACACAATTAGGTAACGCTGCCTTAGCGCTGGGCACTGGCCGAGGTCACTGATCTCCAATCGCTGCACCAGCAACTATCCTGTCATTTTGTTTGTTTACTTTTTAAGAGTCAAAGAGAAAGACAGGACAGAAGTCCAGCAGCTCGTTAAAGACTAACGAAGATTATTCCAGTATAAGCTTTTGTGACTCAGAGCACACTTAATCTCTTTCCCTACTGTGATTTGGGCTTGGAAAAGATCTCTTTAAAAGGTTTTCCATGCCATCCATGGGCATCTGCTTTATTTTGCTGCAAAAGACCAGTAGAGCAATGGCTCCGAGACCTAGGAAGTTACATGCTACAAATCAATATAAGAAAAATATTAAAAGCTGTTCCAATGCTGGAATCCTGTATGCAGAAAGGATGGAAAAAACTGGATAGGAGGACCACTCGGTTGCTCTGCCATCCCACCCCCCAAAAATATAATCAAATCCTGACCTGGATAACTCAAGGTAGCCCAATTTCATCAGATCTCAGGAGAGAAGGAGGCTTGGCCCTCAGGTCAGTGTCTGGTTGGGAGATGTCCAAGGAATGCTACGGCTGCTACGCAGAGGCAGGTGATGCAAACCACCTCTGAACCGCTTGAAAACCCTATGGGGTCGCCATAAGTCAGTTGAAAATTGGCAGCAAAAAAAAAGAGAAGTCAAAATACTGCCAACTAAACAGTTTTGATTCTTTGCCATATGCTTGACCTTCTGGTGGCCACAGACCCAAGAGGAATCAGTCCTTTCCCCAAACTAAGATTGCTCTCCAGGAAACCTGCTTTTCAATCAACACCTGAAGCTCTGAATCCCAAATCAATTCTCCCGCTTGTTCACTCTCAACTCCACTTAACTCTAAGTAGCACGTTCTGCTTCTCGCAGGATTACAGCTGTGTTGTGTTCCCCCCATCCTACCCCCACCAATCTTCCCTTTACCAGAAAACTCCAATACTCCACAACTGGACATCTGTCTCTATTTGCGGAGAAGAGCAAACCTCTTCCTGTTCTGATATTTTCATTCATTTAAACGTTTACAAACACGTCTTTGACTAATTGTCTAAATTCTGGAATTGGGGAAGGAAGAAAGATGTGTTGCAAAGTAAAACAAAAAGCTAAGAACACTGTCAGGATGACTTAAACCTATTTTGTTTAGGGAACTTGGAATGAACTCACCATATTCTAATCATTACCCCCCCCCCCACTCCCTCACTAGCATTCCCTTTTCAGATGCTGACAGGGGTCCTCCTAAGCACCTAGATGCCATCGGGTGGTGGATGAAAGTGACACAATGCCCCCGGGCCGTAGGAGAAAGTTCCTCTCCAGCTTATTAAACAAATTGCTACACAATTCCTCACTGCCATTACAGCACCCCTGGCAATCTTGATCCTGGGACGACTTGTTTGTTCCCCCTGACACAGAAGCCATGGGAGATCACTAGCAGCAACCCAGGCACTCCCCCAAGGGAATCCACATCCTTGCTCTCCTTCTATAAGAATCATTCTTTCTCCCAGTGCCTGTCCTGGAGGGCAAAAAGGAACCCTGACATTTAACCAGCCAGTCTGCTCTGCCTGCACTGACGAGGCCCACCCTTTTGGCTCCTTTTCCCAAACCTGCAAGGAAGAAGGTTAGAATTCTGACTTCTCTTCGTTCCCGCCTGCCCCTGCTTATTCACACAAACCCTCACCACAGAGGTTAGCAGATGCATTTCCTACCTTCCGGAGAGAGCCGGCGGGAGGAGAGAAAAATAAATAAATTCCAGTTCCTTGCTGCTGGCCCAGAGGGTGAGACCCCACAGTTGTGTCAACACGGCCTTAGTGCCAGGCTGGAAGCCTCCGGAGCATGGCAAAGTTTCAGAATGCAAACCGGCGCTCTGTTAGCTGCAGGAGACAGGCAGAGCGCGCAGCAAGAAGGGGAGGGCGCTGCTGGACTGAAAGAGTGTGCATCTGTGTGTGCGCCTGTGTCTTTCACATTCACGCTGTGAGCTGCAGGGGGAGCAGATCAACAGGAAAAAAGACATACACACGCAAAAACGTGAAAGAAGACAATGCCAAAGAATGGAAATGGGTTTCCTGACCACAGCATGAAGGGATCAGAAGGCTCCCCTTCCCCAAGACTCACGGCACTCGTTGGGGGATTAAAGACACCCTGCACATGCCTCTCGACTAAACTGCTAGCCTGCAGGCATCAGGGGATTCCCACAGTCTCTTCCAGAACTTGTCAGAAAGCTGCAGCATGTAACAGTGTACACTGTACACTGTTACATGTGTCAGAAACACTGACTGGAGGCATTCTTCCGATACTGGCAGCAGACATGGCCCAGTAATGAGACATTGCTGCAGAACTGGGCTGTATGCAATGTTTTTAGTCCAGCTTGAGCCAGCTTGGTGTAGTGGTTAGGAGTGTGGACTTCTAATCTGGCAATCCGGGTTTGATTCCATGCTCCTCCACATGCAGCCAGCGGGGTGACCTTGGGCTCGCCACAGCACTGAGAAAGGTGTTCTGACCGAGCAGCCCCACCTACCTCACAGGGTGTCTGTTGTGAGGAGAGGACTGGGAAGGCAGTTGGAAGCTGCTTTGAGACTCCTAACCCCTACACTAAACTGGCTACTGAGTCCTCCCTCCAAAGCAGCTTTTTTCTCCAGACGAACTGATCTCTTTAGTCTGGAGATGACCAGTCATTCTGGGGCATTCCCAGATCCCACCACCTCTGAGATCTTGCAGCCCACCTGCCTGCTCCAGATGCACCCCTAAATGTAATGCCAATGGGCAATGGGGGCAAAAATCAAGCTAAAGTCTGCAAAAGGTTTTCTGAAGTTTCCAGTGACACGTCCAAAGCGTGGGAGTGGGGATGACTTCCAGAGAACCAAGGCACTGAGCCAAAGCACTGAAGTCATTAACGGGAACATGCACACGTGCAGAGTTATGAAACACACAGACTGCGGGCACGTGTGGGTTTGTGCGTGTGTAATGCCCACACACACAGAGCTAAGCAGGCAAACACACCCCTACAAATAATTCCATGTAACTATATACATACACAAGGACATGCTGGCAAAGAATACATACACACACATTTGAAGAAAGGAAGGCACATTGATAATGTGTCACATACACATGGAATCCATGTGCAGGCATCTGAGGGCAGGCTGACTGTGCCCTTCACATCCTTCTCATTGCATAAGGGAGTTTTGTTTTATGCCTCTGAGCATGAACAGAGATGCCCTTTCCACCGAGCTTTGACCATCAGTTCCCATGACTATGGGGGATAAACAGCTGAACCAAAAACAAGCCAGGCACTTCAAATGGAAAATTCCATGTGGATAATCAGAGATCTGCCTCCAGTACACAGAATAGTGCCCATCCGCCTTTCCTCTTCTGGCTGATCCCATAGCTTTATTGTCCCTGCAATGAGGTTTCCTAAATTGCTTGCATGGAACAAATGAGACCACAGAATGCCCAGGTTGATTGACTGGGCTGTTAAAAGAGCCAGCAATCTCTCCTTCCCTGTGTTCTCATTCCAGCTGACCTTGGCCTTAGGACTGGGGAGGGGGGCTTGCAAACAAAACACCCAGGAGGCATCAGGCCAGATGCTGGGGCTCGATTGCTAATGCAGCCTGCTCACTACCCCTTGAAAGATGCCCCATGCAACCTCCTGAAGAAAAGGAAACCTGAACAGACCTGGAAGTGGAAGTCACAAGACCTGCTTCTGTTGCACCAGTACTTGCCCAAACACGGCATTTCCCAGGGTTCTCTGAACCGACTCCCTAAGTCTCAAGATACCTCAGCCCATGAGACAGGTAGTGTGAAAATCTGCTTTGCAAAAAATTATGCTATGCAAAAAATCATGCCTCCTTGCAGATGCATCCCCCCTTCCTCAGCCTAGTTCGTTTATGTAGGAAAATGAAGTGGTAGAATGGAGGAGATAACTTCCCTTTGGGGGAAAGAATATCCCTTTGCAATAGAAAATTAGCACAGAAATAGATGCTGTGCTTGCTTTCTATTTTGTTTTAAGATGTTGTTACATCTTAAAGGTACATTCCAAAATGCTGTTTTTAATATGAAGGGGAAATTCCAGAATGTGGTTTTTCATCATCCTCCCTCAGTTTTCTATAGCCCATTCTACTGCCTCTGTCTCCTGCATACAGCATAATGAAGGGGTGGACTTTTGCATGGACAGGACCACAACAAGTGGGAGGAATAACTAAAAAAAAAAAAGCACTCTCTGCAAGCAGAAAACTAGCCCAAGTGGCTGTAGAACTATCATCCCTGAGGTGCTATGTTTATACATGCAAGCACTGGTGAACTTAGGAGAGAGTTCAAAAACACATCCCTTCATTCACAGTTAGGTAATGGGAGGAAACAATGAACTATGGGAACCTGTCCTGTCGCTGTGGCAGTGGTGGGGAGGTAGAAATAGAGAGTGGCTTGAAGAGAGATTGCACAACATCTACAGGAAGAACAACAGAGCAGGAGAGGAAAGAATCCAGAGCGTGCAGAACAATAGCAGGCCTTGTTTGTGGCAGTACAACAGAATGCTCATATTATACGAAGGGATAGTCATTAGAAGCCTGATAATCTCTGATATAATATCTTATCTCCTCCATGAACCTACAAGATGTCCTTAAGCAAGCCAATAGTTTTAAAGTCCTAGCCTCCCTCCTAATCTATAATTCTACTGGCCTGCTTAAATGAATGCTGATACTTTCACTTAAAAGCATTACCTAACTTCCAGCTGCTATCGTTACAATCTGACACGTATACAGACAGCAGAAGATAATGAGAAATGAATATGCAGGCGGAATGCGGAGATTTCAGATGAAAAGGAAAACAACATCTTAAAACAAATCAAAAAAAGCTCTAATATGTTTTTTATTTAGACCCATGGCTACAGAGTTGCATCAAGACTTCTGTAGGGAGGAGGTAAGGCTTAAAACGCAACAGATGTGTCCCTGCCAAAGGAGTCTCTAGCTTATAAACAGTTAAATCACATTTGTTAGTTTTAAGGCACTGCATGGTCCTTGGTACTTCTGGATATGTCCGGCCTTTAGTTGTTGCTAACAAACCCAGAGCCTATTCAGGACAGGTGTGAGCCCACTAATTTCTCCAGGTGTGCTTTCATTCCTGTTCTCTCCCAGGCCACTTAGTCACAGCATCTGAACATGGGCACCTTCAACTGGTGTCTGTGTCTGTTTCCAGCAAATATGATCCTTATTTACATTTTAATCTTGGTTTGGAATCCTGGTTCCTGGGAAACAAACTCCGATTTGTTGAGGCACTTGCATTCAGAGATCACAATGAACTGGCATCGGACTGTAAGGTAAGGGCAATGGAATTGAATGTTGAGTTGAACTCCCTGGCCTTGGGATAAGGTAAGGTAAAGGTGCAAGCATCGAGTCATGTCTGACCCTTGGGGTGACGCCCTCCAGCGTTTTCATGGCAGACTCAATCCGGGGTGGTTTGCCAGTGCCTTCCCCAGTCATGACCGTTTACCCCCCAGCAAGCTGGGTACTCATTTTACCGACCTCGGAAGGATGGAAGGCTGAGTCAACCTTGAGCCGGCTGCTGGGATCGAACTCCTAGCCTCATGGACAGACAGCTTCAGACAGCATTTCTGGTGCCTTACCAAGATGTATTAATGGGGGTGTTTTGTCGGGGAAGTACTTAGGAGCACAGCCTTATATCTGAACTCACCAGGGTCATCAAACTATAGGCCAGTTTGGTGCCATGAACCAGAGAAACCAGGGTTCAAATCCTATCTCTCCAGTGCATTCAAATACAGCCCTTCCTCCAAGGATCTCACAGAGGTGAAACATGGTTTTATACTCACAACAAACTCCCAGAGATTTGGGGTTGGAGACTGGGGAGGGCGGGGTTTAGGGAGGGGAGGGACCTAAGTGGGATATAATGCCACTCTCCAAAGCAGCTGTTTTCTCCAGGGAACTGATTTCTGTAGCGTGGAGGTCAGTTGTAGTTCTGGGAGATCTCCGGACACTACCGGGAGGCGAGCAAACTTAATAAAAACACGTCAGAATAACAGCAAGGAAAACACACTGTTGCCAGTACATACTGCAATTGGCAGGCTTTCTCCTTGCAACCTTACATTGACATAAACGGAAGGTAAGCCTATAGGTTCCTTCTCAAGATATCCTGGGGAGAAAGGAGCAAAAGGCAGATTGCTGCAGAAAACTTCATTGTCACTCTATGGGCACTGACTGGAAGGACGCAAGACCCACACAACTCATGCAGCGCTCTCCGCCAGATTGAGGAGACTGCACAAGCTCTCTCAAGGACAGCGGCCAACTTATGTCCAACCCTGACATGCATTCCAACAAGCGCGCCTGTTAGCACCGACCTTGCTGTCACAGCTTTAATCCCAGAATACCACAGAAACAGGCTTATATTTATTGCTAATACGTGCCTCTCCCCAAATCCCCAGCCCTCTTATCGTGAAGATACGAATACAGTGAGGCAAATGGGTTCTGCTTTGTGATTAATACTTCCCCTCTGCCGTCCCCCCCATGGGGCACTAAGGATCCAACACATCCACCAGCTCACCTTCCTCCCATCAACTAGACACATGTGGCCTTTGATCCTCATCTGGCAGCTGCAGAGCCTCCCTTGTTGAATTCCCACCAGGCCGCTCTTAGGTTGCACTAAAATATTTAACAGAACCAGCGGCTGAATGCTGCTCTGGCTTGATGCTGAGATGCCGGTCAGTCAAGTCTCTAAGGTAGCATACCCTTCTGCCACTAGTGGAATCTGCCTAAAGAATCATAGACTGATTCATAGATGAAAGAATCATAGAGTTGGAAGGGGCCACACAGGAGCTGTAAGGGAGGGGCGGCAGATGGATGGGTGTAAAAGCTGGACACAGCAAGGGTAGTTTGGTACAGACTCTCAGGCAGGGGACCAACTAAGCCAGATGTAGGATGAAATACAGATACAAAACTCCCTTATACCAAGCAAGACTACAGGCCCATTGAGCACAACAAGGTGTCCCCCAACTTGCAGTAACTATCTGGAGTCTCTCTGGCAAACAAAGTAGAGATGCCAGACTCCAGGTGGAACCTGGGAATCCCCAGGAATTACAGCTCATCTCCAGACTACAGAGGTTAGTTCCCCTGGAGAAAATAGATGCTTTGGAGGCTGTATTCTATGGCATTGTACCCCACTGAGGTCCCCCAGGCTCCATCCTTGAATTTCCAGGAGTTTGATAACCTAGATCTGACAGCCCTACTCCCCATCTCCCACTGAGTGGCTAGAGGGGAACTGGCTACCTTAAGACAAAGGTATTTTTCTACCTCCTTCTTGAGATCCCTTTACTGGAGATATTAGGAAGTGAACCTTGACTCTCCTGCAGTCAAGCCATTACAGGGTGCTTTTCAAGTCTTACCAGGAAATAAAGTTTGAAAATAGCACTTTGTGTTTGTGTGTATAGAGACTTCCTTCTTTACACACTGAATCTTCAGAGTGGGAGAACAAGGATTTCCATTAGCGGCCAGGGACGTATATCAGTGATTAGAGGTGACAAGTAGTATTTACAAGCTGTGTAGAAGATTAGGGAAGATACTTGGGCGTCACTGACTCACACTGATAGGCTATTGATATTTTTACACACGTCCCACTTCTCCAAGGGCCAAGAAGTTCCAGAATCTACAGCTTACTGTTGTGAGTTCCTTTTGGATCCTTAGAATGTTGGTAGTTTCTGCTTACAAACATACAAAGTAGAAAACAGGTGAGGAGACAGAAGTAGATGATCCACCGCCTCATTTTAGGGAAGGGAGGAGAGAAATCCTGCATCCACAGTATCATGACTCCTGTGTCTCCAGCAGTGACTGTCTGCCACTTTATCTGTTTCCATTTCATATAGACAATCATCTCCTCACTATGTCCGGTTAGGCATGAAGCTCACCTCTTCTAAATCCTGAAAGGCATTTGGACAAAACCATTTCCTGATGCTCAAGGCCCACCAAAGAGCTATTTACAATTGTTGCAACGCATTATCCTTCCTTTTTTCATGGAGTAGGTGGAGCAACAGTAATCTGAGATCAAACCCATCACAACATCCTTTGGTGTCTCCACATGAAGCGAGCAACACGTGGTACACATCTAGTCAGGGTGGTGGTTAAGAGTGGGGGCTTCTAATTGACAAGCCAGGTTTGATTCCTTGCTCCTCGGCAGGCAGCTAGCTGAGTGCTTCTGGGCTTGTCACAGTCCTGATAGTGCTGTTCTGACCGAGCAGTCCTGTCAGCGTGCTCTCAGCCCCACCTACCTCACAGGGTTTCTGTTGTGGGGAGAGGAAAGGAAAGAGATCGTAAGCTGTTTTGAGACACCTTCTGGTAGAGAAAAATGTGGTATAAAAACCAACTCTTCTTCTTTTATTTTAAAAAGTCAGAGTATTTTAAAATATCTGCTACATTGAATGTCTGCCACATAATAGCAGCAGAAACATCAGTATACGGCAAGCCAAGCAGCACACAAAATAAAATGCAGTGCTATATTCAAATGCATGAGCTGGTCTCACATTTGGGGGATGGGAGGATTTGAAGTTTTCTGCTGCGATTACATTTTGTTGCAGGTGGTTGCTATGGCCAAGTGTGCACTTAATCTCCTTTGTGCAGACTAAAGGAAGTGTGGGCATGCGATTACCCAAGGAAACTGGGACCAGATCCCTTTTAACCCAAAAGGTGTTTGCACTGGCCATGACAGCAGAGAAAGGCGATGGGGCAGAGGGGCAGAGGGGCGGAGGGGGCATGGAAATAACAAGAACTGAAAGAGAAGCAGAACTTGCAGGAGTAAGCTGAGAAGGCAGGTCTCCGCTGCCTGGCACTGATTTAGGCCAACAAAAGAAACTGGGAGCCAAGGAGTGTTTGTTTAACCTTTTATTTGAAAAGGCCACAGGAGACTTGGAAATTAGATGCAGCAAGTTGAAGAACAAAGCTATTCTCTAAAATCAGAGTCCAGGGGCACCTTTAAGACCAACAAAGATTTATTCAAGGCGTGAGCTTTCGAGTGCAAGCACCCTTCGTCAGACTAAAAAGCTCACGCCTCGAATAAATCTTTGTTGGTCTTAAAGGTGCTACTGGACTCTGATTTTATTGTGCTACTTCAGACCAACACGGCTACTCATTTGAAAGCTATTCTCTGTACGTGTGCAGGTGGCATGGGAGATTTGTTCTGCAGAGCAGACACACAGGGCCTTAACAACTTCGTTCTTCCTGGTGCTCTGTCATTTTCGGTTTGCCCAAATTCTGGTGCCCAGGGTTGGGCACCTTGAAGCATATACAAAGTTCTACTCAAAATGGAAGTAGACTATTTTTTAAAGGTCTTTCAGCAAACTGAGCATGCATATAGGATCACCCTGCTTTTGTGACATCTTGTGACTTCTCTACACATTTTTTAAGAGTTCTGCGGAACCTGGTATGCCTGCATGTCACCCATGTCTTGTCTAATGTAACAATTTCTCCACAGACAGTGCACTGCGCGGAACTGCTGGTGTGGAGATGAGGAGGGGTTTTATGAGGCGATGCCAGTGACCGTGCCTATGTTCTTCCTCTCAAACGCAGGCATCTCTTAGTGCCATGACTCACACATTTTATTTTTATAGATTTATTTCACCTACACAGCATCTTTCTCCTCAGTTGGGGCCCAGATTGGGTTCACATCATCCCCTTCTACTCAATTTTGTCCTCACATCAACCTTGGGAAGTAGTGACTGGCCCAAGGTCACACAGCAAGTTTTCTAGGTTGAGTGGAGATCTGAACCTGGGTCTCCCAAATCGTAGTGCGGGACTCTGACCGCTACACACATCTGAAGTGGGATTCTCTGTCTTTATACTCTCCGTTCTGGCAAATTCGTCAGCTTCTGGTTGAACTCTTGCTACTGTGCTTGGGTGGCAACCCAACTAGTTCCAGTGTTTGGTTAGAATTCAGGGGTAGTCAAACTGCGGCCCTCCAGATGTCCATGGACTACAATTCCCAGGAGCCCCCTGCCAGCGCTCGCTGGCAGGGGGCTCCTGGGAATTGTAGTCCATGGACATCTGGAGGGCCGCAGTTTGACTACCCCTGGGTTAGATGGTTTCCTCCTCAAAATGGCTCACCACATCATTCTCTCTGTCTTCATTTTATCCTCACAACATTTTATCCCGTGAAAAGGGTTAGGCTGAGAGAAGAGCCGCTGGCCCAAGAGCCACCTAGAAAGCTTCCACAGCAAAGCAGAAACCCCGAGTAGCCGGCAACACAGTCAGGCCCAGCTCTCCTGCTCCTTTCCTCCTCCAACTACACAGGCTACTTGCGGAAAGGAAGCTGGGCCTGCCCAACACAAGTTCTGTTTTTGAACAGTTGGCCCAAAAGCAGTGACCAGAAATAAGCATCTCTCCCACTGAATGACTCCATGTCCTCCTCTCGCGTGGCCGAGTGCTTGGGGGTGGGGAGGCCTGGCTCTTTAACAGAGGCTTAATTAAGAAGTAGGTTGTGATTTACCTCAATGCCATGAAAAGCATCGCCTATTTCTATGCAGCAAGCCTCAATGAAAGGACAAGAGAGTTTTCTGGAGGCCTGCTGGCCACAGTTTCTCCTTTCCACTTAACAGGCACAACTAGGTCCGTTCTCTGGGGCTACCCCCACATACCTACTGCACTCTGGAACTGCAGCCCTTCAAAAGTTTGGAAAGTTCCTGCTCTCATGGCTTGCAGAAGGGGATGCGAGACACTCCAGGTTTTTTTTCTTTTTTTAGGGAGGGAGGGTTTCTGTTTCTTCTTTGGCTCCCCCAGTTGTAGCGCTGCCCTATGAGAGTCCTTTTTAAAGGAAAAAAACCTAGGGTGATCAAAAGTCTAATTAAGTTCTTGCTGCAACCAGGAAGTGCTCTAGAAGTGCAGGAAAAAGAACCCCTTTTCGCCCAGGGTTTGAATAACCTGACTGAACGAAACAGGACACTTGCTGGCTCGTTTCGCCCCTGGCCCCGCGGCAATTTCTCCCAGACCCATATTGGATGCTTGAAAATCCAGTCTGCCACATGTTCTCCTACCCGTCGCAATGAATGGCCCAGCAGCATCCATGTCCTCATTTCATCCTGCCCCCAAAGAGGGCCCCGCCCCCGGTTGGCCCCGCCACTTTGTTTTCTTCTCCTTTCCTAGAGCTTGTAACATGACTCACCTGCTGGACTTCGCCCTTTTGTGTCTGCGATGCGCGCTGCCAGCGACGCGGACGCCTGGAACCAGAGACGGCCGAGGGAGGGAGCAGAGGAAGAAGAGTAAAAAATAAAGCGCCGTAAAAGCTGCCGTGCTCTGCCAACTAACTCGGGGGCGCTTCCCGCAGAAGGCCTTGCAAGAGCGGGTCGTCAGAAGCATGCTGATAGCAACAGTCGTGCCTGCGGGATGAATGAAGCCCCGAGAGCACCTCGGCACGGGCACTTTTGCAGAGGAGTTGGGCTCGAACTCGCGCGCTTCCAGAAAATCAAGGTTTAAAAATGCGCGCCGAGAGGCCTTACCGCTCTGTAAGAAACGGATCCCGCTGCCCGCACCCGGCTGAAATGCATGGGCGGGATCTCTTTTACACCTAAGCGGACTTGGTTTAATTCGGTTTAGCCTCGTCTTCCTCCTCCAGTCATCTTGAAAGCCAACATTGCCCTCTGCTGGTGAATTGGTAGTAAGGCTCTTGTGATAAGGCTCCAAGGGAGCTGCGGTATTTCAAGAACAAAATTTGAGTCCAATAGCACCTTTAAGACCAACAAAGTTTTATTTCAAGAGTTCACAAGTCTTAAACCGTACATCTAAGTCCTATGAATGGGGCTTTGACTCCCAAAAGGTTACACCTCCTAAAAGGTTGTTGGCCTCTAAAGTGCTAATAGTCTATAATTTAACTGTTGTACTTCAGAGCGTTACCTGAAACAAAAACATAACAAGATTAGCTTCAAAGCCCTTTCCTAAGAAAGGGTCTTGAAAAGGTCCCTTCCCCTGGCCAGGCAGCTTAAAGTAGCTTTGGGTGGCACCTCCCAGGCTGATCAAGGGGGGCAGGTGGGGGCTGGGCAGTCATTAGCAGGCAGTCAGCGTGCCGGGAGGCCCTCATTAGCAGGCCCTCCACCACAACCCTTTTCCCAGGGCCCTCTCTCCTTACCTGCTGCTGGTTCCTGTGCCTTATTTGTGTAGATATGTTTGTTAGTTGCTTTAGGACCATGGTGAAAAGTGGTTCACATATCCTGCAGATTCTATAAAGATGAATATTGTGTCTGTTAACTAAATCAGTAGTCCCCAACCTGCGGGCCGTGAAGGCCATGGCGCTGGGCCGCGGCTCCCTCTCCCCCCACCCCCGCAGTAAAAAACTTCCCAGGCCGCAAGCTTGCGGCCCAGGAAGCTTCTTACTGCTGGAGGGCAGGGAGAGGGAATCAGAGCCGGGCCGCACATGCGGGCGCGGCCCGTGGGCACGGCCCGATGCGCAGGCGTGGCCCGCGCGGGCGCGGCCCAATGCCCTGCCAGTCCCCAGCCTCAGAAAGGTTGGGGACCACTGAACTAAATTATGCCTCCTCCCCAGGTTCTGTACTCACAGGTAACCCACATTAGAACTCTTTGAGAAGTCTAGCCTGGGTTAACCAAAGAGGTAAGCACTCACAAAAGCTACACATTTTGTTGGTTTTAAAGGTGCTTTGGCCTTTTCTACTGGGATGTGAATGTACAACATAATTATTTCTGGTTAACAGAATATGTATTCTATACACACACACACACACACAGAATTGTATATTTACAGATCCCGCAGGCTGTTAGAGCTCATCTCTGAGGATTTACGGTGGCACTAAATATCCACCTGTCTCCATCGTTTATGCAGTCTTGTGAGACCAGAAATATTCAGGTAAGAACAGGATATCACCTGGACAGACAGAATGCACACGTTGATGAGCAACTGAGATGCATTAAGAGAACATGAAATAGTATGAGCTGTAGGTGCAGATTCTTGCCTAGTAGACCTGATTGACGACAAACCCTTTGCTTTTACCACATGCGATTTAGAACTTCAAAAGAAATAATCCTCATTTTGTGAATGTTGTTCCATTTTTTGTCAGAGAGATCGTGAACATTTTTCCACAGAAAATCATCATCCAAGTATTTTGCTGCAATATTACTGCCTCTCTGGAATTTAACACTCTTTATTAGTGGTCAAGAAAAGAATGTAGTGACGCAGTATACCATTTCTAGAGGGAAATGACAATTTGCGCACAAGGAATGGATCCTGAGTTGACAAACCAACCATTGGGCTGTTTATTCCTGCTTCTAGGCTGGTTACCAGGATGGCAAGACCACCCCGCTCCCCATCACCTCTCAGTTGTATTTTTCTCTTATCCTGCCACCAAGGAGCTCAAGGCACCATATACAGTTCTGCCCCCTCCTTCATTTCACTCGCACAAGTATTCAAGAGGTAGGTTATGCTCAAAGAGACTAATTAAACTAAGATCATCCAGTGAGATTCATGGCTGAGTGGAAACTGGAACGCCGGTCTCTACCTATGGCTTGCACTAAGCTCCCACTAGGTCCTCTGGGGGGGGGGGGGGAGAGAGAAGCCTGATCCCAATTTATCGATTGCTGCAGCTACCTCAATGTAGCACTTGAATATTTTGACATCTCTTTTTCTGGATTAGTCCACTGTTTTGTTTTCCTTTGTGTTACATGGGTTATCCATTCACCTGAGTGACAGACATTCAAGCAGAGCTGGAGGCAGAAGGAATGAAATATTTCTCTTGCCTCTGAACATATGGAGTCGCTTTATACCAAGTCAGACCATCAGTCCATTGGACTCCAAAATGTCCACTCTGGCTTCCTCAGGTTCTCACAGAAAGGTGTTTCCCAACTCCTGTTACATGTGCCCATCTAACCAGAGATGCCTTGGGCCATCTACATGCAAAGGTATGCTGAGCGACGTTAATCTTTCCCACTCAGAAAGTCTGGGACTACTTGAGAATGCATCAAAAACAACACTTTGAGACCAAGTCTGTAATTTAATTTTTAATTTTTTTTCTTAAAGATGACTTTCCAATTTACATTAAGACAGTTCTAACAAATTCATTCCTTGTTCACAAAAGAGAAATTATATTAAATAATTTCTGCCAATAAATAACATTTTTTTCACCATTCTTCTTTAAACATAACTAAAAAAAAAAAAAAAAGAGCAAGAAAAAATAAAGGAGGCAGTCTCCAGGCAATGGGCAAACAATACTTCAGAACCAAGAACCTCAGGTCCTCACCACGCAATCCCAGGGCTTGCAATTCGACCTCGGATGGGATGAGCAAAGATGTTGTGATGCCCCAAGTAGGGAGAATCTGGCTAGTTCAGGTCACTCAGGGATGGGGCGGGTGCTCTGTGGCAGCCTGGGACGGCCCCACAGTAAAAAAGGTTCTCTGGAAGGGGTGAAAGTACCTTTCTTCCTGAAGCCTGGAAGACCCATTGTGGACTCCCCTCCTTGTTACATGCACCTTGCTTTTAACATGCAAGATCAAATTTTTAAAAATTAATCATCGTATTAGGCTGCTTCAGAGCAACCCCACAGAGAGGGGCAGTGCGCACTGTGTTTAATACTCTGGAGTCCTGTGGGCTAGTTGGGGGGGATTTCTTGGCTTTTTAGTTTTTATTTGCAGCTCTTGTTGCTTGAAAAGATTGTTCCTGGATTGGATGAATGGAACAAAACGGAGGAGAATGGAGGTGGGCGGGAAGAGAAATGGAGACAAGATCCCTTCATAGCTCTCAGAATCACAGGGGTTTTTCAGAAAGGGGGGGTATCCCGAGTACATTTCCAATACGTCTACGTTGGGAAAGAGAAGGCAATATATATACACACACATACACATAAACGCCACTCCCCAATCCAGTGCTGTTTTCAACCGCCCCTTTCTGCTCTATAGCTATAATAAAAGAAAGGAGTCACTGGAAGCTGCAGCATTTTAATTAGATTAATAGCTATACGTTTGGACGGTATCTCAACAGCCCCTCTCCCCCTAAGAGATCTAGAGCAGGGGTAGTCAAACTGCGGCCCTCCAGATGTCCATGGACTCCAATTCCCATGAGCCCCTGCCAGCGAACACTGGCAGGGGCTCCTGGGAATTGGAGTCCATGGACATCTGGAGGGCCGCAGTTTGACTACCCCTGATCTAGAGTAATTGAAGGTTCACGTGCTCCCTTTCTGCACCTCCCACTCCCATCTTAATCATGGTTAACCAGTTGGCACCAACCTCTGCTATGGTTAACACTAACCAGGGTTGCCTCATCACCAGTATCAAACTTAGGTTTAAAATCCTGATTAAGAGTACCTAGTTAAGAGGTCAAGAAATATTGCATTGGCACCGGGCCTTAGAGAAGCTAGCCATCACTGTTATGCTCCCTCAAGTCAAAAGCAGGGGGGGAAAGGAAGCAGGAGCCCCCCGCCTTCCACTCCTTAATACTGGAAGCTGGTTTCAGTGATGTATTTCCAACTCCCATTTACTTACATGGCAATTACAGGGCAGGAGACTAAGAACTGGACCTTGGACAGTGAAGGTGGGTGACAGTGTGTTGCTGCTTGAGACCAAGGACTACCCCCTTTTCCTCTTTTCAGAGTGCCTGGGATTTAAACGAACTCTCTCGCTGGAAACAGGAAGTCAGTTCAGAGTGTTACAGGAATGAACATTAGCAAACCAGGGGGTAATTAACACCCACTCTCCCCTCAACTGTGTGCCACTGCTGCTCAACCCCGCACAAACACTGCATGCTGTGCCAAGGAAACGGGTCCTCAATGCCAGCGTTCCCTTGGCAACCACAGCCAAGGTCTGGCCTGACAGCAAGTTAGTTGCATGCGACTGAATGTGGAACCACGGAATACTGTTTTGCCAGCATGCCGGAATTACACTGAAATGAAAGGGCCAAGGACTCCTGTCTGAGGATGTGAGGACTCTCCCTCCTTTCCTGACCCTCAACAAAACTGTTAGCTGTTTTGAGAAGCTGCCCTGCTGATACTGAGACAATTCTAGACATTTGGCCTCCTCAACACGACTGGGAGGCATTCAGCTCTGCTTATTTCAGGAGCAATCATGTCTCCTTTACCTTGGCAAGCAGCTACGAACCAAGCGGTCTGTGAACCTTCTTTGTGGGAACGGGAGATTCCACATGGATGAATAATTCTGGATGCATAGCACTCCAACCAGAAGATGGTTCAGAACTTTGCTAGATATGCACAGCAGCACAAATGCTTTAAAGACCAGTTTTTTTTCTGCCAAGAAAAGGCAGCCAAGGCATGGGAGATGAAAGAGAGAGGAAATAACTAAACTGAAAGTGTGGCATTTCAGGGCTCAAATATCTCTCCTTACTAGTTTTCAATCCATGTGCAAAGTTATTACAGTTGCATTTGATAAATAAACGAGGGCATGTAAGTCAGTGCCAAGAATTAAGCTTCTGGGGCAGAGGTGGTCAAACTGTGGCTCTCCAGATGTTCATGGACATCTGGAGAGCCACCATTTGGCTACTCCTGTTCTAGGGTGATCAACAGAGGGAATATCTCAACAGAACCATCCTCAGTGCAAGAGCAAAGGAAGATTCCATTACCCCATTACATGGGCAGAATGCACATAGCAGTGGTGACACAATGCTATGGCCCCAGCAGTTGCTTGTACATGGCTCTCTGGTGTGCATGTACAGGCAGAATTTACCCAAGTGATTGATTGCCCTCACCTTCAGGCAGTCCAGTGTCTGCATTTATGTAAACATGCAAGAAAGCACAACATGGATGGAATTTACACATTGCTGGGAGGTATGTTGAAAATGGTGGGGGAATGGCAGCAATTGTGTTTTCTTGAGTACACACCAAAAGGGGTGTTAAGTTCCCCCACTTGATGTGTGCATAGCTCTGAGAGCTACAAACTGCAGGGGATTCTCTAGCTGATGTCAAATCATCTGCTCTACATCAATTAGCAAGCATGAACAGAGCTTCCAGAAAAACACATGATCACACTGTTTGGGTGTTGTTTTTAAAGGACAGCAAGAGGGTTCCACCCTTCCAATGTAGATAAAGCCAGCCAATTTCACAATTATGGAAAAAAATTAATAGGGAAATCCTTAGAGCAAGAGAGAGGGAGGGAGGGGAGGGGGGAGAGAGAGAGGGAGAGAGAGAGAGAGAGCGCAATGAAGAGGTTTTCCTTTTCTTTTGGAGAACAGCCCAGAGACTCCTGATTGTCCTTTTTTTTTTGCTTTTGCCATTAAGTTATAAGAGGCTGGAAGTATGAACTGTCTATGGAAGACTGATTCAAACACACCACAACCAGACCCAGGAGGGACCTATGGTTGAACTGAGGTAACTCCAGCAGGAGGGAATCTGCACCTCTTTTCCAAAGAGTGATCACATTTGGATTATTTTAAAACAAAACAGCACACCGGGGCCTGGTTTCTGTCACAGTCAGAATAATGAAAACTAACCAGGGCTTATAACTTCACATGGGGACCCCAGCTTCAAAGCATGACACATCTGTTCAGTGGCTGTTCTTTGGCACTTTAAAATACAATTCCCCTGCCTGCAACTCTCGACTCCGAACAGTTTTCCTTCAAAAAATTAATTCTTGAGGCACCAGCTGCTGGACAATCTCTACTGCGACTCTAAACATCCCACCTTCCTCATTGAGCAGAGGTGACCTGCCTTTTGTTGTTGCCCAGCAGCCATTTTGAAGGTACCTCTCTCTTTATGGCAGGACTGATGTGGGCTGCAGGGATGGGGAGAGGAGAAGATGAAAAGGTTCCTGGAATCCATTAACTGCAGGCTTCTGTTGGTTATGAAATGTGAAAAATGCTACGGGGGCACTAACAGGTTCTGAAATGATGTGGTAGGGCAAAGTTTAGGTTGGTCATACTAGCCAGCATCTGTCCTGGTTGGAGAATTAAAAAAAAAAAAAAGAAGTATCGTGCTATGTTGGCCAAAATTGGCACGTACAAATATAGTGGCAATAACAATGAATTTGGGTATGATTTGTAGAAACTACTACAGAGTATGTACTCTGGGAATCACAGACTCAGATGATTCTGACACCATTAAGAGCATGCCAGAACAAACCAGATGGAATAATGCACAGCTTTCCATTTTGTTTAATACAAATTGGTTACAAAGGTTGCCCCTGTGCAGTTCCTCACTATTCTGTCCAAAGAAAACAGGAGCACTCCTCACCTCTCTTCTCACTTTGGCCCTCACACTTTCTTCCTGAGATACCCACCCAGCTTGCTGGGTGTGCTACTTGCTCCTAGCTGAGGAAACGTACTGCCCTCACATGGCACATCATCCCCCACCACTCTTTAGGGACCCCACAGTAATTTTTTCCCTCGTGTATTGTAAAAACCTAGCAATGGGTTTACAATATTAAGCAAGGAACAAGACTTAATGTGTTAAACCACCTTTCCATGACATTTTGAGAAAAAACGTAAATGATACACCACCCAAAAGACTTCTGGGCTTTGAGGGGAAAGGCGGGCTTGCATGCAAACCTGGAAACTCAAGAGCAGCTTCACAGTTTACATGATCATTTTCTGTGTCGCAGCTATACTGGTGTTCCCAACCACAGTCACAAATTGTGATGGGCATCCCGCTACATACAATGGATGCAAGGTGCATTCTGTATTGCTATGTGAAATTATCCTCATGCTGTTACTTTAGGAGCTTGGTGCGCTGAGAGGAAAAGAAATCTGTGGAGCCTCCCATCCCATAGCGTTAGCAGTCCCTTTCACTATACTGCTTGTGAACTCTTCAAGAGACAAGCCAAACTGCTAGGTCAGATCAATCTAGGAGAATAGGGTTGATTTTTAAAAAGTGGTATTGTGCAAAGCCAGACTTTTGAGCCAGCACAGGCAAAAATCTACAATCACTGGAAATTCGGTCTGAGGGTCAAATGGCTGACCCTTCTAATATCACATTTTAAGACTATGTTTTACTTCTGCCCCTTGAAGTTATCGGGAAGTTTATTGGTAGAAGACCAGCAAGAGACCTTTTCAGGAATGGTTCTCTGCCTTATATGGACTTCCCCCGGCCCAAATAATGGGCACCTATTAACAGCCTGATACCCACCCATTCTCATGGTGAATGCAGGATATCCCAAGGGTAGCATATGGGTGGTTTAGCTTAGACAAGGAAACAGTTTTGGTGCTGTGCAAAGCTTCATACAAAATAGGACTTTCTTCCTTCAGCTTGTGTTCCATCACAATGATTTCCTTCTAATGCAGTGAACTGAGACTACAGGAGACCCCCCTGAATGGACAAGCTGTAAGTCACAAAGAACTGAGAGCCCCAGCACAAAATAGTAGCTATTGTTATGCCGTCTGTGGGTAGGGCAAGAAGAGGAGGAGGCTCTTTCTGAACATATTAATCTTACAGAACTTCTCACATTCAGATGAGGACTCTGTGACAAACTGCAGTTGCTTTCATGCCAGAGAAGCTGACACCAATCCCACCAGTGTGACGCCAACTATGGTTACATGCCTTGAACCAAAGCTAGCAGCCAGCAGAGCGAACTCATTTTTCTAATATAATGAAGCCCCATTCAAAGCCCACCCACTAGTTTATTTTAAGAGATTCCCCTCCCCACCCCCGATTTCTGAAGGAAAAACAATGGAGACATGGGAGAGGGCAAGAGGAGAAGGGAGACTCTTTCCCACCCGTTCCTTTGCAGATTTCAACATTAGCCTCTGATTAAAAGTGTTCCAAGAAGCAGAGCATTTACCAATTGCCCTATACAACATGCCTTTAATAGAAATCAACTGCTGGAGCATCAGATGCAGTGAGAAGTAGAAGAAAAAAAACAGCAACAGCTGCAAGGAGAAAATGCCACTTTCAAATGAAAGATGCCACTTAAAAAAAGTCCACCAAGGCTACCTTAAGAACTCTTTCGACAAATCAGACACCAGAGTTGCCTTAGGCTGCTTTTTGTCCCCCACCCCCACCCCTACCGTCTCCTTCCCCTTTGTCAGGAATGGGCCACCGGTACAGAACAACACTTTATATATGCACTAGCATTTAGACCCATCCCTAAATTAAAAAAAAAAGATGACATAAAATTTAAAAAACTTACAAAATGGTCACCTCTCTTACAGAATGAATGTAAAGTGGATTATGGACGTGCCTCCAGGCTAAGTTGGTTTCACCCCCCCAACCCCCTTCCCCTTCATAATAAATAAATAAAATTCATTAAGTTTTGGATCCTTTCGTTTTGGATACAGACTGGGCGTTTTGAACCATTACTGGGCTTTCTTCCCCGTCCCGTTCTTGTCTGCAGAGTTTGTTGAGGTTAAGTTCACCGGGCCATCAGGGTGCTTTGAATCCTTGCGTGGTGGCATGCGCTCATTAATGCGGTCCAGGCCCCTGGCTTCTTCAAAGCTGCGGATCTTGTGCTGCGGCGAAAATCCACGGATGGCTAGAAAGGGTAGGAGGAAGAGGGGAAAAGAAGAGGAAGAGATGATGGAGGGAGCTGCTATGTTTGGCTACTGAACAATATTTGTAACATGCTGTTCTGCTGCTAAGCACAGCTGTGGCTATGGAGCATGTGTCTGACTTTGGATGCACAGACAGTGATGCTGAAGGCCAGGTGTTGCAAACTATGACCTCGTTTATAAAGCCAAGACTGGAGATGTATGTTGTTTTCCTCGAGTTCAGGACTACTTGTGCCATCTACCCTCATCCTATTCTGGTAAACAGGTTAGACAGGAAAATTGAACTTGATTGAAAAATCTGCAATACCTGTTTGCCCAGGAGTGAGAGTGGAGCAAAAGAAATGTGTGCATGCATGCCATGGAAAGACAGGCTCCTCTCAAACTGCTTTCAACCGTCTTAATGACATTAAAGCATCCTTATAGGCATTTGGTACTCCTAAGAGCTCTGGGATCTAATCTTGAGAGGAACTAGGAACAAGTCAGACATGTGCTCAATAATCTGAAACATTTGTGCAGTGAAACAGCAGCACACTTTTGAAAGCCGAAAAACATACAAAAACCGAAGTGAGAACTAAATAAAAACCACTTATTCTATGAAAACCACCACACACATACACACAAAACATCACAAAGAAAGGGAGAAATCTGTGGATCAGAAGAGACAGTATAATTTTTTTCCTCTTGCATGACCAGAAGTTGAGCATAGAAGAAGCTTAGGTGCAGCAGAGCCCATAACCCATTTGGTATAACTTGTTCTTTCCACCACTTCGGTGTCCAAGCACAACATCCCTTCTGCCAGACTGCTCCCTCAGAACCAAGAGGATTTTCACTGACTAATTATGTGGCCAAGTATACATTCTTCTAAAGGGTGTAATCTCCAGATACCATTGTACCCTGCCACATTTACCAAGCACTTGGTGTAAATAGACAGAACAATTTGTTAATCCCGCATTACATCTTTAGTAAACCCATGTTAAAGGAAAAGCAAAAGAGACAGCAAGAGACCAGGATAGATGTATTCTAGGTTTTGGACACAGACATTATTACTATCCGACTCTGAATGCCCTACATATCAGTGACAATTTTTGCAAGACAACCACCATTGCATAGATGCACAGTTTTAGCCACCTTAATATGGTGGGGGTCATTTTGATGGTACAGAAATTTCTGAGGCACTTTTCCAGTGCCTGCAGATAGCTGGCCATGCCAAAGCACCCAAGAACTGAAACTTGTGTGCTGCTTCTAGTATGGCAGCCACTGTTGAACCAGCCCTGATTCTGTTACAGTAATTCAGTGTTGCTTGAAATACCAAAGGATGGATCCAATCCCCTATATTAGTTCTGAAATGAACAAAAACCAGTGGGCAATTAAGATGCAATTAGGAGTGCCTCAGGATGTTCCTCCCCCAGCCCCTTTCTATAGCTCTTTGAGGCCTGCCACACTTTTGTTTCTCAACAGGACAAGCAAAGACTGTGGCAGTAGAGGTAAAAATAGTGCAGGAAACATTTATATGCTAACTTGACTGAATTCCCAAGAGATGGCTTGGGTGCCTGTATCCCCTTCCCCCTTAAGTTCCTTTCCACTTCTGGTAATGCAAGACTTAAAAAACTCTCATACTGCTGATAATAAAAGCTCCTAGAAAAAAATAATAAACACACAAACCATCAAGGCTCTCATGAGATTCTAACCATACCTTCCCGTGCCTCTACTGCTTCTACTGTGGCTGTAATACAGAAGGAACAGTGGCATGCAAAAATGAAGACAGAAAAAGAGTGATTACTGTGGTTGCTTGAGATCTAGAACCCTCCCAGGCCCAACAGGAGAGGACTGCAATAAAGACCAGCTGGGTGGAGGAGGGTAGCAACTGAGGCAGAAAGGTGGAAGGAAGCCTTGGTTCTCTTAGTTGGGTGGGCAGCAAGCATTGTTTCATTGATACCAAGGAAAACAAAGTAGAGCTGGGTTCTCAAGACCAAGGCTTCCAATATCAGAGATGGCTTCTTCCATAAGTACTTGGACCAAGAAGCAACATGCACCCATTTACTTATGCTCATGAGTTCAGCAATTTAGGAGAAGTGCCTGCCTTTGTGAAAAATAACCATAAATAAAATGGCAGTAAGCAGCCAAGCCCAAGACATTCCCCTATAACTGAATAAGAAGATGGCAGCACAGAATCTGCCTTCTCCACATCTCATGCCTGGACTCAGTGAAAGCAAACTAACACCACATTAAACCCATGTCCCAAAAGACCACTACTAGTATGCAACAACACCAGTATGATCAAATCCTTTCCTTCAGCCACCAAGGATAAGCTGCTACACTGTCACAGTAGGATTCCGAATAAGGCAAATAGATCAGGACAGCTCCCCCCCCCATCTTTGGAAACAGTTGATCTTTAACAGATCCTTCAGAGCAAATGCAAAATATTTGGGTTAATGTGTGTTTTAGTAGAGTGCCTTTTAATTAGCTTTGATGCTCTGTGATCTGTATCTTTGCACAGCGTGATTTCACAGTATGTGACCTAAAGTAAATTTAGGTGAGTTTTTTTTAAAGATCTGGTTAACTTTGATGGGCCATCCCAGGCATAAGCAAATTGCACCAGACATTTTGACATCAGCCTAAAATGGAACCTCCACCTCCAGAGAAAATATACTTCAGAAAAGCCAGTGTTTTTTGTATTACGCCATTGGCCTTATAACTTGTGTTGCTCAGCCACTTTGTGTGTCAAAAATGGGACATTCTGAAAGGATTCCACTTTACAGGACTGCAGTTGCTACTAACACAAAATAAGTGTGCAACTCATGCTAAAGCAAAGCACGGTTTTTGTGATCCATATCTCCAGACTGTACTGTTATCTGCTCCTGTGTCATAGCAGTGCCATTCAAAGTCAGGGCTCAGGATCCAGTGCTCTACAGAAAAACGCAAGAGAATCTTGTGGAACTTCAGAGACCGATTTATTAAAGCACAAGCTTTCATGGGCTAGCACTGAATGCAGGAAGAGAATTCTCAGTCGGCAGGATACACATATGCATAAAAAGTTATGAACAGTGGGTTCAAAGGCCATTGAATTGACTTGGTACACTACTTGGTCGTTACCCATCATAGTTGCTATAAATGTTCATTGTGTTTATCTTGCATACTTTTTGAGCTTTACACAGAAACAGGCTATACCTTTTGGATTTCATATCCTGCCATGTATATTATTTTCTACTGACAAAGAGGGCTGTGGCCCACGAAAGCATTTGCTTTAATAAATCCATTAGTCTAAGACTTCTTTCTGGTTTTGCTGGAACAGCTAACCCTCCAGAGTTTGCAACCATGAAGCAGGAGACTGAGGGTGAAGAGGCAATTATGTACTTAGTTCTGAAAAATCAGAGCTGCAGCTGTAACCCCACTGAATGTAATCAGAAGAATTCAGAGTAAACAATTCAGTTTATCTAGCAGGATCCAGCTGTGGATCACTCCAGTTTGCATAAGTACAGCAACGCTGTCACAAACCAGAAATAGTTTTAATCTGAGACAATAGTATCCTTTCTTGGGTAACCATGTTATTTGTTTAGCATCATATTCTACAGGATCTATACCTGCCATATTTCAGGGAAAAACACAAACTGGAGGGCAGCTTTGATACCAAACAGAGCTGGTATATCCAGACCCTTCAGTAATTGAGGTCATGCCTAAATTGTGTATCTGGTGCTACAAACATTTTCTGTTTGAGCTTCATCTCAGAACTGTGATACTTTTCAGTTTGCCAGAGTATAACTTAAGAGGTTTGATATTCTGGTTGCTGTGATTCTGGTGCAGCTGGATTACAACAGCAGCTTAATGTTTGGTGGACCATGTTTTTAAAGGTGGACACAGGATTAGGACATTATTCTAAGGAGAAAGAAGCCAGTCAGATTCCAATGTCCAAAACCCAAGTCAGCACAAAAGGTTTTTAGTATGCATAATTCCTCAGCACTGTGAACCTAGAAGTTTAAATTCCCACTCATCTATTAACTCCTTCATACAGCCTTGGGCCAAGGAGACCATCTTGTACCCGATCTGCAACACAGGAACATTTCTGATCTACCTCAAGCTATGAGACTATATGAGAGGCAATGCCTCTGCATAATGGAAGTACATAGAAATTGCAGCTATTCTAGGAACAGTAGGGCTTAGACATTATTATTTCGGCAGGAGATTATTCAGCTTATATTAGCTAAGAAGCTGTTACAAACACAAAAGGAGTGATATGAATGAAGGGAGGCAGTGAAACTGCAAGTGGGGCATAGGAATAAGGAGGAGTGATGCTTGGAAAAATATACAAGGCCACAGAATCCAGGAAATGAGGACAAAAACAGGGGAGCTATGGAGTTAAGAATAGGCTGGGGGATAAGGAAGGCTAAATTCATGCAGAAGATACAGCCTGTATGTATGATTAAGGACGAACCATGAGAAAGTCAAAGGACAGGGTGGTCTAGCTGGGTTTTTGCTTCCTTTATTAAAGCTGGAAGAGATCCGATACAATAACATTCTTAGTTGTAGGTTAATGAAGCTTCAGCGGAAGCTTTTGGGGATTGCTAGAAAGACAGAACCCTCACAAAACAATCATTTTAATACAATATCCCAAGTTGCTAGACAAGTATCCAGTCTCTTAAGCATATGGTTCTTTAAACCAGATCTACCACAAAGCTCAAGAAAGCAGGTGTAAAAGGCAGCTCTTAACACCTACATCTTCATCTGCTGATTTCCTATATTGTTTCCTATTAGCGAAAAAGTAATCAAGGCACTGTAAAATAAAGTATGCTCTTCTTGGCAAAAGGCAGCTCTTAATCTTAAAAAAAAAAGCCACTTCCTTGGACCACACAAGATTCTACTACAATATTGTCTTCTCACACACAGAGGAGAAATTTAATCAAGGATTCCAAGTCCCAGAGCAAACCTCTTTGTGGTATGCCAGGAAGACATCCAATACTGACAAGAAAGGAAATCTGGCTGATTCAATGCCAGGCTGAAAGGCTGGCAGCAGGAAAGGATTAAAACACTAGATTACAGGGCTTCCCTCTAGAGACACATGTTACTGTAACGCATTTCCTGACGTCCAGTCAGTCCCAGTTTCCTCGGAAGCTGGCCTACGTTCACTGCAAGGTTGATCAGTGCAAACCTCAACAGATTAACAGTATTTCTCCGATCCTTTTTAGAAATACATCCCTTATGACCATTTCCCCAATACTGCATCACTTCCTTGCACTTAAAAGGGTGTACAGAAGAGGACAACATTTGTATTTTCCATAGGACAAACAAGACTGTACAGTACATGCTAGGGCTTAAAATACCTGCAAACTATACAAAACCTCAACAATATTTCAAAGCACATCCAATTCTGAATGAAGTTTCACTGGAAAATATGAAGCCTGAGCAATTTGGATGGATTGGCGTGGCTTGATTGCTTGACCTTAGAAGTCATGAGGTCAAATACTAAAAGGAACCAAGAGGGTTCTTCTCTAAAAGACAGAAGAAATATGTAGATGATTTTAATTATGAGTTTCACTGAGTGGCTTTAATAGAGTCAGACACTTTACTGTATTATCTCATACTGTCTATGAGCATCATTTTGAATTAGAAAGTAAAATAGAAATTAAGTCTATGCCACTAAATATCAGCTAAGGAATGCTACTAAATAGTGGGGAAAACATCACAATATGTTAAATATCTCTATCAAACAGCTAGTAAATATTTGGTTTCAAGATTGCTAGAAAATTTTAGAGAGCAAATGCCTTTCAGCCTTAGTGCAGTTTCACCACATGGTTCTATTACTGCTTTCTTCATCAGGGAAGTTTACAGAAGACATAATGTACAAAGATGCCCTAAAAGTGCATCCTGCTGATATTCACATGCAAAGGCACATTCCACACTGTACAGCATGATGATTCACTGCATTACACGTTCTTCTAAAAAGACATATGTTCAGACACATCAGCTTTTGTATAATCCTCTGAGTTCCTTTGAGTTTAAGACAAGGTGATATTAAGAGAAAATGACCCCACAGTGAACAAGAAAGAGCAAAATCCCTGGTTGCTCATACCAGTAAGACAAGACTGACTTCTAGGGATCAAGTATCACTTGACCTCAGTGTAAAGAGCATTCCTAGGTTGCTGTGGTTTGCTTTCTTGAAGCGTCCTCCTTTCACCAGAGATGGGTGAAGGGCACACAACTTCTCGTGTCCCACAAGCTACTAGTTTAGCTGCAAATTTAAGAGGAAATGATCTGGACAGAAGCATTTCACTGTTCCTCACTGATGTCCAGATGCCCTGTTCTCCATTTTAGATGTCTTTTTTGTGCTTTTAAATGGTAAATGTATTGCCCATTTTGAATTAACAAGCTGCCTTATACTGACTCAGACTGAGTCTATCACCATCAAATTTGTCTACACTGACTGGCAGCAACCTGTACACAGGTTTTTCACATCACCTATTGCCTGATCAATTTAATTGGAAAACCTGCGATCTTCTGCATGTAGGGCGCATATTCTAACATCACTTGTGCTCATCTAGGCTCAACCGGCTTCTTCCATTCAATATAAGGTAACCTATGTCCCAAACCTGAAGAATACAAAAGAATGCTTTGCAACTAGAAACTGCTTCATAATTCAACAATTGGTATAGAATTTTAAGGGCTTATGAGGGCAACTCTGTACATTCAAAGAATGTGTGATTTTGGAAGGAAATGGTTGTGTGGGAACAGGGTGCATGAATGTAGAAATATTAGTTTCTGGGCTGCAGGATCCAATAGTGAAATGAAATAAAATGCAAGAGCAGCTTGAGCATGTTACATCTTCAACAGAGTTCCAGAGTAACTTAGCTGATAAACGTTCAGGAGAATAAATATAGAGTTCAAGTTGAAGGGTCAGCACAAATATTAATACTAAATACCTCCTCAGAAAGAGAATTTCAACCATTTCAGCTATTTCCACCTACTGAGGATTTCAATTTTAGCAGTGAGTACAGATTAATGTAGTACAAGAGAGAACAAAATAGCAGACTGATAGCATCCATGTGTGCCATTACATGGCAGGAGAAGTAAAAAAGGTAACTGATGTTAAAAGGGATGCAATATGAGGAGCTGGTACAAAGAACAGGCACCACCAGCAGATTTGTGACAATCTCTCTCCCAAGCAAAATCATCAGCTAGGATGACATTCTCCAAACATCTTGGACAAGATCCTCTCTCAAGTCCCCCTGACAAGTTTCTATTAAGAAATCTCAACTTCAGCCTGTATTCTCCATCCTTCAGTTCGTTCTCCCCTTTGAGATGAAGCCAAGAGGGCCCATGACATTATGTAGATATCTTAAGTGAAGCCTTTTTGTGTCATACACTGTGAAGGGAAGGAAAATGTGGCATGGGGAAATCTCAATTGAGTCTGCCTCCCATACCCCCGAAATCCCTTAAGGCATGTCACAGTCCCTCATCACACTCTTTGTTTTTCTATCTGAAACAAGAATATTGGAGGGAAAAGCATGGCTTTTCCGTACTCACCAGTCTGTAGAGTCTGCTTGCCCCCTGAAAGGACTCCTAGGGGAAGAGTCCCTGTAGGAGTCAGGCCTTTGAGAGTCAGCACACTCTCGCTTTCCTCTCTAAAAAAGGGAGAAAGGAATCAGTTAGTCCCAGAGAACAAACACACACATCATTTTAGGATACCTCTCCATATAACATTGCCTAGCATCTTATCCTTTTTAAACATCTTATCGGTGGCTGGAGATCAATTCTTCCATATCCCCCCCCCAGAGGTTTTGGTTAGGGGGGGTCTTTTAATTATTTTAAACTCACCACATTGCATCTTGGATTTTTGTATGGGTATTGTGTAATTTATATTGTTTTTAGGCGGATTTTATTGGGGTTTTATGTCTTGTAACCCGTCATGAGCCTTTTGGGAGTGGCAGGCTAAAAATTGAATGAATGAATGAATGAATGAATGAATGAATGAATGAATGAATGAATGAATAAATAAATAAATAATGTATACTCAAGAATCTGCTTGAACTAAAAAAACAACAACGCATGCAGCAGTTGTGTATGCAGACCTATGAGACATAAGGTACTCTCATCATGGAGTTGGGGACTGGCCGTAGCTCCTTATCAAATACGTTCTAGTTGAAACTTGGATTTGTTGTTGTGTAGGTGGAATAGTTTTTCAGCATCAGATCTGCTGAGAACTCAAAGGATGTTTTAAACAGCTATAGGTATTATTTATGCCCCTGATTATTGTAAGAGTTATTTATGGCAGAAATCTTAACACTTTGCATTTATGTAGTTCATTTCAAATGTTCGAGGCCCCCAATACAGGAGCTTGGAACCTTCCAAAATGTCTGTGGGTGTAAAGGAGAGGGAAGAGGTATGCCAATTTCCTCTTTCCATTGTAGATCTTTGGTTCTCGCCTTCAAGCTATATTGGGGGGAATCCCCATCTCTCAGGAACGGCATTTCAGGGGGTATCTGGGCTGCCAAAGGAGAGGGGAATAACCACCACTCCTCCTTTTGCCTATGCAAATTCTATGTAGGATCCAAGCCATCACCTCAATAATCTCCATAACCATACCATACGGAAGTCCAGGTTATTATTACAGTGCCAATGGGGGGTCAATACCAACAAAAAACAGTTTACCTAAGGCCACCCTGGCCCAATCAAAAGAGAGAAAGAGAGAGAGAAGCCAAGGCTCATGAATCTGAAACACCTCCCAACAACAGTACACTACACTGGAGAGAGGACTGTGCTATCAGCATCGGAGAACTGCAGATTTGGGGCTTCACTGGAGCACCAAGAACCTTACTGAGAAGATAGACACAATATCCAACAAATGGCTCTTATAACCTATCCATTAAATATTCACCAGTGTCACTAAATCAGCCTCTATACCAAAAACCATGACAAGCAGCAACTGTTACACCAGTTTCTTAAAAAAAGGGTCCAAAGGGGATCTAGGAAATTATAGGTTAGATAGCCTAACGCCTGTTCCAGGTAAATTAGTAGAAACTGTTATAAGCAGAATTAAGCATCTAAAGGAATGAAGCCTGCTTCTACAAAGGGAAGTTCTGCCTCACCAGCCTTTGGAAGTTCTTTTGATAAGCTTAAATGTATATAAGGGCAAAGCAGTAAAGACATTACATATATGGACTTCCATACATGGAGTTCAAAAGTTTTTGATTAGGTCCCTCACCAAAGACCCCTGAATAAAGTTAGCGGACACGGGATGTGAGCAGGTCCTCATAGATTAAAAGCTAGTTAAACAGAAAGCAGAGAGTAGGAAAAACAGACAGTTCTCACAATGGTGGGAAGTAACCAGTGGGATCCTATAAGAATCAGTATTGGGACCAATGGAATTGGGGAGTCAGCAGTATTGAGGCTGAGTTTGCAGATGATACCAAATTATTCAGGATGGTAAAGAACAAGGCAAATTGTGAACAGCTCCAGGAGCCTCTCTCTAAATTTAGTGGTCAGCAAAGTAGCAAATGTAAGGTGCTGCACACTGGAGCAAAAAAAAAAAAAAGCTAACTTTAAAAACATGCTGTTAAGGGTACAAACTGGTAGAGACAGAGAAGGAAAGAGATTGTGAAGTTGTAGTGGATAATTTGATGAAAATGTTGACTCGCTGTGCTGCAATAGTAAAAATGGCAAATTATATGGTGATTATTAGGAAAGGGACTGAAAATAAACAGTCAATATTGTAATATCTCTGTACAGATCTACATTCAGTCTCATTTTAGTGCTGTGTACAGTTCTAGTCCCCACATCTCAAAAAAGATACTGCACAGCTGGAAAAGGTGCAAAAGAAGGCAACCAAGATGATTAAGAAACGTCTTTGCTAGGAGGAAAGGCTAAAGATTCTGAGGCTTTTCAGTTTAGACAAACAAAAATAATTACTTCCTGTCTCAACAGGTAGTTACATTGTACATTTCACTGCTGACTGATGAAGTGAGGGTCAGTAGCAAAGACAGCTTTAAAAGAAGATTAGACATATTAATGGAAGACAAGTCCAAACATGTCTACCAGGTATGATGACCATAGGGAATCTCCCTAGCTAACCTCTGAAACTGGTGCTAGGAGGCAACATCAATAGTCGACCTTGGCCTTATTGCCCTGTTTGCTGACCCTTCCTGGGCAACTGGTTAGCTACTGTGTGAAACAGGATTCTAAGCTAGACAGACTACTGGTGTGATCCAGCAGTGCTCTTCTGTTCTGAAGTGTAGCACATCGTGATTTGATTTGAGAGGACCATCCCTTAACAACGTATGAGTACTTATACTCATTCAATAACTTTTAAAATGTTATAGCTCTGTTGATGTGATAGCTGCTTTTATGTGAGCTCACATATCCCATGCCATAGTTGCAATGGAGCTCAACTGTGAATCACGTGGGCAAGGGCTGATTGTGGGGAGCACTGCCAAGGATCAGGCACACTACATTGCACGGAGTTTGTGAGATGCTGGTTTTGAAACATGCTGTGAGATTATCTCATGGAAAAAGTGTTCCCACCACAAAGTTGAAGTGTATGAAAGGTCCATCTATTAGCAAGCTACTTGGAAGACCACAGTGAACTTTTCATGAGATATAGATGTTGGGTCAAATGGAACATGTGCAAATGTAAGACTTTTAATCACTCCTCTCTCCACATAACTTAATATGGGAATTTATTGAATAGCTGTTGATTAATGTTACTTATCTTTACTGGAACAAGTGGTTCAAGCTGACAGTAAGATGCTACTTTCCCCTCTTTCTCTACTCAAGGAATAGCAAACTTACCGAAGAACTGAGAAGACACGTGCCATCTTCCCAATGGCCCTGATCTTATTCCTGATGATTTCCTTACGGACAGTTGTGCCTCCTTAGGAAAGAAAAATCAAAAGCTTTTAAAAGGACAGGGTGGGAAATGTTTACAAGGCTCAGGCGATGCCCATATGAAGCATCTGTTTGGCTCTAGGAAAAAGAAATCAGATTACAAATTTACAGCTAAATTCCATCAGTCACAGTCATGGAAGGGAAATGATCGGAATGGAAGGGGAAGCAGGTGACAGACAGAATGACACACAGATGAGAAGTCTAAAAAGAAAAACAGAGAACCGCTAAAGGTAGTAAGACAAGTATTGATCCGAGGGGCAGACCTTTCTGCCATCCAAAAATGGGTTTGACCACGTTACACATGGGATGTAACATGAACAGCCATACAGACACAGTTTGGCAAGGCAAGAACACAGTGACAAGACCAAGTGAGGTGAATACATCAGGATGCTGGGCTGTGCTTGCAGAAGGGAGAGCAATCACACAAGCACCACCTTTGGCACAGACACAGACAAAGGAATGGCTGGAACCTTACAGCTTTGCTTTGATCCTCATTCAATACAGTGTGCTAGGGATAAGAACGCTCCCTTTTACTACACAGACCACACATGGACAGAAAAGCATGGAGGTTTTTGGAGCTCAACTGTGAACTGAACGACAAATACATCTCCTCTCAGCAGAGACTTTAAAAAATGACCCGACTACGCAATAAAAACAGGACAAGCCAAACTTGGAGATCTGACATGCACCGATGGATCAGCCATGCAGAAGGTGGCTGCATTCAAAAGTCAAAGAGGAATGTGACCCCCATCGTTCAGGTTCCTGGTGGAACACAATAGGGTTAAAAAAAAATAACCAAAACGCACCACGCTTATGTTAAAACTGAAGGGGGGAGAAGGAGGGAATGGCGGTATTGTCCAACTAGTCAGCTATTCAAAATCCACTCCAAGGGAATCTGGTGGCACAGGCAGTGAGAATTAAGCTTTTAGCAAATTCTAGCTGGGTACCTTTCGGATAGCTTGAAATGTAGTTATCTTCAGGGAGAAGAGACACCAAGTAACAAGGAGATGAAGATAGAGATAGAAGAAACAAATTTAATTTTCATGGGTGGGAAGGGAAGAATAAAAATTAAAAAAAAATGCCATGGGACAAGCGGGTTCCATCTGGACCATCACTGGTTCTCTTCGCATTTTCACTTGCCTAATTCCTATCTGAACACCAGAGCAATTCTCCTTCTGCCTCCCTGCTACATCATGTAAAGATTACACAAAGAGCATGGAGAGGGCAATCCAAAGAGTGAGCCTTAAAGCATCAATCTGCAGCAGTGCAAGGCACCAACATTTCTGCCACCAATTAACAGTGTTCAAAGCAGACAACAGTGAAAACTGCCCTAAAATAGCTGCTCCTAAAATAGCTGCCCTAAAATAGCTGTTCACAAGGAACTCTGTTACCATCCTTTGCACACTTACTGGTTTATCAAAAAATTACACACACCCAATAGCTTTTCAGGGACAGAACAATACATGGCAAACCCATGGCACTCCTGTTCAATGTTTTTATGCCCTTCACAACTGGATTTAGTCAAAACTGGTTGTGCAGCTTCTTTAAATGCCTGAAGCTGGGGAATCCAAACAACCCTTGCAACGGACAGGTACATTCGGTTGTGATTGGTGTGGGTACCTACTGGATAGCAACCTTGCTGCATACATACATCCCAAAGCCTGGAACATTTCAGAAACTGATTTCTTTGAGTATGTGTCAGATTGTGCACAGTTACTTATGCATGCATAGTAAAAAGTACAGCTTCCTATACCAGTTAAATTGATTAAACCAGGAATTGCTTACTAGCTGGTCTAGCCAATTTCAAAGCTCCAGTGATATGCATTGAGGCTTAAGGAGCAGCTACAATGACAAATTTGGAACATGAAATAAAGACTAACCTGGTCTTCCTTTTTCGCGCAGTACAGATCAATTTACCTAATCATGGGTCAAGGCTATTGTCACAGTAATGTGTGCATGTTTGGGGAGTGAAGTTGCTCTTGTTTCTCCAGAGAAATAATAACCTCTCAACAGCCAAAGACAGTGAGCTTAAATTATGAATGAAAAAAGATGGCAACAAAAGTATGCTAAAGACCAGGCTACATATCCAGTATAGAATATCAGTCTCTCTGGATTTGCCTGAATGCCCTCTGCACCCAGCCCAACCTGAAAATGAAGAAGTTTGGTTACCTTCCAATGTTTCATCTCCATCTGAAATCAGCTCATCGTCAGAGCAGATGTTGAGGATGTTAACCAGCATCTCTGTAACTGCAGGAAGCAGTGAGAAGAACAGGAAAAAGGATTAGAAAAAAAACTGAGGGGAAAAAATGTAAGTGTCTCTGTATAAATCTGTATAAATAAAGCCAGAAGGACTCAAATCCTACACACAAATAAAACTTTCAAACGAATGCTAGAACAGCCTCCTAGTTCTTATACTCAATAGAAAGGACAGGTAATTGCATATATGCATCTTTATACATATTCAACGCAACACAATACAAGCTGATTGTTCTTCTGATAGTGAAAGACAAAGTTTGATTCAAGTCAGAGATCAGCTTTGGTGGCTACTGAAGATGGTCTCTCATTAAATCCCTCTACCCTACTATACCAATAAGCACAGTTCCACAGTCCATCTGCCACCTTTACTAAATGGAGATCCACAAGCACCTGTCATTTCTAACACTGAAATTATGTCCCAAGGAAATATATATAGAAATCTAACAATAAATAATCTACATTAAATATGATTTAGATAAACTGGTTTTGTATAACAATTTAGGATGGTTAAAGGATACAAACATGACAGGAATTTACAAGTTTCTGACAAGAATGGAGAGCCAGTAAGCAAAGAGGAAGGAGAACAAAAGCAGTGAAAGTCAGCAGAAAGGAAAAGTACAAGTGTCTGGGATTTTGGAGAAGAGCACCACAGAGACATGTTTTTTTTTTCTCCTGCAACAGTAATAGGTAGCAAATTCCTGGTTTTTTTCCATCCTACAGACACAGCAGAGAATCCCTGAAGGCCAAATTTTATTTAATGTTCTTTGGCTTCAGGAGTGGATGAGCCCACAGAATTCAGAAATACTTTAGGGCAACAATATGCAGTAATATTGTCCAGGGAGTGGGGATGAATCGTTTTTTCCGAATGTATTCAGTAACTGCTTTTGTCTCCCAAACTTTTAGTGACTTCTCCCTCTTACCCTTTTCCCCTACGAAAGGCAAAGACCATGTGAAAACATCCATGAAATTTGGAAGCCAGTAAGGGTGTGGAGAACAGTTGAACTGCCTGATGTTCATGACATTGTTTTCATATTTCAGCACAGCAGCTAAAATGAAACAAAAGATAAACGTTACAAGCATGCTAACCCTGTCTCTGCTCCTCAGGTTTGTCTGGCCCTGAAAATTCAGTGCTGCCACAATGTAAAGTAGTCCTTACTATACCTATATTAGGAAAGTTGCATGCTGCCTCACCAGAGGCCTGTTCAAGGCACCTGACAAGATTCAAGGTTTTGGTATTAACCTTTAAGGCCATCCGCAGCTTGGGCACTGCTTACTTGAGGGATCGTTTGTCTCTACAGGTGTAAATCTGCTTGTGGTTCCTGGCCCCAGAGAAGTATGTCTGGCCTGGACCAGGGCCAGGGCTTTTTTGGTCCTGGCCCCAACCTGATGGAATGAGCTCCCAGAAGAGCTGAGGGCCATGACTGAACTGTTTCAGTTCTACAGGGCCTACAAAACAGAGCTCTTCTGCCAGGTCTTTGGTTGAGGCTGGGTTTCAGGAACAATTGGAGCTCCTCCTCTGGCCAACCCTATACCATTCTGCATACCTATACCCTGTGATGATTGACTGTAGTTCAGGGAGGATTGGGGATTATGCTGCCTTTTGTGAGGT
Source organism: Paroedura picta (assembly GCF_049243985.1). Taxonomy (NCBI): domain Eukaryota; kingdom Metazoa; phylum Chordata; class Lepidosauria; order Squamata; family Gekkonidae; genus Paroedura; species Paroedura picta. The sequence goes on from NC_135380.1 coordinate 20,915,066, forward strand.
TTTTATGATATTAGGGGATCTGTGATTGATTTTATTGGGTTTTTAATCTGTTTTTGTGCAACCCGCAACAAGTCCATGGAGAGTGGCAGTATATAAATCGAAGAAATAAATACATAAACAAACAAAAAAATCAATATTAAAAATCAGTCATTAAAAATAGCAGAAAACTATCACTGGTTTTTAAACAGATAAAACAGACCTAAAGGCTAAGAAGCAGACCATAAAACTGCTTTACAAATCTTAGTAAAAGCCTGAGGTAATGTGTTTTGCCCCAGCAACTAAAAGACAGTATGGTTAGATGCCACACCAGCTTTCATAGTGTGGGAATCCTAAAGGTGAGGTGCTATCACTGAAAAGATCCTACTGCTAACTGGACATCCTGAATAAAAGAAGCAAGGGTGACATCCATCTTCTCCCCAAAGAGAAACTCTCCATCTTGTAGGTAGCACAATAACTTGGCTTTTGGTCAAACACAGTTCCCAAAATATAAGCTCCACATGTAATCAATTCATATTCAATTATATACACTTAATTCTGCCAATCAAAAGGTTCTTACAATATGTACATTTCATCATGTTTCCTCATAACAACCACCTGAGCCTGAGAGATGGTGACTAGCGTACATGTCTGCCTGTTGCTCAGGAATGTCATAGTCCAAACAGAGGGTTGTGAAGATGCTGCTCAACTGGAACTAAGAGTGCTGGAATAAAGGCTGCTTCTCCTAAGGAAGCAGGGAGAAACTAAGGAAAGTCCCTTCTATTTCCCAAATCAGATCTAAAAGCATTTTTGGGGTGGAGAAGGTCAGAGAGGAAACAAGCTTTTTGCATCAGTCACCCAGGCTAGGAGAGAATTAGGGCCCAGCCAGATGAGAAAAACTGGCAAATAGAAAGGAGAGAAGAGAAAATAGAAAGGAAGAAGAGCAGATGGCCCCAGGAGATGAGCTTTATACCACCCCACGCCCACAATAGAATAAGGGTGGCTCTGCAAATCTGTTGGGGCCCAAAATCCCTGGGGGAAAAGACAGCCACATGTGTCGCTGTTTTAAGGAAGTAACATGTTATGACATGAGCAAAAGCTCAAGAAAAAAAAGCTCAAGAAAAAAGAAAGGATTATTAATAGTCCAGAACCAGCATCTAAAGTACTGAATCTAAGTCTTACCCTTGTTGTTATAGACATCTAGATAATTTGGTGCAGAAAAGATTGTGATTAGTGATGGAAAACCTGTCGTTTGACTCTTCCTGTACATTCGGTATCTGCAAAGAACAATGTAAGATAGGTAGATGATCCTTACATAATATACAACACAAAGTGGTTGAATGCATACAGTTACTGATAACCTACCCAGCATCCTGGGCTTCGTGCGCTCGGATCACAGATAACAAATTATTATTTTGCAAAAATTCACAAATCGCAGGGTAACTGAAAAAGAGTTAACACAACATTAAAGTTCTTTTCATCATCACCACTATTGAATCCCATCCTTTTGGGGGGCTCTGCATATACAAGGACACATCATGATTTACTCTCCCAGCACTATATGAGAAAGGGTAGGCTGAGGTACTGCGATTCTTATGATTGTGGGGAGCTGAACACAGTGCTCCCTGATCAAGACCCAATATTTTATTTATTTGTTGCATTTATGCACTGCACCCATGATCTATAGTCCATGGACTAGGGCAGGAGTGGCCAAACAGTGGCTCTCCAGATGCCCAAAGACCATAATTACCACGAGCTCATGCCAACAGGCCGATTCGGATGCTGCCGCACACAACCATGCACCACACTTTCTGCCCCGTTTGCGTGTGTGCACGGCAAAGCAAGATTACTATGGCCTGGAAAGAGATTTTTGTTAGCAGAAGCTGCTCAAAGACACTTGATCTCCCCTGCAATAAATGTCCTCCATTGCCTTCTTTCTATTTTCACCCTTAGTCTGCCAATATTCCCGGTATTCCTCCTCTTTCTTTCAGCTTATTTATTTATAGTCTGCCTATTCAAACTGGCAAAGCAGATTACACAGAGTATGTCAACACAAACAACAAGAAGAGACATCCAACAGACAATGCAGTAGGATGTTACTGATGTCATGTGACTCTACTTGCAGCTCTATTGGTCTCATGCTGCTGCCTCAGTGTTAAAGGTGGGACTTGAGGTCAGAAAAGCTCTAAACCAGTGGTCCCCAACCTGCGGGCCGCGGCCCGGCGCCGGGCCGCAAAGGCCATGGCACCGGGCCGCGGCTCCCTCTCCCCGCCCCGCCCCCGCAGTAAAAAACTTCCCAGGCCGCAAGCTTGCGGCCCGGGAAGCTTCTTACTGCGGGAGGCGGGGAGAGGGAATCAGGGCCGGGCCACGCCCGCTCGGCCCGATCCGCGGGCGCGGCCCGTGGGCGCGGCCTGATCCGCGGGCGCGGCCCGGGCGCGGCTCGGGTGCGGCCCGATCCGCGGGCGCGGCCCGCGGGCACGGCCCGATCTGCGGGCGTGACCCGCGCGGGCGCGGCCCGATGCCCTGCCGGTCCCCAGCCTCGGAAAGGTTGGGGACCACTGCTCTAAACCATATCACGCCACTTCCTCTCAAAAATTTTGAGACAATGGCTAGTATAAATTATGAGAACAATGACTGAGTATTACTAAGGAGTGCCAAGCATTTACAAAGTAAGCTGACATTCCAGTAGATCCATTTGATCCACCCATGGATCAAATTCCACATAAGAGTGGAATTCAAGCTACCATTTACCAACTTTCAAGTTTTAGTCTTCCCAAGTAAATTTGCTTTAACCATTCTACCATCCTGTACAAACTTCCAGGATCCTGTAAATAATTCAAGAGGCAATAAACAGCCTTTGAGGTCTTGCAATGTCTAGGAAGAAAAACCTATATGAAATTCAACAGTAACCTAAGATGTACTTTTCCGACAGAAACAGCCACAGGTCAAGCAAACGCTCACGAGATTGTTAAAAGCATTATTATACAACTGACTAGATATGGACAGGATACAACACAGCAGCTTGGACTTCACACTATTTTCGTTTTGTGAAAGTTCTTGCTTGCCCCTTTGAAACATTTCTCACCTGTAGAAATAGGAGCAACCTCGAACAGTGTTGTGGGTAAAATGTTCCAGCGTTTTCTCGTTGCCATAATCCTCTGATGGATCAGACCACAGCAGGTCACACATTGGACCGAAGGCTGGAGGCTCCTTAAACCTGTCTAACTAGAAGGCACACACACACCAAGATAATTGCATGCAAACCCCTGGGATTCTTTGTATCTTTATATTCAAAAGCTTTAAGGGACAAGCTGGAAAAGGGGCTTCGATTAATTGCTTCTCAGAATTTTCCTGCAGGAACGAAGGCACACAATCTAGAAATCTTGATCTTAAAACATTCCACATGCTACACACCACTGCTTCCATCAATATCATCACCTGAAACTCAGTAATATTCAGTTGCATTCATTGTGCTGTTGAGTTTTATACTAGTAGAATCAGTTCTTGACTGTGCTCTGTGTGTGTACACACTAACTATCCAGAAAAAAATACAATGTATTGTATGGCCATAATATAAAGCAACAGTGGTTGTCTGATAAAATAAAACAGAGAGAGATTCAACTTTGGCTATTAATGGTCCTCTGAAACTAATATTGATGGCTCTAAGGTTCTGGGAAAAGTAACAATGGCCAAAGGTTGTATGTATGGCTCTGGCTAGACACCTCCAATCTCCATTCATTTATACGATACTTCCAATAATGGATTTTTAAGAAGGGTAGCACCATCTTCCTTAAACAGTGTCACAACTGTTACAATGCTGACTTTAACAATAAGAAAACTGCAGAGTGGAAACGCACTGCATAGCGTACTAGTTCCTTAGACGGGCCTTCATAAAACTGGTACCAACATTTTGAAATTGGATTGGAATGAGACCAGCTAGGTCCACAGCTAAGGAAAGATGGACATGAAATCACATATTTCCATCCATCTGGAGAAGGTATATTGTGCATATGCAGCTACATTTCATACTGGAACTATGCAGGAAGGAAACCTTTGGTTTTGCTAACTGAAGCTTGGTTTCCTGCATGTTATGAGCACAAAATAGGTCCTTCAGAAAACTTTTTGCCTCTTTAATGCTAGTAATGGCCTAGTTTTAATTAACAAAAGCAAGTGAGGCTGAAGGGTTAAACACTCTCTTCTCTTCGTTTCCCATCCCAATCCAGATTGTGTCTGCTCATGCATACAATTTACCTTTTACCGACATGATATTTGCTACATCTTTTTTGAAAGTGAACCCACACAAAAGCTAAATTACCAGTGTTATCTATGTTAAAGGGGTGGGGGTTACAAAGGTGAGACTACTTACTTTCCTAATGTCATCTAGACACGTGATTTCTGGAGACAGTCCTCCATGTACGCACAGAAATTGCTGGTTCAAGAGGGCAGCAAGAGGAAGACAGTCAAATGTATCCATGCATGCATCATACACCCGCTCTGAGTACTTGATTCGACCTGCAGGAAGCAGAAATGAGAAAAAGGATGTGGCATCACAGACACTTACCCAGAGGGCCCAAATAACTGCACAGACATTTTTGACAAACATGGTGCAAGCACAAAAAGTTTCCAAGAAGCTGGAATCTATTTGTGGTGAAAGGCAGGTCAGAAATGTTTTATATGTTACAAAAATGAATAGAGCATCCCCCCAAAATACCCAGGTGTTGGCAAGTTTCATACATTTAATAATTTTCCACACAGACTTGCCTTGTTGAAGGACCCAGCACATCTGCTGCAGGACCCCCGTGCAGCGCAGGGGACATTAAAGTACAAAATGTGTATGTGCAGGGCACTGGTCAGACCTTTGGGGCCTCATTCATTCATTCGTTCAATTTATATACCACCCCTCATTATGATGTCTTGAGGTTGTTGCCTAGTGTGACTTGAGAGTGCATCCTTAAAAATTTACCCAATATTCCCCTGCAGCAGCAAACTGAATGGGAAAGTCATTGTTAGCGGGCAGCTTATTCTACCTACCATTCTGGCACCCTCTTACTAAAGGGTGCCTGATGAGCTACCAAGGAATAGTTTGAAAAACTGCCGCTAAGCTTCCTTGCAGAAAGCACTTACATATGGCAAGTCTCCGGAAACAGTTCTAAATTTCACAGGTCTCCTCTTGAAGCTAGATATGTATAATACATGTCGTGCTGCTTTGTCATGACTCATCTGATGTGGGTGTATGAGTATCTTTAAAATTGCTGTGAAAAGCAGCCCTTGCCAAAAGCTAAGCTAGCGGACATATGAAGAACATAAGCACTATTAAAAAGGAACAGGGAAATTGTTATTCTTTTCTTTTGCAGATCACAAGAATAAGAAAAGGGAAAGGGAAGAAACAACTAAGACTCTGAAAACAAAAAGACACTGACCAGTGTACAACCAAGGTTGGTGACCTTGCATCTTCCAAATTCTGCACTGTAATTTTATAAATGTATCACTGTTTCAGTATTAAACTTTTGAAAGAATGAAATTGGAATGTGGACTTATTTCCACAGCATTTGCGACAAGATGAGCTTCAAATTGTAGAATCTCTGGTACACATGAGGGCTATAATTTTGACTACTCCAGTCACAGGGCCAGGCCACAGCGTGGACAGAAAGAAGCCTAGGAGCAAAAAGGTACACAAGCCAAGCAGGCAATGGAAGAGTGAGAATATATCTAGGAAGTTCTCAAATAGGGGCAAGCTGGCCAACCTGCCAGCAGATTCTTCCTTCCTCCTTTTACAGGGCTACTACAAAGTGGAAGTGAGAGGGAAAGTTAAAATGGTCTCACAGATGAGCTGAGGGCTGGGGACCAATACCTGACTGTTGCAAGCATAGAGAACAGCAAGACTAAAGAGGTACAAGGCCAACATTGGATGCTTTTATGAAGAAATGAAAACTAAGAAGGGGAACAGGAGAGGTAGGGGATAGTCTTAAATGTAGAGACAACAGAATGAACTCAGTGAGCTAATGCAAAAATAATAATGAGACACAGCAACCTTACAGATTTGAAACAGACTGAAATGTGAAACAGGTCTTTCTTCTTACACTCTATCCACTCAATTTATAAGTTGGTAAATTTAAAGTTTTACACACAAAGAGGTAAGGATTCACTCAGGAACCCACATTAGAGAGGGAAGTCCTTGATTTCCTTCCAATTCTGATACCAGCTGCACAATCTAGATCTGAAAACTCTTGGCATTAATTACAGGGTGCTGGGTCTCTAAGCTGATGGGGGTGGGAGGGGCGGCTTGAAGGGAATCAGACTGTCAGGGAGACAGAAGCAGCGTGAACAGTCTCCCCCTCCAAAAAGGGATTTAAATGGCACTTCTATGCATGTTAAAGAAGAGCAAGGACATAGGATCACAGTAATATCCATACTCTTGCCTTGACAGCTATTCTTTCTCACCCATATCTCCTCTATGCAAGATGCCCCATACAACAATACACACTACAAAACCTTTAATGTCATCCACAATACAAAACAATATACAAATCAGTTCTACACTACAAGTCATAAAAGCTGTAAGCCGTGACTTCTTCGGGTAGTAAAAAGTTCCAGCTCTTCAAGATGCCCCATACTTACATTCCTGTTTAAAGGTGAAGTATTCTGTGAGGTGCCTGCACTCGTGGTTCCCTCGGAGTAGGAAAAGTGTTTTGGGATGGTTTATCTTTAAACTCCATAAATACAGAACACACTACAAGAAAGAGAAGGCAACATTCAATAAAACCTTTTGCAGGGAACTTATAATGGAAAAATAAAGTCCAACATTTTTAAAATGCACATTTTGAAGGGCAGTAAAACTTTGTTGTACAAAGCACTACAGTCATGCATGTTTTGCAGTGACGATAACCCAGCTGAATATTATAATTTGCAGAAAGTGAACACAATGTCTACAGCATAGTTATTAACAATAAAAGCAGAATAATGATACATCTATGTCAAAAACAATTTATGTAGCTGTCCTCAGCTGAATGAACAGCTCCCCAGTTTCATCCATAGCCGAGGCAAAGGCACTGTGATTTTTGTAATACACATCCTCTGTGTATTATCTTTAAGTACATGCACTGAATTATACTTAAGACCAAACTCACACTGTCTTCATCATGAGATGGAACAAACATGAGAGTTACTTCCAAAGAAAAACAAGCAGGTTGCCTGAAATTACCATAAGCACAGTGCAAAGCACTTTCACATCATGCTAAAAATCTTTTATATAAATGTTCCACCCACAGAAAGTACAGAGCTTATATTAAGAATAAGATGGCGTCTGTTCATGTCATCCGAAAAATCTACAGCTATCATGGTAACTATCTATTTAATAAAGTAAAATCTGGGAGGCCTAGGTTCAAACCCCTACTCTGTAATGGGGTGACCTTAAGCCAGTTGTATACTCTCAGCCTAACCTACCATTGCATAGGGCTGTCCTCATGAGGATAAAATTCAGAAGAGAATGATACAAGCCACCTTGGGTCCCCCAATGAGGAGAAGGGCAGGATATAAATGAAGTGAAAAAAATAAAGAAAGCAGGAGTGAGATGACAATACTTACTTCTGGTTCACTATTATACAAACAGAAAAAAGTGTTGCGCATGGGACACCCAGAGCCTCTTTAAGGATCCTCTCATCCCCTCTTCATTAAACAGAACATAAGGGCCACCCATTCTCATCTTAAAAGCTCACCATACTGAATAGAAGGGTAAACCCTATAGATTCTTCAGGAGAATGATGACAACAAAAATTGATGATACTTATTTATGGAACAGGATTTTCACTTCAACCAATTTACAAATTATTATGGTAACATATTGTTCATCTTGAAGCCATGTACTAAGCAATAGTTCCCTTGGGTTTTCAAAAATAGCAAACAGCAGTTTTCCCCTCCCTTCCCCACCTCCAATTCCAATCAGGGCTATGAAGTATGTGTGGGAATTAAAAACCTCTCTGTGTCATGATTTTCTGACTTCTGTTGCATCCCCCAAGTTGTTATTCCTTCCAATGAGGGGGTAGAGGGAGAAAATACAAGCAACTGATTGAAGAGAGAGTACGTGGACTTCAACTCTCACCCATGCACTGCAACTCCAATTGTTTAAAATCCTGAGATAGACCTGTTCATGAATCTTCCAAGGTCTTGTCTAATTAAGTAAGCTCTAAGGCAGGGGTAGTCAAACTGCGGCCCTCCAGATGTCCATGGACTACAATTCCCAGGAGCCCCTGCGAGCAAATGCTGGCAGGGGCTCCTGGGAATTGTAGTCCATGGACATCTGGAGGGCCGCAGTTTGACTACCCCTGCTCTAAGGTATAGTTCTCAGTTTTTCCTAGCCATACCACTTCAGCCTGCAAGGCTTATGAGTTGGAAGAAAAATACTTCCATCTAGAAAATTAGCAAGTCAGTAAAGAAGGGTTCTACCTTTATCCCCAATATGCTAACTTTCAAGGTAGAAGGGCATTAAGTCATATAAGGCAGAACCGGCAGTTTGAAGTAGCACAGCCCAGATACAGACTTGCTACCTTTTAAAAACAGCTGTGGAGAATTAGAGGACTAATACAATTAGAGCTATGAGGAAGGGAAAGATTCAACCTGTTCCTCTGAACTATTTTTCCAATACAAATTTCCCATCCCTTCAACTGATTCCTCCCCCATGGAAGAAACCAATCAGAAAGGGTGATTGCAAACCAATCAGAAAGGGTGAATCATCCACTCCACTCACACTTTGGATATGGGAGATCTTTTAGGGATTTACTACACTGATGCCTAGACTGGCCCTTGGAACTCATGATCAAATAAGAACCTATCAATCTTTGAACTGCTATATATTTAATAGCTAACTCTCCCCCTATGAATCAGGGCCAGGTGCAGAGTAAGGAGGTTTTTCTTCAAGCCAAGGAGAGCACCCCAGGTTTGCTGAAAAATCTAAAACCTCATTGGAAAAGGATGTTTAAAGATCCCCTTGTAAAATAATCTCTTAGAACATGTGAAGAAACGATGTTGTGGTTGCAGGGGGAAAATGGGGCTGTGCAGCCAGGAGAGCCACAGCTGCTGTTGCTGGACGGGGGAGTAGGGAGCAGGAAGCAGGCAGGCAGTTCAGAGTGTTGCCACCATGGGGGGGAGGGGGGAGGAAGGCAGGGGGCTTAGAGCACGTCTGCTGTTGATGTGGAGAGGGGGGAGAAGCAGACACTGGGGGGAAAGGAGGAAGCAACAGTAAATGGAATAATTTTTTGCAGGGCCCTGCTTGAATATTTATAGTCGTGTAACTGGTTGGTTTTAACATTTTCAGAAGTTTTATTAGTAGCTGTCCCCTGCAATACAGAGCTAATATAGACCAAAAGCAAACATGAAATACGAGGGATTTGTTGGGATCTGCCTGCTTTGATAAGAGAGGGGTTTGAGATTCACAGGCTGGTGATAGATCTTGGTGATTTGCAAAACAGATTCCTTATCTGTATTTTCTTAAGTTTTGTACCCAGGAACAGGTTACTAGATTACTGCAATAAGTCCTAGCTATTTACTATTGGGGATTATCTGACTAAAAGAGACTATCATCTCTGGTCATGCCACTTAGGTTTAAAACACAAAAACAACACCTTGGGTGTCAAAGGATATTAAACAGCAAAAATAATGCTATCAGGTACTTCTGGAGAATGGGGGCTGCCAATTAATCAAATGTGACAGATTTCCTAGCTTATTCCTCTGCCCCACCTTCGACCTAGAGAAACCTGCTGCAACCAAGCTCCACACCATTACAAATGCCATGATGACAAGCCACCGTAGCAGGTGTTGGGACTGTATCCCCTTCCAATGCTGCTGGCAATCAAATGGGACAGTTGCTTGGGATACCTCTGGCAGAGGTGGCTCCTGACAGATGAAGACAAGCTAAGGAGAAAGGAGATAATGTCAGCTGGTAGAGCCTGCTATCAGAACCCTCTGAATTGATGGAGGCAACAAGCTGGCTGACTGTTCAGATGAGAGTAGGATCCTTGTGTGCCTGATGATGCAAGGGTATGCTGGGCTTAGAAGAGGCTGCTTGCACTATGAGTGATGCCAGTTAACTGAGTGTTCTGGATGCTGGATAATAAAGCTATTACTGTTTAATGAATGAGTATCCCTTTAGAGAAAAGGTCAGGTTACAGTCCTGCTGAAGCACCCTGAAGCATTTTAGGTACATGCTGCTCCCCATGTTATCTTTCCAACCACTTTTTTGAGTCAAGGCTAGCAGAGTAACAGTAACCTCAGCAAGCTGCTAAGCCTCATGGCTGATGTGGATTTGAATCTGAATCTCCCAAGTCAAAGCCCAGTCATTGAGATCATAACACCCTGACAGAGACGCTCATGTTGATGCAGGTAACTACCCTCTGCGCTAACAATATTAACACCAGTTGTAATCCCCTCCCCCCAGTTCTGCATCCTGTTTCCTGGCTGCCTCCATCAGGATGCAATTATAAAAATTACCTCCTATTCCATTCTGTTAGAAGGTCATTAACATCAACTGCTCTGGCAGATGCTCCCTAATATCTCCAACCCAGATGTGCAGGCTCACACTGTGACATCAATCCCTATAGATGCCTGCATTCTCCCTCCCTGTGAGCTACTGCATGAACAAGTGGAAACTGAATACAAAAAGAAGCTCCTGAAACTCTAAGATAAGAGGCCATGACAAAGTGAGATTCTTCCATATAAAAGATCATACTAGTTGTTTATTTTTTTAAAAGACAAATGAATGCTGATTATATTTTGTCCTACACAAGCTCTGACAGACACAATGCATTCTGGAGCTATATTGCCTTATCTTTGCCAATATACTTTTCTGGTTTCTAAGCCTACAGCAAACATACCCTAGCAGAAATGGTTCAAAGCATATAACAATTTTTCATGGTAAGCAGGAAGCAAGGCATATATCTCCATGTGCTCAAGCAAGGCAAGGCTTCTCCATTCCATTTTATCAGTGACATTTGAAGCAGCCCCCGCAAGTACTAATCAAAGCCCACCCTGATTCGTGAAAGATGAATGCCTGCTCAGCAAGGGGGGGTGAAAAGAACTTTTCATGGCTCTCTCTCCATTATGGATTCCAAGGGAAAGGAGGTCAAGAATAGCATAAAAGGGATCCATGCCGGCAGTATACAAAAGATGGTGATTCCAAGCAACTTTCAGGATTGGAAGTGCTAGTTTTGTTACAGCACAACCCTATAATAAGTTGGATAAGTTCTCATTTCAAGCGTCTGAGCAACATTTTTTCTCCCCCCACCCCCCACCCCAAGCTCCTTTTTAATCCATCCTCCTACCCACAAGTAAAGCAGAGGTGGGAAACATGCAGAACTTCTCCAGGGAACATTTGTGAAGCCAACAGTTCTTTAATTTTGTTATCACTAACTCTAGTAAGCACAATGTCACCACTGAAATTTTACCTTCAGTAAACTCTGAAATGGATTTGGCCATTCCTCTTCCTGAAAGACTATCACGGAACTTCAAGGGAAGGCAAAATAATTTTGCTGAAAGGATTACACCTAGGGCACAGGGGTTGACGGTGATTCTGCATGTCCCTAGGCTGTCACAGGATTATCTCAAGCAACAATACATCAGAAGGAGTTCTAAGGGAAGTATAACTGTAATGATATTTCATAGGCAAGTGTTCCACATGATTAAATTGTATAATTATTCTTTTAACAAGTATAAGGTACCAGACCTACTACATTATGATGGAAGCAGAAATTGGACTTCACTAGTGGTTGCATCCCTTCCTGGCCCTTTGAGGGTAAGATCAAATCCAAATGGAACAGTTTCTGTAAGGTGAGGACTGTCGCTGCATGCTTGGTTGTTGATACTTGAACAAAAAATAACTAAAATTGTCCACTACAAACCCCTGGTGAGTCATGGGTTCAGCAAGCTATTCTCCCACCATTTATGAACACAATCTTTTGCTGGAATAAATAATCTAGAAAATAAGGCAACATAAGCAAGCAAAAACCAGGACAGACACTTGGTTGGATCCAACCAGCTTTTCCAGCGGTGAAAAAGGTTCAATCTGACCACCAAAAAGGCTACATTGGGTATCATAGGATCTGCATGGCCAAAAGAGCATGGAATAGGAGATATAATGAGAGTGAGCAAATAGCTGAATCCAACTAAATGGCAACTTTTGACACACTGTCTCTTGAACTATCACCAAAAAAGCTCCTGGCTACATGTTAAAGGAATCCTGCCCATGTTGTGTCATCTTGTCTAGTAATTCTTTGACTCAGAATATATACAACAGAATGTCTTGGAGCACTTGAAATGTGAACGTATTCATTGTGGCATAAACCTTTAATGGAGCAGCCCATGAAAGCTTAAACTGCAATAAAATTTACTTTTTAGACAACACTGCTGTTTCTGTTCTAATGGACTAACATGGCTACATTCTTTATGCTTCATAGAAAGCTTTACAATGTAAGGGGGCAGAAAGTTGCCAGCTATATTACAACATGTCATTAGTATCCCAATAAACACCCTCCTTCCCTGGAATAAACTCCCTCTTCCTGTGACTTCCACAAACATGCATTTGTACTTCATTATTATTCTAGTACTGGTGCATTCCATCTGGTTTTCCAAGAGCTATTGTGCTATCTTTTAAAAACAAAGGCTGGATGTCAGTAGTTCTGCCATCCCTTATGCCCTATGATGAAAACTTTCTAATGTTGCAGAAAACCCAATGCTGCAGAAAAAAATATCTTAAAACCATGGCCATTTCCCACTCAAGTTTCCACATTTCAGAGTATTTCGGAAAACCATCCACACAATTTTAGGGTCAAATCAGAGCCAGTTAGTGGCACCCGTTTTGTTGCCATTGTGTTGCCACAAAGTTAGTGAAACAAGAGCAGGATGTAATAATATCACCATGTCTCATGTGAATAAATAAATGTATTTATTTATTTATCAATATTTATTTATCAATAAATAAATGTATCAATATTTATTTATTGATACTGATGAAGCAAAGTTCTCTGCATCAGACCCACCATATTATTCATTTTTCTTAGGCTGCATTAGCAGAGTTTATAGTCAATCCTGACTGAAAGAGCAAGGAGCCATTTGGACAACCCATAAACTATATCCAAGTCCAGATTAGTCCAGTTATGTGTTAGAATTCAAAAATTCAGGATGAAAATGCACATGTCTTATAAGGTATATATTGTATTCCCTTGGAAGCAGACACAAATTATTCAGATCTTTATGATCTATGATGTACAAAACAGACAAACAAAAACCTAATCAAAATGTCTGCCATTCTGATATGGGAATATACATCAGATTTCCATTTCCAGCAGAATGCACTGGCACCATTTCAAATGAGACTGGCAGATCTGAAACCACGCTGTCCAGCACTGCCATATAGGAACCTTGGAGGCTGAGCAGCAGAAGAATATGCTAAATATTAAAATACAAATATTTGCTATCATTCATATACACATTTAAAATTTTAAAAACATCAACATTAGTCTCACATTATTGCACAAATCCAGAGCATATTGACACATGGATGAATGACCTGATACAAAAATCCAAATGCATTTCAACCCCTCTTGGGGCCTTCCTCAGTTGTCTGCTATTTAAATACACTCGTGTAACATAGTAATGGGGATTAAAAGGTGGTAAAAATATAAAAGAAGAGGGTCCCACACTCATAAAATTTGTACAAATATATATCTCTGGGGGCTCCCCATTAAAAGATTTATTTCCCAAAATTCCACCATTACTATAGCCCTTTCGCAGCCTGAGTGCACTTTCATGTGTCTCGTAAAATATAGTGATATTTTTAAATTTTTAAATGTGCACATGAATGATAATTGTATTTTTATATTTAGTATAGTCTTCTGCTGCTGAACTTCTAAGGTTCCTTGTATATACAGGGTGAGTTATTTTGTTCCTTCTTATGTTGTTCACAGCACTGCCATCTAACCACTCTGCTATCATGATTCTTAATTTATATAATGAAACTTTGTATAGATTATTTTCTTTTCTTTTAGAGGTTTGTTAGTGGAACCTTTAAACATTACAAACCAAACCATCCTCTCAGAGAGGTAACAAAGGACAGAAAGTTCCACAGGTTTTCTCTACACTTTAACATGCTAGCCACAAAAAAGTTCTGTTGCATCGTCACCTCTATACTGAAGTAGCCTCTGTCCACGTAGTCTCCCAGGAAGAGGTAGCGAGTGTTATTGGGTGACCCTCCAACTTCAAACAACTTCATCAGGTCAAAGAACTGCCCGTGAATGTCACCGCACACTAAGAGGGGAAGGACAATAAAGAAGAAATTACAGGATTATTGCTAAGAAGATAAAAGCCATGGAACCAACAGGGAGTATAATTTGCATTAATTTTGACAGTGTCTCCAGTTTTTCAGTGTATCCAAATGGTAATGACTGGGGAAGGCACTGGCAAACCACCCCGTATTGAGTCTGCCATGAAAACGCTAGAGGGGGTCACCCCAAGGGCCAGGGATGACCCAGTGGGATACCTTTACCTTTAGAGCCTCTTGTGGCGCAGGGTGGTAAGGCAACAGAAATGCTGTCTGAAGCTGTCTGCTCATGAGGCTGGGAGTTCAATCCCAGCAGCCGGCTCAAGGTTGACTCAGCCTTCCATTCTTCCGAGGTTGGTAAAATGAGTACCCAGCTTGCTTGCTGAGGGGTAAACGGTAATGACTGGGGAAGGCACTGGCAAACCACCCCGTATTGAGTCTGCCATGAAAACGCTAGAGGGCGTCACCCCAAGGGTCAGACATGACCCGGTGCTTGCATAGGGGATACCTTTACCCAGTTTTTCTGCTTTTTATTTCTGGGATGTAATTTTTTTTTCCAAATCCTGAGCTGAAAAAATATGCAACAGGAAACCTCCTGGTTTGTGGTGCTAGAAACTGGCTTCAGACAGCAAAAAGTATTATGAGAAACCATGCTCTGACCTGTGATTGGAGCCTCTACTTCAATCATTGTCTTCTCATGCCTCAGAATGGCAGCTCCATCATTGATTATTTTCAGTGCTGCATCCTCTTCCAGGCGCCCTTCTTTTACCAAGTGGTTTTTTAATACTTCCAACCTGGGTTTCCCATCTTCAAAAACTTCCTTCTGGGTCAGCCGCTGTGTGGGAGGGAATGGAACAGCTAGAGAAAGAGAAAAAGGAAGAAGGTAAACACTGAATTTGTTCAGATATGACAGCCTACCTGTAATCAGATTTTAGCACTGATTCTTTAACCTGAGCAGCAAGGGAAACAATTTGGCACTTGGGAACACACTGAAGATGGTTTTGATCTAGGTTTTCTTGAAGAAACGTAAAATGAAATCTTTCTGGCTGCTTCTAATGAAAATTAGTACGAAGTTAATAAAGTATACAAAATGTACCAGTGCCTTGGGACAAACTACATGTTTTCAGAAAACTGCAAAAGAATTCATTTTAAGGAAATGGTCCTTAAGAAACCTTAACTTTTCAACTTCCTAATAAAGTTTCTAATTGCTGAGACAACCAGGCATCTAAGTGCAAGGGTTGGATATGTCTTCTGTCTTCTTAAAATGTATTTTTACTTACACTTGAGAGATCCAGCTCATAAGTGCATTTTACTCCATAATCAGACACAATCATGAACAAATTAACTGGACTAAACAGGCTTTCAGGCATTAATAACCTGGAATTAACAAAGATGAATTTTAATATTTTACTACCTTCTTGTGGTGCAGAGTGGTAAGGCAGCAGACATGCAGTCTGAAAGCTCTGCCCATGAGGCTGGGAGTTCAATCCCAGCAGCCAACTCAAGGTCGACTCAGCCTTCCATTCCGAGGTCGGTAAAATGAGTACCCAGCTTGCTGGGGAGTAAACGGTAATGACTGGGGAAGGCACTGGCAAACCACCCTGTATTGAGTCTGCCATGAAAACGCTATAGGCCATCACCCCAACAGTCAGACATGACCCGGTGCTTGCACAGGGGATACATTTACCTTTTAAACAAGCAGTTAACAGTCCTTCTCTCCCCTCTTTGTAGGATCTTCAGAAGGCAGCTGAAGAATTTTATTGAGGATTCCATTTGACTAATTTAATTTTTATTTACTGGCAGTCCTGAGATTTTAAACAGTCATCTTTTATGTTTTACAAGTGTTTTGTTTATAAATTAGTCAATTAGTCTCCCCCAAACCACCTGACAATATAATCCTCACCCTTCTCTGCCATTATCTTCTCTTACAATGTGATGTCAACCTATTCATCCAATAGCTCCAGTTGAGAAGGCTGCATGTTTATGGTCCCAGGATTTTACTCTTTTCTGAGCCTTCCTCAGAAAGAATGAGATTCTTTCCCTTCTCATCTGAAATAGCAAACATACTCTGGAGTAAACTTAGAAGGTGTCTGCTTGCATTTTTAAAGCTCTAAGTAGGAATTAAAGTACTTGGACAACAATTAGCAACATAAAATGCTGACCAGGGTTAGGCATGATATCACATCACTGCCTTCCAGATTTTCCTGTAAGCAAGACTAAATCCTGATGACCTCTGGGATGTACTGGCATGATCATTCAGATTATATTCAAATATCAAATATTTATTTATGATCAGGACAAGTTTGTTTTTTTCTTGGGATTTTGCATTCCCTTACTGTTCCTATCAAGTGCAGAGCTGAGAATAAAGACTTCTTGCTTTAGGCAGTCTTTGATCGAGTTACAATTTGTTGTGGCATCCGAATTTTCAGTAATCCGTAAAACAAATCTCTTGGCTAAAGCAATTGTTACATTATTTACTGTAAATGCAAGTAGAAGAAGGGGTATGCTATGAGATCATAACTTGCTTAAGGTTAGCAAAGGTTTACATGGCTGAGAAGCTGAGGTTTGAATCCCAATCCCAACTCCCAATTCACACTTGAAGAGCTTATACACTTTACACAAATATGCATATAAAAATAACTCAATAGCTATTTTTGTTAGATAAAAGGCCACTTTCAGTGATCTGAAACATAAAAGTAACAGAATGAGCGGAAGGAGGTTATTTGTTTTCTCCACCTACTGCTTCTCTGCTCAACATTAACCCCCATACATCTCCCCCTCCCACTTTTTAGGTTCCAAACATAAGAGTTTACTAATGTATTTGAAACCCATGGCGAGAAAAGCAGCTTGAAGGTTTGTAGGTGGCAGTTTACTGAAATCTCCCATTACCTTTTATGCAACAACTTAGAGAGATGATGTCCCCAGCCTTCATAAATATGCTCATGCATGTGTGTAGCTCTAGGCACACGAGTTAGAAAAACATGGAAGACAAAATAATGGAACTCTGAAGAATGCATATCATCAGTGGGAAGATATAGATATCCCTGGGGACAAAGGAGACACTTCCCATATTTCTTGTTGGGTTTCACAACATTTGTGGATGATAATCAGAAAATGCTACTATATTAAGTTCCATGATACTTTCCTTCTTCCCACCCTCTTGAGTTTTATTCCTCTGGGGACTGAACCTGCGGGGAAATCTGGAATGACAGGGGAGTTCAATTCCTTCCCCCCTTCTCACTTCCCCATCTAAAACCGCCAGCCCAAGCGGTTGTAATCTGCTGCAGCAGGAGATTCAGGAAAAGGGAAAGAATCCCCCCCCACACACCCAGACACTGATTTTCACTGTAAACTGCAGCCCTGTGAACAATATTTGGAAGAAAAAAACCCATGCAGAGTAATGAATTTACAGAAACATATAACCATGCTAACTCTGACAAAATGCAGATTTGGTGTCAAAAATGTTTCCCCAATGACAGTGTGCATCTGCCAGGACCTAACAGCCACCCACTGGGCCAAAGGGACAGTTTTATAACAGCTGCTCCATTAAGAAAATAAAGGCCTACAGGGAGACAGAAGCAAGCAGCTTGCACTCCTTCAACCCAGCTCCTAGTTGAGTGAGGGCTTGCAACTGTATAGTGCTTTCTACTGCCAACATAGCTCAGGTAAGCGATCAGGTCTGCTACTATTTTCACAAATGCCCCCCCCCAAAAAAAAGTGTATTTAAATAGTTCGTTATAATGGTTTTAAAACGTGATTTTATCGTGTATATTTAAAATTGTTAGCCACCTTGGCAGGATACAAATTTTGTAAACAAATAAAAATTTCTATCCTAGGCAGCAATCCACTCTTACCATTCCCACTGACTGGACTTCAAGAGCTCATCTACACACAGCATGCCCTGTCTGTATGTATATATAGGCTAGAATATTTCTTCCTCCAATTACTAATCCAACAACTATTTCTTTCAGAATGCAAAAATCACATTCCCTCCCCCAACGCTGGTACAGAAAGCAGAGGAAAGCGCTGTTTGAAGAGACAGACAGATGGCATGCATAGCTATGTAATACAAGGCTTAATTTTTTATCCCCCAATTCTGTGATTAGAAGGAAGTGTCCAAATTTACAAAAAACTATTTATGCATAAAGAAAAATATTGTTTTATATGAGTTGCACCAAGCAGTTTATCGTAGAAATGCCACTCAAAACACTTAAAGAGATTCAAGTTTTTATACGCTGAGCTGCAGAGTTGTTTTTGTAAAATCAGGATTTTTCTATCAAATGCTAAGGATTTTAACAACTACGATGTTTCAACAGCTATCCTCATATTGTACTGCCGCATTAAATGAGGATCTGCATCTGTACAGGCACCGTACACTCTTTCCATTTGTTGCAGCCATTATCCATAATAATGTCTGTCCACCATATGCTGTAGTTCAGTGGTTCTCAACCGCTGCTGCTGCGGCAGTGCGCGCACAGTGGAACACATATGCACACGCCACCATCGCTCCTGCTGTAGGGGTTGTGGAGCGGCAGTGGCAGCGGCCAGAGCAGCGGTGGCATGATGCTGGTCTCCTCTGCACCACCTCGGAGCTTATCGAAGTGGTGCGGAGGAAACCAGCGTCATAGTGCCGCCGCTGTGGCCTCCTGGGGAAAGGCCAAGCGACCCCTCGAGGGGGTCACAACCCCCAGGTTGAGAACCGCTGCTGTAGTTTGAGCAGTTTACAAATTAAAATATATGCTTCTGGTACAGGGAACCCCAATGTGGGGCCTATGGGCCCCATGGAACTCTCTAACACAGGGGTAGTCAAACTGCAGCCCTCCAGATGTCCATGGACTACAATTACCATAACCCCCAGCCACCGTTTGCTGGCAGGGGCTCATGGGAATTGTAGTCCATGGACATATGGAGGACCACAGTTTGACTACCCCTGGAGGGTCACAGTTTGACTATCCCTGGTAAAGACTATCTTCTAGGAGAACATGACCATTTCCATCACATTATATTCCAGTTCATGTTTATATATGCAATGTCAACAAATTCTTTTGTATGTCACTTCATCTGGAGTCTATGGATACGCTAAGGAAAAGGAACCTTGCTTTATGGAGTCATTTATATGTCCCATATTTCTTGTGGGACAGCACTGAATCAAAAACATGGGCTGCTATCATCAAGATGTCTTTTTGAGCATAACTCCTTGCAAGGCAAACATTTTGTGCATTAAAATGTGTATATCTGTCAAACTCCTCTGACCGAATCTTACTTGAGTTACCCATTATCAAAATGGTAACAAGCAGATTATACCATCTGCACCACCCATGGTTTCTCATGCCTTTGCAGCAATTGGTACTTTCCAAAACTACTCCTAGATGTGCAAATGAGGAAACTACAGCTGTTTCTCTAACAGATGGCTGTTATTTGCAGGAGGGAAATTATTGCAAGCAATCACATAGAACAGCTAGTACAAACCAAAAAACGAGGACCATATCATGAGACTTTTTGCTTCCACAGACATTCCCAGTATATAGTCTGCCATAAGTGACTAAATCAGTGGTTCTCAACCTTCCTAATGCTGCGACCCTTTAATACAGTTCCTCATGTTGTGGTGACCCTGAACCATAAAATTATACAAGTGTTCTTTCACAGAAATTAAACCAAAACTGACCAGTGGCATGAAGATCCATTGTTCATGATTGTATATAAATTGGTTATAAATTGTATATAAATCGGCGGACACAATCAGGAGGAGTGGCAACAGTGGCGGCGCCCCCCACCCACCCAGCCAAGCTGCTTGCCCTGCTGTGACCCCTGTGAAAGGGTAGTTCATCCCCCAAAGAGGTCCTGACCCCTCAGGTTGAGAACCACTGATCTAAATCCAAATACTTTTTAATCTTGTTAAAAAAGGAAACTTAAGCAAACTCACCACACTTTGCTATGAATATGAGATAAAAGCCTGCAGAGGTTTTAGCAAGAGGGGAATGTTTTTGGCACTAAAAGGTAAAGGTAAAGGTATCCCCTGTGCAAGCACCGAGTCATGTCTGACCCTTGGGGTGACACCCTCTAGCGTTTTCTTGGCAGACTCAATACGGGGTGGTTTGCCAGTGCCTTCCCCAGTCATCACCGTTTACCCCCCAGCAAGCTGGGTACTCATTTTACCGACCTCGGAAGGATGGAAGGCTGAGTCAACCTTGAGCCGGCTGCTGGGATTGAACTCCCAACCTCATGGGCAGACAGATTCAGACAGCATATCGCTGCCTTACCACTCTGCGCCACAAGAGGCTCTTATAGCACTACAGTAACAGTAATATAGAATAAGAACACAGATAAGAAATAATAGATGGCAGCTTAACAGTGTTAACATATTTATATTATAAGCTAGTGTTTTCTTTATAGAATGTTTTCATCTTGCTATGATTTCCACATTTCTCACTCATCAGCACAATCCATATAAGAGATATTATACACATTTTCCAGATGGAAGTGAATACATGAAGTGATCTGCCTATATCCATACTAACAAGCTACACTTGTTACTATACACAACCATTTCCCACTCACCAAAGCAAGACCCTGGATTTAAAAAAAACTTCCAGCATTACTTTGGCTCCTACCATTGCCTTCACCCCCAACAAGCCTGGTATGGCTCTGCCACTGGGCTCTGCTACATCTTCCCCTCAGGAGTTTCCATTGCTAGCAAGCCCAGTGCAATTCTAACTCCTCACAGCAAGCCTGGCCTCACATCCAGCCTCCGTTGCCAGTCCCAGGCACCTATGAGCCAGTTAACCCAGTGTAGTTCAGCTCTCCCCAGTGTCTCCAGTCCCAGTAAGCCCAGTATAGCTCCAGCCTCCTCCACACCTACCACCTCCCTCATCACCTGCTTTCCTTTTCTTTAATCTGATCAAAGCACCTTGACTAAAAAGTCTTGAGCAGTCAAAAACCCTTGCATTAAGTTGTATCATAAGTTGAAACATCAAGGGTAAGGTTAGGAAATCTGTCAGACAAGAGGAGTAAAACCAGCAAAGAAGACAAAGATAAAAAATTATCTAGGTACTGTGTTAAATATCTATTTCTAAGGGTAATACAAAGTGAATACTCCAATAAGAGGCGTATTAAAGTACCAATTTTCCCCTGAGAACAGTCCCAAAGGCAGTCTGAATAAGGAATCTTTCTTAATCTTTCCTTCATAACCAGAATGGGCTGTGTATTCAACTGAGATAACAACAAAGTTCTAAAATAATTTGGGATAGTTAGTTAGGAAAGCAGCAATCTAGGTGGAGGCATACCAAAAAATAAAGAGCAAAACCTTCACACACAAGTCCATGTGCTCAAGTAATCTCTTTCTTGATTATTCTTCTTTGATATAGGACTTAACAATTGCAAGTTCCAGACCCTGAATAATGTCCGGGTCTAGTCTAATACAAGAGTTTTGAGTCAAGAATTTTGGACCAAGAGGATTTCTGAGAATCTGCTTTTAATAAAGACAGGTATCTGGAATTACAATAGAGTAATTTAAGGCAGTAGTCCCCAACCTTTTTATCACCGGGAACCGGTCAACGCTTGACAATTTTACTGAGGCCCGAGGGGGGGGGGGTAGTCTTTTGCCGAGGGATGTCGCCGCCTGAGCCCCTGCTCCACTTGCTTTCCCATGGCACCCCTGACTTCCCGCTGCCCACTGGGGGGCGCTGCCAGTAGCAGCTGCGCAGTGCCACGCCGAGGGGAAGCCCCAGCCATGGCATCCGCTGGTGAGCACCAAAGATGAGTACTTATGTCCATTGCAGCATAGAAGGAGGTCTAAGCGCTTTCTATTGAGAAAGGAGTCTGACTTGTGAGCTCTGTTCTTATTTAACTTACACTTAAATGATTTATCCACCCCCCTTTTCTCTGGGAATGGGCCCAAACCACCTGACAAACCCAAGTTTGTCACAAATTTTAGCTGATTCAGGCTTCAAAAACTGAAGTTCATGAACTGATGAACCACAATGAATTTCTCTAAAATTTGGAGGACAGTTTGTGGGGATTTCTGAACCTGGGAGCTCCCCACTGCTCGGCTTTTTAAACCCTGGTTAAAGCTCCCCAAGGCTTTCCTCAAGGACCAGAAAGTAAGGTTTAAATGGTTCAGATATGTGGGGAGAACACTTCCTGCCATCTTAGCTACAGATTCACCAATCTTGGGGTTTCTCCTGCTGCCCCTTTAAATCAACTAAGCATCTATGCTCTTCATGATGGGTCACAACCCCCCATAAACTGCCCCTCAGTTTCAAATTTCATTGTGGTATGTAAGTTAACAAACTTTGGTTTGCAAACTCCAAATCAGCCCAAATTCATGACAAATGGTTTGGGCCCATCCCTAGTGACAAATTTTATCAAAGAGGTTGGATAAACTATTTAAATGAAATAAGAACAGAGATGACAAGTCAGACATCTGAGTACTCTGATCAATATGAATATTTTCTATCAACCATAATAATTGTCTATCCATAGTGGATTTCCTTAATTTGTTCCAGTCTTGATCTAGAAATGCTGTCAATGTTCCTTTAATATCCATAAAGACGATATAAAAAACTCCTGAAAGTGAAGTATTTGCCTGTGTGTGTGTGGGGTGCCTTAATGGAAGAACATCAGACTGTAGTATAAAGTAGCACAACCTCTTCTGAAACCAATCTGCTCTCAGCCTAAGATGTTATTAGATTTTATCTATTCCAATAGCTTATCCAGTAGATGAGGAGCATAGTTTGCCTCAGTAGGATAGTAAAGAAATTGAACCGTAACATGCCAGGTCAGAGCATGACTCTTTTAAATATGGGGACTATGATGGATTGCTTCCAAGAGTATCAAATATTACCAGAGGCATTTACTGTACTAAAGACTGGGGCTAAAACTTCAGCCCACCAGGTAGGATTCAATATCTCATTAGGAATTAAATCTGTGCCCAGAGCCCTACTTGCATGCAGACAAGAGATAAGGTGTTCAACTACTTTAGGAGTGATTGGGGATGAAACAGGAAAAGTAGTTAAGACTGAATTCGATTTCAATGACGACAAGAGAGCTGAAATAGTTAATCCAGACAGACAATGAAACGCAAAAAGGGATATTATGATAGACCTTCATTCCAGAGTTAATGATTGATCAGAATGCAGATGCCTTATTATCATTAGCAGTTGCAATCAACTGTTTCATAGAATCATAGAATTATAGAGTTGGAAGGGGCCATACAGGCCATCTAGTCCAATCCCCTGCTCAACGCAGGATCAGCCCTAAGCATCCTAAAGCATCCAAGAAAAGTGTGTATCCAACCTTTGCTTGAAGACTGCCAGTTTCCAACTCTTACAGATGAAGTTGTGTTTGTGATGTGCTAACAGATATATTTATAATACTTTTTTAGTCCCAACTATTCATTCAATGACTCATGGTCATTTTTATTCTAATTCATTGGCCTTTCTTGATAGTTCTTTTTAAATCTCTTTGCATTCAACCATCAAATCATAGGTTTAAATGTATTACCCTAGATGGACAATTCCAGAAAGAGGTGGAATTCCCAAAATTTTAGGCTTCATGTGAACTATAGAACATCTTAATACTTAATAGTATCTATATATATATATTTTAGAATGGATTAATATATTGTGACACATCCTGAGCTAGCAGGAAGGGTGGGAAATAAGAATAAAAATTCTTATATATATGAAATAGGTATATACCTATACCTATATACATACATACATATAGGATCTTGAAAGTCTATATTATTATATACTTCACCCAATATAAGGAACAAAGCAGGAAGGGAGGTTTGCCCAAGCAGCTGCATTCTCATTTTCCAGAATATTTATTTATTTAGTATTTATTTAGTATTTAGTATTTATTTATTTGATTTATTTCCTGCCACTCCCTAACAGGCTCATGGCGGGTAACAACAGTCTTTAAAACCCCATTAAAAGACTCAAGACTCCCACCATGGCGGAAATGAATAACCCACTCCCACCCCACCGCCAAAGTGACGGGAAAAAATGGAGCAGGAGCAATGTATACTTCAGACCCGGGGGGGGGGTTGCAATAGATCTACCTCGCTGACCCCAGCCTCAACCATAGACCTGGAGGAAGAGCTCCTTCTTGCAGGCCCTGCGGAACGCAGAATACTGAATCTTATATAGTTCTCATTCTTCAAAAAAGGGAGATTAGGCCAGAGTGCCTTTGACATAATTTTTGGAGACTTTTTGTTCAGGAAACATCGGCTTTGAAGGATGTTTTTTTCTGGGATACATTTCCTTATCTCACCATGTCATAAAGGGCGCTAAAGGTGGTTCCCTCCAGCTTCACCAAGGTAGGTGCAGGCAGAGAAGAGTCTGAAGGCACAGCTGGCCTGCCTGTCCTCATCCTCTTTGATGGAGGCATGGCCACCCTTTCTGTCTGAAGGAAGACCGGGTGCCCCAGAGACCACTAAAGCTCCAACCCTGTGGGTGGCTGTACCAACTCCCTGTAGGAGAGGCGAAGGGTCATGAGGTCCGGGTGGAGGAATGCTAGTAGACAGTGGAGAAGGGGTCTGGGCAAAAGCCACTCCCTGCTGGCGGAAAAGGCCAGAAAGACCTTAGGGAGACCAGTTCCATAGCTGGTTACAGGGAACCTGGGCTGGCAAGGCCAATGAAAACCCTCCAGGGGTTGGTGGTAAGCCTTGGAATGGGTGTGGGGCCAAGAATGGCAGCAAAACCGCAGAAATACCCAGATAAAACTGCATCGTGAATGTACCTGCTGGCCCAGAAGCAGTTGTGGCCAAAATTGCAGGCACCACAAGAGGCTGAGTGCTGTGGGGGAAGGTTGACTCTGGAGCTGCCAAGGCAACCAAGAAAGGCATCAGAAGCCCCTGTTGGGGCTCACTGAAGCCAAGGCCCATTGCCCCTCGCAGCTAAAGGTGGGGCTAGCAGTGGTGTGTCCAGGGCAGCTGCCATGGGATGGGTCAAAGGGGGAGACACGGGAGGGATGGGCATCAGCATTTCTAGGGAAGCCACCATTACTGGGCCCACCTGCTTGTCTACTGTGCCTTTATGCTTCCCCACCAGTTTCTTGGTCTTCGCAGTTGCCTTGTGGCTCCCCTTCTTTTTCTGGGCAACCTTCCCTTTTCTAGGCTCCTCGTCATACGCCACAGTCTCCAGATTTGGAGGGCTATCACCCGAGGGGCACACCGACACCACTGCCTTCCTGTAGAGGTCAAATTCGGGTGAGCAATGGAGGAGTTTGTCCCGGAAGACTCAAAACGTTCACTCAGTAGGGCTGCTGACTGCAGCCCAGCCGACACCGCAGATACCCTCCCCTGCCCGGAGGTCTCAGGCAGGGACTCCAAGCTGTCACTGAAGTCCATCTGCGACTGGATCCAAATACCAGAAGCCTCTGGATGGCATGTAGCTTCTGTAATTATCTTTTTTGGATTCTAAGATTTCCCTTCCATGTAGAGTTTGTAGCCAAGTTAGTACCTAACCTATCTAGAACTAACAAGTGGAGCTAGCCATGAGCCTAACTACCTGAGTGGATGGCTATCCAAAACTGGAAAAGCCAGTTCTCAGCCACCCAGTAAATTCATTTATATTTGAATAGTTCTATGTGAGCAAGTGAAGGCGTGACCTAACCAACCTTGGATAACTTCCCAAACTGGAACAGCCATTTTCAACTTTTTGTCCATAGAGTAACACCTAATATAATTTTTCACATTTCAAGGAACCTCAGAAGTTATGTTAGTTGGCTACACCTCCCTGCCACACGCCTGGAAGTGACATCACTACCTGTGTTAACAGGGAGGATCAAGGAGGCTGTTTAAGTTGGGAAGAAGCATGCGGGCTTTGCCCCTTCCAGGCGAGAAATCACAAGAGAGGGGTAAGGAGAAGCAATGGAAGCGGTCAGCTCCCTAGCCTGTGGCTGAATCTCTTAATTCAAATTTCAACTATTTTCAACACTTTTCATTTAGTGGTCTAATAATAGTGTCCAAATGACCTGGAAAAGTGTGTGTGGGAGAGATAAAACTTTGTTTTCAGTCTCTTGCAACTCCATACTCTGCATTCCACAGCCTTAATGAGGCCAATTGCCCTGTGGTGTTTCATGCCACCTGTAGTTTTTTTGTAAACCGCGTATCAGGATCATTTTACCCCCAGCCGCACTGAATGAGAAACTGAAATTAGTATGCAGCATGAAAAGTACAAAATTACAGATCCAGGGTTTTCTCCTATTATTCTCTACTCATGTCTTTGCTACTATTCTACTTCTTTAGGAACTTCAGAAAGGGTTGGTTCCCCCTCCCATTCGTTACAATATGCACTTCATTTTTTTTAATTCTATGATTTCCTTTGTTGTCTATTCAACCCCCATACTGGATTTGCAAATAATACTTTTTGTTTCAAGGAATGGGGTGTCCTTTGCTTTTAATCTTGGATCTTACAATGTGCCACAAGTAATGAGAAAGCCTAAAGCTACATTGCATCAGCCATAGAAAAGACCCTCAATCAGATGCTTGTTAAAAAGCCAATTCTTCAAACAATTCTCAGACAATAACTTGTCATAATATTTAGCAAGGGCTACAGTCTAAGCAGAACTTGAAACCACATTAAGTTCTTTAGTGCTGCCAGACTCCAAGAATTAGCTGAACCCAGTCTGACCCTTAACATTTAAGCTGATCAGATTCAGACCTGTGTTTAATTTGCTGCTATATTTATAGCTAGAGTCCCCTATCCCATGAATAATCTTTACCTTCTGAAGCAAAAGTATTTATTCAAATGCAAGGCTAGATATTTTTACAGATATGCTATCAAAAAGGCTGTGTTATCAAATTGGCATACAAGTTACAGAAATGTCCAATACTAAAAAAACATTTTTGCATATATTTAGGGGTGATGGACTTCCCTTCAAGTAATTATGGCAAGAGTCACTGCAAAGAATGGCTAATTTATTCCAAGGGCAGTCCCTATATTCACCTGATAGTCTTGGAGAATACATTTTTATTTTAAAAAGTTGTGAATTCCTATTCTGTCACCCAACACACCTGGCCCTCCCCCCCAAACAAGTAACAGCTGATTTTTGGCATCCCCGTAGGGTTTTCAAGGCATTAGATGTTCAGAAATGGTTTGCATTGTCTGTCAATACGTGGTATTCCTTGGTAATCTCCCTCTCAGGGTTGACCCTTTTAACTTCCAAGATCTGATGAGACTGGACAAGCCTGGGATAACAACTGGCCTAACATCCATTATTTCTTTTAAAAATGATCTAATCTAAGTCTACAAAAATTGCTAACTCACACACTTATCTTATTACTATCTGGATTGAATACAAAATCTTTATTAGCCACTTCTGATAATCTGATTATGTGAAAAGGGGGGGAGGGAGAGAAGCCTCCCTACTTGGTCACCTTATGACCTACAGGCACCAAGTCAGTGGCTGCCTATAAACCTGGTTTTGGTTGTTCTGTCTGTACTTTGGAAAGTGAACTGATGAGAGATATCCGTATGACACCAAACTTGTACTTTGAAATTCTTCAGATAATATTTTTTTCCTTTCACCTGAGAATCTCAGGAGTAGGGATGGGCATAAACCAGCTGACGAACCACAATGAACTCGGAAATCTGGAGTGCAGTTCATTGTTTTTTGTGACCCTTTATAAACAGCTGAATGCAGGGACTTACACCTGTGGTTCGCTCTTCACAAAGAACAGCAGAAAGGCTGGGAGTTCCCTGCCACTCAGTTGTTCAGTTTAAATGGCTCAGAGTAATTTAAATCCTGCTTTGAGTTTTCCCTTTAAAAAACTAAAGTCCTACCCCATCCACTTCCTTCCCACAGCACCTCAGGGGGCCGTGACATTCGAAGGTGTCGATGATCCCAACACAAGTATTGATCAGTGTGGAGATGCCTCCCAATCTTCCATGCCCTGGCCTCAACCAAAAAGCGCCATCTTACAGGCCCTGCAGAACCGCACAAGCTCCTGCAGGGCCCTCGGGTCTTCTGGGAGCTCATTCCACCAGGTCAGTGCCAAGGCCAAAAAAGGCCCTGGCCCTGGTCGAGACCAGGCGAATCTCCCGTGGGTCAGGAACCACCAACAGGTTTGGACCCACAGAGTGTAAATCCCTGCGGGGGGTATAAAGCAAAAGGCGGTCCCTCAGGCATGTGAGTCCTAGACTGCAAAGAGCCTTAAAGGTCAATACCAAAACACTGAACTTGGTCTGGGTCACAATTGGCAACCAATGAAGCTGCCTCAGTACAGGCTGGATATGGACCCTCCAAGATATTATGTTCCAGTGAGGACCCTAGCAGCCACATCTTGCACCAGCTGCAATTTCAGGGTCAAGGACAAAGAAAGGCCAAGGTAATAACAGAAATCTCATCTGGAAGTGACTGTCGCAGGGAGCACTTTGACCAGGTGTTCCAGGGACAGGTGGGCAACTGGGAGAGACAGCTCTCCCTGCCAGCTCAGCAGTCCTGGGGTCACTCCTGGACTGCCTGGGGAAGCCCACTGATAGGATGGTGGGAACAACTCTCCCCACCATCACAGCTGCAGGCTCCCTCATACAGTACATTTAAAGAGGCTACACCAGGGAGCCAGAGGCAATTGAGCCTGTGCAGACAGCCTTCTCTGTGTCAGCCCAGCTGTCTCTGGCTTGCTTGCATAGCTCATTTAAAGGGGTTACAGCAAGGAGTCAACAGCTATCTCTGGCTCCCTGGTACAGTTCCTTTAAAAAGAGGTTATACCCAATTACTAGGAGGAAGAGGCATCGCATCTCCCTCTTTCCTGGCTGCTCAGCAAGAAGAAAAGGAGATGGGATTGCTGGGAAAGAGGAATCTCATCTCCCTTTCTGTTGCCTGCATGGCTAGGAAAAAGAAGGGGAGAATCTGCTGAGAGAAAAGGGAAGGGTGTCTCCCTTCCACCTGTCTCCTGGCTGTAATGAGCAGTGGCCAGGAGAAAGTGTGTGTGGGATCTTCTGGGAGAAAGTCGATCTCCTTGCTGGTGGGGATAAACTTCGCTCCACGGGCCCATTTGTTTTAGGCTTACTAGCTCAGATATCTCAGGCAGCCAGAGGCAGCAGCCAGCTCCCTAGCACAGCCCCTTAATATGGGCTCCACAAGTGAGCCCAAGACATGTGTGTTGATACATAAAAGACTCTCTGTGCAGGTTCAGCTGCCTCTGGCTCCCTTCTGTAACCCAGTTTAAAGGGGCTGCATGAGGGAGCTCAAGACTGCTCAGCTGGCAGGCAAAGCTGTGCAGTCAGGAGAAAGGGAGATGGAAAACCTCTTCTCCAGCAATTCCATCTCCCTTTCTTGTGGCTAATACAAGCCTCAGCCAGGAGAAAATTATAAGGAATCCCCTTCCAGGGCAATCCTTGCCCCCTTCCTCCTGGCCAAGGTAAGCCATGTGATGAGA
This sequence comes from Paroedura picta, assembly GCF_049243985.1. Taxonomy (NCBI): domain Eukaryota; kingdom Metazoa; phylum Chordata; class Lepidosauria; order Squamata; family Gekkonidae; genus Paroedura; species Paroedura picta. Next base: position 20,944,735 of record NC_135380.1, read on the forward strand.
AAGGGCGATCCCTGAAAGCTGTGGCCAGGAGAAACAGGAACCCAAACTTCCTGGATTGGTTCAGTTTTGGTGGGGCCTGTTTGGCCCGGTTCACAGTTTGGGGGCCGTCCTGAACCCCAAACCAAACTCCCTTTTTAAGGTTCATGTCCATCTCTAGTCACGATTAGACTACTCCCAATGGCTATGAGGAAATAATAAAGATTTATCTACAAAACAGGTTGTCTCACAATTCTGTACTTGAGTGTAAATAATCCAGCAGCAGTTTTGTCAAGGGATTAAGATTTTTATCCAAAATCTCCTTTTGCTGAGAACACCTAATCAGTGACACTGAAATTCTCCCCACATTCCTAAAACCCAATTATTTTGCAGACCAGTTTATAGACCAGGGCCCTGTCCGAACTCCCAAAATTCCACAGGGCCTGCAAAAGGGAGCTCCTCCACCAGGCATTTGCCTGAGACCGACAACAGGTCCACACTGAGACATCCTCTCCATAGCTTGAACTAGACTGTCCTCTTTAAGGGCCTTAGCTAAGTTCCGTTCCTATTATATTGTTTAAGATCACTTAAATGGTGTTATTTAGATTATTGTTGTTGTTGTATTTGTTTATGTTGTATATTAATTAGTTCCATGTATCCCCCATGCTGTATGTAAACCGCCCTGAGCCATATGGAAGGGCGGTATAGAAATCAAATAAATAAATAAATATAAAGTATGTTTTGAATTATTATGTGCCCTGGACAGTGAGCACACTGTATTTCAGAACACAGTATTGATGCCTAAAATGTATCAGCAGTCCAAATACTTCCAAAATCTAGACGACAGCCATATTAATCTGTCGCAGAAAAAACAAAAAAGGAGAACCTTGTGGCATTTTAGCACACTAAAATTTATTGTGCCGTGATAATTATTTTTCATAAAGTCATGTATATAGAATTAAGTTATGTGCCCAAGTAACAAAGACCCCCCCCCCCCCATGGTCAAATCACAGAGTAAATTTGCTGAGTAAACATGTCTTACTGCAGTCCTGAGAGAAGATGTAGAAGAAATCTGGTCATTAAGAATATGAGGAACAGAAAGGCTAGAACCTTATTTGAATACAGAAAGTTCATATGCTTACAAACCACTCATTTGCAAATCCGCTTTACCTCTCTTTCTGTTAAAGAGGATGAATATGAAGTTATGTTCCAACTTTCCATACATGTTGCGGGTTTATGTTATTACTTTTATTTATTTAGAAAATTTCTACGCTGCCTCTCCAGGCAACATGCTTAAAAGAGGTAAGGTAAAGGGGTAAAGGTATCCCCTGTGCAAGCACCGAGTCATGTCTGACCCTTGGGGCGACGTCCTCTAGCGTTTTTTTGGCAGACTCAATACAGAATGGTTTTGCCATTCCCTTCCCCAGTCATTACCATTTTACCCCCCAGCAAGCTCATTTTACCGACCTCGGAAGGATGGAAGGCTGAGTCAACCTTGAGCCGGCTGCTGGGATCAAACTCCCAGCCTCATGGTCAGAGCTTCAGACAGCATGCCGGCTGCTTTACTACCCTGCGCCACAAGAGGCTTCATTAAGGCAAGTATTTCATGTTATTACTTATGGTTTTATCGGTTATGCATTTTACTGTATCATGACTTCTTAATTTACTGAACTACCCTGAAACAATGGAACCAGGCTCAAAGTTAGGATATAAAATAGAACTATACATTTAACAGATTTGCTTCTCTGTCTGCCAGGGTATCTGCTTCTCCATCTGTTTTAGCCTCCTACTTACTTGTTTCTTTTCTTCTCTATGGGACTGCCCACTGGCCTCCAGACCCAAGAGTCAAAAGCAGCAGTAAGAAAAGATTTACTGCCCCCCCCAAAAAAAAAGCTCCTGTGCTCCTCCATCATCAGCTACCAGACCCTCCACCTTGCAATCTCTCTCCAAGATCTATTTGATGACAGAGAAACCTGCAGCAATCAAATTTTTTTAACCTTGCACATTGTTTAGGAAGTAGATGCCTATGCCTTGCTTCCCCCTCCTCCCATGACTTTTTGCATAATGGCCCCAGCATTCTTCAAGTTAGTAGATCTTTGAGGTAACCAAAAAAAGTGAGGCTACAAAAAAAAATCTCACAAGCGGTAGTCAATGTATAGTTTACATTCACTTGGTAGCAACTGCTTATTGCCTTATGCAAGCTTCCAGTGAGTGTAGATGTGGGCATTTTACCCTTGGGGAAAATCAATGGCAGAACATACCCTTACTCATTTGATGTCTTTCCAGCTATTGCACTGAAAGCATGCAAAACTCTGTCATGCCTACTATGTGATTTATGACAACTCATTTGCCAGGAGTACAAAGTACACTCCACCCCCCTTGCACAAATCCTGGCCAAAAATAAAAAACCCCACTTCAAGCCACTCTTCTTTGGGGATGATTACAAAATATTTTATTGGCCAGTCAAAAAGCTATGCATGCTTTGCACCCAGAAACAAAATGCCCTCATCAAGAAAACATCTATGATACCCAGAAAAATTGCAGCTTCAAAACGTTTGGGAGCTCAAAGAACTGTTTGAAAAGGAGAGGAGAAAGTAAGAACAGAAGCAACTAGAAAGAAGCCTAGATGGGCACCCCAGAGAAAGGCTAAGAAATGCAAAGACCAAGCCCCCCCCCCGGGGGGGTAATGAAAAGCCTGTATTAGTATTCCCTTGACACAAAGGCTTAGGATGTGATAAACTGCCTCCTGCTCCCAAAGCTATAGCTGCAACAAAACAAGATGAAAACAGCTCCCAAAGTATAGTTTTAATACAATCTTTGAAACGGCACAGGTCCCAAGACCTTTTAGCAGTTAAAAATACACTGATTACTCTAAAACTGTCACTCAACAGCATGCCAGCCACTGTCAGATCCGTCATCTTCCTTTCATCAGTTTGATCAGATTGGACACTTGCCCTGGCAAACTTCTGTAACCTTGGAGGGCGGGAACGACAATGCCCAAAGCCTACAGTAAACAGCTGCATCTACTTTATAAAAGGAGCTAACCAAAGGAGAGGAGAGGGGATTCCTAGATGTTAGCAGCCAGGGAAGCTCACCACCTGTTTTCATAAAGTTAGCAAGCTGACAGCTAGCCCAATAATAGAGCATTAAATAAATAAAAACTAGTAGAGCCGTTCATTCAACATACACAAATCCCCCCACCCTCATTAGCAAACGTAATTCTGGCCTTTACACCAGCTGGGTAAGAGGGGTAGAACAGTGCTTTTTAAAAGGTACTTAAGCACAGATGGTTTCGCACATAGCGTACTCGTCATAAAAGCCAAGCCAGTTTGAAGGCATATGCTGACCTGTTCTGTACAAGCAACCTAAACAAAAGCAATGGTCAACAGCACGAACTTCAGAGATCAGTGCCAACTCTGAAGCAAAAAAGCAGAGACCAGCCAGCAAGCCTTGATGAAACCGGGATGCTTACCGACCTCGGAATAAGCTTCCATTAACTGTTTTTGAACACAGCAGCATATCCGAGCCAGATATCTTAATTCCTCTTCCCCTCAAACACTAATCATGTTCAGTTCAGTTCAGAAACTGCCCAACTGTGCAGCTGTCAAAATGCTACTTGAGCTTTCCTATGCACAACTTAAGGGTGAAAAAGAAACCTTACGAAATAAGTTCTCTTCCTAGCACAGCATGGTAGGGGTTTTTTTGTTTTAAATGTCTCTTTATTGTCTGTGTACAGTACATTTACAACATTTCTTCTCTACACAATGACACTAGAAATAAGGGTTGGTTCACACACTCTTCAAATGACAGGATAAGCATGCACACTGACACATGTCCAATAAGATACATAAGGGAAGTGCTCTATTATTAGATTTTTACCCAACCCTTCCTCCAACAAACTCTCATTTTTTCCTCACAATAATCCTCCAAAATACATTATGCTGAGAGTGAATTATTGGCCCCAAATTATTCAGGGAGCTCTGTGACAATCTAGAATATGAACCTGAGGCTCTTGGATCCCAATCACATATGACCACTATACCACATTGGCTCTTCAAATAGGGCCCCAATTCATGCAATTTCTTCCATCCCAAAAAGGGAGAGTTATGTGAATTAATGCTCCACACAGAACAACTGTCTGAGGCTTAGACGTGTGGGTGCTCACTTTACTACTGCACATAAAAGTTAACCAGCCAATAAGTGAGTGAAATAGCCCTAAATATATGTTTATCTTACTATTTCAGCATTCTATTAAGGTAATTTTAGTCTTCCCCAGGCTTTTTTGTATGGTTTCTCTTAATAATGCAATATTTTACATTATTCCCTCACCCCCCCTAAAATGTTAAGGCATCAATTTTGACTGTAGGCTGAAATATGTAGGTTGGAAGCCCTTTTGGTCACAGACCTTATCTGTACAGCTCTTCACACATTGTCTGTGCCTTGTCCAAACAAGTGAACTCATTGATCAGTGAATTTCAAACTGCCTCTGACATTCACATACCACTTATATAATTTATTTCTCTAAGATGATGTTACAACAGGTTGTACAGCACTAAGAAAAAGTTCTCTGATGATCCAACTGATGATCCAAAGTCATGAACAACCCACACAACACAATCAATTCTGAGGAAACTACTACTCAGATGTAAACATTTCAAAAAGCAGTGACAAAACACAGCAAAATCAAATAAACAAAAATAAATATAGAATGACCAATATCTATTATGGTGGTCAATTACCATAAATAAACAAATCTGTTCCACTTAATATTTCTGGTAAAGACTAGGAGGAGGAACTGAATGCTTAACACCCACTCAGAGTAGATATCCCACCCGAGTGCCTCCTCCTCCAACTGGCTTGCCTGTCTGTCCAGCGGTCAGCCAATCACCTTCCATCCCCCACCCCTGACCACCTCCTCCTCCTTCCAACTTCCTTCAGAGGCTGCAAATCCCTGCTGCATGAAAGCTGCCCCTGCCAGTGAGTTCCCTTACTGGGGGCCTCCAGCCTTTCCAAGTCCTGTGGAGAGGGAGAGGCCATCCACAGAGTTCTTCCACACACACCCCACCCCTATCTAGTGCCCATTGTATTCTTGAATGCAACGGGCTTTGTTCCTAGTGAATGAATAATTTCTATTTCAACTACATAAAAACCCTCACAATATAGCTTTTAGAAGAACAGGGATTCGTAATTGTTGGTTGAGCTTACTGGCCATGTTACGGTTAGCAGAGTGTGACAAGACCTGTTCCTCTCCCAAGTTGGGATCATGCCTCCAATACTGTGCTTCAGTGCTACTGAGAGAGTAGCAAGGAACCCCTCTGAAGTTGATCTTAACTGCAGCAATGAGCCTCTCATCCAAGTAGTGTATGGTGATTATCCATTTTTAAAATACAACTGCCAACCTTGTGAGTATATTTCTACATCCATGTGATGACCATCAACAGTATGGGAGCCAGAGTGTTACTTCATTTGTGCTTTGTGGAGTGTTTGACTTTTGAGTGGTTAGCAGAATGATCATTGGTTACTCGTCAAAAAGGGTCCTTTCTCCAAGATCAGGAGGATCAGTATTCATACAATGAAATGAAAAATAAGAATACTACTCAACACTTTCAAGCACTCAAATTGTTTTATACAGAATCAAGTTGTCATCCCTAAATCAGGTCCATATTGTCCCCATCTTGGAGGCAGGAGAGGAGGGCTGAAAGTTGCACGCCGAAGGCAGCCTAGTAAGAATGTGGCAGAACTGAGATCTGAACCAATGATTTATTGATTTAGAGTTCAATCTTTCATCCTCTGTGGTATACCAGCTCTCTAAGAACTGGGATAATTCTGCCCAAAAAAATTATCTCGGAAATATTGTCCATCAAATTAACAATCATTACTAGAATTCATGGTAGTATAAACACTTTCCAGCTTTTACAATTAATCCAGCACTCTTACTTCCAATTTGAGCAAACCATTCTTGAATGCATGTGTATGAAGAAAAGTGATTAGATACACCCATATCAAAAGATTAGTTCAAAACAATCTTGTCTACAGGATTAATGTTTATAGGTATACAATCATAACAGTATCTGCATAATAAGTTGGAATGAAAAATGTAAGAGGACAGAATCCCCATAATAGGAATATGTATGATTTAGGAAGTATAACACAACTGGGAAGATGATTTCTGGAGGTTAGAGGATATGAAAAGAAATCCATCTGAAGCTGATCATATGAAAGACCTTGTGTTTGATCCTATGCATTGAGATTACAGTTGTGCTTCTGGAATAGAACTTTCTGAACTCCTCCCTCACTCCGTAGCTTGCTGTGCTTCCCAAAATCTTCCTCATAGGGGCTTGTGTACAAGGAACAGTGTGGGCAGTCTGAAAGGGGGAATAAGCAAAAATCTCATAGAAGTGGAAGTCCCACTTGCATGAGAAGACACACGCTGGAAAAGTGGGCAAATGAGAACAAGATGCAATTCAATAAAGAGAAATGTACAGTTCTACATCCGGGTCACAGAAATGAGAAGCATGCATACTGGATGAGATAGACACTTCTGGGTAGCAGTGTGTGAACATAATCCTGAGGTACTTGTGGACTGTAAGCTAAATATGAGCAGACAGTGTGGTGCTGGTGTGGTGGTAAAGACAGTGTGGTGGTAAAGAAAGCAAATGCAGTCTTGGGCTGTATCAACAGAGGCATCACATCATAATCATAAGATGTCATAGTCCCACTGTGTACTGCATTGGTCAGACCCTACCTGGAGTACTCTGTGCAGTTCTGGAGGCCTCACTTCAAGAAGAATGTGGACAAAATTAAGAAGGTTCAGAGGAGAGAGACAAGAATGATCCTGAGTCTGCGGACCAAGCCCTATGAGGAAAGCCTGAGCGACTTGAGAATGTTCTGCCTAGATAATATGAGGTTGACAGGGCACATGATTGCTGTATTTAAGTATTTGAAAGCTTGTCACTTAGAGGAGGGCGGGGAAAAATTCCTGTTGGCAACAGAGGATAGGACCTTCAGCAATGGGTTTAAACTACATGGAAAACTATACCAGCTAGATATCAGGGGGGGGGGGTTCACAGCCAGAGAAGCTCAGCAGTGGAACCAACTGCCTAAGGAGGTGGTGAGCTCTCCCTCACTGATGGTCTTCCAGCTGGACAGATACTTATCCTGCATGCTTTAGGCTGATCCTGCATTGAGCAGGGGGTTGGCCTGCATGGCTCCTTCCAACTCTATGATTCTCCACTCTGCCATACAAGCTTGCTGAGTGATCTTGGATCAGTCACACATTTTCAACATAATCAACCTCACAGGGCTCTTGTCAGGATAAAATGGGAGAGAAGAAGAATATCCCCAATGGTGGAGGGGGGATTAAGTAAAATACTGATTTTTAAACAGTTATGTCTAGTGTGGTATAATGGTTAAGAGCAGTGGCTTCTAATCTGGCAAGCTGGGTTTGATTCCTGACTCTTCCACATACAGTCAGCTAGGTGACCTTTGGCAAGTCACAGTCCTGTTAGAGTTGTTCTTACAGAGCAGTTCTGTCAGAACTCTCTCAACTCTACCTAACTCACAGGGTGTCTGTTGTGGAGAGAGAAAAGGAAGGCTTTGAGACTCCTTCAGGTAGTGAAAAGCAGGGCATAAAAACCAACTCTTTCTTCTTCTATATAGCTCCCAACCCAAGCAAAACAGCCATTCTATATATAAAATGAAACTTAAGTAAAATAAGCAAGCAAAACAGTTTACAATGAATAAAATAGTCCAAATCAAATAGTGGCCTCAAATGGATTAGAAGTGAATAAAAACAAAGTAAATAAATACAGGCCCTTGTTAATAACATTCAGAAAATTCAGTTAATTCAGGAATTGCTTATTCTGTACCATAATACTGAATCAACAACTACTGTTTAAAGTATCAGTTATTAACACTAACACTAGAACTTTAAATGAAATTGGCAATTTTCCTTCACACAAGCTTAATTAACGTACAGATTTCAGTAACAAAAGATACGGCAGTCACTGAGCCAGTGGATTTTCAAAGGGGACAGACAAATTGATATTACTACTTGCAATACCTAAATGGATCTTCCAGATTCAGGAGCCATACTAGCTTGCTGGGGGATAAGCAATAGGAAATTTTTCTGACCACATCTGAATTGCCATGGGGGCAGAATGCTGAACATCTGATCTAAGGTAAAGGTATACCCTGTGCAAGCAACAGGTCATGTCTGACCCTTGGGGTGACGCCCTCTAGCGTTTTCACGGCAGACTCAATATGGGGTGGTTTGCCAGTGCCTTCCCCAGTCATTACCGTTTACCCCCCAGCAAACTGGGTATTCATTTTACCGACCTCGGAAGGATGGAAGGCTGAGTCAACCTTGAGCCGGCTGCTGGGATCGAACTCCCAACCTCATGGGCAGACAGCTTCAAACAGCACGTCGCTGCCTTACCACTCTGCGCCACAAGAGCCTCTGAACATCTGATCTAGCAAGACTCATATGAATGCCTAGATGCTTTGAGCCTATTGTAATACATTTGTACATGACATCTGTAGCACATTCTTTGATTTGTTTTCCAAATGTCTTTGCATGCAAATGCTTGTAGCATGCCAGATATGACCAAGTGATTATTTGCACCACTTTCAGATGAAACTAAGAAGAGCTCCCAATATGGATAGAAGCTTTCATTTACTGTGCCTACTCTTCAATCTCCAGTTAGCCTTTGAATGTGTACATGAAAAAAGTAGGAATAAAAAAAAATAGAGGTAGTATTTTAAAATGGAGTGGAGGTAGGGAAGCATTCATTGCAGGAATCCAGAGAACAGTAAGATCTAGTGTAGCCTTCAAGCGGAAGACAAAGTTACTAGGTATGTCAGGGAATTATTACCCTTCAGTGACTGGAAAACAGAAGAGCAATCTAGATAGCACAAGGAACACTCCCACTCACTACTTGTTAAAGAATTTAACAGCAGCAGAGAAATGTTTTATCTTTCCTCCCCCCAGCTTCTGCCACATCCTTCAGCATCTTCTGCCCACATTAAATTTCCTCCTACTCATGCTTTTCAACTCATCATCCCACCAAGCTTTGGCATTCCTGCCAAAGGCCTTCACTGCTGCTTGGGCATACAAAGCATACACCCTTCTCCCTTGAGATGGCTGCAATGTTCTTTGCCCACATTGGTTTTATCGTGCAGCATATCATCCATTCTGGATGACCACCCTAGCCCAGAGGGGCTGCATTAAGAAAACTCAATGCTGCTGCCTCTATGTAGGTTGATCCTTTTACTTTTGCTGTTTTAAAAATTCCTAATGCCTTCATTATTCAAGGCCTTATTGAACTGGAAAACATAGCTGGCAGCACTCAGTATTCCTGGGTAAACTGGAAAGTCCTCAACAGAAAGTAAGTTGGGATGGACCGCAGCCTTTACTGTATTAGTCTGCTAGCTAATATCTTGAGATCAGTATGTAGTTCTACCCCCTCCATGACTCCAGGATTTACCTAAATAGCTCAGTTCATCACAAACATAGACCAGCCTTCAGGACTATTTTAAGCAAGCACCCTGCCCTACTTCCTACTGGCTCACTTCCTAAGCCACAAGCTTCCTTCATTCTGTAAAGAGAGACAGCCAGTTACTGGGTGAGAAACAGCAGTTTTGTTGCCTGTTGCACAGTGACTTTCGCCATTACATACACATGACGGGGTCGATGTGACTGAAAAATAAGGTCCCCCATTAAAATGACTCCAATATTAGCAGGCCTTCCTAAATAAGATTTCATAAGGCTGCCTGATGTTAAGATGACTGACATAAATTGGCAGGATTCTGTGGTGAATGTATTTATTTTTTTCATTTTATTTCTATACCAACCCCCCAGTGGATTGGCTCAGTGTGATGAATTATGGCACCTTCATTGCAAAACTCCTCACTTTGAAACATTTGGCAGGCCTACTCCTTAGAAATCTCCAGGAAATTAGTAACAACTTTATTTAAAATATTTCTATTCTTCCTCATTACAGATATTAGAAAGACAGTTTACAACAAATACATATATATATATAATGAATCAAAATCCCGAAGACTACACCTGCCATCCTCCAGCACCATGTCATATGTTATGTGATAGAACTCTTCAAACTCCAGGTTGTATGGTAAATGTAAAAGCAGTTGTGCATTAATTGCACCAGTATGCCACACTGATTAAAGTACCAGACTAGGAATGAGGAAACCCAGATTTCAAAAGCCCACATAGCCATGAAGTTTATTATTGGGTGACCTTTGGCCAACCATTCTTTGCAGCCTAGTGTAATTGTCCTGCCTCAACAGGGCTGTTTTAAGCAATAAAAACAGGTGCCTGTGAGAACTATGCAAGCTGAGAGCCTTGGAGGAAGGGCAGGATAAACACAGAAAAAGCAACCACCACCAAGTTGAGCCCTTTCCACTCAACACTATAAAAGGGGGAAATGATCATTTTGTTCCCTAGAGAGATCAATGAGTTCTCAGTCAGATGACTAAGATGCAAAATGCCCCATTGTACAATTCCACACTATTAAACGGTTATGCCATCACAGGAATTCTCTCCTCTTTTCTGAAGCTCATGAACCAAATACAGCATATTTCTTCAGAATAGAAAATCATGTTGGGTACGTGCATTATTGCATGCTATTCCTGAAAATGTCTTTATAATACTTTGATCGGGTATTTCCTAAACTCTGTAAAAGGAGAAGAGAGAGAAATCTTTTCAAGCTATGTAGGCAACTATAGTAAGGGATCTTCAAATCCAGGTGCAGTAACAAGGCAGTCTACTTCCTTCAGAACCAGCATACTGATTCAGTGTCCAACTGGCAACATGGGTATGTATGTAAATCCAGCCTTGGGATAGGGGCATCCCTACCCTAAGTCACATCTGTAGCTGCGGGCTTTCTGTCTTTACATCAGGCTTGTCAGCCAGTCAAAGGAGCCAATGATTTTTTAAATTTATTTTATTTAGGAATTTATATTCTAGCCTTTCACCCAAACCTCTCAGGAATGGTCACAACAATCCTTACCACTTAGTGGCCTTCCTGAGCAGAGCATGTCCAGCTCGTGTCTGGGTTCTCTATCTGGTGTCTGGCCTCTGTTTCCGCCCGAACATGCTCTGCGGACCAATCAAGCTGGCCGCACTCTTATTGGGCCAGCTTCCAATAGGTGGCCGCATGGCACCTATTAGTAGTGCTTAACCCTGAAAGGTTTTGCTCTTCTCTAGAACAATGGTTTATAATTTAAACTGTGCAATTGTGGAAGACTAAAGAATTGTGCAATTGGCTAGGTTTTAATGTCTACTTTTGTTCCCTTGGCTGAGCAGCTTGGTCTTCAGTTACATATACTTGGTAAGTGAACAGACATTTATTAGCCTAGTATATGTAAAAATTAAGATTTTGGGAATTTGGAGCAATGTTTAAAGCATCCTTACAAGCCCCAAATCAATCTTCCCACCTGCTCTGAAGAATCCTAGTGGGACAAAAATGAGATGCAATTGTCAGTTGTGTGTGACTTACACATTAATATATTAAGATACTACAGTCACAATAAATGTCTATTACAAATGTTTCAGCATTTCATTAGAAGGCATTCACATTTGTTTAGAGAATTCTCTTTCTACATGCAGCTCACACAATACAGATAGCTAGAACTAATGTTCCCTTTTCTTGTACTTTTACCTAATTCATCAGCTTCACTACTATAGCAATTATTCTTTCAGTGCTTCTGCTTTAAAATTCTCAAGCTGAATACAATATCCACTTTTGTACCACTTAAATTCTACATTACAATTTTCTACCACACTTTTTAGATTTTCATTCAGGATCACACAATTAACATATCAACCCATATTTCAGAACTTTCTCCTAGTTCCATTTCTAGGTATAGAATAGAAAGAAACGTGTTTGATGTTCCTTTGCATATTTCCCTCCTTAAAATGAGCTGTCTCTTTTGAGCTGTCCTTGCCCGTAGTTTGCATATAATATTCAGACAGTATCTTATTTTCAAAACCTGAAAAAAAGGATTGCATATTTAATTTTTTCTTATAGGTTCTTCATAATGACTTCATTACCTTTAATATGCCCACAGACAATCCTCCATGTGGCATGACTTTTAAACTGGACTGGTCACTAGAGAGAACAAGAACATTCCCAGGCTCAACCTAACCACAGACTGATTTCATGCCTCCATTTTAAAAACTTAATGTGGATTTTAGTCTAGATTATTCATTCTTTTTCCTATTTAGTGTTAGACTAAGGATGTATTATTATTATTATATTTGGATTTTTATTTCCTGCCATTCCTGAGAACCAGCTCCTGGTGGGTTACAAGAATAGTCCATAAAAACTAAAACCCCAATACAACCCAATTAAAGCATTCAATATAGGGCATAAAAATACAAAAAAACATAAGAAATAAAACATGGCAGTATAACTCATCTACCCTTCCCCCTCACCCAGCAGGGGAGGTAAAAGGGAGCCATAGTCAGACGCCATGGATGTTCAATGGTCGTAATTGCTTTTTAGCAAAGGGGGGAACTTAACTGATCTTCTCCCCGCCCCCACCTCAACCATAAACCTGGCAGAAGAGCTCCATCTTATGGACTCCCACAGGGCCCACAGCTCTTCTGGGAGCTTGTTCCACCAAGTGGGGGCCAGGACCAAAAAGACCCTGACTCTTCTCGAGGCCCAGCAAGCTTCTTTGTGGCCAGCAAGTTGGTACCCGCAGAACGCAGAGCCCTGCGGGGGGGGGGGATAGGGTAACAGGGGGGCCTCAGATATCTGGGTCCCAGACTGCAAAGGTCAAATCAAAACTTTGAACTGGATCTGGGCCACAACAGGCAACCCATGTAGCTGCCTCAGCACAGGCTGGATGTGGGCCTCCAAGGTGTTCCTATGAGAACCCTAGCAGCCGCAGTTTGCACCGGTTGCAATTTCCGGATCATAAACAAGCCTGCATAGAGCAAGTTACAGAAATCTATCCTGGAGGTGACCGTCACATGGATCACTGTGGCCAGGTGTTCAGAGGACAGATAGGGCGCTGGTAGCTGTGCCTGGCAAAGATGGAAAAACACCTGGTGGGCTACTCTTTTGACCTGTGCCTCCATAGTCAGCAAGGCACCTATGGCCACTCCCAAGTTCCTGGCCTGGGGCACAGTGGTAAGTTGCGTCCTGGCCAGGACAGGTAAGCACGCTTCCTGTCCTGCCCTTGAAGGATCCTTAGAATCTATTTGTTCTAACATTAGCCTGCTAATCTTTCCATACAATTGTTTCAACGGTGAGAATACAGTAAATCTATAGCCTACTAAACCCTAAATGAATCATGAGTATATATCATCACATGCAGCAAGTACCATAAATCTCAAAGCACTGCTTTAGTCAATGATAAAAATCACGACTCATTTCTACTGATTCCTTACCTAATATTCTACTTTAAATTAACCTCCGGCTTTTCTAATAGAAGGACCATGCTACTTTTCTTTACTTCTGCTTTTTTTTTCTTTACAGGTGATCAGTGCATTCAGATTAGTGGTAGCAACATATCTGGATAACCAGTACTGGTTATATCTATAAAAGAAGAGCGGTCACTGCCATCTATCCCTTAGTATGCACTTAGCCCAGTCCAACATAGGCTGCAGTCTTAAGTACACTTACCTAACAGTAAGACCAAATGAATACAGCAGGCTTGACTTGTCAGTATATATGCATACTGTTAACTTAATCTGCATCATAGCTCATGCCCTAAGTTAAATCCATCAATATGCAACTTAGGTTTTATATCATGTCCAACATCTTCTTCCTTCCCCCTTTCCATTTATAACCTTCACTTGGCCTGAAGAACAGTTCTGCTCAGTTTAAAACTTTACTTGCTAATTTGATTTAAAAGCAGATGTATCTTTTTGAATTTCTGACTGAAACTGATATAAAAATGTATTTAAAAACACATTTCAACAATTTCTCTAGCACTGCTTCAGCAAGTGTCATAGGAGTTACAACCAAGATTAGCTATCCTAAACTTATTACATGCCGCTCTCCAATGAATTACAATGATTCTGTGCTGGTGCTTGTAAAATATGTCAACAATGGGCAACCTTAACATTTTATTTTAATAATTTTTGCTGTTTTATTTTATAACTTATGACTTTTATAGCTGCTGATTACACATGTATGTATTTGTTGTTGTACATTTTTACCTTGCTTTAAAAAACACTACTACTATCATCCCAATATGTAACTTAACCTTGCAAAAAGTAGTATAAGTCATAATCAACCTCTGAAAGCTATTTTACTTTGAGCTCCACAGCCACCAGAAAATGGAAGGTGCGCAAAAAGCAAAATACGCCTCTCAACCTTTTCTTATGTTAATTGATTCTTTGATCATTTGGCAGAAGAAGTAAAAATCTAAGGCAACTAGGAATCATGCCAACTTGTTGTAGGAGCAGCACACTTGGCAGACTCCTGTATTTATCCAAGTAATTGAACATGTTCTGTATTTTACAGTACTTGGAAGTACTTTCCTAAAATCAAGTCCCAAGAATGCTGATTGTTCAGTTATCGAGTTAACTTCAGAAACAACACATCAGTACTATCATTACTGCCTGCTGGAAGAAAAGAGGGAGAAAGTTTTCCTTCTCTTCTGCTCTATGGTTATGGCCTTTTCAGTTCAAAATACACAGAGAATTGTGAAAGCCCAGGGAGCATTTTTCAAGTTAAACAGCTCTTCCACTCATTAGTTAAAACAACCTGTTTGGAATGCCAGGCTTTCTCAACTGAAGTTACAGCGAACTCTGGGGCTTCCTGACAGTTCCAGAAGGGCTTTGTGAATTGGGTGGCAATTAATTTTTTATTAAAAAAAAAAATTGAGTGATATGACCATACATGGTCATGTCAACCCACTCACCCCTCCCAAAATGGCCAATGATGGGCCTGGAAGGAGTGAAAAGGGGAGGGGCCCCAGTCATAAAAATCTTTGCTGGCTGAGGCTCGTCATGGTAACAATTGGAGCCCAGAGAGTTAAGTACTCCCATTTTAATGGCATTGGAAGGTAGCAATGTGTTTTGGAGCATCAGATGCCTGCCCCAACTCTGCTGGTTTCTGGCGTTCGGAGTTGGGACAAAGCATGATGTCATGTTTGGTGGGAGTGTGTGGGTGATGTCACAGGGAGGTGTGACCAGCAGACATCACTTCTGGTATTTCTTAAAGCCCGAAGAATATTTCAGGGGTTTCTCAACGGTAAAAAAGTTGAGAAAGGCTGGAGTATACAAAGGATGGGTGTTCATCTTTAGAGCAGAATACTGAATGTGACTCATGAGGATTCCTTTTAAGCTTCTATGGAAAGGTTCCAAAGAACCATATGACTCCTAAACAGCCAGTTTATTATTCTTAAGTAGATATCAAAGGCAGAATTTGGTGTTATCTCGGTATTTGCTGAGGTTGCAGAAATGTGTGGGCACTTACAGGAGAGGATCAGAAAGTTCAAATAGTTTTTAACTTCACCCAAGTCTGTCCTTTACATCTCTCTCTCTCTTAGCTATTCTTCCTTCAGCCAGACTTGCATTCTGTTTCAGAAACTGGTTACGGGGGAGATTTCCAAGGAAGAAGGGGGGGGAGGCTAAGTATTTACACACACATGTGCAAACAATATGAGGAAAACAGAGAGCTCTGTGTTTCGTAACATATAATTGTATCCTGACACAGTGACTGATTAGCTCAGGGACACCCAGTGAGCTTCACTAGTAGTAAGGCATCTTTCTAGGTCTCCACAGTGCAAATCAACATCCTACCCATTAAGCCAGCCTTTTTCAATCTTTTGACTGTGGAAGAGCTCCTGAAATTAAGACAGAAATTAAGAATTAATGGAACCTTGGACTCATACCTAGAGCAGCAGCACTTCTAATTGTAAATTACTATGGATATCATTATGAGAAGTTACAAGAACACCTTGTGAAACAGCAAAGGTGTCTTCTGTTCAAAAAAGATTTTAAATTTCCATTGATTGCATGCAAGCCCTCCAATACAACTAACAGAGCCTTTGAAATCACCAATATTTTCTGAGGTAAATTGCAATAATCCCCAAAGTCAGATTGAAGGTGCTGCTGTCTGTAGCACGGAAATTCCTCACTTCCCTCTTCCTGCTGCAACCCCAAATGACCCAAAATGTAGCTTTGAAGAAATAAGTGATCGCAAAAAAGGTATGGGGAGGGGGGTTGAAGCAAAAATCACTTGCTAGCAGAACTTTTCTGTATGATACAACACAAATTTTCAGGTTTGAGAAAAAGCTATTTCAGGAACATAGCAGACTGATTTGGGAAGCAAAGAACCCTGGTTTTTATGTCTATTTCTAATTTGTCAGAAATGTATAAAATTCCCCTCCCCACTCAAAGACAAGGACCAGCAAGAACTCCTCAATACTTACTTGAAATGAGGAACCTGCTGCCATTATACACTTAAGTTTGGCATATACCAGCAATTCCTAACTCTGTTGTATTACAGAACTCTATTTTGCTTTGCTTGCTCTCTGCATTTCATTTGCATTACATCCATAATATAGAAGAATGTATGATAGGAAGCACTTGGAAGCGGTAACAGTTAGAGTTAAAGGCCTAAAGCATCCACACATAGTGTGGATTAATAACACATTTACAAAAACCTGTAGAAAAAGAATGCTTCTAAAAATGACAAAGAACGCAAGTATTAGTACAATTAATAATTGTCATCTAAAAATAAATAAATACATTTTAGAAATTAAACCTATAAATAAAAATGCTACAACTCACAATGTTTCTAACTGCAAATAAATTTTCAGTTGATGCCACATGCATCGTTATTTGCTCATAAGTTATACACCCCTGCAGCTAAAATTATCTTTCTAGCATGCTAGACAATTCTGTCAAGCCATTTTCCCTGATAATTTGACAACTATAACCATGATTACTCGAATTTGCATTTTGTCTTTTATAAACATAGGGGTCCTAAAGGCTAGGCTATTCAGTGCTTGTAAAAGAAAAACAGAGCTGTACTTATTACATACATACATACATACACGTTTACTAGATTCAGACTGTATATGGCCTGTTTGGCCATATACATCTTCTTTCTAGCTAAAAACTCCAAAGAGGGGGCATCTGGCCCCTTTTAGAGCTTGTGCATGTGTGGGATTCCCTTGCCAACATGTCATCTGCGCCAATGTCAGGCACCGCCCTTCCCTCAGTTCCTGCTAAGCTTCTGCAAGTCCCCTTTCATGACATCACAGGCCCTGTGAAAGTTCACAGTGGAGCAGGAGGGAAGGAATATGCATCTGCACAGAAGACCTCAACGAGCAACAGTTACAGGTAAGTGCAACTCTGTTTTCATTTGTTTTCTAGTGGAGTCCCACATTGGGACTATTAATGAGCTATTCACTAGAGGTTGTGGGCTGAGTGTAGTGCCTGCAGAACGGCGTTCCCAACTTCTGCCTTCTTTCTCGCCTAAAGATCCAGGACATAACATTTAAAGAACGTTTCATCTGACAACCAGGTTGCTCCCGTACAGATGTCCATAAGGGGAACTTGTCAATGGAATGCAGCAGACAATCCCTGTGCATGTGTGGAATGCATCTTCACATGGCTCTCTGGATGTCTCGTAACAGGATTGGAATACCACCACAACCTATTTGAATATGGACTGAGCTGAGGCAGCTTTTCCCTTCTTGCAATTCCTATAGCAAATAATGCCTTGACTTTACAAAACTTTGAATAAAACTTTGTTGGTCTTAAAGGTGCCACTGGACTCTAAATAAGAGTACTGAGTTGAGGATTTGTGGACTTAAATCAAGGTATCTTGCATCCCTTGGAAGAAAGTGTCTTATGGTTAGATGTTCCATGCTGTCAAATGTAGTTTTGCTACAATGTTGTGCAGTAACTGACCCTGTACCAACAGATTGGAGATTTTTTTTGGGGGGGGGGGATAATAAGTAGTCCCTGCCTGCTAGATGTAGCACCTCTGAAAATCAGATCAGTTGTGACCAGAAGGGAGCTACTAGAATGCAATCCACCTGATCAGTTAATAATTTTCCTCCCCTGCTCAGGGGAGGAAAGTGGGAACACATAGAAAAGTGAATCCAGGGAATCTGGAATGTGTCCCCTAGAGCAGTGGTCCCCAACCTTTTTCTATCACTGGGGACCGGTCAACGATTGACAGTTTTACTGAGGCCTGGGGGGGGATAGTCTTTTGCCGAGGGATGTCACCGCCACCTGAGTCCCTGCTCCACTTGCTTTCCTGCAGCTGTGCAGTACCACGCCGAGGGGGAGCCCCAGCCATGGCAGCCGCTGGAGAGCACCAAAGGTGAGCCAGTGACAGATTGGCAGGGCAGCCCCCGAGGCAGCAGCCAGGGAGGAGGATGAGGAGTTCTGGTACCAACTGTTTCCAGACCGGGAGTTGGGGACCACTGCCCTAGAGAACTTCAATTCCTACTGGTAGGGAGCAAATATCTCATGCTTTCCTGGACTTGGCTGTGATGAACAAGTCTACCTGAAATTCTATGTAGACCCTTGCACTTAAGTTATGTTCCTCAAGGATCTGAGAATGATGTTCAGCTCATCTAATCAAGCAGGAAAGTGACATGTAGGAAAAACACTAGGGAGAACCCACTGGTTGCCAGGATAAGGTCTAGGCTCTGATAGAACCAGCCATCCTCCTGAGATACTTGGTTGAGCATCATCCATATCTGGAAAAGAAACAGGGAAGGAGTCTAGATGAGGTGACGGGGTTTGTTGGGGAGCTAGGATGACCTCTTAGTCCAGTTGCAGTCCCTTAGTAGGTCTGAGATGTGCCAATTTGGCTTAGTTCTCATCTTTTGCTTAGGTTTCTTGTGCTTTTTTGCAGGTGGCTCTGAATGTGATCAGTCAACTGCCAGTTCTGATGATGGTGAATCCAGGAGTCTAGGAGTAATCCTGATGGAGCCACCAGAACCCAACAGACTGACGGTGGACCACTATGGGTTTCCATAGTTGGAATCAGGTGAGGTAGACCTGAAACCACCAGATCTGTATTTGGTTAACTGTGGTCAGAGCCAAAGCAAGTAAAGCCTTTTCCTAAAGTGTGGCTTTCAGCCTAGAAACTATTCAATCGAGCTTTTGGGGTAAGATGGACAATTTTCAACATTGCAGGCTTCCCCCAAGTTCAATTGGCAGAGTTCATGCTCATTGTGCAGGAATTTGTTTTCTTTATTTGGAAAAACACTACCTTGGATGCCATTACGAGGAACCACAAGTATATCAGGTATGGATAGTCCTCTTTATGATTCACCAAAGGTGAAAAATAGCTTTTGAATGAGAATGACCGTGCAGGTACAGCCAATCTGGGGCTCCACTAGAAGATAGAACCTTATATAAGCAATTATAAATTTAAAAAAAAACTCCCTCAAAAAAAGAAACAGGCAAACAGAAAAGAAAAAATAGATTATATATAATCTAGAAACTAATATGCATTGTATAATGCAATATTAGATTCATCAGCATCTGGATTATCTCCTTGTCTTCCTTATCAGACTCTTAACATAGTTCTCCGTCGCCTCCTCATATTTAGCAGTTTACTGGTGTTTCTGCTATGCCAATAATTACTACTTATACCATTTTACATTTTATAGTCCCTACAAATCCACATTTACATTTGAACAAAGACATTTTTATACTATCATTCAGATTAATTCAGTTAGTATCATGAGGAAAAGAAAGAAAATATAAGTTGTTATAATACAACTTCAATTCGAAATATAGTTAAACAGGTTTTAAAAAATAGTTTAATATCATAGGTTTAATTTCTTCCTTGTAGACTCTCCATCTTTCCTCAAAATCGTCTGTTAAAATGTGTTAATTTCACCATAGCAAATTCAGCCATTTTAGCATTCCAATCTTTAAAACTTGGATAGACAGCACTTTTCCTTTTTGCTGCATAAATATTTCTAGCTGCACTCACCATGTATATGCCTTCCAAGATTTTTAATAGTTTATTGGGTAGAATTCCCTGTAGCATACTCTTAAAAGACCATTGGAAATTTGAAGTTTAAAACATTTTGCACTTTTCCATGCATTTCCTTTCAATTTTATTTTGCAAGTCCACCACATATGATAAAGTAATTATGTCAATTATATATTGTGTCAATTTTTGCATATAAAATCAGTACCCAAAATATTATCTCCATTCATTTCCTGCCTCATTCGAAAAGACATGTCTTGAAACTGGAAACTACCCATTCAAACAACTCTTTCTGGTGAACAATTTTGAAATCATTTTCAAAAGCTACAATTTTACAGTGGAACTCTGAAGTCCAAACAAATAAGTTGTTTGATGGATGATATGCAAAAGAATGCTACCCTTTAAGATGAAGTGACACTGACATCCAGCGTGGTATACCGGTTAGAAATGTTGAAATGGGATCTGGGAGAACCAAATCTGAATTCCCACTCTTCCATGGAAGCTTGCTGGGTGACCTTGAGCCACTCACACCCTCCAAGCTGCCCTAATTTCTCTCATAGGGCTGTTGTGAGTAAAAAGTAGAGGCCAATAATGTGAGCTGCTCTGGGTCCCCACTAGGAAGAAAGGCAGACTATAAAGAAAGTAAATAAAACTAACACACTGTAATTCTCAAGTCTGATTATCTTTATTCATTCAGCAGTTTAGGGCTTTTTTTAAATTCTTTAAATAAATTAATTTTACCACACAATCTTGTGAAGTGTGTTAGGCTGAAGAATAGTGCCTGGCAGAAAGTCAACCAGTGAGTTTGGTGGCAGTGCAATATATAAACCCACACTGCCCAAAGTATGGCACTATTTATTGGATCATACTATTCTCTTTTGAACCCCATACGAAAAGGTTGATGACGCAATTAGTTGTGCCATGGATGTCAGTTTCTAAACAAATTCTGAATAAAGAGTATACTGGGTATTCTTCAGTTACCATGGATTGTCCAAAACTCTTACAAGGGCATGGAAAGCACCCGTGCCCCCTCCCCACGCAGCACAACACAGCGCTCGCTGCGCTGGGAGTGAGCGGCTGCCGAAGCGGCCGATCGCTTCTGGCACAGCAAGCGCCACGCTGCACCATGGGAAAGGGAGGCGCACCAGTGCTCGCGCCTCCCCCCCCCCACTGTGGCCTGGTACCGAGGGCTCCACAGTCCAGTAATGGTACGCGGCTCAGGGGTTGGGGAACACTGCTATAATGGATTAACACGCATGGCTAACCCTTTGCCTTCACCAGTTGTGCAATCATATTAGAGTTCCATCCAACTTTACAAATGATTAGGAAGTGCTCCTAACCAAATTTATGCTACTGACCAATGTAGGAGAAAAATCTGTTTCAAGTTTGTTCTTGAGTTGCTTTCTTCTATCCTGTGTTCATTTTTAGTATGCAATTAGCAAGAATTAAATCAAGGATAAGGAACCAGTTTTTTTTTTCAGAATTAGATCCTGAAAGCTTCCAGAGATACTCCTCAAAGTGGTTCACTGTATTTGTTAATATACTGGCAAAGCTAGATACGGATCACCAGAATTTAAGCTGTATAAGAGCAATGTTTGGCCTATGAAATGTGAAAGAGGCTCCAAGTGGATTGGTTGGACAGTTTTAATAAATTTTACAGACAGCACAATTAGGAAGAGGTGTAATGATATTTCAAGGTAATACCATGACAATTAGAGTTATTTGCAAAGTGTGCAGAAATAAATCTATGGACCAAAATCACCCCCTTTATATTTAATTTAATATAATACAAGTTAAGATAAAATGAAGATGTTCTCAGCACAGGAAGGGATCAAAGTCTGGCTCTATCTTCAGATCTCAAATGAAAGTATAGCAAATACATTTTCCTGGCAATCATTTTGCTAAAAGAAACAGAACATCAGGCATCCCAAATTACTTAAAATTGGATCTGCTGTGCTCAATGGAAGGGGAAATTAAGTCTTTCATTTTGCTCATTGTCAGAAAAGGGGAAGCAACATAAGGAAGCTTCTGGATCTCAAACACTGCCTCATTTGTACAAAGGCTAAACAAGACACTTAAAAGAGATCAACCCAGGGGCAAGAGTCCTGTAACAAACCCAGTGACAAGTTTACCCATATCCACTCAGGCAATGCTATTACAGAACATAATAACATCAGCCATAATACCAGGATTTCATCCTCCTGTTCACCCTTTAATATAATGCATTCCCATCATCTACCACAAAGGGGAGGGGGGAAATGACATAGATTTGATATTTTTAAAAATGACAACATCCAGAAACTTGTGCGAAAAGGGTTCAGTCTCCTGGGTCACTTTGCTACTGGCCTGAAACTCACTATCCTTCAATAACAGAACTTCAAAGAGAGTCTCCAGCATGAAAATGCTGAACTAGAATTTAGCCATCAAGTCTGACTGTTCATTTCAGATTCAGTGAAGGATTACATGTTAAACTGGCATACGAAAACTAAAAGTAGCTCAGTGGAATTAGAAACATTGTACTGATAATGCTGCTATGAATGATCACTTTGTTTATCTTCTATATTTGATCTTGCATTTCATGGCCCCTTGACTTCACTATTGAAAGGTTCTCTGTATTGGGGATAACACTTTGAGCTCAAACACAGAGTGGATGAGGTAGGGTTAAGCCAAGTAAGAAGAATATTTGCCAAAAGTTACTCCTAAACTTGTTCATTATGATGAAAGGATCCTCATTAAATCCTTTCTGCTGATAGTTCACACAGCACTCCAAGTTGTTACATTCTTATCCCTTTCCTCTGAGGGAACATTTTTTATTCACAACCACTTAGCTAAACTGAGTGAATGGCCCAAAGACACTTCACAGCTGAATCCTGGCCGATGCTTTTCAGCCGATGCTAGAATCCTACCTACAATATCATAGTGAGGATTTGCTGGCTTAAAGTTCATTCTATTTACCTTTCCACCACACTGGCTCTCAGTGTAGGGGGCCATCACAAAATCACTGGACACAGATCACTTACCTCTTACTATTTCTTAGCTATTTGTCCACACAACCAAGGTGAAAAAAGTAATGCTTAATGGTGGGGGACATGATAGCTCAAAATCTATATTCATAGCAATAAACACTATGTACATATTTACAGCTGGGCCTTGAATTACTATTATTTACTAGCAGCAGTAATTCCCAATATAAACCAGTGTTAAGAGAATGGGGGATATTTTCTCAGTACATCTCAATGCTTTCTAGGAATATATCTGTATAAATAATGGTTGTTCATTACATCAAGAACAGAATTGGACTGGAAGAAGGAGAGATTGAGAGTTTATAATAAAAATGAACAAGCTTTTTGAGGATGACCTTTTACCAGAAATTCAGTATCTTTGGACCTTACAGCAACCTTGCTTAAAGATCTTGTACAATTAATAATTGATCAACATAAAATTCACCTAAACAGGGAGCTATTATATTTCAATACACAAACCAAAACCTGCAAGGCACAAAGACTCAAACGGACAGATAAGAAAAGTTTCAGAGTGATGGGCAATAACTCTCAGAAAAGATATTTAAACTCAGGTCTAGCTAACACCTGTAACAAAACAAACTGAGGCCAAGCTGACAGGCTGAAACTGCTACATAGGTTCATGTTCTTTTGGCCTTCATAATTGTTGAAGTTGTTTATGTTGAATGGCTTGGCGCTAAGTGAAAATGTAAACAAGTATATAAAATGGATCTTTTTCAATTCATGGGTATGATAGATGGCACCAGTTTAATTAGGGCAGCTAAATCTACATTGTAAAATCCTTCCACTAATCCAATGGCTTCTCGATTAACATTCTAACCTCATGCTTATTAACTATGTCCAGTATCATCAGCTATTTTAAAACAGCATGTGCCATTTCTACCAAACAAAGTGGGGGAAAGGGGGGCAAGAAAGTCACCAGTGGTGTGACAGACAAGCAAAATGGAATAAAATCAGAAGAATTTGGGTCACACAGCTGCTTCTAAAAGAAAACTGAAGTAAGCCCCTAAGAACCACACATTTTTTAAAAAAGTAAACATGAAATACTTGGAAGTGAGAGATACTATGTCTCCATCTCAAGTATAATCAACCACACGGGAATTTCGTACTCTAAAATTAAAAGAAATTATTTTATAGTTCCTAAGTCATCTTCTGCTTATCAGATACACAACTAATAGTTTTATGTCACCTGTGATTGCCTCTCTACTGACAGCATATACCTATGGATGACTTTAAAAACAGATCAATCAAATTCATGTAATACAACTCTATCATTGGCTATGATACATCCAAGCCAATGAAGAAACCTCCACATATACAGTATATCTCTGAATATGAGATAGTAGAGAAAAATAAACGAAAGCCAACATATTCATACTACACTTGCAAATCCCTAAAAGCATCTGAGCCAGCTGCTAGAACCAGGATGCTGATTTAGACAGACCCAGCAGTGCAATTCTTCTATTTTATGGACGTCCCCAAAATTAAGACCTCTGCATCCCCTATCTGTCCATTTAATAGACACTACCCTCCTAGAAAAAAACACAAGCACCTACAGAAGAAAGCCAAAAGGTACAAGTCTTTGAAATTTTCACTGTCATCATAACACAAGGGTGTCACCACTACTAATTCTCAATCCATGTATCTTCCAAACTCTGGTCTCCTCCATTTCAGGATCACAGTTTCCTTCTTCACCTACAGAACTGCCCCGTTTTTCTTGACAATGTAACTCTGGGTCTAACCTTGCTCTATTCCGAGGATAAACAGACACAACCTTCTCTCCTCAATCTCTAGCGAGACTGGAGTTCTCTCTCTCGGTCTCTCACACACAAACGCACATTGTGCTCCCCACCTACTAACGAAAGGATGCTACAAATCGCAGTCCGCATGCTGTGGGTCCTCTACAGACCCACCCAATTCCGCCTCCTTCCACCACACTAAGAGGATGCCCCATATTTCCCACCCCAATGCAAAAAAAAAAAAAATTAAAAAATGACGGGCTTGGGGCTTCTTAAAATCCGTCCGCTTCATTGAAACGGGATATTAAAGCCGCTATTCACAAATATCAAGTTATATTAGGGAGGATTTACAGCGCTAAGAGCCATTTAGCCTCTCCCACTCAGCCCGAGGGATGCCATGAGATATTCCCCAGCCACCGCCGCCACCATCATCACATCACACATATAATAAAATCCACCCTCATCTGCAGCGAGGATGACAATGATGAAACTGAGGTCGGCGTCCATCTCCCCCCCTCCCCCGCCTTCAGGTAACGGAAACCACCCCTCCCCCATGGCCGCCCCCGCAGCCCCCTCACCTTTCACGATGCGCTCCGTCGTGGGCAGTTTGCCGCCCTGGCCGCGCCCGGACATGGTCCCGCCTGTTCCGTCGGCTCCCGGGACCCTCCTGCCTCCCCACGGGAGGGGCCGGGACTCCGGCGGCGGCGGCTTAGCAGGCCCAGGCGGCGACGGTGACGGCAGCAAAGGCGCAAGAACAAGGGAATCCTCTCAGGGTCCGGGCGGCGGCAGCGGCGGCTCTCTCCACCCGAGCCCCCCGCGCCTGCCCGCTACCACGCATGCGCCAGCGTCGATACTCGCTCCCCTCCCCTCCTTCCACGGCACACAAGGCACAAGCTGTCAAGGCCGCCGTCTCTTTGATTGTAGGGCGCAGGCGCCTGCAACCCTCATCTCCCTGACGCCCGCCCTCCCACTGCCACCGCCCGTTACGCATGCGCTAAGGGAACCTTTTCCTATTCTGCCTTCCGTACGGTGTGATTGGCCAACACTACGGCTGCGTGTGGAAAGAAGGGAGGGGGGGGAAATTAAACAGCGACCTACGCTCCCTTCAGTCACGTGACCAAGTCGCGGTCAATGGACTTCCCTTCTCCCTCCCCCTTTTTCCGTGCCGCCATTTTGAATGGGAAGAAGAGTTGCTAGGAAACGAACAGCTGGAGCCAGAATGAAGAGGACGAAGTGATGGGGGAGGGGAGAGAGAGGTTAGCGGCGAAGCGGCTCGGAAGCCTACCTAAACGGGCAAAGGCCAATAGACCTACAGGCAGGAAAACTGCCGCAAACGGGCTTATCCTACGCCCTCCACCCTCTCCCTTATAGTATCCCACGACGGGCCTGGAAGAGCGCAGGAGGCAAACGCTCATATAATCATATTAGCGCTAGGACAGTATACTGGGGCAAGGCCCAGCCTCTGTCTTCCGGCAGCAGAGATAATAACAGCGGCAGCAACCGGAGAGCCGACGCTACCAGTCTTACAGCCGAAAGCAAGCTTTTTAAGTACTACATTTATTGCAGCGTCAGCCTTCAAAGAACTCACATCATGAGATACATGACAAATAAGTACAAAGAAAAGAGACTAGGTAGGAATGTCTGTCACATTCCTGTCTGGTCACGACTGAACAGCAAGTGGGCAATTGCCAACAAGAAATAAGTTAGCAGATCATGTTTATTTAAATTATGTATAGCCTGTTTTAGGATTGCAGTATTAGAAAAGAGTGGAAACAGATTGTCTTAGACGCATGGTATAAATGGCACCTGCTGCGCCTCTTGTAAGCAGGCTAGGATATGCAACTCCCCTGCCCACATACACACACTTGTGTATTCTGTGCCAATATCCAAAAGGTATGTCTTTAAAGACTATGACAAGCCTTTTTTTGTTCAGAAAGTCGTGGTTATTTTGAATATACTCAGAGTAGCTAAAGCTTACAGAATACTCATGCCAGCCATACATTTGTTTATCCTTAAACTCTCTGGAAAGACAATGTTTTGTTTTGCTGTAAATAGTAAAGGCATGAGCCTTTACCAGAAGAGAGCAATAAAGTATCATTCTTATTGAAGGGTGCAGAATTAGTTTGTGACAAACCTTGCAGTTCCAGATCCCTCATGCTATATTCCTGAATGACATTGCTACCCTGACAGAATGAAGCATTCTAAGCAAATGATCACTAGAAATAACCCTGCTTTTCTGGTAGCTTGCCCATATTTTCTCACTCCAGTCTTCCACTTCTCAACGTTAAACCTTTGAAAGGAGGGACAATAGATAAATCTTATTTCTAATGTTTGGTACAATAAGGTAAAGGTATCCCCTGTGCAAGCACCGGGTCATGCCTGACCCTTGGGGTGATGCCCTCTAGCATTTTCATGGCAGACTCAATACAGGGTGGTTTGCCAGTGCCTTCCCCAGTCATTACCGTTTACCCCCCAGCAAGCTGGGTACTCATTTCACCGACCTCGGAAGGATGGAAGGCTGAGTCAACCTTGAGCCGGCTGCTGGGATTGAACTCCCAGCCTCATGGGCAGACAGCTTCAGACAGTATTTCTGCTGCCTTACCACCCTGTGCCACAAGAGGCTTTTACGTTTGATACAGTAACAAGCGTTTATTAATTTTACTTATGTATTATTCGATTTCTATTCTGCCACTCTCGAAAGACTCCTGATGGTTTACAAAGATAAACCCATAAAACTCAATAAACCCCCCTAACAATAACCTCAACAGCACATGGCCTATCATTTCACATGCTGCATTTTGAACTCTGGATAATATGACAGGATAACTATGCTTTTCTATTACTATTTTACACAAAAACATGTTTGTTTTTTTAAATCATTTCAGAACAAGCTGCAATACAGAAAACAAATACAATGGGAAAAGGAGAGCCTTCAGCAAGAGGCATTCATGGGATAGGGGAAGGACTTTGTATGATAGCACAGCTTTACTAATTCAAAGATTCCAGTTTCCTTCTTTGAAATAATGAAATATGCTGTAGCTACAAACCCTTGTTAATAACAGGTACCTCTTATGAGACACTTACTATTTCACTTTGATAGCAGAGTAGCTACTAAAGCCAACATTGTTAAGCCCTAGGATCTACCTAACATATAAAATATACAACATTTACCTGGATATATGACTAGCAACACTGGTCAAGAGCAAATTTCATGATAGCAGGCATCACTGCCACCTTCTGTTTCAAGAATAGCATTGCATGGGAAGTCAAGGTCTGAGTGGACATCAAAGAGCTATCAAGTTCTTGGAAGATAAAACTTTATCATAAAGCAGTGCATAATGGATACTTCATTCTTGGATAGTACATTCTTCTTGGACTAGTTTTTAATACAGCTTTTCACATTGCAATGCCCATAAAAGTAGTAATGCAGACCTTGCTTAATATAATATCTAAATTCTTACGCTACTGCACATTTATGAATTTAACTACTGCAAATCAATATTTTTGTACTACTGTACATACAAAGACCTATTTCCATATATCATACATCAATTGACAATGGATTAAATCATGAATAACAATCTCTGTTGTGATGCCTTGGGATGCACCACCTTACGTTGTAAACAATTAAGGCAAGACTTATAGGCATCTGTGTTACAGGGAATATTTGCATTACTTCTTTTATGAACCATTCCACAATATGTTCATATTTTGGATGCTTACTACACTGTGATCGATGTTTCTTTTGAAATTTAGTTAACAAAGCAGCAGGTATCTTTGCAGGCCTCCTCTATGAATACCTGAGGGGGAAAAAGCACTCTACAGATGTCATTACAGAATATAGTTTATTTATGGAATTTTACAAATAACTTTACAAGGTCACATGACATAAATTATATTTTTTGTATCAACAAGTTCTTATAACACCTGAGTTATTCAAATACTGAGAAGGGGGAAAATCAAAGTTTTAAAATCAGACGTATTAAAATAAATGCAATCAAAAGCCCAAGCTTACCCACTTGTCAGTTTTGGTTTTTCCCCTCTCTCAGTCCCTATCACCAATAGTGGAAGTAGCAAGAAATGGTATTTCCTGTCTCCTTTAAACTGACATAGAAAGACTATGACTGCAGCCTCCTTAGGTTCCAAAGTGGCAAGCAGATGAAGACTTACAGACACATGGAAGTAAGTGCCACTGAACTCTGCGGGACTTCTACATAAACATTCAGAGGACTGGGGGGCATGTGAATTTCCTGTAAACGATTTCATAGTTACTTCCATATGGAAGTCCCCATTGACACAATTTCTCTTTATCATTCTATGGACTAACTCAGGTCCACACTAAAAGGGTACTCAGACAACATAAATTACTGTAATAAACAGCCAAAGACATCTTATATTAGGGATGTTTATACCAAGGTGATGAACAAACAGGTTGCTACTCAGTTTAATTTCAGAAATAACCTAAAATACAGACTTGTCAGTTAATTCAGGGAGCTAATAGAGATGTACCTCCTTACTAGTGCTAAAGGAGATTTGTCTTGGTTCAAAGAGGTTAATTCCAGAATTAAAGCTACATGTATGATTGCATCACAGGCTGATTCCCTGTCAACAGTTTTCCCTATGGAACAATTTTGCCAATCCCCTCTCCTGCAGCAGACCTCCAGTTCCTTGGCGATACAGTTTGTACCAATCCTGTCCCACACGAACAACATTTTAGAAGGCATTCTGTGCTGCAGCAGAAGGGAGAAGGCTCAACTTAAATCTTTCCTACAGTGGAGATTTTCAGGGGATCCAAGCTCATGTTTAGTGAAATTCAGTTGAACAAAAAGTTGCCATTTCTTACTAAACTGTTCATTTCTGTTATTTCAGAACCAAGATTGCCTTATTTTGGCATGATTGTTAGTATGCCAGAGATGTCTGAATTAGAGTTCCAATTTAGAGAAACAGAGAATACAAGCCAGAAATATAGTAGACAAGACAAAGTAACATCCTTCTTTAACAAACATAAATAAGGTGCCTTAAAAAAAACAACACATGTGACACAGTTGGTAATTATTTATCAAAATGGAGATAATGGCTTTTAAGACAGTTGGTTCAACACTACCACTATCCAAGCATGCAGAAACATCATCAAGTTCTACTTCAAGCCTCTTTATGCAAAATAGCTACAAGAGCCACGGAGTAGTAAGCATTACAAGTTCTGCTGTGTGTATATCATGACCCTTGTAACAATTGTGCTGGTAGAAACAGATGATTTATCCTATGGGAGGGCTCTAGTGGCATAGTAGCATTTTTTGATGTAGCCAACTAGTCAACTCCAATTATTACCCCCAATATGAAGAAGAGAAGATGTCACTACTAAGGTAGCATTGTGCTCTCTGCCTTGAACCCTAGCTCCCTATGCATGCTCACATTTTCTATGGTAATTATGGAAGTGTCCAAATGGTAAAGACATTAAATATGCTATTCTTTGAACCCAGTATTAAATTGTTGAAGGAAGCCCAGCACTGGATTTGAGCCCTTCTAGTGTCAGTACTAAAATGGTGGAGAGAAGAGACACAAGATGGAAGATTGGCTCCTTGACACCCACCCACCTCATCCGGGAATCTGGTTTAAGGTGTATTTGCTACATTAGCTTTATTGTAAAAGTTTTAATTTTTAAAATTTCCCCCTGTTCCCAATGATCTGGTGTTTAACCCAAGGAGCTATAAAGAAGAGCACATACCATCTTTCTATGTACTTTAGAATAAGCAACAAGGATAAAGAAGCAACCTCTATTCATGAATTCATATCCAAGTTCTACATGGATGACAGGAATGTCTGCTGTTTTTTAGCTAACTCATATCTTATTTGGAAGGCAAACAATGGATAACCATCAGGTTCAAATCAGCAGAGGAATGCTGTACCCCATACATAGCATTTTTTCAGCTTCCTATGACTGATGGTGGGAACACTCTATAGTGGGTGTTACAGATTAAGGTTCTTAGCAGCTCCCATTTGTTTCAGTTCTATGGCAGAGGGCTTATTGGAATAACCCATGAGAGGAAAGGAAATGAGAGACATGGGAGTTGCAATTTGGACATCCTGCCTCAGGCATCTCTATACATTGGGCCAGCTCTGGAGTGAGTGGAATCCAGCTCCTATTCAGCATCTCCATAACAGGAAAATATAATGTTCGTGGTGCCACTGTTTCTTGCGTCACAAGCCAAGCAGGGTGAAATGGGGAAGAATGACAACATTTATTCCCTTATATACCAAAACAGAGAAATCCAGGCACACGCAAACTGCCATGGGAAGAGGGGAGGGAAACTTAATCAGCCAGAGAGAATGGAAAGTCTACTGTTTGCGAAACAACTGAGACTTCCCATTGATCAAGAAACACTCAAACTCTCAAAATGATTATGCAAGGCAGAAGATTCGCTAGAGACCAAAGCTGAAGCGCTCAATATTATCAATATGATAATAATACATCAGTTCACTTAGTGACTCTGGGGAAGTCTAGTCCTGGAGTAAAGCTCCTCAAGACAAACCTACCTGGTCCCCAATTTGGGCTTAACATTTCATAGATTGCTCTGGCTGATGCAGAGGCCTCAGAAGGTGCAAATAAACTGTTTAATATAACCCAGACTTTGCCAGACATTAGGAGACACTCCACTGGTTAGATTTACCCTACAAAAACAGGACCAGCACATGTGTGAATATTTTGAAGGAAGACAGAAGTTAAGAGGAAGGCTGATTTTGCCACACAGTGTTGAAGAAATCAACTAACTTTTTTTTTTTTTTTTTGGGGGGGGGGGGGGAGGACCCAGATACTGGTCATGTAGGACAGTCATTAGTTTCCTTTTTGGAGAGTTTATAGCTAGTCCTATCATAAATAAATCTTAGGTTTGATTAATTGTAGAAGTCCAAATAATTCAATATATGCAACAAGCATTAGTTTTAAAGGAAGTAGTGGGATTTATGCACGCATGCGTTACAGCAAACACCACTGTAGAAGAGGCATTCCACTGCTCTCCCTTTCAGAAGGAAATGCATCTTTTAAGCAGGCATTTGGTGTTAAACTTCCCAGTAAACCTGTTCGACCAAGGGAACATTTTAACCAGTTTAATAATCTGATGTTTAAGGAGAGCTGTGAACTAATATTATTCTCTTCAGCAATTCTCATCGCCTGTGAACAGATGGGAGGACAGGAAGAGAGAGATGAACTCTCTAGACTTCAATCCAACTGGCAAGCCTTCTGGAGCAAAAACGGTTTTGTTCAGGGCCATCCACTGTCAGCCCAAGAGGATGCAAGAATTATAATTCCTGTGGACGGGGCCCTTAAAAAAGCACCTGGATGGTGGTGAAATAGAAAGAAGGGGCTGCTACACTATATCATTTAATTCCATAGCAAGGAATTTCATCAGTCACTGCAGGTCAGTCAATAAGGAGTCTTTGAAGCAAGTTTCACAAAAGGGCCCTCTTCCGTAATCCTTGGCATTACAAGTTTACATGGTCCGTATACCTGCAGGGAGAAAGAGCTTTCCAAGCAAATGGGTATTTTCTTTATCCAATCTGAATCTGTCCAGAGTACATGGTGAGCAGCAACATTATGGTGAATCCTGTCAGCAGGCCTGCATTCTGGATGATAAAGGCAATCAAAGCACTGCCGTTCCTTTCATCTTCTCGACTGACTTCATTCATCTCCGGGAACTTATTGGACAAGGAAAAAATTATACATTTTTTTCTGTGACAACAATATGCTTTTCCAACATGCTCATAGCTACAAACCCAACACAGCATTTTCAGCCCAAACAAAATCCTTTCTCCCTGAAGACATTTCCTGAAATGGTCTGAAATTGTGAGCCCAACAGAGCTCAAGCCACAGCAAAACAGTGATGTGGCTGCAAAGGATGGCTTACAGTCAGCCTGGTCTGCTTGCCACTTACCATATCAGCCAGTGCGATATACAGGAACATCCCACCAGCTAGAGCAAAGATCCAGTTGGCTGAGAAATGACTGCCAGCCAGTATCCCAAAGGCTAGCCCAATATAGCAGCAGCAAGCCGATATGAAGTTGAAGAAGAGTGCTTGCTGGGTTGTCATCCCAGCATTCAGCAGAATGACAAAATCACCTGCAGGGATCAGGATAAACAAAAGAAGTTAGCAAGAGCAGTATCAGTAGGATAAAACTTTAAAGATGTCTTCTCTACAATTATAGCATTTATAAGGTTAATATACTTCTTGGTTTGGTTTTTTTTGTTTGTTTGATATCTCCAAGTCTTTGGTTAATCGATAAACCTTGAATGATGACTATTGACAATTTAGAAATATAATCTGTACACCTCAAAATACAGAAGAGTTCTATCAGCCGGTTTCATATACATAGGGCAAGTACTGAGGACTGAGAGGAAGGTGGCCCTAAGAAACTTGGTAGCTATCCAGCGGGTCTGGAAACAGAATTCCAATCAGTTTTTACTCTTAGTCACATAATTTGAGTGATGAGCTCACAAGGAATCTGGATTTCCACTGCAACCCCTTGAAAAAATTTAGAAACTTTAAAAATGAACTATAATAAATAATAATTTTAAAATTATTTGTATCCCACCCTTCTGCATTTCATCAGTAGTCTCAGAGAGGGGTAATTAAGAACCTGACATTCCAAAGTATAATCAAGATTGTCCCAGTACATTTTGCCACCATGATCCAGGAGCTGCATTGCCCCCCCCCCAACCGTACTCTGATCATAGAGTTGGAAAGGGTCTTACAGGCCATCTGATTAGCCTATAGCATCCATGATAGGTATCTGTGCAGCCACCGACTCCATAGGCAGCCTACTGCACTGATAGGTGCACTCCCATAAGGCACCAGATACAGTAACTGATTAGTTATTTCACATTCGTTTCTATAGTAGAGATGATCAGTTTGTACCCCCAAATTTCTCATAGATCTGGCCACATTAAGACCTCACCAACCTCTTTCCCTTACCTCCAAGTCGATCAAGTTCAAGTTTTTCCTACCCTCACTGGCAGCAGCCCTGCTTTTAAATATGACCCAGTATTATTCTGTAGTATTGCCTTCTCAGCCAAGACAAGGCTCCATCCACCTATTTTTCTAAAGCTGCAGATATATTCTTTCCTTACATCTAGCTCTCTACAGTATAATACAAGATTTTAAACCATTACTAAGTAACGATACTATTATTTAATTATATTTATATACTTCCTTCCCCTAAGGCTCAGGGTGGTTTACATATAACAGGGAACAATACAGATATGTAGCAATATTTGTATACATGCTTACATCTTGTAGACATCAACATAACTTCTGTACATCACACTCAAGTTCATTTCCTCCAGTCTTAATGCATAATTTAAGAAATACAGACCTAGCTCATGAGGAAATTCTTCACAAAAAATGGCCACCGAGGTGCTGATCCCTTGGAAGACTGACACAGTGAAGGAGGCACCAATGGCCAAGCCATCAATGAAGTTGTGAAGGCCATCACTCAGGGTGATCATCCAAGCCAGTGTACCAATGTCAGAGTAACCCACACCCTTCAGCCAATAACATGTGCTTTGAGAAGCCTGGAGGTCCTGGAAACATGTTAAAAAAACAGGATATAGACAGGAGCTCAGTAACTGAGTTTAGAGCTTTCCAGAAGCTTTAAATATACTGCTAGAATGAACTACCTTGCTCATATGAACGCTGCATCTGAAGAAACTATAAGCATTGTAATTTAGGTTGCCATCCAATGAAAGAAACATTATATAATTAATTACACAAATCTTAATAGATTTATATGCAGATTTAAAGAGCTCTTAAGAAACACAGTCAACATTTTCAAGAAGCTAAAGGTAGCTACATGTAAACAGCTTTACAGTCATCTAAGGATAATTTTGGCAAGGTCATTTTTTTCCATTGAAGGATGCATTGGCATACTAACTAAAAGATTACCACAATCATTGACAGATCCAGAAGAATGAATAGGGTATCCATCTCTCTCCTAATGTAAGTTGTAACAGTAACTAAGGCTGATCCATGTCAAAACTTATGGTCACTCAACATTCAATAAAGTTCCTTACATTGAATGCATATTTGCAACCAGCCAATAGTACATTCAGAAAAGGGGATTTTTGAGGCCTCCCAACTGCCTCTCTTACGTTTCCTCTCTTAAAGATGGATGATTGTCCATTGTGGCATCAGCCCAACTCATGAATCACATCCCAGACTAGTACTTGTCCGTCTGGGCCCTAGCCATCGACCAATGCAGCAATATGTTGTCTGAGTACACTGAGTAGGCTACATTAATCAAGAATGTTACAAAAGGCCCAGTAGAGGGGCAACATTCCCATTCTCCTGGTTATTATTAGGAGATAGGCAGCAACCTCCACACTCCCTCTTATTCTCTTGTGTAACTTACCCCTCTTCCTCCTATGCTTTAATAATAGTCCTTATACAGCATTTATATCAAAGCTAGCAATAGTTAACACTAACCAGATTATTTCACAACCATGGGTGTGCAAATTGCACTTGAAAGTCTCATTTTAATCTCTGGTTAAAAGGGGAAAACTGGTTAGAGTTAACTCTGGTTAAAGGAAATCACTGTGAGGGAGGGGGCTTTGCAAAAGGGAAAGAAAGGATTTGAAGCTCCCTCCTGATCACCAAATCACAATGATGATAATCAGGAAAGATGTCTGTGCCATGCTTAATGTATGATGTACACTATGATATGATCCCCAAACTCATATCTAATAGAACACTCTCTGGAATACTAGGCCCCATCAAGCAGGATTACAGAGTATTCCCCTTTTCTTTAAAATAAGCCCATTCGCCTCCAGGTGAGAACAATTCAACATAGTTATAGTAGTTTACATATCTACTGACCTGAACAGACAAGGAACCAACAATATTCTTATCTACAGGTGGATTCTTGCATTCCAAATCACTATTCCTATGAGGGATCATGTGATCCAAGTCCCCATTCTGAAGTTTCTCTGTGACCCCCTCTTCCTGGTCCTTCTTGGAAGGTAGGGTTTCAGGGCTGTAGTGGCTGTGACCATGGTGATGCTGGAGATCACAGAAGACAGTTTTAACACACACACAAAAACACTGCATAATCAACATTAGGTTTGTAGCTCTCAATGTCTTGCACTATAGTTGCCTATAATGAAAGACACCGCTGCTTGTTTTGTGAAATCAACAAAATCCTTTTGTAATTAGTCTACAACTCTCTTTTCTAATCAAAGAAACTCCCCAAAATGTATTGGAGTTCACTGAAAGTTTGGCTATCATTGTTCATAACTCTTTCTTGTCTTGCTTTATAAGTAAGATTAGATCCCAATACAGAAACTTCTGGTTGTAAGAAGAAGAAAAAAATCTATGTCTAAATTTTGACCCACAGCAGGTATATTTTTGGGTGCTAAGACTACTTAAGTTTTAAAGGTCATATTGGCCAGCTCCATATACTGACTCAATTATTGCTGAATCACTGAATCAAACTCTTATCTGTGTGCATAATGACACAATTCTGTTCATGAGGTATTATTTGTATTTGCAAAAATTAATGTTGACTCTTCCATACAGTATCTGTTACTGTGGCTTGTTCAGCTGCTTTAACTGGTTGTTTTACATTTGTTTTGACTTGACTGTTACCAGCTACAATCATTTGAAATAAGAGGAATCAAACACTTCAGAATAAGTGTCCAATCCATACTGAAGCCTACTCAAAGCAAATCATGTACATAATGCTTAAGTACAGTCCTGTTGGATCAGACCAGTAGTCCAGCTCCCTGAGAGCCCATTACAAGGTTCTTCAACTAGAGGATCAGTAATTTTATTTAACTATTTTCAGACTTTTAGCCCGCCTTTCCCTGGGGGCTTAGGGTGGTTTACAAAAGTAGAAATACATTCAAACATTTAAAATCTCTAAATTACATATAAAAAAATAAAATCCATAACTAAATGTATAACTATGAAACAATTTGCTCAAAAGAGGGAGAGAGGTGGCATATAAAGAATGGATGGAATCCAGAAAGAATTCAGCCAGGAAGAGCAGCTGAAATCGAATGTATCCCAGGCCTTGACCACAGGTCTGGCAGAACACCTCTGGAACTCTCTTGAGGTCACACACGGCTGTGATCTCACAAGATAGTGCATTCCATTTGGCCATGGTCAAGACCAGTTTGATTTCTTCGGGGATGGGGATCTTGAGCAGATATCACGGGATCTAAGTGCTGTTTGGGGGATGTAATGGGATAGAGAGCCCTGCAGATATGACAGTCCTAGGCCATTTAGGACTTTTCAAGGTTAAGACCCAAACCTTGAACTAAATTCAGTCTTTAATCTGGAGCCAGTGCAGCTGGGAGAGCACGTTAAATGTATGCTCTCCACTGGTCCCCATGAGTACTCTTGCCAATGGACCAGTTAAGGTTTCTGGAGCAACTTCAAGGGCAGTCCTATGCAGAGTGACTTACAGTAATATAGCCTGATTCACAGAGGCTAGGTCAGATGACAACAACTAAAATGCTAATCCCCGGGCACAATTTAAGATGCTGGTTGTGACTTTCAGAATCTTTCACAGTCTGGAACCAACATTCCTGAAGGACTTCCTACTCTCTTATGTACCTGCTCTACAACTATGGTTATCTTTGGAAGCCCTGCTTCGGGTGCCCCCACATTCTGAGATTAGGCAGGTGGCAACCTAGAAGAGTGGGGTCTTCTGAGACATGGCACCAAAGCTCTGGAACTTTCCCCAGGGAGGGAATCTGTGCTCATCTGTTGCAATCTTCCAATGGTGGGTAAAGACTTCTGTTTAGCATTAATGATCCTCCTTCATAGCAAGTATTTTAATTGCTACTTTTATGCTTTGTACATAATTAAACCCAGAATTAGACTAATGATACATGTTGGGGGATGGTTTTAAAATGTGAATTGATCGTGGATGTTTTAAATTGTTAGCCACCTTGGTGACCCTTGCAAGGGCAGAAAGGTAGGATGTAAATTAAGTAAGTAAAATAAATAATAAATAATTTTGAACAAACAACAGTTTGTCAGCATCTAAAATCCTTGAGTTCATTTCCTCTCCCCCCCCCCCCAATCACCCATCTGCAAACTCATTGCTGAAACTGAAGTGTGGAATGAGCTCCCAGAAGAGCTGTGGGCCCTGTGGGAACTATCCGCTTTCCATAGGGCCTGTAAGACTGAGCTCTTCCGCCTGGTCTATGGTGGAGGCCAGTGCAGGAAGAACTGGTGCCCCTGCCTCCTTTAAGACATGCCATCTGTTCAGGATATGTGTGGGAAATCTTATTGACATAGCCCCCCTGCTGCCCCAGGAGCAGATGTACAGGTACAAGGAGCAAGTGATTTTGCCGCCATGCAATGTTTTGTCATGTCTTTATTGGGGGTTTGTTCGGATTTTATTGTTGCGGGTTTTTATGTTGTTACCCACCATGAGCTGGGTCCCCGACAGTGGCGACATATAAATTTAATTAATAATAATAAAAGAGGTAGTCTTTAAAAAGCTAACAATAAAAGCTGTATTTTTTGCAGCATTCAAATTGGGGCAATAAACAATTGGGGTTTGCTTCCTGTGAATTTAATCTTCATTTAGAATCCTTGTTTGAGGGGGGAAAGCAAACGCCTCAATTTGTGTTGGAATAACTGCAGAATTTCTAACCCAGGAAGATGTCAGCCTTGGCTCTGCAAGCAAGGGGAGAAGGACAGAGCATAGGAGTTCAGGCTTGTTCTTAGAAGATGTTTGCAACATCTAATCACTTCCATTAAAGTGCAAAAAGTTTAGCATATTTAATCATTTTGTAAGCTACCTTCTTACACTAATTGCCTGATAGGATTCCTGTTTCTACTATGTCATAAAGAGAAAACAAAAAGTTACTCGCTTTACTTCTCTGCTCCTCAAAAATCCACCTAGCTTATCTTATTTCTGTTTGAGGCTACCCGAGCATACAAACATTTGTGTTGAGCTGGAGATCTGCACCATAAATAGTCATCAGCAAGTAAATCCAACATCTCAGTCCAGGGACAATAGTCCACTCCCCTCAGAACCTGTCCCACCTCACCTGATCTTTCTGTTTCAAAAGCATCTTCAGTACTTTCTCTGTGAAAAAGAACAGGTAAAAGCCCCCAAAGACTACTGCAGATTTGGAGACATAATAGTCCTCCTGAGGATTGAATCCAAAAGCCTATAGGAGGAAGAGCAGAAAGAATCAGGTGAACACACAGGATATGGTATGTACAGGTTCCACTTTACTTCCCTCCCCAGCATAGCTCTCTTTCCTCATCTTTATTAAGGGAAGGTCTGAAAGGGAACATGAAAGTGACAATCAATCATACCCTTATTGGCATTACAGATAAAAAACAGAATAAAAGAACGAGCATAAAAATTTTGCTAAGATTTTGCTACAAAAGCTTTTCCTCTCATGGTGGTAAGCAGCAAGTCCCTTGAATTCAAATCACCCACTATATGAAACTACATACTTGAGAGCTGTAGAGAAATATCACTCCACTTAAACTCTAAAGCAAGAAATCATCTGGCCAGTCCCCTCATTTGGTATCCTGTTAGGATATCTGCAAATGTTTCTCCCCCACTCACTAGTTCACATTAGTATCACTTGTACACTCTTTATATTAATACAATGAGGACAACAGGCTCTATTCTAAATCAGATAGTTTCTTTGCATCAGACACTTTCATTACAAATGAAAACCACCACAAACATGAGCAAGCTAGAACTGGTCAAGCTCAAGCACTGGAAAAATCTACACCACAGGGACACTGCAGAACAATCAGATGGCCTCTCACTTTTTGCATTCCCTTGCACCACAGACACCATTTGATTCTCTTTGCCTTCTCCCCCTACAGAAGCAGACAACAGTGCAAGAGAATAACTAGCTTCCCCAGTAATCACTTGCCTCTCCGGTAACATTCCACTGATAGACAGAGTGAATATTAAGTGGCTAAATAATATATAAGTGCCACCTGAGCAGAATCTAGTACCTGGAGCAAGAACACCAACTTGGCTTACAAGGCTGCACTTTCTACATGCGCCTTTTGTGTACTGCATCTCTGCCATTAAAGGAACATAATGTTTTCTGTGGCTAGCCAAATCTGATTAAGAGTTTTAAATAAGGATTTACAGATTCCTGTAAATCTCAATGTTTTCCCAAATCTTGGAAAACTGGCAATGGGTTAACTGTACATGCCAGGACTGTTTTTATCTGTTTAACATTCATTTGCCAGTACCTGCCTTACGGTGAACCATCTGTACTCAAGACAAGCATGTTAACAGAAATCAGTAGCAGAGCTGGTAATAAGTAGAAATATGTATATAGGCTAAATATATTGTGAGCCTAATGCTTAAATGCTAAAAGATTTTAATAGTTTAAATGTACATCCTTAGTACAGATCTCTCATGTGAAACTTCTTCCTTGCTTTAATTATCACTTGCTCCGAGGTACAGAATTCAGATCTCAGATAAAAGGGAGGCTGAATAATCACTGTTCCCAATAAAGCAAATTAGCAGAAGCCTTTAGGAGAGAAATATACAATTGAGTAATTACATCAACCCCAGCATAATACAATTTATCAGAGCTCTATCTAGACCAATTTATTTGGCACATCAATATTTAAAAAGGTGCCATAAAAGATTGCTCATTACTCTACCTGATAGTGGCTGTATTAGGCCTTCACCAGACACCAAACTACAAGTAGCACACATCAAACACAAGACAGCCAAACAAGGAAGGCCTAAAGGCCCCTGGATCATACCTCAGGAATTAGCTGGAAGAGGGCGTTGGAGTAGAGAGTTCCAATCGCCAGAGCAATGAAGTACAGGAGCAGCCGCTTGTAAAAGGTCTTCTTCATGAAAGGCACCACACTGGCTCCGACCAGGGAGCAGAGGGAGATGACGGTCACACAAAGGAAACCGTAACCCCAAACTGCAGTGCATGTTACAACCCCAAAGCAGTTAAACCACAGATGAGAGGAAATTCCAGGGAGGTGGGAATCAGTACAGGAACATAAAGGTATAAATTCACATGAGACAGAAAGGTGGGGGAGGGAGAAAAATAGGATACTTATTAGTGATTATATATCCATTTGGGACTGATCAGGCATGCTGGAAGCAAATTAGTGTGCTATGGTTCTGAAATGCAGACAAAGAAATCGTCAACTGAAAATAGCGATTAAATAGCACAAACAGCGGATGCTGTAATTTGCATTATATGGACCTCATCGCTTTCAATTTTTTTTGTCCGATATATTTCATCATATAATGTTTGTACCCAAGTCACATTCAGAAAATAGCTTCTTCTCAGCGCTGACTCTAGTGGACTCTTCCATTATAAGAAACAGTGTCAAAGCTCCAGTGCCATGTGCAATGCTACAGTTTGACTCCCAGCATGCCATACACTCAACCTCCATTCTCTGCTGCCTAGCAGAAAGGAAACCCATTGATTGGCTATATGCCTCTGGCTTTTGTACATGGGTAGACTCCAAAATGTAGTGTCCCACTCAATCAGTACAAATGTAACAGCACAATCTCACTTTAGTTCTTACAGAGCAGGCAGGCTGACAATGGAGGTCAAATGTATACAATTATTTCCAATCCAAGGTAAAGAAAACAATCTTGTTTTCAAACAAACACCAACTCCCACAGCAGCAATTACCAAGAATTCTACAAAAGGGATTGCACTAAATGATGCCTGGGTAGGCAAGAATTTTCTGTGCCAAAACAAAGAA
Source organism: Paroedura picta (assembly GCF_049243985.1). Taxonomy (NCBI): domain Eukaryota; kingdom Metazoa; phylum Chordata; class Lepidosauria; order Squamata; family Gekkonidae; genus Paroedura; species Paroedura picta. Next base: position 20,986,161 of record NC_135380.1, read on the forward strand.
GGTCAAAGAAGCACCACTAAGTGAATTGGTATCCTGACCTTTCAAGGAAAGAATCTGTCACACAGTGGCCTGACAAATGCCACAAAAGTAACTCTGGATTCAGACTGGCACATTCACATCTATTCAAATTAAGATGAAACAAATTTCAGCTTCCCATTTTGAAGGTTTGGGGGTCTCACTGGATTTATAATCCCAAAGACTGTATTGCAGCAAGTGCAAAATAAATGTCACACTGGCAAATTTAAAGGACAGCGGAGGAGAAATACAGAACAGCACTTTGAAAACAGAAAATAGAATTCATGGTTGCATTTAAGCAGTCCCCAAACCTGCAATTAAACAAAAATTAATTCATAATTATATTTGACAAAGCCCATCATGGCAGCAGAAAGCTTCTTTCCCTTTGTCCGTACAAATTTGTACAGATGTTAAAAGAAAAAGCAGAATGAAAATCCACAGTTCTGGCATAGAGAGTCTCTCACATACATTGTCTGCGTTTGTGTTTCTTCCTTCCCCTTCCTTAAAAGCCTTTGCAAACCTCCAACCATATATTTTCTCCCCACCTAATGTCATTAGGCAGCAACCTACTATTGTGGCACAGAATGCAGAATCTTCCTGCAGCTCCTTTCAACCCCCAGAAAAATCATTCTGGGGGTCAGCAAATCAATGCAAAGGAACAGACATGCAGGCTGCAGGAGGGGGCTCAGAATGTGGATGAAAAAGTGAATGAAATTGCCAAGTCTTCCTCTTCTGCTGAGGGAAAAGGGTTGATTTTATCGCCTTGTCCTTTCTAAGCCCATACAGATGCTGCAACATCAGGGATAGCCATACCAGGAATCAGAAGGGTCCATAGGAAACCTTCTGTGCATGGAAGCGTGGATACATGCTACTAGTCAGCCCATAGAACAAACTTGAATGCTACCAAGCCTCAGCCCACAGAGGTAAATCACTCTTAAACCCAGATTAACAAATACTTCCTCCTTATGATGGCTGTAAGCAACACAGCTTTTAGCTGGCAACATTTGGCTGAAAAGAAGGATTTTCCAAAGAAATGCAGCTGTGAAGGCTGGCCTTGCAACATTTCCAAGGAAATGCTGTTCTATCAGTAATGAAAAAGCTATATGCTCTCAAGTAAAACCACATATACAAAGCTAAAGAACTGTCACCACAACGAGCAACAACCAAAACTGGAAAAATCCACAATGTGTTTTGTAGAGATAGTGTTCTTTTAAAGAAAGGAAGAATTGGTTTTATATCCTGCTTTTCACTGCCTGAAGGAGTCTCAAAGTGGATTACAATTGCGTTCCCTTCCTCTCCCCACGACAGACAACCTATGAGGGAGGTGAGGCTGAGAGAGCTCTGACAGGACTGCTCAGTCAGAACAGCACTGTCAGGACTGTGACAAGCCCAAGATCACCCAGCTGGCTGCATGTGGAAGAGCAGGAAATCAAACCTTAGATTAGAAGCCGCCACTTTAAACCACTACACCACGCTGAATTATGAGAAACAGAAGGAAGAAGCAAGAACTAAGCCATGAGATACAAAAAGCTTGCTCTTTTTCCCTCTCGGATGACTTCACGACATTTCTTGATGGTCAGAAGGAAAAGCTCATCCTAAAGCCCTTGGGGAGGGGCAAATTATTTCTACACTCCTTGCTGTTCTGTAAACATCAGCAAAGAACCTAGCTACCTAAAGCACTGGAAAAAGTGGAGCGATTGTGATTAGATCTGAGCATATGTGTGTGCGTGTGTGTTTTACTGCACCTCTGGGATCAGCTGGAACAATGCGTTAGAAAACAACGTCCCGATGGATAGTGCGATGAAATAAGTTAGGATTCGGGCGAAAAAGACCTTCTTGGTGCAGGGCACGATGAAGACTCCAAGGAGGGCAGCCAGGTTAATCAGCGAAACACTGAGAAAGCCAAAGCCCCATACTGCGAAACAAGAAGAAAGGAGGGCCAGTTTACCCACGTAAGTGAAAACAGGAAGGGCCCTCTAGATACAAAGACTTAAGACAACCCTAATGAATATATGGCCTTACTGGGAGTTTATAAGGGACAACTGCAGAACAGCTAGCGCCAGTACAAGCATGGCTGATTTGTCATCACTCCTTAATTGTTCTGGGATAAACTGAACTATTCTGGCATACACAAGGTAGGAATTATAACACTGATAAGCAGGGGCTGTAAATGAGGACTGCAAGCAGTTTGATATATTAGACTTTGGTGATGGAGCCAAAAAAAATTACAGATGCTTTGGAACTCTTAACAAATCACTGATATTTAGGTTAATCCAGTGGGGGGCTTGCTTGGGAAGTAGCCATGTGAAGTTTGTCAGCCAGAGAACCATGATAGTGACTTGCATAATAGACACTTGGGATAGGAAGTTCAAATCTCTGCTTTACCATTAACTAGAGAGAAGCCTCCTGCTTTGCTGTGCATGATAGGAAAGTCTATTGCTTAAGTCTGTTGCTAAAGTTAAAGCTCTGAACAACAATCAGAAAAGCATCCTTCCCTTCATTTTTGAAAGGTTTACAGTGCAGCACACCTATCTAGGGTTACTTTGAACTTTACATATTCCAGAGGTATGCTAACGGTTTTCAGCGTTCAGGAAGGAAAAGCATCCTGAGGCAATTAACGCCTTTGCATCTTATCAGTCAAGATGTGAGTCATGGATTCAACCGAGATTTGCCGTGATTACCTGCACACCTACCCTCATTACTGCTTCATCTCAAGCGATTTATGAAGGAAGCAGCCTCTTTTGAACATCTGTTTCCTATGCTGTTTCGAGGGATGCCAACAGGCCTGTAGGAAAATATCCTGTCCTTTTAATAGAGGCTTAACGTGTGGAAATTGGCAGCTGGAGCTTTTCATTACATGATGATAAATGTTACCTGGTAAATAATATCCAATTGAGCCTCTGTGAAAGGGACTGGGTATTTTTATCTTCAGACAGTTGGGAATCCTAATTGCTTCCCTGTGCACGATGTTTTTGGAGAAGTCAGAGAACCAGTTCTGTACATCTTCTAGGATTTCGGCATAGTCATCTATGGGGCATATGAGTGCTGGCAAGCATTCCAAAAGGTAGAGCAACTTCAGAAGCACACACAACATATATCTACAACTGACTATAGCTTTTCCTTATACATGATGTAGTGATGGACTTCACTGTTGCATAAGGTGCCATCTAGTCCCAGTGGGGGATAATCAAAGCATGAAGAGACCTTAAGAGTTATCTGATGTAATCCCTTCAATATAAGGGATCCCTGGACTTTAACTCAAGAGTCATCTTCCCACCACCACCTTCTGAAAAACCTCTAGAGAGGCTCCATAACTTAACTGACCGATTTGTTACACTGCCTTTCAAGGAAGTACTTTAAAATATTCCAACTAGATCTCTTTGACTACATGCTGAGCCCATTCTTATCTAGTCCTTCAACAGTCCTGTTTTTTCCTATGATGCGCTTTTAAGGAGTTGAAAATTTCTCCCATGTCTCTGCCTAGGATGGAATATTAAACTGCAGCTCTTTTTCAGGCATGCTTCCTCTCACAACACGCCAGAAGAATTACTCATTAGTAAGAATCCCAACTGAGAGTGTTTAATTATGAATAGAAGGGCTGCAGTTTGCCACTTGGCAGGCTGGAGTTTTACTCTGGTCACTTGATCTATCCCCTTGGTGAAAGGATGCAGCCTATTGCTAGAATCCTTTCTCAGGATTAGAACTACTGGCTGGAAAGCAAAACACTCTGCTACTTCAATCAGCAAGCTGGAGCTCTGTCGACCTGAAGATCTGTTTTTGGGTAAGAGTTCCAGGCTGGGATGCATGTTCATTATTCGGTCCACCAGCAGAGGTTCCCCTAAAGCAGTAGACCGGATGTTCCCAAAACACACACTCAGACATTGTATTAGGACATCCAATGAAAGGGGATCTTCTCCAAAGGGATTCTTATTCCAACAATCAACCCTGGAAATGAGGCACAGCAGGGACAGCACTTAAATGAACGATTCAGCTATTCTATATGTCATAAGCACACATTATATTTGCTGAATCAGTTCCATCTTATCTGTACCTTTCTGGAAATGGGGCAGCCCAATGGAGATACACTACCTCAGGTTTCACCAGGACTAGCTGAACTCTGAAGGAAATGCAGATGTTCATTACATCAGTGCCTATACTTGCAACCAAAAATTGTTTTTGTTCTTTTCCTTTTCTTTTAATGTAAATAATAAATAATAATAATATAATTATATAAATAATAAATCATCTTGCATTGCTAACTCATTCACCTGTAAGAGATTAGATCTATCATAATCTTGGTTTCCCTGATGCACAAGTTGGAAAAAATATATTTCTTTCTGCCTCTATTTGACATCACTCTGCTTTCTGTACCAACATGTACGGCAGCCTTGTTAATACAGCTGTTACACAGCTCCTGGTCTCACTCCCTAGTTGCTATGGGTGACTGGCTGACAAAGGACAACTGGTACAGTGATTAGCAAAAAGGCCTTGGATAAAGTGTTGGATTACTGCAGTTTATTAACTACAAACTACCTAGCTATGTGCATCTGCTTCAGTGTCTGACAGGGAGATAACTCTTGCTGTAATAAAAACTGAATGAAAGGCCTTAAATATTGCTAACCAGCCTTTGAAGCTGACTGGCTGTTCTAGCCTATTCATTGGAAATGATAAAGAAGGGATGTATTGCATGGAACGAATCAACATCATGAAAACTCCAGAACATGTTCTGCAGAAAAGTTATGTATACATTTATAACAGCCCACTATTCTCTATCTGCCTAGAGCAGCCAGATTCCAAGCTGGCTGACATTACTCATCATTCAGCATTCAAGTTAAAGCTTGTTGAAATGGATTTTTTTCTAGACAGGGAGCTCTCCATAGAGTAATCTTGGGAAGCATCTTTGCTGCATTGCAGAACACCATGATTACGTAGATGTGAGAAAACAAAAAGTATTTTGGCCTTGGAAAGGCAGTGGCTACCAATGGGCATAACTGGACTCAAGGTGGTCCAAGAGAAAGACCCAACTGCTTTTGGCCTATAAGTCCCATTCCAATATCCTGCCATTCTCACTCCTAATTATCTGTTTGCTACTGCCATTGATGCTTCATCTGGACAGGGTTTAAGGGTAGCTGCAGTCCTGCAGCTGAAAAAGAAAAATCAATAAAGAACTGTAATTTAGAGTTCGGGTTGAACACCTCATAGAAATAGTGACAAGCTGCACTCAAACAATTCTCAGGTGGCTTACATTTCAAAGACAAGCTGTTCATTTCAGCTTGTTCTGCTTGTTTTGTTACTACATACCTTCTGCAGAGCTGGGTTTCCCTTCTTCTGTCTGTTCATCTTCTTCATTCTCCAGGTTCTCTGACATGCAAGCCTTGGACTCCAACTGTTGCAAGATAGCTGGGCAGAAATCCTGGAACTCTCGCTGGCCAAGGTGGGACCCTTCACTCAGATTATGGGTGGCAAAAAGCTCTGAGGAACTGAAGCACTACAACAATGAAAGAAAGATAAGAACAATTTTCTGACCACCATTCCTCAGCAGATACCAAGGGTCAGTTCTCAAAAGCAGCTTTTGAACTTCTCAGTCCATGCACTTACCATTCCCCCACTGAACAAACTCAATGCATACATGGAAATAATGTTCCTGTCACATGAACTAAGCCATGAACATATGAAAAATACTTTTGATCCTTAATTGGTTGAACTTATCCAACCTCATTTGATCTAAAATCCCATAAGCCTCCCACATGTAGAATTTTGTTTCTCTCAACAATTCTTCCTAGGGTACTAGAAGGATCTTCCTGTACTTGATATAAACAATCTAAAACCTGTTTTCATCAAATGGATGGCCCAGCCATTCATAAAAATTGGATTAGAGTTGCATTATTGTGATTGGCTGTCTCTTCTTTCTCTCTTATAAGCTCAAGACATTCTCTCTAGCTAATCCAAAATGCAATGTTACTGTCTCTTGGACTATTTAAGTTTTGTTGTTAGTCAGAGGAGGGGTAGTCAACCTGTGGTCCTCCAGATGTCCATACACTACAATTCCCATGAGCCCCTGCCAGTATTTGCTGGCAGGGGCTCATGGGAACTGTAGTGTATGGACATCTGGAGGACCACAGGTTGACTACCCCTCAGTCAGAGGACAGATTAAATAATGATGAAGGAACTGTGTTTGTTCTGAATAGATATGTTTGAATAGCTTTAGAAAGCCATACAATATGGCTTCCTGTGAGATGGAATATACTTAACATAAAGGGATTTTCCCTCTAATACAAGTAAGCTTTACAATCCTGCTGGATTTATTTCTGGCATCATTTAGGATATGAATGATTTGCTTCATATCCATTGTTATATTTCGCATTTATGAGCTTTCTATTCATTAATTTTAGATTTTCCTTATAACAAACAGGGTTTTTAAAAAGTATGCGCCTATTGCATAAATTTTGCCTGTCCATGTGAAGACCACTCTAGTAATACTATCAAAAGTTTGTTCCTTAAACAACAGGCTTTCTTCTATTCCTTGTACGTACATTTTTAATTTAAGAGTGCTTGTCACTGTTGCAAATGTTTAAGTTCTTGGGTATTTCAATAAAAGAAAAGCAGACTACCTGGGAGGCAGGGATTGGAGTTGCAGAACATTCAAGCAGCCAGGAACCAATCTGCCACAACCTATACACTATATGAATATTCAGTCTGTTGTTGGCAGCAAGATACAAGTGCAACAGCTAAATAAGCAAAACTGAGTCCCAGATATGTGTATATGAGCTCTTGCAGCAGCTTCTAAAGTAAAAGTGCTACCTATGAACTAGACTGCTACCCAGTTGGGATCAATAACATGATACTGAATTTCCAAGTTCATTAATGGGGGGGGGGGGGACTGAACAATTCTGTGAGCATACTAACAACATGCCTGCATGCTAACCAAGATGTATTATTTATTTCTTAAACCTGCAAGGCAACCAGGGCATGTATCTTTTCAGCTAACTTGGAACCAATTAACCAATAAGTTTCATGCCCAAGATGGGATTCAAGTCCAAGTGTTCCAGGGCCCAGGTCCAACACCGACCACTCTGCGACTCCAACCCAAAGGTCCTACATATGCCTTATACTAATAGCATTTTCTCTTATACTTTCCCAATATGCAGCCTTTCCACAACCTTCCCATAGGTGTGGCCACAAACATTAAACGGGTGCCCTGGTAAGTAATATACACATCTGATCTGCTAGCCTACACTGTCAGTATTGGAGTGCCCTGAAGAATGACAAAGAAAGATATGATGGGTTGAAAAAATGATATGGGTTCAACAAAGGAGAAGTAACCACATAGTATGCTTACCCAGGAAATGTTCCTGTGTTGCTGTTCTGCATGACTAACGTTGTCCCGCCCAACTCCCACATCAAGACGGTTCAACAGAGCTTTAAGCTGCTGCAGAGTGAGCTTGTCATTCTCTCCATATCGAAGGAAGAGGTCCTGCACGAAGGAAGCTGCCGTGATGGGAGGCTGTGACAAGGCTTCTGTGCTGGCCCACGCACAAGAGGCAAACGTTAGCAGGCAAAGCTGGAGGAGGCATCCCTGCTGCCCCATGTTCCAAAACATCGTGATAATACTGTAAAGAAACAGACGTATTCTTGGATCAGCACTGCTGCATCATCAAGCGAGTGGAGATGGGCACTCCGCTCCCGGAGTTTGAGAATATGTTAATTCAAGCCAACCCACACTCACAAGGTGAAATATATAAATTGTTACTAAGATATTAAACCAAATCCGAACAAGTCAAGGTGTGTATGATCAAATGGCTGCAGAATATTGGTACTAACCTTACATTGGAAACATGGGAACATATATGGGTTAAAGTGCCTAAACTAACAAACAATCAAATATTAAGAGAAAATTGGTATAAGATGTTTTACAGATGGTACATAACACCCAAAGTAATTGCAAAGATAGCAAAGGGCTATAATAATATGTGTTGGAAATTTTATGAAAAAATGCGGTCCTTTTTTCATATGTGGTGAAGATGAGGGAAAGTCAACAAATTTTGGGCAAAAGTACATGCTGTTTTAGAAGACATGTTAAATATTAAGTTTCCTATGATTGCTGAATATATGATATTAAGTTTGTGTCCAGATCGACTTCCAACTCATGCAAAAAACTTCTTTTATGTTACGATGGCGGCAAGATTAGAACCAGAAATCTCCGGAGATACCAACAATTGAACTATGGTTATACAAACTTGCTGACTTAGTGAAAATGGCGAAATTAACATCCATAGTCAACAAAAAGCCAACGGAAGAATTCCAGGAGCAGTGGGGCATCTATCTGGATTGCCTCAAGCTTCAAGGATTGTGGAAGAACGAGGGAGGGGGACAAATTGTAATCAATACCTATTTCTTCTCTGTAGGCTTCTATAAAACAATAAAGACTTATAGCACTGCTGCATCATAGTCCTTGCTGTAAGTGATCCAATCTGAACCACATTTGTATTTAATCATAATCACAGACTGCCCTGCTATAAGATCCTAACCTTAATGCTGTCAGATCTTGCCAGATTCCTACTGCAGCCCCAACCCGTACATACAGAGAGCCAGGACAACACAAATTGGACCACCAGCAATTATTCTCCTTTTCTAGTCCTTGTTCTACTTTCACAAGGTACGAATAACAGCTGTATTAGTCTGTCGCAGCAAACACAAAAGCAGCCTTCATGAACCTTAAATGGGATTGGAGAAATTGCATATTGTGTAGATTGTCCCTTAGCCTTCACACTTCTTAAAACTGCTGAATTTAGAGCAATCTGTTATCACCAATGTTTGCTATCTTGGATACATCTGTTCTGTACAGAAATTTCATGTCCTATATTTTTCCTTCTGTGCACATTTTCTGTTGACTGAAGTTTCACTTCCTGCATCTGACAAAAACTTGCACTGCTAGTCCTTTAAGGCAAGGGTAGTCAACCTGTGGTCCTCCAGATGTTCATGGACTACAATTCCCATGAGCCCATGTCAGCAAACGCTGGCAGGGGCTCATGGGTATTGTAGTCCATGAACATCTGGAGGACCACAGGTTGACTACCCCTGTTTTAAGGTACCAGGAGATTCTCTTTCGGTTCATGTACAGGGACATATATCTTGAAGTCAGGACTGCAATTGCTCCTTAAAAATAAGCAACTGCTGTCAAGTTTAAAAACTGCTGAGTCCTGTCCCCCCTCAGACTGGCAGCAAAACATGTCATGGTACTAGTAGATTTCTGTAAATTCCTTTCAAATATCTGGCTACCCGAATTTCCCTTACCCCTTGTTTGCTTTGCAGAGGCACACACAGGAGTTTGGATTGGAAAGCAGTGAATGAGACAGAATGGCTGCTGTTGACTTGCAAAAGGTCAGGCTGGATCACCCTGTGCAAATGGAAAGATGGGCCTATGTTCCAGACTATTTTTTGAAAGGGAGCTTTTCAGCCAAAAAATACTGAAGCACAGTTGTTCAGTACCTATCCAGTTAGGAACACTCTACAAACCAAAGTAAAAAGCTGAAAGGGACCTCAGGTAATGCATACCATTCTATGATTTCTATGGGGCAAACAAGAACAGAGCAAAATGGAACCACCACCACCACCACCCCTGCCGCCATATACATTTGCTCTTAAGTATGTGGGAATCAAACATTTTATGTATATCTGAGACTGCTAGAGGCTATTTTTCAAATCTTCTCCACAAGAATATAAAAAGATCTGCTAAGGATTGATGCCAAACCAGGATCCACTGATCTCAGTCAGGCCTGTTCTTACTTGCTTTCAAAGCAGGAATTACACACAATTTAGCAGCTTCCAATCATGCTTATTCATCACACCTCTCAATCCTACATCAAGGAAGGTGAAAGACCCCCACCTCCAATACACAAATGGGGAAATAAGTCTGTCATGCTAGTCAATTAATATTTGATTACATTCTAACAAGCAGTTATCAAGTATCCTCTGAAGCAAAAAATGCCACCCTGTTAGTGCAACCTTTCCTTTCTCCCCCACCCCCCATTCAGTTTACGGTGTCATTTAATAACAAAACAAAGGCAGGACTGCATACCTCCTAGTCTTGTAGCAGCTGGATGCAAACCTAGTAATAGCACAGCAAAGCTTCTCAGTGGTCTCATTATGTATGTATAGGCATCCGCAAACAGTTAATGCAGTCTCTACGCAGAACTGCTTGTGTAAATTCACTAGATTTCAAAAGAGCTCTTTCAAAACTACAGCTTTATTACTGGAATTAACACAAGTATTATACTTGCTGATGGCTAAACTATCTTCTATACATGATGATGATTTTAAAATACCTAATCAATTTTTAAGCCTAACCAAATGAAAGCAAAGTCTAATGTGTTACACTATAATGGAGGGACTATATACCTCCTCCATAGGAGCACAGGACATACCAACCAACCCTGAAGGAGGATTAGTTTTGTGAGCTTGCTGCGAGAATGCAGAAACATGCCAAGATCAACCATCACAGAAATGCCAAGACCACCCAGTGTGCAAAGAAGAAAGCATCTAGTCTTCTTACCCAAGCAGGCAACAGTATCCGTAAACCTCAGGATGCTTGAGCGATCAGTACAGGAATACTCACAGAGTTGTTTCCTTCCACACATTCAGAATAAGGACTAGTCTAAGGAACCTGGAAGAAAGGTAAAAGATTTGTAGCAGTCACAACACTACACAACTCCCTTTGCAAAAAGGCTGTAGTCAAAAAAAAGAGCAAGCAGAAGTTAAAGTGGGCATAAGAGGCTAACGATTTCCCGCTAAACAAATTTACAGAGGACTTGTTGGTTTATTACTTAAACAGCCCAGTCTCAATTATTGCTTCCCAGCTACCAGACTACAGGAACCTCAAGCTTTACTACATATCCAAACTGCCTGACTCCTTGAAAAGACCGTAAGCAAGCTCTCGTTTATCTGTTAGACAATTTTCTCACCAAGACTCAGGGTAGATTACATTATTTTTAATGCAATAAAAATTACAGAGCATGCTATAACCACCCTGAGACTTAGGGGAGGGCGGTATACAAATGTAATAAAATAAATAAATATAAATAAACAATTTAAAAAACTGAATTTCAAGGAGGCAATACAGTAAAAACAAAATAATATGCAACGGTGAAATAAACTGCTACCCTATTCTATTTCAAGAAGTGTCCTACTGAACAATTCCAGTTTACCTGAAACCCTTGATTAAAATGCCTCCCCGTGAAAAATTCTGTTCTATATATTCTGTGGAAGGATGGAAGTATGTGAGCCCTCCTGAAAGTTTGGATTTTGCTTTATAGTAGACAGAAACTTTAGCTTTTAAAAAAAAAAAAAAACTTTGGTAACCTAGATTTAAGATGTACGGCCAGCCTGTCTGTTATGGCTACCACCCATCATTTGTGGAACAATTATTACTGATTACAAGGACACAGTTTCCTTGCCCTGTTAGAAAATATGCACTGCCCTTGGAAGTGGCCCAGCAGCGTACCTCTTTGACATTGCAAGGGTTTAAGATGCACCCACATTAGCCAGGAGGGATGTCTACTAGATCAGAGTGCTTGAAATTGATCAAGGTTACAGAACCGATTGCAACACTTCTGTAGTTTTTACTTTGATGTCAGATGCTCGTCATAACCCTATAGAGATGCCAGAAAAGAATGAACACCCAGTCAGCACTCTTGCTCACCAACTGGAGCTGTGAAAGGAACAATGAGCCAAAAGCTAGATAATTAGCCTAAAAGCCACACAAGGAATTCCTGGCTCAGAAACCCAATTCTTTTCCGTTTCTCCTTCCACTCCACTTAAGCTCTGAATCCAGCTATGATAAAGCTTAAAATGTTTCTGGGCTAGAGTACCACACATATAAAACACACACATATCTCTTTTCTAGCTGCCATGCTACTGATGCACAAGGCTAAAGTGCACAGCATGAGGGCTCAGACAATGCAGGGAGAAAGGCTACAGTCTAGAGCAGCTTATCGCAAATATTTATATGACTCTTGCCAAGTGGCCTGCGACAGACAGCCAAAGAGGGAGGATGTCAGAGACATCACACGACTGCTCCTGGTTCAGTTTACACTTGCCCTTTCTACTGTTCTCCTCCCCCCACAGGTTTTCAGTTTGTAAGAAAGGCATTTTGTTTGTATTTGATTCCCAAGGGATCTTAGATTGTTTTAAGCAAAGCATTACATTGCTTCCCAAATATTATGAGCCACTTTGAAGATTCGAGTAAAAAATAAAAAAGGGGGGGGGGAGAATGGGATAAATATCCAATACATGGTTTAAAAACCCACCTAGGCGATTAGAACCCAGTCTCACAGCTAGAGCATTACTTAAAGAATCTCCAAATAATCTGTGGCACAAAGATGAATGTGGCAAAGACAACTCTTGCACGGTCAATCCTGGAGCAGAATGTAAAGGCCAAGAATGCCATAGAGATCATAAGCTACACAAAGCTGTTTTGCAGCACAGCAGTTGCAGCTCCACTGCAACAGCTACACACGCTCACATATGAACCTGGCTGGTTGATTTGCTCACAAATACCCATGCTAATAAACTGGAGCACACCTATGTAAGCCCTCAATCCAATAGGAGTTAAAAACAACAGCAAACTAGACATACTTCTATTTATGAGCTTGATTGTCAGCTGGCCTGAGCAGCCTGTGAAAGCAGAGAAAGTTTTATCTCTGGTGCAAGGGAATAATTCATGCTGTGCCCTGGGAACCTTTATCTCACAAGGAATGCTCTGTTATCACCATGGGAAGGTCAGCTGCCACCTTCTTCATCCTCCCGTCATAAACATTCAAACGTTCTTGAAACAAAGTTTGATACCTGGGGACTGTAGTCATACACTATCCCTCTAGAACATTTTGCAGAGAATACCCTGAATGTTACACGATAGGGTTTGGCCAGTGAACTCAATGACAGAGCAGTCTAGGCAGCAAGCTACAGACGTAGTAAAATTTCACCATGCCAGAGTGACAGCCTCAAGCAAAATCTGCCAGCTACTCAGGATGGAATGGTCAAAGCAGTGGAAACTGTATAGAGATACTCAATTACCTGCTTTTAGTCTGAGCAAGGTATGTCATAGAATTTTCTTCTTAGAGCTTGAAGTGAGACAATTGAACAGGTGCAGCGTGTAAGCAAAAGTATCAGTGCTAAGGCATGGATGACTACAGCATTGCTAAGAACACAAGAGGGATGTGTGTACTGGCTATTCATGCTCTTAAAGAAATACTGCCTATGACCTAGAGAGGAATGGAGCCTCTACATCCATTCACTAGGCTCATGGCCACTTTAAACACTCATTTTTGCTGATGTGTTACAGACTTTAGTCTCCTCTGGTGCCTGACCCTGAATAGTTTTGGACATTAGCCAGGCAGATAGTGGCCCCAGCCATGACTGGAGTAGCAAGGCCTACCGCCTGATTTATCTGGCTGGCAAGCAGTCCCTTGCCCACAGTGTTATCAGTCTTGATAGGGAAGTGTTTCTCTCATTTCTCCAAGCATTGTTAGTGTTATTAACTTCATTTATAGCCTCTCTCACTGAGAGTCAAGTGAATTACAAAACATAGAAATCCAGGCAGGAAAGACCTCAAACAATGCAGTAGAACTAGGATTACAGATTTGGAAAACAATGCAAGCAAAAAGGGGAAAAATGCCAAATGCAGCATGACATGCCATAACAAAGAAAGGTACCTGTACAATGCATGTACCTTTTACTAAGTTCATTGCAATAGTAATAAAAAGGGTACTGCAATGGTAATAAAAGCATTACAATTGGCTACAATACTATCCTTTATAGAAGCTACCTCCTGAACTGTTCATTAAACCATGGCTCTAATTCTATTCTAAACATGCCCTCCAGAACATTCCTGTTTCCCGCATTCTGGAAAATGACAGCAGTGTCAGAGCCTTCCTAAGCACATCAGGGCAGGCCATTCCACACAGTAGGTGGCACCTTCAGAAAACTTAGCTCAGACAAGTGACGCTGTTGTGGCGGAGTATAGTAAGAGAGGCAGTCTCACAGATATGAGAGTCTAAGGCCATTAAGGCTTTGTAGATGATAACCGGAACCTAGAAATGAACCTGGTAACCAACTGAATACCTGTAGAATGGGTGTGATATGCACATTCTGCTTTGCATGGGGTAATAGGTGGTTTGCAGCATTCTGTACTAAATCAAGTCTGAATTGCTTTTTAAGAAGAGATACAAGGAGAGTACATTACGAAAGCTTACCCTCATGGTAACCACAGCACAGATAAATGGGCCAGATCAGCTGAATCAAGCTGAGTGAAGCTGAAAGAATGCCTGCTTCGTAGCTGCTTTAACTTGCTTCTCCAGCAATAAAGCAGAATCTAGTATCAAAAGAAACTTCATAAGGCTCTCTATGCAAAATCTACTGCATGCTTATTAAAAGGAGATCAACATTCTCCCAGTCTTAAGAGCTTAGCTCAGCTTTGAGAGCTTTGTTCCACAAAACTGTCAGGAATTCCTTTAGAAATGAAGTCAGCTTGTGAGAATAGGAAGACTTTGGGTGGAATAACAGATCTATTTAAGTTCTTCTTTTCCTAAACTGCTGTTTTGTTTTTAAATTCTGCCTAGTGAAGCACTTAGACATTTATATGTAAATTAACATAATTAGTAACAGTTGTAAAAAAAACCACAGTATTTCCTGTTTTCTCTTCTACAGGAGGGCCAAGACCTAAATGGCTCCATAGACACAAAACACATTATTTGGGTCCAAGCACAGGTGACATTTCTTTCCTTATTCCATAGGTGACATTTCTTTCCTTATTTCATTTCCTTATTCCTTCCCATTTCCTGCTTCACACTCAGCACTGCAAGGCAGCATTGCACCAGTTTTGCAGTGAACTTATGAATAGGAGACATGTCAATCAATACAACTCTCAGGAACTGAGCAGAAAGAAGAAATAGTGATTTGGGAACGATTTTTAAAAATGCAGATAGCAGAGTTCCTTTCCTTTTCCTCTCCTACCAGGCAGATAATTACAATAGGCCATGTAATTGCCAGTTTGGTGTAGTGGTTAGGAGTGCAGACTTCTAATCTGGCGAGCCAGATTCGATTCCCCGCTCCCCCACATGCAACCACCTGGATGACCTTGGCCTCGTCACAGCACTGATAAAGCTGTTCTGACCAAGCAGTGATATCAGGGCTCTCTCAGCCTCACCCACCTCACAGGGTGTCTGTTGTGAGGAGAGGAATGAAAAGGCGACTGTAAGCCGCTTTGAGCCTCCTTCGGGTAGGGAAAAGCGGCATATAAGAACCAACTCTTCTTCTTCTTCTAATTATCTCAATTATGTAACTAAGGTTATCAACAGTGGGCTGCAAGATCATTCATTCCCTCTTCCCCATTCTTGAGCATGAATTCCTGCCACCTGCTTTAACTGGAGCTTAAGTGTAACACCAGCAATAACCATGGTTAGTCCAGATTTCAAGTCAGTGCTCCATTCTTACCTTTCAGGATCAGCTAAAACATCCAACACCAGCTATTCAACTTCAAACATCCTTGAAGTACAAACAGCAGCGAGAAATGATTAAAGGTTAAGTTATATGTGATGCTGTTACAATCATCCACATTTCTTTTGAATGGCCAAAGGCCATCTAATGCAAATATGTGATGCTGGCATTCTGCGATTACAAATCAGGAGTTTAAGTCTGGTTTACCCACACATTCAGATCAGGACTCAAAAAGGATATTTCACATCCTCTTATCACCACCTGCGCGATTTCCAAGACAAAAAATGGGGCATGCACAGAGACTCACTGTAGGAAAGCTTCTTTCCTTCTAAGGACAAACACAATAAAGGTACCTGTTAAATTCCCTACCAAGGCTTAAAGCAGCAAGAAGGCACATATTTCTAATGGTGTCAGTGAATACAGCTTCAACCCAGAACCTCTTCCTTCTCAGCAGCAACTTTTTAGGGCAAAATTATATATAAGGATTTCCAATCATAGAACTCCTGCAACACCTGTAGCCAGGTCCTTAATAACTTATTTCTGCCTACATACAAAGTGGAAATAGAGTACTGTTTGCTTTTCTCCTCTTTCACTTGATCAAATTAATACTCTTTCTCCTATACGGGTCAGTCAGCCTATTGCTATATTTGCCTTCAGAAAGTCAATAAGGAAGGCAGATACAGCATATTCTGGGGTGCTACAAAGTATAGAACAAAATAGAGTAAACAATGTTGGTATAAATATAAGACTGTTTATTCATGAAAAATAAAAAAGTCACACACTTCAAATGGACAGTTGTAAGTGACGGAAGTTTTAGACACAGTTGGGGAAGCGCCTTAAGCAGCCTTTTTAGAACACAGAGTGCAGGAATTCATGGAAACTATGAGTAAATTACTGATCGTATCAGTCTCCTCTCTGCTAGCTCCAAAACTCAATGCAATGCAGGTAACAGCTAATGAGAGTCATGGCTTAGGGAAATGTAAGAGCAAGAGACTGAACAAACAATGTGTGCTGGCCAAAATTAGAGGGGAAAGGAGAACTAGAGTAGATCAAGGGCAAACTATAAAGAGTGTATGGGACTGCCCATATTTAGGTCTCTAGGCCAAAACATGCTCTCAAGTCAGTTGTTACCATCTCAAACATGTCAGTAGCCTCAGCGATGTTTTTAGTATTACTGATATCTCCACAGCTGGTTATGCTAGGAAACAATTCTTCCCATCATCATGCTTTAGAAAGATTTCTCTTCTTAGGGTTTAACTACATGTTACATTGTCTCATCCACCATGTCTGCCTTGGTCCTACTGCCAGACATGAATCAGGAGTTCCATGCTCTGAACTTAATTCTCAGCCTTATGGGAAACCAATTTAGACCAAGAAAGCAGTTTGCAGCAATAACTTTTTCCAGACCTGAAATGGCTCTGGGGAGCTATTCTCTGCCCTGGTGGGGAAATGTATGTGTAATATTGGGCTAAAAGTCATATTCCTCAATGGGACAAACAGCAAATCAGGAAAGTGATGTCATGGAGGGCAAAGCCCTGTCTCCCAACCCCTTACAGTCATGATTAAAACTGAGCCTGTATTAACATGGAAAGAAGATCTGAGAGCACAACACCCAGTGTCTGTCTAGTTGACAGGACAGGAACAATATAAGATTTAGGTAGGCTCTGAAGGCATCACAAATTACCTGTACAGGAATTTGGTTCCAAGTTAGATAAAATGATAATGAAAGTGTTAAGAAAGCTTTCCCAAGGAGCTGGAAAGAATAGTGTCATTGTACATTCATTTAATTATTATATATGGCAGAACTGAAATCCACAGAAACCTTGCCAACCATCTGCTAGGTGAGAAATATCTTGCCTCCCTCTGCTTCCTGGAGTGGGACATGAATGAAAGTGGATCCACAGCTTGGGAAACAGAGGTGGCAGTTTTGAAGAAGGTAAATCTTCAGCTGACAAAAGTAGGCTTTAGTCCAAGGAAGTTTAAAATACAATCGGTCTGTTTTGAAGGTGTTATAAGACACGTTTCATTTTGCTTTAGTTCAACAAAGAAGGGGGAGAGATTTTGCTTTAATTCACCAAACAAGGGGGGGGGGGGGAGAGAGAGAGAAAGAGAGAATGATTTGGACACTAATGTATTTGAAAATTGCATTGTTGGAGAAAGATTAAACACAGTTATGGATCCATCTTCTCTACATGGCTAGTAATAGATGTAGACCCGAGAAAAAAACACATTTTTACTTTATACTGACATATCAGTAAAAAAAAATTAGTAACAGATACAGATGTAAATACAAATAAACCACTATTGTCCATATGGAGAATCATTTTCCCCCACATATCAACATGCTGCAGAGATTTAAATTGTCTGCTAATACAGAACTTATTCTAGCTTACCTACTCATACTTTTTGACTTAGGAAAACAGTTTTTCTTCCATTGTCTGGCAAATACTATAGGATTAGTATTTCCTAATATTTTATGGCCCATGGGCATTGCTACCACTTCTTTTTTTTATATGACAGACTGGATGAATTTTCACACATCACACCAAAAATCGGACAGAGATTGAAAAGCATTTTAGCACATGCAAATTGGTCAGAAGCAGACAAAACAAGACATTTTCTCCTATGGAAAGATGGATGGCTTCACACAAGCAAGATAAGTGGGTCACTGACTGGGGAAGGCACTGGCAAACCACCCCGTATTGAGTCTACCATGAAAACGCTAGAGGGCGTCACCCCAAGGGTCAGACATGATCCAGTGCTTGCCCAGGGGATACCTTTACCTTTTATGCCTCCTATTGTCATGTAGCCTAAAGGTTGATCACTGGCTCAAGTAAATCCAAGTTCAAGACATTCAAGATTTTTTTCACAGCTTATCATGTAACTCTTGGATGTTCTTAAGCCATTTGTAACTGCACATATATAAAAACTTCTGGTATGACATAACATACCCCCTAGATCTTAACTTATGGCAAGCTATAATTAAAATTAAAAATGCTAGAATCATTAGTGTGAAGAATTTTGCCATCAGTAGGGGTGTGGTTCAGCTGTGGTTCATTGTATGCAGAAGGATTTAGACCAGTGGTTCTCAACCTGGGGGTCAGGACCCCTTTGGGGGGTCAAATGACCTTTTCACAAGGGTCATGGCAGGGCGAGCAGCTTTGGGTCTGGCCCCGGCTGGGTGGGGAGCAGGTGGCCGAAGAGGCAGCTGGAGAGTGGCCCCTGCTGGACACACATCCCGGTCCGGCCCAGATGTGATGAGAAGGCTCTGCTCTCAGGTCCACCTGCGTTGCCTCCCCCAAATCATGGGTTTTCTTGGCTTTTCCCCCACCTTTCTCTCCAAAGGGGACCCAAAGTAGCCCGCATCCCTTTACTGATGTCTCCAAATCAATTTTGTCTGAGGGAGGGTGCCTGCACACAAAAGCTCACGCCTTGCATAAATCTTTGTTGGTCTTAAAGGTGCCCCTGGACTCAATTTTTGTTCTTCCAAATCATCGGCTTTTGTTACTCAGTTCGTACTCTGCCCTTCTCTCCAAGGGGGTCCCAAAGTGGCCAACATCATTCCTCTTCCATTTCATCCACACAACAGCCTTGCGAGGTAGATCAAGATAGAGCATTGGTCTGCCTGGAGCAGCGGAAAAAGAGTGAGATTGGCACGTTGGGACAAGAGGCAGAACTGAATTGAGAACCCCTGGAAACAAAATTATATACAATCATGAACAATGGATCTTCACACCATTGGTCAGTTTCAGTTTAATTTCTGTAAAAGAACACTTGCATAATTTTATGGGGGGGTCACCACAACATGAGAAACTGTATTAAAGGGTCGCGCCTTTAGGAAGGTTGAGAACCACTGATCTAGACTCAATTGCCACTTAAAGAATCTTCACTAAAGGTGATAGAAAAGACTTTGTCAGTTGCACTTCCAAGTATTCAGGCAATCAGACATTGAGCAAGATGGACCTATAGTCTAAGGCAGCTCAACATACTTGCATCATAGACTAGATGAGCTTCCAGTGACTATGAAATTCCAGTAAATTATGAAACATTCTACTTCTAAGGAAATGAATAACATGCTGCAGAATCTCCCACTCTTGAATCATCAATACAAAAGTAAATATACTATATTCCCATTTGACTAGGCAATAGATGTCAGCATGATTAATCAACCAGGGCCAGATCCTTCTCCCTCCTGGCATCCACCTTGTGGAATAAGCTCCCTGAAGAAGCCTAGGCCCTGTCAGAGCTACCACAGTCCCACAGAGCCCGCAAAATGGAGCTTTTCAGCCAGACATTTGGTTGAGGCTCAACTTAAGGGCCCTCAGAAACCTTCCCCACACTGATGAGCCCACCGATCAAACAAAATGGCAATGACTGACCAACCATGGGATTCAATTAACTGTTAAAGTTATTGTCAATATTCCTGTTAGGAATAGGAAAAATAGCTATCACTAGACGTTACTATTCTTAGGCTGATTCCACTTGGGTGGAAAAGGCCAAGAGGGAGCTCAGATGGAAGTGGAGCTAACCCACGCTTTCACATGACACCAACGCCAGGCTCCTGGGCCTGCCCCGGATCAGGCCCTCATTTAACTTGCCTGAAGGGAACACAGAAGACTCTGCTTTCCCTTTCTTAAAACATAGGGAAACAGGTCCTGTCCATCCTTCCGCCAGTGAATGGAGTAATCCCATTTTTGCCCCACAACTACTTAAGCAACATATGCTAGAAATAGAAAAGATGGCTGGAATAAGGGCACCCTGTGGGCCACATGGCCCAGCCAAGCAAGGATTTAAACCCAGACAGCCTCAGTTGTGCTCCAAAGCCACACTAGCTATTATTTACAGAAGCATTAAGGACAACAAAAAAGTCACAAAATAATGAGAATACTTTCAAGTTTCCCAAATTTCATCAGCAGGCCCAAAGTTAAACAACTACAAAAAAAGGGGGGGGAAGAAAACTAGTCAGCAGGACTTGGTCTTACTGGAACATGAATCAAGCAAGAATGAATGAGAGAAGGAAAATAAGTTCTATCCATTTTTTAAAATCCTAACACATTTTATCCTGCCCATCCACCAAAGACCTCAAAGCAACATGTATTTTGTTTTTAGTACGTCTCTGTTAGAACCCCTCCCCCCCCCCCCACACACACACACACACAATGTAGGCTAGGACAGAGTGAGTGTGACTAGCCTAGCAAGCTTTATGGCCAAGTGAAGAACTGAACTGACCTCCCCGGCCCTTGTTCAACTATAACCACTGCCCCAGTTTTCTCAAAATGAGATCAGAGCATCTCTGCAGAACTGTGTGATGCTCAATGGAATATAAATGTCCTTTGCAAGGACAGAAGGGGACCCTTGCACGTATCTGGAGAATGCAATAACAGAACCCGATCAGAAAGAATAAGTTTTGGGAGAAGCTTAACTATACCAAATATTTACTATCTTAAGCCTAATTTCTCTGCTTTAACAATGTAAAATGCATCATTTATAACTTAGCATACACAATCATAATATTTTGTATATGCATTACAAGTATATAAGATTTCACTTTCTACAAACAGAATTGTAAATAATAGCAAAAGAAAAAGGGGAATGCAAAGTACTACACTATTCGCTTCTATAGCACATGTATCTTTGGCTTTTCCATCTCAGAGGTATGAAAAATAAATGTAGAAAACAGAAAAACTCAAGTGTTGCATTAACTAAAAATTGTCTTACTCAGATGAAAACAGGAACAGAAGCATTCCAGGATATCCAAAATAAGCTTTGTAAGTTTGTAACATGGGACTTCTCAAAAAGGTTGTACTATACATGCTGGTGTGGATGACATGCAGAGGGCCAAGAGATGCTCTGACAGTTATGGTGATGGAAGGATACGCTGGCACTTCTGTGACTGGGAGAATGTGGGAAAGGTGCTCACCTCTGGATAGAAAGCATTCTGTACAACAAACAGGCAAAACACACTAGCTCCTTGATAAAGAACAAAGGTTGAGTCCAGTTAAGACCAACAAAGTTTAATTCTGTGTATACGTTTTCGTGTGCATATACATGAAAGCTTATACCTGAATTAAACTTTGTTGGTCTTAAAGATGTCACTGGACTCAAACTTTGTTCTGTTGCTTTAGACCAACACAGCTATCCACCTGATATGTCAACCTTGATTGGAGCGTCCATGTTCTGACAGGCTTCAGCCTCGGAACCTGGCACCCAGACTGGCTAAGGCCCAAGAGTCTGAAAAGGAAATCTGTTTCATTGTTTGGGGATTTGTTGAGCGAGTTGTTGGTTGGTCCTTTTGGGGCTGACTTGCCTGAATGAGTTGGCAATGAAGGCTAATAGACCCATTATGCACGGGCGGAATAACGCACATTCGGGGTGGAAAGGGAGCAACTAAAATCACCGATAACGCACGCTGCTGGCTGCAACCGGCCGCAGCTTCGGTGCATGCCGCCGAAAAAGCCGCGTTAGCGAAATGTGGAAAACGCAGCTTGCGGGTGACTAGGGCGCAACCAGAAGCAGCGCTGTGATCGCCGCGTGCATAATCGTGTACTCTGGGTTTTGCCGCCGTTGTGCCCCGTCCCGTGCATAACCGGTGTGCTTCGCGTCTTCCCCCTCCGCGTTTTCCACGTTACCCGAAATTGCCGTTTCGGCGGCCATGAATAATGGGCCATAGAGGGGAATGATAGTAAAGATGCATCTAGGGCAGGAGTAGTCAACCTGCGGTCCTCCAGTTGTTCATGGACAACAATTCCCATGAGCCCCTGTCAGCATTTGCAGGCAGGGGATCATGGGAATTTTAGTCCATGAACATCTGGAGGACCACAGGTTGACTACCCCTGATCTAGGGGACAGGGCATCACACAACTAATGCAGGCTAGGTGTGCAATGAATTATTAGTAATTCTTCCTTTGTTTCATTAGTTTAGTGTACCTAAATCTCTTATAGCACCATGTGTTTGTGGCTTATAGAAATAAAGTTATTTTATTAGAGAGTCTGCACATTCCCTTACCCAGCTACCTTGGCTACTAAATACATCAAAGTGATACTCCCCTACAGCAGTGGTCCCCAACCTGTGGGCCGCGGCCCGGCGCCGGGCCGCGGCTCCCTCTCCCCGCCCCCCCCCCCGCAGTAAAAAACTTCCCAGGCCGCAAGCTTGCGGCCCGGGAAGCTACTTACTGCGGGAGGGCGGGGAGAGGGAATCAGGGCCGGGCTGTGCCCGTCCAGGCTGCGCCCGCGCGGCCTGGCTCGCGGGCGCGGCCCGATCCGCGGGCGTGGCTTCCGGGCGCGGCTTCCGGGCGCGGCTTCCGGGCGCGGCTCGATGCGGGCGCGACCCGATGCCCTGCCGGTCCCCAGCCTAATAAAGGTTGGGGACCACTGCCCTACAGCATTGGTCTCAGGCAATCCCACGTGTGTGTGAGAGAGAGAAAGAGAGACTTAATTTTACTTAGAGTGATGGCAGCAACAAGGAAAAGGGGGAAGATAGTGCCTTCTCTTCCCCTAATGGCAATAAATTTCTCTACACACGTGTTAAAGGTCTGACCCTTGGGGTGACACCCTCCAGTGTTATAATGTACTAATTGTGTAGAAAAAATACATATTTGCAAACATTTTGTACATGTCCATGGTGTGCACAGGAATTACTTGCTAATGCTGTAGATAATCTTACTTTTAATAAGTGTTCATACTATACAGCCTGAGTGACTTGGAATTCAATAAGTAAAAAGTATTTCACTTGTTCAATTCAAATGAGAAAATATTCCATTGTTATTCTTTCCAGTGATCTCCAACATTCCATTTCTCCAAAAGAAATACTCTGAAAAAACACACCCATTCTCTTCATGTTTTTCAGAGGTTCTTCCCCTCCCTCGGACTTTGTGTTTCTAATCCTTTCCCAGACATACTTGCCTTGGTTCAGGTCCAGTACCTGAGAAATGTCAGGAACAGACACCAGGGCCATGGTTTTACCTATGTTATCAGTTTATTTTACAACAGAACTGCAGCATCAGAGAAATGTAAATATCTGACCCAATGGTAACTAACTTGGCTCACATAGTGCTCCCATGCCATAGTATTTATGTAGTCTGTCTCAGAATTGTTTTTAATTGCACAGTGGATATGTTTCTTACCAGTCTGTATCACTGATTATGGTTCACTTTTCCACAGATGTTCACATTTATCTTTATAAAGTTTATAGGCTACTTTTATATTTTAAAATGCCCAAATCAATGAACATTTTAAAAAGTACAAAAGCAATATTATTTTGAATATAAAACATGTATGTGACTAACGAGAAAGACTGTCTGCCTGGACTATTCCCCCTCCCCTCCATTATTTGAGGTTTTCTTTTAGGGCAGTTGGAATCACAATAACTATGTGCCCATTCATTGTAGACATCTTGGGAATTTAAATAAAGCACAGCTTCCCAGAACCTGGCTTGTTAATTTCCCCATAAAGATTTCCGGTACATCACATGTAATGTATCACAGGTATAAAACTACTTAAATACAGCACTAAGCCTTTTTTAATAAAAGAAAAAAACACCCAGAACTTGAAATGCTATGAGAAGTATGTCTCAATGCAGGAAACAAAGATTTGTACTGGAACATTTAGATAAAACTGAAATGCAAAGTGCTGAACTTGTAAAGGCCTTGGGTAAAACTCGGTACACTTCCAAGTACTATACAAGTGACAATAAAACGATATACCATGGACATTAAAAGATATGCTAAATTCTGCCCTGAACTCATTTACCCATTTACATCACTTACTGGGTTAGGACACAGAACGATTACTGTGAAGTACTTCCATTCCAATTTATCTCTTCATTGTTCTGGTCCAAATCTTTGCTTGCCATAAACAGATAAACTTCACCTGAGTAACACTTTTTGCAAATGCCTCAAAAATATGGGGATATGCACAGGATCAAAATACAGCTCATTAGAAAATGTTAATTTCTTTTAAGTAGTGGTTGTATCTGAGACTCCTTCAACTATATTTAAACACCTTCTCCTTCTCATAAACGTCTGAATTCAAAGCAGAGTCAAGAGACCAGCAAAAGAGTGAAAGCCCAAATACATCAAGCAGCTGTACTACCACTATTACATCTCATTTGGTGAGCGCATCAGCATTTAAAAATCCACACATTTCTGACTGCATATTGAAACAGATACATCTAGAAAATGCAGTGCCTCCACACACAGGGAAACAGAGCAGAAGATACTCTTTTGTAAGACTGCAGAAATATGCCCTTTCCTGCTTAGAACTTACATTTAATCTTTTCTATGTCTAGCCCATATTATACTCTAGAAGCCCCCCCCCAGTCAATAGAATGAAAGAGATACACTGCCACTGATTCACCTGGGCTCCCCAGCGTACAGTTATATGCAAAGAACTCCCAAAGTAAGTATGAGCTCCATGAACAGAATAAAACAGGGCATGCTATGTTTAGCACTCCTCCTGCCCTGCTTGTACTCGAGATGATTATAGACATTAACAATAACAAAAAGTGAGACACTTCAGATTCCTTTAAACACTGAGAATTATTTTCTGACCAATGTACCAACAGCCTTCCAAGATATTTTTAAAAAGTTAAGAGCAAGCTGTTAAACATCATGAGTCCTGTTTTGCCAGGAAGCTGCCATCACTAATTCAGCGCTAGAACAAGTCAAGTCACAAGGGCTCCCAAGACATCGCCCCATGCCTGATAACCTCAGCTGCATTCACAGTCAAGGAACGGCACTGAAAGGAGAGGGAGCAACTTTCACCTTGGACCAAACTAGGACCAAATTTTGATCACAAATAAATTTTTTACTTATATCTTGTTGACAATTAAGAAACAATTTCTCAACCAACTCACATAAAAATAAAAAAAATTATATGTAAGATTCATTAGATCAATATACTTATTTGTTTGTTCTATACAAAGCATCTTACTGCTTAAGTTTATGACACATGACATGATGAACCAAACTCAAAGCACCCCTGATGACATTACAGGCCCTCAACCATTATACCCCCCTCTTCTCATTATATCTTCATCTGTCCTTAGTTGGATATTCTTGACCTTCACAGAACTCTCCCACCTGGGCCCCAACACTTATTATCTAGAAACAGTCTAACATATATCAATAATCTACAAAAGGCCATGTTATTGTTACTCCTCTGCTCACTGCTCTCTAGAGCTAATCTCTTGACCGTTCATAAATCTCCTCTTTCCTAGGGTACATAAAAATAGGTGTAAATGAACCCATATTGTTTTCTTTTAAATACAGAACAGTGTTGGAAGTTTGGAATGATGAAATAGTGGGGTAGAGCATGTAAATAGATATAAATAGCCTATAATGTTTTAGTTAAAATGGAGAGGAGTAAGATGAAAACAGAAAAGTGTGCCTAAGTGTCATCCATCTGCTACAACTCCACTCCAATGGAAAAGCACGTTTGCTAGGATAAATGCACTTTTAACATGAGAGGGAGTTACTTGGGGCAGGATTTGAAGATAAAATCATGCTAAGCACCCCTTCTCTGCTGTAAACTCCTCTCCTAAACTAGCTTTACATTTCTTCTTCAACAATTTAGTATTAAAAACCATCACCACAACAGTGTACTGGATCAGTAACTGTACTGTTAAAGTGCCAAGAAATGTTAATTTCTTAAGAGAACTGTCAGCACAAATAAAATATAAATGTAAATGCTTTGCTATGAATATTTGCAGGAGTACACGAGGACATTTGCTGGCCTTGACTAAAAAGATGATGGAGGATTTTTCTGTAAGTCAGAAACAACTAACTAGCCTGGTCTCACAGCTGCACATGACCAATAGAAGTCTGGAAAATATACAGATTCCCCTCCCACCCCCATTTATAAATACCTGCCTTCAAGGAAAAGCATCTTTATATAACACTGGTCCTATTTCATAGGAAAATTATTTATTCTGGACAAGATACTCAGTTCTGCCCAGCAAGAATATCAGCATCTGAAACTAAGTTCATCTGTTACCAAGACCAAAAGCAACACACTCACAAAACCCCTAAATCATAGAAGATACATTCCATCTGAAACTCTGTGTGGCCTATTAACTGTTACTGTTCCAGAAATATGCAAGTAGCATTTCCTCATCACCCCTATCTTCACACCCTTCTCAGAGCCAAAAGAAAACTATACTTCAGTTTTCACACACAGCTACTTGCTCACCAAGTTTCCACAACTATCTGCTGACTGCTGTGAAGACCTTTTGGCAAATATTATCCTCAGTTCCTCTTGGACAATTAATACATGCAGGGGTCATAAGTTTGCTTTCCTTCCCTCCAGTACCCACTGTCTAGTCTACTGACGCACTGCTAAATCAGTGCTAATCAAGATAAACTAGAACTGTTTCCTTCCCCAGGACCCCATGTATCAGCCAGACTCAAAATTATTATCTTGATGCTTCATTGGTCTATACCCCTGCTTTAACCATTTGCCTTTATTCCCAATCTCACTAAAACATTGCATACACTTTCTATGATGCACAGGGTCGCACAATATGCTTCCGCTGAATGTGCAGCTTTGCCAACAGGATCAATCCACTATGATTCATCCATCCCATGACATGTCTATCACTGTATGAACCGTACTCCCAGCGGCACCCAGTACATGTTTTCTATTCAGACCTCTGCCGACACTTAAGAAACCTTTCTCACAAAGAGTCCCTCGTCCATGATGCCACGTATATTTAATATTTAATTAGTCCCATCCCCCACACACATGCACATAGTGATACTCTCCTTGCAAAGAACACAAATTGTCCTCTTGCATTCTGGAACAAAGGCTTTAAATAAATGCATATATGTAAAAAGAAAAAACAAAACTGGACTAACCATGCCATTTATCACAGGCTGATCTAGCTACTACCAGTTCTATTACAGAGATTCTAGCATTCTCCCGGTTAAGGCTACACACTGCTCAGTTTCCCCTTCCAAGTAAGATACTCAACTCTCCTGTGAAAGACCCTGACGCAAATGCTCCTCATCTGAAGAGCATCACCCACTTACCTAGTTATTCACCCAGGACCTGAGCTTCCACCCCTCTCTGAGGATATGGCAATAATAAAAGTGCCAGGGCAGGACTCAAAAGACGCAGGTTCAAATCTCCACTCTGCCACGAAACACCAAGGATGACCTTGGGCTGGTCATTCTCTGTCTCACCTACCTCACAGGACTGTTGTTCTGAGAAGAAAGCTGCAAACTATTCTTTGCTGACTCAAGCTCCTTAGGGAAAAAACAGAACAAAAATAAATACAATATAGATCCCAGTTATACCACAGTTAACCCTCCCGGTCAAAGCTCCACCAGTCTCTCCAGGACCCAATTTTATTAACACGTGAAGTTCAGCATGCTGATTCGCCTCATTCATCAACATATCCCCCAACTCCTGCGGGAAACCTCGCTCCCTCAGCAGCCCCCCGTCAGGCCACGGCTCCTCCGCCGGGACTTGGCCCCATCATCTCCTGGAGCCGCTACCCGTCGCCCGCAGCATCCAACTCTCAGCCCGCCTTAGGGCGCGGAAACCCTCCTCAGCCCGGCCAGCTTCCACGGCCTCCCCGTCCCCTCTCCGCGTCGCCCTTGCTCACCTTGCCCCGCCAGGACCGCCACAACGCGCGAACACGCAGCGCCGCCGTGTCTCCTTGCCGGCTCGCCTCAGCCGTCCAAGCCAAGGCCCGCGCAAGCAAAAGCAGTTGGTTGGCAGCTACCACTGCGCATGCCCAACGGGTGGAAGGAAAAAAAAAAGGGGACAGTCCCTCCTCCGCTGCCGGCCGACACACGTTCAGCCTATTTGTCGGCTCCGGAACTGGCGCGCCTGTTTTACATGAGCCCCGCCTCCCCCGGCCGAGGTTAGACTAGCCCCGCCCCGCACGGGAGCCGGCACCACGTGGCGCTGCGAGGGGGGAGGTGTATGGAAGAGGCTGGTTGCAAGCGCGTGCTGGGTTGGAGTGTGCAGGGGTGGGCGGGGGGTCCCCCTTTTTGGCTTGCATTGCCCAAAGCGCAAAATATCAAGAAGTTGGCACGCTGGGGTTGGCGTGGGAAGGGATCCTTGGAGAGGCATGAGGGAGGGGAAGTCCCAGCCTCGGCTGCGTTGCAAAAGCCTCCTGTTTAAAAATCCCCACACGCTGAACGCAATCTTTGACGGGGACCAACTAAGCGTCGCAACGCCCTGCATTCGGGATTTTACTTATAGACGGCTGCTAGATCTTTTACCCGTTAATCCTCTGAGTCAGTGGATCCTGCGTCTTCCTCTGGGTGGGTGAGGGCATGAGCCACAGCCTTTTCAACGGACTGTGGTTTTTGCTGCTCTTTGGGCGTCGCTTGTATAAATAAGTTTCTAGTCCAGTCGCACCTCCAAGACCAACACAGTTCAATTCCGGGTATTGGATTGTGTTGGTCTTGGGAGGTGCGAGGGACCCAAACAGCTCTCACAGCTGTTGTTAAGCTCTGTATTCTAATTTGCTGCCATTCGCAGGTCCTAGTCTTGGGATTCCTATTTGATCTTGACAGTGTGATGTCGTGCTTAAGAGAGGTCAGTTCTAATCTGGCGAGCTGGGTATGATTCCCCGCTCCCCCACATGCAGCCAGCTGGGTGACCTTGGGCTGTCACAGTCCTGATAGTGCTGTTTTCACAGAGCAGTAACATCAGGGCTCTCTCAGCCCCAACTACCTCACAGGAAGCCTGTTGTGGGGAGAGGAAGGGAAAGTGGTTGTCAGCTGCTTTGAGAGTCCTTTGGGTAGAGAAAAGCAGGGTACAAAAAACAACTCCTTGTTCTTTTCAGACTGAATACATCCCCTGAAGGGCACTTCCTTCAGCTAGTTCAAATTTCTTCCAACTTCGGTTCCCAGCCTCAGTGCACCTGGCCCCAGCCTGGTGGGATTAATTGCTAACAAGAGATCTGGCCCTCTCAGAAGTATCACCATTCCAGAGGGCCTGTAAAATAGCACTCTTCCACCAGGCCAAGGTCAACACTTTTTGAAATTTAAATGCCTCCCCTGCCCTCTTCACCCCCACCATCTCATGCCTCTGTAATTATTTATTTTTGTGGGATTTTTATATCACCACTCCCAGCAAGCTGGCTCACAGCCGTTCACAACAATATCATAAAACGGTTAAATTCAATCCATCTTCCCCCAGGTCCTTAGGGATGAAGCATGTGTGTTTGGTTTAATGGTTATGACTGTAAATGTAAAATGATTTATATTTGTGTTTAAACTGTTGCTAGCCACCCTGAGTCTGTTGCTAGAGAGGGGCAGCTTAAAATATAAAAGTGAATTAAAAATAGAATTATTTTGTCAGAAGCATGAAGTGGAACTGGCTCCCCTTTTCTCTTCACAACATCCCTGCAAAGCAGTCTATGCTAAGCAATAATGATAGCCCCAAGATCAGCCAATAGAGTGGGAATTTCAACCTATATCTTCTGTTTTAGGCCAAAGCTGTAACCTCTAAGGATGGTATTACTACACAGACCACAAACAAAAAGGTTCTGTACCACAGTATCAAGGGATAACTTAAAACCTGAAGCGGGACAATCTATTGAGCCTAAATATGTCCACGTGAAAGCTGTAACAAACAGAGATTTCTGCTAGTCAAACAAATAAAACATGACTAGTACTTAAGGGGAGAAGGTTCCAATTCAGCTATCTTCTTGCTGTTCTACTTCCTTGTGGGCAGAAAGTTTTAAAACAGAGGGGGGGGCATGCAAAAACACTATCACCTATCTATGGAATAAAGTAATATATCCCCTCAGGAGACAAGACAGGAGTGTGTAGAACAAAGAACAGCTCTTTTAACAGGATATATTGAGAATTGAACCTGAGACCAAGCAAAGCACATGATCTGTTAATAACCTACAGCTTCATCCTATCACATTGTAATTATTATAGTTAAAATAATAAAAGCTGGTTAACTTTCTAGTCCTATGAAGAAAGTTGGAAGGAACTGGGTATGTTCAACTTAGAGAAGGGATGTGTTATAAAGGATGGAGAAGAGTTATTTTCTGTTGCCCTAGAAGAACGGACCAGAACCAGTGGATTGAAATTAAAATGAAAGGGTTTTGTGGTAACATTAGGAAGAACTTCATGACAGAGTGGAATAGGCTTCCTCATGGTGGGCTCTCCTTTGGAGTTTTTAAAAAAGAGGCGAGATGGCTGTCTGATAGCAATGCAGACTCTGTGAACTTAGTAAATTGAGAGCAGGAAGGGATGAGTCAACACTTGGCTATTTGGGCCCATTCTTACATGTCCAGCACAATGCCAATCACCACTTTGGGGTTAGGGAAGAATTTCCCCCCAGGACAGATGGCTGGGGACACTGGAGGTTTTTTGCCTTCCTCTGGGCAAAGAGAAGTCCTTTGGTGTTCAGTAAGACCAGATGATCCTTGAGGTCCTTTCCAGCCCTATGTTTCAAAAAAAGAGATCTACATTAGCATTATAAGATTGTTTTAACCCTCTAAACCCCCACAATGGGATAGTATTTATCACTAAAATGCTGTTTTATGACTGAAGCGCTCTTCTCTAAGCTCACAACCCACAATGAATTGTTTCAGTGAAAGGCAAATGGAAACGAATTAGAACTGTACAAAGACAGAGTGGTACTCTTGCTTAAGTAAAGGTCTTTGTGACTAAAGAATTTAATATACATATATGTATAACATCTGTGCCCTTGCTGATCACTGGTGCCTTCCTCCTTTGCCATTACATGCACAGAACTTTCCAGACTTGTAATGCAGTGAGGGTATGATACACGTCCTTCCCACTCTGCAGATTCTTAATGAGATAAGCATGAAGGAGCCCTTGTGCATCGAGCTGAAAGCCCATCTCATCCCGCATGAACAAACCTAGATGCACTGGGGAATTTCATGATCATAGCATAAAAGCCAACAACCTCCCCTGTGGTCTAGCACTTGCTTCTCAAAGGCATACTGCCTCTTACCGTAGAGAGTACATTGATAGTGTGGTTAACAGCTGCTGATAGATTTGCCTTCCACAAGTATGTGCCATCCTTTTAAAAAGCTCTCTACATGGATTGCCATCTTCAGTTCCTGGGATAACAAATTCCACCCATTGCCTGAGAAATTGCATCAATGCAGCTCATGGTACAAAGGAAGACACTGAGTCCCATATTGATTAAGAGGCAAAAACGGAGAAGGTGAAAAGAAGGAAAGAGAGCCAGGGCTCGTGCTTTGGTGCTATCAATAATAAATGAACAAGATTGACCTTTTACCCTTGCAACCATCTGTCCAAGGTACTCACAGCACTATTCAAACAAAGGCATTTAAGATAGTGAGTCTGAATTTCCTTGAGGTGATGGAAGCTCCACTAATTAGAACAGATTATCCCAGGCAGGGATTTACCATTAAAATCAAGTACGCTATGCAAAACTGGACCATTTGCAGAACTTCATGGCTTTTATTGCTTTTATTGTCTTACCAAACAAGGTAGTTTTACCACTTACAATGCTAAGAAGAGTTACACCCTTCTAAACCCATTTACTTGAATGGATTTGTTGTGGTTTTGCCACCAACTTTCAACTGACTTCTGGTGAGTTTGCCATTGCCTGTCTTAAGTAGTGACCCTGGTATTCCTTGGTGGACTCCTATTCAAAAACTGACTAGGGATGACTGCTTAACTTCTGAGATCTGACTACCCAGGTGAAGACAATATGGATTTAGAAGGGAGTAACTGTTTAGGATTGCATTCCATAGGATGATAGTGGTAGGTGCTCCTTACCCCTCACAGCAATATTTTACATAATACCTATTTGTTTTATTCACCACTTTTGTATGGGTCCCAAAGGGACCCAAAGTAGCTTACAATGGCATTCTTGTCTCCTCCATTTTATCCTAACCACTGCCCTGTGAAATAGGCTAGAGAGAAGTTGAGAGAGGCCTATTGCCCGTGTCCTTGAGCCACTGAAGCCTATTCTAATATACTGATAGATTCAAATGAGTAGCCGTGTTAGTCTGAAGTAGCACAATAAAATCAGAGTCCAGTAGCACCTTTAAGACCAACAAGGATTTATTCAAGGCGTGAGCTTTCGAATGCAAGCACTCTTCGTCAGACTAAGAACTGACCATCATAACAGTAGGAATATACTTTTGCTTTTATATTCTTACTGTTATGATGGTCAGTTCTTAGTCTGACGAAGAGTGCTTGCACTCGAAAGCTCACGCCTTGAATAAATCTTTGTTGGTCTTAAAGGTGCCACTGGACTCTAACATACTGAGTTAAGGAACTTTCTTCCAAGGCACATAGTAGGGATTTCAATACTGAACAGAACTCTGGCACTTCTCTTTTTAGTGTCATGCATTCTAACCAAGCCCAAACACTTTGCTAAAATATTTTAAGCCTATAATGTAAAGCACTGTTTCCAAGAATTCTTGTGGGTAGTATTCTATGCTTGACAAAACCTGCCCATCTCTCACTTTTGCCATGGATGCCAGTACTAACCCAGGAAATGTAGCAATGGAAGATTGTATAGGGGCTTTACCCAATCTCTCTTGGGCTTCCTTCAAATAATCATGGGTACATAAATATATTCAGGTGGGTGTTGGTGTGCAGCACCAGAAAAATGTTTGAGTCCAGTGGCACCTTT
This sequence comes from Paroedura picta, assembly GCF_049243985.1. NCBI lineage: Eukaryota > Metazoa > Chordata > Lepidosauria > Squamata > Gekkonidae > Paroedura > Paroedura picta. The sequence continues at coordinate 21,019,281 of NC_135380.1, forward strand.
AAAGATAAAAGATAAAAGCTTTCATGTGTCTACTTCTTCAGATCTAATAAAACAGTGTTTCCTCAACCATACATATAGGTACATAGGGTTGTGCACTTCGGTGTCCGAAGCAGCCATTCCAGGCCGAAGCAGCCAGCGCCACTGCGGGGGAGGGGTGGTGCTGGCGCACCAGTTGGCGCACAAACGCAGTCGCAGAGCTCTGCACCTGCGTCCAGGCACCGGATTGCACGCCACCACTGTGCCTCCCCTCACCCCTCCGCGCCACACACAACCCTAGAGTGGGCAGGGAAGTTAATTGCCAGGAAGATTTATCTAGAGTTCAGATAGATAATTAACTAGACAATTATAGCTGCGACAGAATTGAGGTAGTTATCAGGATCTTGCGAATGGTCATCAATCAACATACAAATACAGAAGTTCAAGTTCAGTGTATAGACTCAGGGTCAATGAGTTAAACTCTGGGTGTCAACAGGGACTGAGAGACTAGTTGTACACTCCATCCATTACATTTGAAACAGCTTTCCTTAAATGTTACATCTAATCTAAGTAGGGTTAATAAGAACAAAGATTTATAGGTAACCAGGCAATAAACACAGCTAAGATTGGAGCAGCACATTTGGCAAGGAATTTAAATTGGCATACAGATGACAAAGGACTGAACAACAGATGTGGGAACTGCGTGTGAGTCCAGTACCCCCACAAAAAAACCCAAAGTTAATTTCTGGGTATAAGTGACGTCTGAGTGACTTAGCATGTGTAGTGAGATAAAAAGCTGATGTCCCTGTTAAGTCCAGAAGGGTCCACTGTCCTGAGGATTGTAGTAACTTGCAATTCATCAATGTCCTGTTCCAGTCAGTTTCTGAAATCCCTTATACATCTTGAATAAAACTTTATTGGTTGTAAAGGTGCCATTGGACTCAAACTTTGTTCTCATGGGTATATATTTCAACATAAAACTGTCCCCGTTACAGAAAGAATACACATGCAATTATATGTAACCTCTTTTTGGAACCAGTTAACTATAGTTAATTAGTATAAAACCAAGGCTCTTCATTAAACTGTTTGGGATTTTACTGGGTAATTATCAGAAAGCTTTCTCTGTAGAAGAGTACAAAAAGAGTAGTCTTTGAAACTCATCATTGCATGTGGTCCCCCCCCTCCCCAGTTTTTACAATTACTTGGTTTGCCACAAAATTACATGGCAGAGACAATAGCTTCTCCTGTCATCTTGGATTTTCAAAGGATCTGCTTATACGAAGCCTTTGATCATACTCAATGTCCTTAACATACTGGAGATACTAGTTCCTCATCCATCCTAGTTGCCATTAAGTGATGCCGTCCTTCATCCTAAAACATTAATGTGAAAGTGGCCATTGGGCTTCAAGACCAAGACTTTGCTCAGCTTGTATGGGAACAGTGAAAGGAAAGAAGACAAAGCAGTGCCTGTTTGCTATATAAAGAGAGAAAATGGGTTTCACACACACTGGCATCGGCCAATGGTCAAAAAGATTTATCTAGAGGCCAAAGCAAGGAATTTGCAAATTGAGCCATTATTTAATGCTAACCCTCATTCACAACGTAATGTATCAATACCTTTCTAGCTGGCACTCTTCCCATGTCTTTTTTCCAAATGACAACATCAGGAAAAGTACTGTGGCCAAACAGTATCCGCAATTTAATCATTAGACTCTCAAAAAAAGCAAGGCTTGAAATCTGGCATTGAAGTACAAAGCCCATACCATCACACTTCAAGACAGGCAATGAAAGCAAAGAAGTAAAACAAAAAAAACGACATGCTATTCCATGAAGTTTCACTACTCTGCCCCAATCAATCCTACAAGACGGAACAAAGCTTCTCCCACCAATCAGCTGGGCCAAATGTCACCTGTCACTAGTGGCACTTCTATTGAGAACCAACAGAAATCAAAGAGATGGGGTAATGGTAGGGTATCTGTTTTTGGCATCTCCTATTAAAAGAACCTGGGAGCAGGCGAAGTGAATGGTCAGGTCACTGCTTCTGACCTCAGAGAGCTGCTCCCGGTCAGATACATTGGTCTCCAATCTTTTTCAGCTCTGGTTATCTTTGAAATTCTGACATAGCATGGTGGACACAGTTGCAAAATGGCTGCCTAAGAAAGTGACCACAGTCACAAAATGGCTGCCACAGCTTACCTTCAGTCACAGTAATGATCCTTGTGTTATGGTGGTAGCAGCTCCCATAGCAACATTTTTAAATATCTGAGTAGCCAATCAAATCTCTGAAGACCAATCAGAAGCCTTGTTAGGCAAGAACCCTAACTGGTCCTGCCCACTTTCTAAAAACATGTGGCAACCAAGAAAAGTGTTGGCAGGAGCCATAGCGTCCACAGGCACCACACTGGGGACTAGACTAGGGTTGCCAAGCTCCCTCTGACCTCTGGTAGTGGATGGTGGGGTAGGGTTGCCAGATCCAGGTTGAGAAACTCCTGGAGATTTAGAGGTGGAGCCTGGGGAGGGCAGGGATCTCAAGGGGGTCAAATGCTACAGAGTCCACCCTCCAAACCATCTGTTTTCTTCAGCTCACCTCCAGATGTAGTCTGGAGATGAGCTGTAATTCCGAAGGATCCTCAAGTCCCACCTGGAGTCTGGCATGTTAGGGACCTGCAGTAGACAAGTGAGACAGTTGGGGGGAAAGAATTAATATCCTTGTTTTTAAATTACACATCCTCCCCAATGCCTTTCACAGCTATCTGTGCCATCAGTGGCACAGCTAAATTATGGTGACTCTGTAAGGTCTGAGGGCAAGAAATGAACAGAGGTGGCTTCCCATTGCCTGCTTCAGCAAGTACTAGCCCATCCAAGTACTAGCCAGGGCAAACACTGCTTTCCTTTCAAGATCTGAGAAGAACAAATTGGGGAGATATCGTAACTAAGTTATTCTTTCTTTTTTCCTTTTCTATCTATATAAAAATACAAAGTTATAATAAAAAAATAAAAAGAGAAGAACAAATTGCATTTTTTTAATATTGTGATGTGAGGTAGGACATGTGTATAAGGTGATTGTCTTAATATTTCCTCTGCTAGTTCCAACAAGCTAGTGGTCCCTGGCCCCAAGGAAGTGTGTCTGGCTTCAACCAGGGCCCTTGCTTCATGGAAAGAGCTCATGGAGGAGATCAGGACCCTGCCGCAGCTGTCCCAATTCCGCAGGGCCTGCAAGACGGAGCTCTTACACCAAGCATTTAGTTGGTGCCAGTGATCTTAACATCATATGGGCTGCCCCTGGACCCCCCCTATGAACAACTGTCCTGATGGCTATAACAGAAGCTGACGGTGAAGTCAAGATGTTGTGATGTGATTTTAATACCATGGCTTCTATTGTTTTAAAGTTTTTAGTATTTATGTTTTATATACACATGGGAATTATTTGTTGTCCAACGCTCAGAGCTATAAGGGAAGGGTGGTATATACATTAAATATTGGGCTTGATGGATCCATGGTTCCAGTGTAAGGCATCCTCATGTGCATTCAAGCTATCTGCATCACAGTGCTTTGAAAAACCACACAGAATCATGCCAGTGAAAACCATTTACCAATAAGAAGGAAAACGGCTCCGGAAACAGTATGGAACAGTTCCCGTCGAATAACTAACTTTATTGCAGAGCACTTTCATTTTAAAATAAGGAAAACATGCTGTTTAAAGCAACCTGCTGTTTGTATACAGGGTGCGGCTTTTAGTCTTAGCCCGCAAAGGGCAGTGGACTGTGTTTGAATTTAATCCATCAAGTGCGTGAAACGAGGTCAAAGGTACAGAGCCGTGTATGATTCACACAGTAGCAAACGAGCAATCCCTGGAATAATTAAGACAAAGATGGAGCTCATAATTCCTTTGTCACGCTTTTTATGTTGACTTCTGAAGGAGCTGGGCAGAAGCAGTCCTATGATGGTCCTACCCAGAAACCCTTCCCATAAACTGAATCCCGAACCGACCAACCTGTGGGTTGACAGGATAACGTTGTCACCATTACTATTGGAACAGTTATATGGAAATGTTACTGGAATTATTGCTAGTTATGAAAACCACTGTCACTATTGTGTTCTACTTGATGTTACTGAATTTTACTGTACTAATCTATATGTTCTATGTAAACCACCCTGAGCTGCAAGGGAGGGCAGTATATAAATCTAATAAATAAGATGAAGTAGACGTCTCCAGGAATGGAGTTGGGGGTACTGTGAAGGATGGATTAGCAGATGGACAATGTTCATTTACAAGGTGCACTCTACCAGGAACTTCTGCTCAAATTCCAATTAGAATAGTAATATAATCACTTTATATGTATATTCTGTCCTTCCCATTTGGCTCAGGGCAGGTAGCAAGTTAGTTGTAAGAGCTTTATGTAGGAAAACTTCCTGGTAGACTGCTCCAGTATTTACTGTGTGTGTGTGTGGGGGGGTACTATTTCCGCTAAAGACACAATATTTTTTTGTACTTCCCATCCCAAGGTTTATACTTAGCTATTCTGAAGCCTCAGTCATGGAGTAGCACCTTTCAAAGTTCTGTTTATGGATTCTCCAGTCTAGAGATGAAGGGAGAACGTTAGCACAAATTTCCTCCCGATAAGCCATGAAGCTGACATCGGCGGGCACAGAATTCGATTTGGTGACTCAGTCCACATGGCTGGCTTTCTTCATGAACACAGCAGTATCTTGGGAAATGAAATCTGCAGCTCCACACTCCCTTTCAAGCACCACAATGGGAAAAGTTACATAAAGTGTTGGCTATGAATAGGTGGAATAAATGGGGTGGGGTGTGGAGTAGTAACCAATAGAACATGTTTTACTTGAACAATGTATTATGTAGTAGTGTACCTAGCCTAGGTGGCAACTTGGATGAGTAATGTTGAATAACCCCCCCCCCCCTATTTGTTTTTGTTTTTTTGCCACCAAGTCACAGTTGACTTATGGTGAAACCAGTTTTTTCAAGGAAAGAAATGTTTGGCAGTGATTTGCTTGGCCCAGCGTAATATAGTAGTTCATGGTGGTTCAGAGCTGCAGCTTCTCATCTGGAGAACCAAGTCTGATTCCTCACTCTTCCACATGCAGCCAGCAGGCTGACTTTGGGCCAGTCACAGTTCTCTCAGGACTGTTCTCACACAGCAGTTCTGTCAGAGCTGTCTCCTTCCCATCTACCTCACAGGGTGTTTGTTGTGAGGAGAGGAAGGGAAGGTAGTCAAAAGCAGGGTATAAAAACCCACTGTCATCACTTCTGAGATCTGACAAGATCAGGCTAGACTAAAGCTATCAAGTCAGAGTCCCTCCACTATCTGGCAAAATTATTTTCAGTAATGACAATGAAATAATGGCCAGAAAACAGATTCAGGTGGGTTACCTAGTTGCTTTGAAGCAGCAGAATAAAGTTTGGTCTTAAAGGTGCCACTGGACCCAACCTTTGTTTCAACAGCCAGAAGAGAGACAGTGAAAAAAATTATTTTACTTAACTTTATACACACACAAATAATTATGCCAGTTTTTTAAAAAACACATAACCAGCTAGCAGCCAAAACATCAGTCATGGCCACCTGCTAGAGCTCCAATGACTCTAGCAATCCAAAAGGATTGACAAAAAAGTGACAAAAAAAGAAAAATTCCTTGGATAATTATGGCCAGGGGATAACAAAATCTTAAAAGTCTACTTCCTGGCAACAGAACAGTTTAACAGGGTAGACGCTGGAACATGGACTTTACAAGAAAGATAATATGGTAGGAAATCTAATCATTTAGGGAAAGCTCACTTCTGGCAGTAATGAGTCTGGCACATCATAAACCAGAGTTGATCAGAGGTTTCGGAGGGAATTCAGGAACAATTGGTCCCAGTGCAAGAAAAAACTTCCGAAGCTTGCTATAAATATTTTTTTAATAACCCAAGACATTGGAGTAATGGTAGGAAAAACATTCAAATCATTGTCAGCTTCAGTGAGAGATATCTCTCACAAAGACCACACTTCAAGAGGAATGCACTAAAGAACCACTCTTGTAATGCTAACCTTCAATTCAGAGGTCTAATTAAGTCAGAAAAGCAGAGTCACTTAAGTATCATTTGTAGGGCTTTAACACTAGCTGTTCTGGGCCTCAGATGGTCTCCATCGAAGGTTGCCAGGTTCCCCCAGTCACTGGCAGGGCGATGGGGTAGGATTGCCAGTATCAGGTTGGGAAATTCCTGGAGATTTTGGGTAAATCCAGGGAAGGGCAGAGACCTTAGTGAGGTACACCACAACAGGAAGAGCTCCAACTAAAAAAAACAAGCCCAAAGATACCAGGAAATAGTGATAAGCCAAGTGATGCTTGGGCTAAATTTATTCTGAAAAACCACAAAAAATATTAATCTGGTCAGATAAGGAAGGTCGATGAGTTACGACCAGCTACTCTATCATTATAATTCAGAATGTAAGTTCAGATATACACTGAAAGTAACCTCCTTTCAAGATGTTACAACTTCTCTTAGAGCAGTGGATATTTGTCATCAGTAGGGACACTGAACTAGATTGCCAATCCTGTATAGTATATGTAAACTGTGTCTCAGAACTACATGGCCAGCTTGGAACTTTAAAAAGAGCTAAATTTTCCCTATAACAGACACCCTGGGAAAGCTCTAACAGAATTGCTATGAGAACAACACAATCAGGACTGTGACTAGCTCAAGGTCACTCAGCTGGCATGTGCAGGAGTGGGGAATAAACCTGGTTCTCCAGGTTAGAGTCTACTACTCTTAACCATTATACCACGCTGACTCTTGGATAGTCAGCCTTCAAAGCTGCCAATCTCCCTCTCTCCTGGCCAGTTTGCCTTTAAAATGCATATTGGAACGTCAACCTTCCAACTGGGCAAACATGAGTTGAGAGAGAACCACTGACAGGGACCACTGTGGCACTGTAGGTGACTGTGGGGAAAACAAACTCTTAGTGAGAAGTGAGAAGAGATTGAGTCAAGAAGCATCTTCTCTTTACGTTTGGTTCTTTAATGGGCCTTCTTAAGAAGAGGTCCCAATGTGCAGTGTTCCACAGAACAAGCAGGCAGCTGAACCCGATACTTTGCTTCTTCCATGGAACTGAGACACTCACAAGCAGACTCACAAGTTGGTCAGTTCTGACCTGTGATTTTCTTCAGGTACAGTGAAGCTTGCACACAAAAAGTTTAGAAGTTAGTCATATGACACTTTTCTCTTCCCTTTCCTCTCCCCACAACAGACACCCTGTGAGGTCGGTGAGCCTGAGAGAGCCCTGATATCACTGCTCAGTCAGAACAGCTTTATCAGTGAGCCCAAGGTCACCCAAGCTGGCTGCATGTGGTGGAGGAGTGGGGAATCAAACCTAGCTCGCCAGAGCACTCCTAGTCACAAGGCTTGAATGTGCTCTGCTGGGGCAGATGTGTTCATTGCACAAGAGAGCGCTTTCTCCCAGAAGCTGGCCTTCAAGTACACTGCTTGACCTGAGCGGGCTTTTGGGGTTAACTGGAGGCAGATCTGGCACATGGCTATATGTGCCTCACCCCAAACAGAAAGGGAAGAGCAGGTGTTCAACTGAGTGAGTCATTTTTTTTTACCAGACTGGGTACATTTTTGAATAAAGCCTTCTGTGACACTGCCCAAGTGAGGGAGAGGGCCTAGGAACAAAGAAAATTTGCAAAAAAAATAATCTCACAATATCCAAAAAGATATCCTCGCAATGTGGTTCCAAAAAAGGACTGAGGGAAAGGGGAGAGCCCTTCTCTGCAGAGCACAGGACTGTTAGGTGGGGAAACTGCCTCTAATGAGCTCTACAGGGGTGAGACTAACTTGGAAGGGTAAAAAAATATATATACAATAGCTGCAAGAGAGCCTCCAGTGGCTAGACTGTGCAAATGCAGTCCCAATGTGTACCTGCACGGGTGATTGAAAATGAATTCTTGCTTCTCATCCGCTGTCAGTTATCACCCTGATTTCAGGCTCCCATGAGAGATTTGAGTTTCCTCTTGATCAAAATGCATGATATAATCATTGCTTCTGAAGCAGCATACACCCCCAATCAAGGTCTGAGGAAATTCACTGATGCTATTCTGAAGTCTCTAGAAAATTTCAAAGAGAATAACTTCATTCTTGGAGGAGACTGAAATGTTGGTATCAACTCTCTATGGAGAGAAACCCCAACAAAGCTGCAAAACCCTCTCCCCTAGAGTTTAAAGTTAATTATCAGTCTGCTAGATGCAAGGTGACTGCCTAATCCCATAGCTCAGTGCCCATCTGGCAGCTGAGGGGGAATGGGGAGGGCATGGTCCACCCACACACCCTTCCCCCTTCTGCTGTTTTGGATTGTGCCTGGCATGCTGGTACCATGTCTGCCTAGGGAGGTGCTCCAGCTATCAGGGTTAAGGTGATTGGGTGAGAGTCAGTCAGAGGCTTTGCATGTTGTCAAAAGGACCCAGCACTTTTTATGTGGTATGATTATTATTTTAGATGCAAATCAGATGATGCGGGTGTTGGAAGAAAAAAACCCTTCTTTGCTGCTATCTCTGCTTACTCATAGGTCTCCAAATGAGCTTTACGGTATTACAGTATATTTTCCATCATCATTGCTCTAGTTATCCCTCTACCCATACCATCAAGCTCCCTGGTAAACCAGAGGTATTCTCCCTGAGGATAAGATGTTGAGCAACTGCAATTCTAGGCCCCAACAAAAGCAGCTATACAAGTACCATCAATGTTCTCAAAATCCCCAAGAACATTCTGAAATCCAGTAGGATCTATTATTCTCCACCATCCTAAAAAGCTCAAATTGTTCTTAGGTCAGCCTTCCTGGCAGACTGGGCAAACGTATTAACACAGAGCTTTGGCAAGTGTGGGCAAAGTCCACATGAAATATGCCACAACTAGGAAATAAAATTGGATAAAGCACTATCAGTAGAACATTAGAAGTTTAATGTTGACAGAAGGTAAATTATTAACCTAACTAGCAAATTTAACTTCATGATGAATCCCTGTATTCTAGACACCAACACTGAAGAAATTATCTCGTTCCTGGAAGTCTTTCAGACAAGAGAGGCTCTGCCTTTTCAAGGAACCAGCTTCTGGACTAATGCACCCTGGGCACCCAAGCTTTCCATAATGACAAATATTTCTCTCAACCTGAGGGCATGTCCTTCCATCTCAGTTATCCATGTTTCAATTACATGGGGCTGGGCGTAATGAATGCTTGAAAGCTCCATAGCCTTCCTCACATGGATCCATTATGCACGGGGGGAATAACGCACATTCGGGGTGGAATGGCAGCGACTAAATCACCGATAACGCACGGTGCCGGCTGTAACCAGCCGCAGCTTCGGTGCATGCCGCCGAAAAAGCCATGTTAGCGAAACGCAGAAGAAAGCGCAGCTTCCGGGTGGCTGGGGCGCAACCAGAAGCGGAGCCTGGATCACCACGTGCATAATTGGTTACTCTGGGTTTTGCCACTGTTGCGCCCCGTCCTGTGCATAACCGGTGTGCATCGCGTCTTCCCCCTCCGCGTTTTCCATGTGACCCGAAATCGCCGGTTCAGCGGCCATGCATAATGGGCCATGTTCATCTAGTCATGCTGCCTTCAGTATTCACCTTTCTTAGTCTCCTGGGCCAGAGGAAGAGGGTCAGTTTTGCTTTGCTATGGAGCCAACTCTTCCTCCTAGTCAACTGGCCCTGACCAAGTCACAGAAGTATTTATGCATGCTCACAATTCAGGAGGGCTCATGTTAGACATGTGCTGATATCATCTCCTGTCAGCTTGAGAATCAGCTTGCTACAACACCTGGGATTACCTCTAGAGCTTCCCTGTTGCACAATCCCATCCATTAGGCCAGTGGTCCCCAACTTGCGGGCCGCGGCCCGGGGCTGCAGCTCCCTCTTCCCACCCCCCCCAAAGCGAGAAGCTCGCCAGGGCGCGAGCAAATCGGCCGCCGAAGCAGCCAATTAGCTCACGGCCCGGCAAGCTTCTTCTTTCGGGGGGGGGGGGGGAAGAGAAGCTTGCCGAGCCACAAGCTAATCGGCCGCTTTGGCGGCCCGGAGGGGCCAGAAGAGGGAGCCGCGGCCGCCGGTATGGCGGCGGCGCAAACACGCATGGGGTTTGAGCAGGGGCTGCCACACGTGCGCAGGGCCCGGGCCGCCCTCTCCCGCCACTCTGGAGCAGCGGTCCGCGGCAACCGGAAGGTTGCGGACTGCTGCATTAGGCATTCTGCTACAGAACCTGCCCTTTAAACCCAAAACAAACCCCAGCATTTTCAAACATTCAAATCTAAATCACAATATGAAAGTATAAATTATCATGACCTGCCACAGTATTTGAGCATTGGGCAGATCAGGACGGGAACAGGCAGCGCGTTTACCCACCCTAGCAGGGGTGCAACTTACCATTGTGCCCCAAGCTAGGAATTTGGGTGTGACCATTGATGCCTCCCTGACTATGGAGGCTCAGGTCAAGAGAGTAGCAGGACAGGCATTTTTCTACCTTCGCCAGGCCCGGCTACTAGCGCCCTACCTGTCCCCTGACCACAGTGATCCATGCGACAGTCACCTCCAGAATAGATTTCTGTAACTCGCTCTACGCAGGCCTACCCTTGTCCCTGACTTGGAAATTACAGCTGGCGCAAAATGCAGCTGCGAGGGTCCTCAATGGAACATCTTGGAGGGTCCACATCCAGCTGGTGCTGAGGCAGCTGCATTGGCTGCCAATTGCTGCCCGGATCCGGTTCAAGGTTTTGGTTTTAACCTTCAAGGCCATACACGGGTTCGGACCCACATACCTGAGGGACCACCTACCGCTCTATGCCCCCCCCCGCAGGGCCTTACGCTCTGCGGGTGAGAACCTGTTGGTCGTCCCTGGCCCGAAGGAAGCGCGCCTAGCCTCGACCAGGGCCAGGGCTTTTTCAGTCCTGGCCCCTACCTGGTGGAATGAGCTCCCGGGTGATCTGCGGGCCCTGCGAGATTTGTCAGTTTTCCGCAGGGGCCTGTAAAACGGAGCTCTTCCACCAGGTCTATGGTTGAGGCTGGGGTCAGCGAATAAGGGACATCGCTCCCCCCCCTAGGAGTTGGAGTGTACGCTACTCCCCTATCCTTTCCTCTTCACCTCTTTAATAATTGGGGGAGGGATGGGATTTTTAGCCGCCATGTTAGTAGATTGCTGTTTTAATGGGAATTTTAATGGGATTAGTTGTTGTGACCCGCCTCAGCCTGTCAGGAGAGGTGGGAAATAAATCTAATAACAATAACAACAACAACAAGAAGTTGTGAGCCATTTAAACTTTTTCCTTCTGCCATTTCCCTCATTTTGAATCTATAGCACTATGATAACTTCTTTGGTTATTTTTAGTAAGATGTATGTTACTATTTTTAGTAAGATGTATGTTGAAAGAAAAAGCAGCCCTGTGTATGTGTGCATGAAGAGAATACTGTCTAAGGTCAAGAATGTGGTGCAGGGAAAAGTTTTTAAAATCATTTCTCTTAAATAAATCCAGGCTTTCCATGCTTATTTACCAATGAAAAGAAAACAGGGTTGCACTTACCTGTAACTGATATTCAAGTGGCTTCTGTGCAGGCACACATGGGAACTGCAATATAGTAGGCCTACCACGGATAGGAGCTAGCGAGCTATTTAAAGTCATTAGACTCCCAGGAGAGTGGCTTCTGTGCAAGCACACATCCCTCCCTCCTTCGCTGCTGTGGGCGGTCTTAATTGTATTGGTTTAGCTCACTGTGGCAATTCAGGAAAATTGAGGGAGGAGCACTGGCCCCTCCGAGATCACGTGACTTTTGAGCAGGAAAGTCATTCTCCTCCTTCAGGAGGAGAGGGGTAGCACTCCTGGGAGTCTAATGACTTTAAATAGCTTGCTAGCTCCTCTATGGTAGGCCTGCTATATCACAGATCCCATGTGTGCCTGCACTGAAGCCACGAAGATGAACTTATATCCATAACATATGTGGAGCTGGGTTTGAAACTGGATCCTATAAAATCATAGATTCAGGTGGGCAGCTGTGCTGGTCTGAAGGAACAGAAACAAGTATGAGTCCAGTGGCACCTTTAAGACCAATGAAGTTTTATCCAAGGTATAAGCTTTCATGTACACCTGAAGAAGTATGCTTGCACACAAAAGCTTATGTCTTGAATAAAATTTCGTTATGTCTTAAAGATGCCACTGCACTCAAACTTACTTCTCCTACAAAACTGTTTCCCCTTTCCAGGAAAGCCAATATTGTACTGTTGGGTAGGGAGAGAAGTATGTGTCTGGACTAATACCTACCAGAAGCAGGAAGAACTTTTACCTGCAGAGCACCATTCTTAAGGCCCAGGATTGTTACAATTTGCCACCTAACATTTTGGCATTGTGCTGCTGACCCCTGCTGTGACAAGTGTATATAGCAGCTACTGAAAACTTGGATGATACTAATTTGTATTTTATTTAGGTGAACGTATAGCCATTCCGGATCAACAGAGACAATGGGTTTGATTAAGCAGTAATGTCCATTGATGAAACAGACTGCTGCCAGTGGAATGGGATTCTTAATTCTACCTTCTACAGACCCAAAAAGTCTCTTAGATGCTGCTCCCAGGGGATCCTCAGGAATATCATAAGGGGCAGATTGGGGTTTGCAGAAATCTGGGGTTAGTGGAAATTTATCTACTATTCCAATCATCTGTTCATATTCAGTCCTTGGTAAAACAACTTACTTTTGTCCAATGCATCCTTTGCTTTTGATATTTAAACACATGATAAAACAGAATTTATAACATCAATTCAAAAATGGCAATGCAGAAACAAAGCATAAAAACAAGGCGCTGCTGTGGCTAGCGACCAATACTATATACAGTAAACAGCTATGCATCATAAAGTATGGCTCAGAAAAGTAAGAAGTTTGGTTTTATTCCAACCTATCAGTAACTCTCAAGATAGTGGGGGCGGGGAGGGAGTTTGGTTTTATTGCAACTTAGCAGTAACTAATAGTTTCAACAAAAAAAAGGAAAAGAGAAAGTTTCTTTTTAAAGAACATGATGGTTACAGCCATTTAAAAATCCTTAAGTAATTCTAACAAAATAAAATATATTTTCTGCAGCAGGGAGGTGTTTGTACAGGGTTTCAGTCTTGCAGCCATCACTTAAAACATGCCACTAGTTTGATCCTGGATTTGAAGAGAGGGGGAAGAGACGACCTGTATCAACTAAACATATACAGACTATTCAACTTGGACCTATCTAAAATTTCAATTTTACCACATAGAAATGTTACCAGGAGTTTGCCATTGCCGCGAAGTGAGGTTTCCTGTTCTTCTTAAACTGCAAAGTTATGAAACTGAAAAATCTTTGTGCATTTATTTCCAAATAAAACTTAGGATTGCATAGTCCACATTTATTGCTGATGGTCAAAGGCCAAGTGTGTGCTACCTATCAGCTACAAGCATGGGATAATTCAGAAGCGCTCGCTTTCATATCCCATGAGGAACTGCCTCTCCGAGATTCCTGGCAGTCTGGATGGAGCAGCTATAGGAAAAAGAGTTTCTCACAGAGCTCAATATCTGGCTCATGGTGCAGAACTTGGCCTGAGAGAAAGGCCAATTTATGAGCATACTTGCATGGAGCTGGCACTCTGATAGTACCTGGCCAATTCCAGTACATGTGGCAAAGCTTGAAAGTCAACCTGTTAAAAAGAAGAAGGGAAAAAAGAATTCCTTATTCAAATGCCCACTCCCATAGTTCTAGGCCTTGTTTTCCAGTTGAACTTGGAATGTAAGGGAATCTTTTTTCTCTGATTGGGGCTTGACATTTAATCACTGTATTTCACATTCATAGAGCACATACTCTAGGTGTTGTCCAAGAGGAACAAGGCAAAGTTAGGGCAGGAAACGGAGGGGGGGTACAACTTTGCTGTACTCTTAAATGAAAACCAAAGAACTGCTATTATTTTGATATAACAGGGTTGCACTTACCTGTAACTGTTGCTCTTTGAGTGGTCTTCTGTGCAGTCACACATGGGATCTGTGCCTTCACAGAGCCTGCCACGGAGAAGAATTCTAGAAGCTCCTAAGACTGCTCACCCCTCCCCTCACAGAGGGTGACTTTCCCACCCAAAGTCATGTGATATGGGAGGGGTTAGCACTCTCCTCTCAGTTCTCCTTCCCAATGTGGGAATGCACAACAAGACGGCTGATGAAACACAGATCCAATGTGGGACTGCACAGAAGCCACGAAATTGAACTTGCTGCAGCAGTTCAGGTTTCATGATAGTCATAACGCCGTCTGCTTTACTACAAGGTTAAAGGATTTTATGGCCCTAACAATAGCTGCTCTATGGTCACCAAAAAGTCACCAGGTGTGGAGATCTCCATAGTATACACAGGCACATGCAAAGTGTTCACAACCAAAGCCCAGCCTTCCCAGATATTTCTACCAGTTATCTATTCTTCCTTGGAATTGCTCCATGAGGATTCCAACAAAACAGCTTTCTGCATATTTATTACATTTAAAATAACCCGAATTCTGGGTTTTTCCATTTTGAATGCAGGTCACACACAACCATAATTATAACATTCTAAAAATATATAAAACACACTCACCTCTGCAAATGATCAGGACTGAGGTTGGCAGTATTTATTACACAGACATAATGAGTAGGAATGCCACAACCTTGTCGAGCATGGTGAGCAATCAAGAAAAAATCGATCCTAGGTTTTTTTCCCCAAAGACAAGAGAATACTGTTAATAGCACCCTTGCCTGATGCATGCTGATTCTTTTTCCTTCACAAAGGGTATCAGAAATCAATTTACTAATGTGAATTCCCTACAAACCTCTGTATCTCAAGAGGCCATTTTATAACTGTGGACATACACCTGCAGATTCCAACTGAATGCTTCTATAAAGTGGTCAAGTTTTGGAGTAATGCTCCTCTAGACTGGAGAGGATAATCGGCTGGGGTCTACAAGGTCCCTTCCTTTCAATGCACTTTTCCAGAATACCAGATTTTAACAAAAAAGATGGTGTAAAGATACACAAGTCTCTCCTTCAATTACAGTTCTGATGTTAGAACTGAAAAGAATGTAACAAGCAAGTACAGTAAAAATACTCATGAACTAAAATTATTCTGTTCTCAGGACTTTTGTATCTTGAACAGTGTCCTGTGATCACTTAATGATCTCCACTTTATCCTACTACTTCTGAACACCTCCTGCCAATTGAAATTGTCCATGTATTTCCTACATCTTCTTCCTTCCCAACTAGTCCTCTAAGATCAACGAAATAAGAGGACGATGTGAACAAAATGAGCTTATACCAGCCAGAATAATTTACCATAATGCAGAATTTTTAGCCAAGAGCTCTCAGAACTGTAAGCAAGCTTACTGAAAACTTTACAGAAAAAAGCAACACAGCAAGCAGTTCTGAGCAGAGTAATCTCACTCACCAGTTTCTATTGGTGACAGTGTGATCTACCACTGTGCCTGGAGGAGGAGTTGTGAAGTGATCAGTGGCTGCTGAGTAGATGTTGGTACTGATTTTCTTCTGGACCACAAACACCACCATTTTAGGATCATAATTCTCAAAAGCTTCAAAGCATTTCTGCAACTGAGGAACTTCATAGCCTTCAACCATTTTCAGCTGGCCCTCCGAAACCCCATCTCTGTACACCACTATTTTCTCAGGAAGGCAGTGGTTGACCTTTGAGAGATGACAAATATACAAGAACAAAAGAAACTGTAAAGTATCTGGATAACTCTGCCTATTTTCTCTAGAAAATATATGTGAGTTTTGTAAACAGATCCTCTCTTGCATACACACACACCTTTATATCACATGTTTTATAAGAAACCCATGCCAAAAAAATTCCTCTCCTCAACAAGACTTTTCAGATAATGAAAATATAGTTTGTAACCAGAGCGAACAACAGAAAGAATACTCAACTGCATTACAGATGGCAGAGAAATTACGAAGAATGAGGACTGAGTGAAGGCCTGAAGATCTGGCAAGGAGAACCAAGCCCTCACCGAAATTAGAGGCTCAACAGAACACAAAGAATCAAAGGAGAAGGAGAAGAAGAAAATTTCAAGGTAGCAGATACTGGTGTCACTATTGTTCAATATCTTAGAGAGACAGATTTCATTAAACAAAATTTCTGATGATGGAGGAACAGCACATTTGAAAGCGAAGAGGGGAACCAGAGCAGAGATAGACAGAAAGAGGAGTGTAATGGTGGGGGAAGCACAATCTAGGCTTTGGAAGGGATGATATCAAGAGGAAACAGTCCATAAATTAATCCAATAAATTGGAAGGTGTAGGAATGCCAGAAATACTGCATGGGGCAACAAAGAAAATTATTTCTTTCCCCTTCCCTGTTTAACCTACCTCTCCAAATTGTCTTGTAATCAGTGTTCCTGTACTAAACTGTTAGAATGATCCCAGCAACTCAATGCTAGAGCAGATGTACCAGCTACAGAACACCGAGTCGTTGAGAACCATGCCTCCTCCAATTTTTTTTTTGAAAAATAAAGCTAACCTTATTTTACTTTAGTATTTTAGTGGATATGTAATTAAGAACTGCTTTTCCAGAGGGCCTACATCTTGGTGTGAAAGAAGCTTAATTAGGATAAGAAATTACAATATGGACCACACACCTCTCTGTAAGCTCCAGTCCCAGAAGAATCATTTATGTTTCCTCACCTCATGGAACTTCTGCAAGGCTGCCACCAAACAGACTTTCAGGCTATCTATAATTTCTTGATGAGGCATCTGGAATATAACTCTTGAGTACCACTTTGTCAAAGTGCTGATGGAAGAAAGAAAAAGATATTAGCTATGCTAATTCCATTGCAAAGCCTCATAAATCACGATTCATTCAAGCAGTACTATTGAAAGTTGGCAATTTCTCAGGAAAATATAATTTTTAGGAGCATGTTCCAGCAAATTTGACATATTATTTATATAACCACCTTCAGATGACAGTGGTTTATCAAACTGACTCAACTCGTAGTAGAAACATCGATTAAGATTTGGAATATTGTGACTGGGTTTTAATGGAGGTTTATTGAATTTTATTGTATGGATTTTCTTTTATGTTACCCGCCACAAGCCGATTTTTGAGAGTGGTGGGTTATAAATCCAATAAATAAATAATATAAAACAAAACTTTACTGAGAAAAGCAGGGGAGGAGCTCATCTGGAATAATCTTCATGACATACTATCCCTTTTACATTCGTCTTACCTCAAGAGTTGTCCCTCCTTTATTTCAAAGGGGACAAACAAGAACCAAAAACATTCCTTGTGCAACTGCCTCACACAACAGATTTATAAACAGCTAAGTTGGAAATGGAGAATTACTTAAGGGCTTTTTATTTATTTTGTCCTGCCTCTGAAGCTAGATGGGAAGTGTAATACTTTCCAGAAATCCTTCCTCCATTAACAGATAATTAAAAACTTGTAATTTTCTGAAACAAAACACACTTACTGGTTGATGCTTGCTACAAAACCAACCACAGAGCGCTTTCCTCTGCTAGGGTCATGATACACATCCATTCCAATCACCATCAATTGTTTCTGGAAAGCAGAAACAAGCTGTTTCTAATAAAATAATTATTACTCTCAAGCACAGTTCAAGTTTGACCAGGAGCAAGCATAGCAATCAAAGTACTTAAGCTGTAAAATCTCTGTATCATCTGTATCTATTACAGAATGTCTGAAGAAGAAATGTTACTAATTGCATAAGTAATTAATTACCCCCACTTTGTGGTTTAACTTAAGGAGGGATAGTCTTTTCCAAAAGGTGCATGCCTTTTTACAGCACTACTGACACAGCAACAAGTTATGCTATTTTTCATGAAATGGGGATATTATTTAGCGAAATATCATTTTCAGTGATACAGCCATGGGTACAGTTTTCAACACTGAAGTGTAAGAAATATACAATGGGGACAAATTGGAGAACAAGTTTGCATGGTCAAGTGCATCAACTTTTAGGGAATAAGCCTCTTGGACTAGTATTTGGTGACTTACCAAAGGGATGTCTACACCCCAGAGTTCTCCTCCCAGTTTGCAGTTGATCTGTAGCAGAACCTTCTGTGCTATGCTCCTAAGTTTGTTAGGCTGGGCTGTAATCGTTCGAGCATTAATAACCTGCAGTGAAAGTCAAAATATTTTTAGCTATCACCCCATGTCCTCATATTGCATATTAATTCAATTTTAGTACACCTATAAGATAGGAAAAATGATGTCCATATTTTTACAGGCATTCCAGGAAATTTAGCCTGCAATTAAAGTTGTTCAAGGTAGCCTTGCGAGTCCCAATGACACTAGGCATTAAAGCACATGTGAAACTGCTTTGTGTTAAGTCAAACTATTGTTCCAGCCAGCCAAGTACTACCTAGGGCCTAGGCCAACTACCAGCAGCTCATAATAGCCTCAGGCAGAGATTTTATTTCTACCCAATTACCAAAGGTAAAAGAGCAAGTATTGAACCTCTTTGCAAAATACAAGCTGCAACACTGATATCTAGGTCTTCATCACCTTCTATACACTATGCAAAGGACCTATTCTATTTCTAAACATTTAATTGGTAAAAAACCCTCACCTGTAGCTGACGTGTCTTGAATCATTTAGGTTTTGGAGTGTTGTAGAGTTCATAGCCAGGAATTAGTGTCAAAAGCCCCCTCCCTCAAGAGGAGAGTGAATCTATGCATGCCTTGAGAGAAGGATCGAGCACCTTCCTATTCATTTCCTTAATCTAATGTCCCCCTCAATAATAAAGGCCAAACACAGTCACCAACTAGGAAGAAGAGCAAGTTGTGTGATTGCACAGATAACCATTCAAAGACCATCAGTACAAAAGAGCAAAAGCCCAGTCTTTTAAGTTGTTACTGGACTCTTGCTCTTTTCTACTGCAGCAGACAGACTAACAAAACTACCCATTTTGATCTATCAAAGAGCATCTGTTACACATGAATAGCCTGGAACTGGCAACCATTTTTAGACAGCAAACTAGAAACCCATGGCTGAGAGGGACTCTACTCTCAACACACTTGGAATTGATAAAGTATAATGTGCTACCAGTGCTTGCTTCAGTTTCTTGGGTGGAAAACCAGTCCTGCATGCTGAGAAAAGTGGTACTGGTTACAGCTATACAGCATGCATACCAGGGAATGCAATGAAGACTCATCTTTTGGATAGACTAAGGTGAGTAGCCAAGTTTGAAGCAAAAGAACAAAGTTTGAGTCCAGTAGCACTTGGAGTGACCAACAAAATTTAATTTTGAATAGAAGCTTTTGTGTGCTTATACCCAGAATTAAATTTTGTTGGTCTTAAAAGTGCCACTGTACTCAAACTTTGTTCATCTTTTGAATGTTTGTGTTGCACCATACTCTGTCATGAGAGGTAATGCCTGAATCTGGGTAGCTGGGGGGAAACCACTACTACTACTACAACAGAACTTTTAGAATCAGTTTATTGCTCTCTTATGCTACTCTCCAAGAACAAAAGTGTTACAAATGAGAGCCAAAAATGCTCCATGAGGCACTCTGAGCAGATTCTCAGAAATAAGACATAAAGGGAATCATGGAAACAAAGTATAGCCAGGGGTAGCCAAACTGTGGCTCTCCATATGTTCATGAACTACAGTTTCCATGAGATGTAGCCAATTGGCTATGCTGGCAGGGGCTCTTGGGAATTGTAGTCCATGAATATCTGGAGAACCACAGTTTGACCACCCCTGGTGTAGACCATTTCTAAAAGCCATTTGTAAATGGCATCCATCCATTCACTGACAGAATGAAGCCCAAATTAAATGGGACACCAAGTGTGCCTGAACCATTTATCTGGGCCTTGTGCCCCCTTCCGGTGCCCTGAGCTTTTGCCGGAGGACTCTGGATGTACAGAGTTTCAGACTATGTTCTCTGATAAGGAGATTCTGGGCACTGGTTCCTGGTTAGAAGCTATAGAAGGGTCCAATGCTACTTCTGCATGAAGAGTGCATGCACTTGAAAGCTCACGCTTTGAATAAATCTTTGCTGGTCTTAAAGGTGCTATTGGACCCATATTTCATTATCATACAAAACATGATAATGTTTGTATCCAGTTTTGTAATAACTAGCACAGAAAAAAGATCCCTTCCTGCTTTCTCAATAAGCAATGTAGTATGATGTCAAATGCGCAGGATGTTCTTAAGAGAAAATTACTATAGCCTGCACAGGCACTATATTTCAGACTGATCACACTGCAGGCACAACATAGGCCTTGGAATTGTCTCCAATCTTGTGTTTAGTGTATACATAGGACCCAAAGGTCTGAGTGTGTACTCAGAAAAGCCTCTGCATGCATCCTCAGGTCAAGTCAACTGTGTCTCACCTGAGAAGGCACTGGAGACTGTACACAGCATAGCTTTTTAATCGCCCCGTACAAGTCATCTCTGGTCCCAGTGATGATACAAACGACCAGCTGTATTGTACCCTTCAAAATAAAAGGTGTTTGGGAAGAGAGAACAAGTGGCTGGTTAAATTTATAATCATGATACTCCTATTAAGAATCAAATATTTGCACACTGAATGCTATCACCCTGGGAAACTGCAGAGTTGGTAATATCTAGAGCAGTGGTCCCAAAACTTTTTCAGGCCGGGGACCGGGGCGGGGGCACCCCCCTGCGACACGGTGCAGCGCTCAAGCCCCCCCCCCCAGCACAGCGAGGCTTGAGCGCTGCACCAGAGCCCGTGCCTCCCCCCCCCTGATTGTGGCCCGGTACCGAGGGCTCCATGGCCTGGTACCGGGTTGCGGCCCGGGGGTTGGGGAACATGGGTCTAGGGGATACAATTAAACATTACTGTAGTGCGGTGAGCTTTATACAGCTATTGTACAAAATTGGACCAAGGAAGACCCCCATTTGGGTTTTTCAATCACAGGCTCATTTCATGATACTCAGAACATCCCCAAATTAATTTTTCTACGGCTGTGCCAAGTAGTGCCACATGCAGAATTTCACTGTAAATTTCATATGGCTAAAATATTTCCCCAAACTATCAAACATTTACCTTCATATTTTTTCACTGCTAATCACTAGCCCTTTTGAATTGCTACTTTTCTAAGAGCCTTGCCTTTGTGATACCAGTCAACACAGGATCATGTGGCCTGTGTAATGACATCATGATACCCTATAGCCAGATCTGACTGCTTGATGAAGCATATTCACTGTGAGGATAAGTACTCCCTCTTTCTCTGACTGGACACTTTCACACCAAGAGTGGATAACTAGTCCATCAGTGAGCTCAGGTGAATTCCTGGCCAATTGTTTAGTGGCAACAGGATCCCTTGTGGGGGGGGGGGAAATCCATGAACGCTCAACACAGAGCTTTGCAACAAACCTTACAATAAGAATAATATGCAAGCCAAAATAATATGCAAAAAATATGCAATAATATGCAAAAAAAGTGTATAAGCTACTGAGGAAATGCTACAGACACAAGAGATACACAGAACCGTGTTTCCTAGTTTCAAGAATCATGCTAATTAAATTATGAATTTAGTCTTATACTCCAATTTAGGCCACAGCTAAGAAACTTCAGGACTCAAAACCCTGCTAGCCTACATACCTCAGCACTCAGTACTGATTTGATGGCTTTGGCGTACGACTCAATACGGTCATCCTTTAACTCTCTCCAAGCAGGTGGGGTTAACTGAATACCAAGAGGACCAGAGGTCTTCTGCAGCATGCTAACCAGATCACGTGCTTGATCTACTACCCGTTTTGGATAAAACAGGACCCAGAAATGAATTGGAACCTAAGAAAGGAACAGGAAAATCAACTTATTTTTTGAATAACAGATACAATCTCTTCAAGAACCACAAACTGCTAAAGATAATTAACCACTTCCAAACCCCACTACCACTATTGAGGGAGCAAAATTATTGTGCCCTTTTAAAAATATCCCATCGGTGTCAAAAATTAGATAACTGTCCACTCGTAATATAGAGTCAACTCCTTGTACTGAACCTACACTGACAATGCTTTGGTCTATAACCAGGTAACAAGATAAAACTGAATATACAATTTATCAAGTGTTTATAGTAAGTGAAGCTGAATGCTCACTAGAAACAGGGTACTCATTTACATATTCAAATACTTCCTTCACAGTATGATCACCATGAAAACTAATCACTGTTGCTAATGCTACAAAATCTAAAAACACATAGAAAATTGGGATCCTTCAGAGAAGAGAGGCAAAGGGAAGCACTGGGACTTCACTCTTCATATGTTCTTAAATGTTTAATAGAAAAAGCTGCATGAATTACTGTTCCATATCTATACCTCAAAATAAACTTACTGCAGATATGCAGGGTTCTCTGGTACACTCTTTGGTCCAGTTTAACTCCTCAGATGTAACAAAGGAATTATTCTTCAAGTTGATCCTTTCCATGGGAAGAACACGTCCTTTTGCCTAGAACAGCAGAGGACAACACACAAATAATAAAGCTATGGGCTTTATCATATGGCTCAACAGGGTTAAACTGCAAGCCTATTTTTAATGCTATTTCTCAGTCCCAACATTTGAAGCGATGAACACAAATGGGCCACTAAGAATGTCCCAAGCAGGTACAGCCCTTCAGAATGTGAACAGAAACAAAGAATGAATACAAAGGATGATCCTGTTTTTTTACAAGCTGTAGTCAAGTTCAAATCTTACAACCATATTAAAGGAATAGCTGATATGATTTAGATGTCCATAGAGTAAAATTGAACTCTGTTGGTCATAAGGTGCCACTGGACTCAAACTTTATTCTGTTGCTTCAGACCAACACAGCTATCCACCTGAACAATATAAGTTCTGCCACATGGGATGATAGCCAAAGAGATACTAATAACGTGTATTCCCGCCACATGGGTCAACCAAAACTTAAGTTTCTGACTTCAGCAAAGTTACCCTGATCACAAAGTTCCTTTCTTGATGCAATTACCTTACATATATCATTATCCAAATGAAGTCCCCACCGTGCCAGTTCATTGTGGGCCGCCTCGTTTGTCTCAATTCTGTTCAGGAGCCGACTCAGAGATATATAGTGTTGCTTAGGGCTCAAATTGATTTGCAGGCTAAGGTCCTAAAGTTTAACATGGCAGGAAAAAAATCATATCAAAGAGTACATTAGAAATATGTACTTCAAGAGTCTTCCCCCCCCTCCTCTTCCTTCAATGGATAAACTCAACCCTACACACACCATTCCATTTTAAGCTATTTAATGAAGCTATACGTTAGACTAGAAACTAATGTTCAACTCCAAGCCAAAGACACCTTATTTAGGCACTAAATAAGCAAGTAATTTTCTATGGTTAGAAATATGCAAGTTTCTTGACCACAAATTATCCTACACCACCTTCATAACTCTGAAATCTTTCTTCATCTTCTCAGGAATTCCAGTCAAGAAGGAAAGCTCTGGAAGCAGCAGGATTTCGCCCCTTTGCTGTTACAAGAAGAAAGAAAATTAGTATGCATGGCATACATAGGAATACTCCATCATCACTAGCTGGAGTCAGAAGCAAATACACTACAGAGAATTAGGCTATTCCCTGCATTCTGCAGGGGGTTGGACTAGATGACCCTGGTGGTCCCTTCCAACTCTATGATTCTATATGTGCTAGTTTGTTAGTTATGCTAAAAATAGCTGAAAAATACTCTATTTGAATGTCCAGAGTTTTACTTATACCACTATACACTCATGCACACAGTTAAATCCAATGACTTAAGAGAGGATTAGGTTGGCTCATAGCTTCTGAAATTAAAGGTATGTTGCCATTAGTTCTGCAATTCATGAAGTCACAAAGTTCTTTCTTGTCCCTAAAGTCAAAAAAATCTTTCTTGTCCCTAAGGTCAAAGGGAAACCATACAGGACCAAACTACCCTGAGAGGAGTGGTCATAGAAATCAAATTTAAAAATAAAGCAGTTCTCCAAACCTGAGGGAAGTTCTCTAGTTTGCAGAAAATACAAAATGTAAAATAAGTATGTGGTTTATACTTGCTAAAAACAAAGAAACAGAATTCCTTGACACGTGAAAGCTTATGAAAACACATCACAAGATCTTGGTTGCCATTTTGGATTGCTGAGATGACCCAAAACAATACATGAGCATAAGGCAGGGAGGGCAGAAAGAGGGCACCATGAGGAATATTGTGGTGCAGAATTGAAGCAGGAGGGAGATGGGATTATAGGGTCCCCAGGGTAGCAGAGAATTTCCCCTTTGATGTGAGTCCTGTTGTGTTCCCAATACATGACATATACAGTTCCTCAAAGTGATTTCCTGCAAATTTCCTAAATTAGAATGATTCATCAAATAACATTAGATCAGATGACTGCAATTCTATACCCAGTGCCAGTGAGCTCCACTGGAAATTACTTCCTAATAAAAATATACCCTACAAGGCTTAGGATAGGCAATGATGGAAAAAGATTGCCTGATAATTTGGCTACAGTAGGTAAGTGGTGGATAGCAGTGTCATACATCTGAAAACTATTGTAGTCCAGGCCAAAAATCCCATTACCAACTGTGCAGAATATATTACTAACTACAAATACTCAATTTATACCAGAAAGTACAACACTGGCACCCTCCTAGGATTGCCCCAATACTACTTCCCCCACTTTTCACCCACAGGGTTATGGCAGATTACATCCTTAAGTCCCTGACCAGTTTTGGTTCTCATGAATTGCAGTAGTATAGGAACAATTGCTGTATCTAATCCTGAACATAATCCCATCTGTGGATACTTGAATTCCAGAAATTAGAAGCCAACAAGATAGACAGAAGACTTTTAATCAAACCCGGGAAACTCTCAGAATTTGCATAAATTACTGGGGGGGGGGAGATGAACTGCCCTCAAAACAGAGGAATGTTATCTGTGCTACCACCACATTCCCTGCCCCCAATTTCCTGTAGAATTGCTAGGAGATAATAGGTAAGTAGAGCAGCAAGAAGGGACAAACAAGGGAAATACTGAACAAAGCAGAGTGGTAGAAGAAGCAAGTGAACAAATGAGATTGCCCCTCCCTGGAAGTATGATGCAGGCAAGTGAGGGAGCTACTGCCCACCCGTCCTGCTACTGGCATTCTCTCACCGGAGTGGGGAAGAAGACAGGTGTTTGAGCAGAATGCGGGGACAAAACTGTAGAGAAAGTGCGTATTAATACAATTATGCAGTTCCATGTATTGTGTCAGTGGCTCACCTTTCTAGAAGGATTTTTTCTTTCATCAGGTCTGTGAATAAGCAATGGCTGATCAAGTTCTCTGACCGTTATCCCATAATTTTTACTGGGGGAAAAATATCCATAGCAACAGGTTCATTTACAGACTTCAAAAGCAGCTACCCAAAGTGAGTTACAAAAACTAATGCAAAATCCCCATTCAGCCAGACCAAAGCAGAATTTCAAGTCTTACATAAAACAAACACATTGACTATTCTGTCATTAAGAAATTTTTAACTTCCATTACTCTAATAGCCTAGCATTTCAAAAAGTATTTGAGCTGTAGCTATTACCTGTAGTAGTCTACAAAGGTGATCTCTTTCCCATCAGACATGGTAAAGCTGTCCTTTGGTGTCTTGTTCCAATCAATATCATCAATACGGTAAGTGTTATTATTATAACGGGTAATCACAATGTTGCCAATTAGTTGTTTTGTGCACTCATCCTGGAAGTTCTCTTTACTATATTGGTAAATGGCATGCCTTTGGGAAGAAGGATGAACAAAAGCTTTTTTGAATGGACGCATACATACAACTCTCATTTAGGTATCTCTGTACAGAAAACAGAGTTGTGCTTACCTGTAACTGGTGTTCACTGACATCTTCTGTACAGATGGACTGTGCATGTGTAATCCAGCTTTTAAACTCCAAAGAAGGGGTGCTCTGCCCCTTTTAGAACTGGGAATGGATGCTGGTTGAGCCACTGAAGTGTCTGCATTCTATTACCAATGAAGACAGTGGAGGGCATGTGGACAGAAAAATAACAGGAGTCCTACTTTGTGTACATTTTCAATTTTATATGGTGTGGCCTGGATGGAACTTGGTTTCTGCCAGATTAGAACCGTGATGTCAGACAAACCATCCAGGATCGGAAATGTAAGTATCCCTGGAGCATCAGGGTAGAGTTGACTCAAAATGTTGTCTTCCGTACAGAAGTGGAAACATCAATGTCAATGGCTTTTGCTGCTCTTGGCATTTGTTCTCTGTAGAGACGATTTGCTAGGAGATACTGCAGTCAAGGTAAAGGGTCCAAGACACTCTCAAAACTATAATGCGATTCCATGGAGACCTCTTCTTCAGGCTCATGATACAGAACCTGGAATGGAATCAGTGTGGAATGGGCCTCCATGTATCCCCATGCTTTTGGGTAATGCCCCTGTAAAATCTGTGAGTGATGTCCGGCCCACCTATTTTCACAGTAAAGCACTGGCAAATTGAACAAGCTCCAACATTGAGGCCCTCTCCTAAGCACAAGAAGCAGAGTTCATATTCGTTGCTGTGTGTCACTTTTGTTCCACATTTTGGACTGTTTTTAAACAGTGCCTTGGACACCATAAGCACAAGAAACAGGGAGAGTCAGGTTTATGATGGAGCTCACCTCCCACAAAACAGACTCCCAAAGAAGTGCAAAATAAGATTTTGATAGGGGGAAAAAAGGGAGTCTACTTTATCCAGAACGACAATGATGAAACAATCAATTGAGCATGCTAGAAAGCTTCCTACCTGGCAGCAGTGGAAAAGGAAATGAAATGAAGAGGTTGCCTGGTGATGGAGCCTGTGATATGTTGGTCGGAAATTGCATGCATTTGCTGGCTCTGAAAGGGGAAGGGCGTCTCTTCTTTGGAGTTTTTAAACTGGTAGGGACATTTCCTGCAACTGGCCTGAGCGCGTACTATCCCAATGTGGGACTGCATAAGACAACGGAAGATGAACTCATGTATGCAACTCATGGCAGCAATAGTAGTTTGTCATAAAACAGAAAGTCATCGCTTTCATAGTCTGCTTTTTCAGATGCTTAAATGGATAGGAAGGGTAGGTGGCAAGGAATATGATGCACGGAGGAACTAAACAAAGAGATTGTGGAGAAACTTCACAGAACACAAAGTAAGAAATGGTTGTATTCTGTGGAGAGCAGATGGAGACCTAAGTTGTTTAGGTTGACCTATTTTAAAAAAAAATTCAGTTGGAAACATCTGACCTTTTCTCTTCGTAATTCAAACACAACAGCACCAAAAGTGAAAGAAATGGGGATCACAACTGAAGTTATACCTGTGGTGTGCATTTTATAAGAATTATAATAATCTCTCCCTTCAGTCAGCAGTAAATTTCTGCCATTTCTACTTGCATTGTGAAAGAACTCTAAGCTTAGTATTACAGTTCCACAACATCCACTTCCAAGAGAGTCATTCTACAAAGGCGACAACCAAGAATTCTACAAAAACAATGAAATCTGAACTGAACAAAGGGAAGTACACCTGTGTATTTGTTGTTTGGCCCATCTACGCTTATTTGATGTCAGAAACATACTAGATTGATCCTTCCTTCCTTCCAGAGGAGTTCTCACATTCTACCCGCACAGTACTTGTCAAATACTGTACCTACAAAGTATTTGTCTAATAGAACATTATTATATCTGCCCTACTCACATGAAATCCAAGACAGAATCATTCCTAATGACCTTGTGAATAACATCTGCCAAAAGAAAGAGGCCCCCATCGCATTTTCGTATACTGGCTGCATAGCCTGGCCAAATCTGTAACCTATTAAAGAAATATGTTTTACAAAATCAGTACATGTTTTCCAGGTACAAATGGAAATTAGGACACCTGCTGCTTTCAGATGCTGCACACAACAAATAAGAGGCCCATAATATAAGATACATTTATAGAACATGAATTATAGCTATTAAGACAAGAATAACCCACTTTTCACTGCCTGAAAGAGTCCCAAAGTGGCTTACAATTGCCTTCCCTTCTTCTTCCCACAACAGACTGAGAGAGCTATGAGAGAAACTGCTGTGAGAACAGCTTCTAACAGGACTGTGACTGACCCAAGATCACCCAGCTGGCTTCATGTGGAGGAAGGGAGATCAAACCTGGCTCCTAAGTTTAGAAGCTGCAACTCGTAACCATATACCCAGCCCTGAAAACTACTGTAGATGAAAAATAAGATACAACCTTTTCAATAACTCATACTTACATTCGGGAACTACTCTTTTCTATTCAGCTAGAATCCCAAACCTGATCTCAGTCTTTGGAAATTGACACAGACTATACAAAAAATTACAATATGGGGAAAATCTAGTGATGTGCAACTGGAAACAATTGTCAGGAATACAAACTCACATTTAAATCAAGAAAAAAAATCTCTGGCTGCTAAAATCAGGGCAAATTTCACAGCAACAAACAAAAGGGCTTTCAAATCATGTATTGGTGATGGGTCATATCCACTAATTATGTTCTAGTTCAAAACAGCAAAGAGATGTACCAACCTATACTGCTGTAAAACAGTAGCACTAGTAGGGTCAAAGAAATTCCTCCCAACAGCTTTCATATCCAAAATCCTCATCACTCTGGAATAAAAGCCCAAAGTAGTAAAAAGTTTTAAAAGCAGACTCCACCATATAAATAAATGTTAATGTTAGGTAATATATTAAACACTGATAACTGCAATGGAAGATCCCCCCCAGAAAGAAAGAAAGAAAGAAAGAAAGAAAGAAAGAAAGAAAGAAAGAAAGTGACTGTGCAATCTTGACCAATGGAATCAGTTGTCTTATTCTGGAGAAACAGTGCATAATATTGCACCATTAATCTCCTAAAGCCTTCCCAAAGATAAACTACGTTTTCCAAACCACAGCAACAGCTTAGATCTACTAATGCCCTGAAGACGTGTTCTAGAACTGGTGGTAATGGCAGGTAAGACCACTTTTTTGTAAAATACATAGCTCGGTCTCATCTCTCAGCGTGGCTGTTTGGCTACAGGCCATCACTCTGGCCAGGCAAGTGGGATAGGAAAGTGAGTGTGGCAGCAATAATGATCTCCTGCCCTCGATTCTCATGGCACTCAAATTCAAGCATGTGTGTGTGTCTTCTGTCACCATGCATGTAGGAAGACAAAGCACATTGGTTGGTATTATGCAAAATGCTTTCCTGCACCAAATTTGTGAAGTGCCCTGTTGCATCTTAAATCATAAGGTGTGTTTAGATGCTGGTGGTGGTGGAGGAGGCAGGATGTTGGTGCTTATGCTACTGCAAATTAGCATTGTAACGCAATCATGTTCAAAACAAAAAAATACGGAGGGGAGGAGAGACATTGACTGGAGTTAACACATCATATGAGCTGGCAAACAGAGGAGGAAGCCAACTAGAGTCTTCAGCTTCCTCAGTGGTAAATGCTAATTCTCCCCCAGGGGAGGGGGAAGAATCAGGTTTTAACAGCATTCGGAAAACACGTGGTAAACAGAGAGTATATTCTGATATGCACCTGAATAGTGACATTTCAGTGTAAAATGCCTGTGATTCTGTGGAACATTAAGGCAGCCAATGCACCATTTTTGCAGGTGTGGAAACAGTCTGAAGCAAACATTATGGAAAGTGAAATGTTAAGTAAATAATGTCACATGGAGAGTAAAATGCTTATAATTTGCTAAACCAATATTTAAGGGTGCTCATATTCATAATTTGTTTGTCATAAAACATGTCCTGAGCCTCCGATGAGGGCGGTATATATATAAATAATATAAATAAATAAAAATGATCTGTGCAGTATTTGTAATATACTACTGCACTTTAAAAACAACATATTTTTGTCCTTGGTTTGCTTACAAAAGCAGATTTAAATCCAATGAATTTAACAGAAGATTTTGTTCATTGACAAGACTGTAATATTAACGTATTACTTACAGATATTTCTACACACATTTTAAAGAACTTGTAAGGTAACTATTTTTATTCCATTTTTAGAGGTCATTGATTCCACTCACCCACCCCCTAAATCCTGAACAGTGCTTTGTATTTTGCTCACTGAAATGGCACTATTGTGACAATTCTAGTTCAAACTCCCCTTACCTCCTGAAAACAACATTGTAAAATGGAATGCACAAATCTGAGCTGGGCTCCAGAATTTTGGTCATTTGAATCTTAACATTGATCTCCACTCCGTCTGTCTTTCTCTGACATTTCAGATCAATACTCTAAAGAAGAAGATATGATACATCAGAATAGAAAAACGGATAAGCTTAATCTCCTTTGACCCAGTATCACATCTGAAAGGCTTTAAAATAAAATGTGCCACACTGAACTCAAGCCTCCATTGCTTCCAATGAACTGTACTTTCAGCAAAAAAATGTTACGTGTGACATCACTCAGAGTATCATTATTTATTATTTATTTTATTTTATTTATTTAGATTTATATACCGCCCTCCCCGAAGGCTCATTACTTTCTTCATCCATGTTATTCATTGCAGAGAGAGCAACATGAAAACTGCAACACTATGACATAACAAAAGCTGACTGTGCCATTTCAAATTTTGAAAAGGATAACTGGGATGCCTTTGAAACAACATACTGGTTTGCCCACTCTTGGGGCTTGAAAAGTAGCATCTCATTTCATGAAAAAGACTCTTTTATATCTGCA
Source organism: Paroedura picta (assembly GCF_049243985.1). NCBI lineage: Eukaryota > Metazoa > Chordata > Lepidosauria > Squamata > Gekkonidae > Paroedura > Paroedura picta. Next base: position 21,049,921 of record NC_135380.1, read on the forward strand.
CCATCCTTGCAAATGGCATAGTGGAAAGCCTTTAAAGCAGTACTCCTATGACAAAACACATGGAGTCTTGACCTATGGAATGTACAGGGACATATTAGAAAATATTATGTACAAAATACCTATTGATAATAAACTACCAAATTACATGTCTGTTTATTGCATTCAGCTATACTATCCCTACTATAACATTCTGAAGGGTTGAGTACCCCCAAAGCAGCTGTGTGCTGCAGAAAGAATATATTACTTTTGTTTTTAGCATGTGGGTAGGTGTCAGTTTCTCTGAATGTTAAGCGTATTATATAGAAACTAGAATTTAAGCCCACTATAGCAAAAATACAGTGGGCGCTAGTGGGCAAGTGGGTGGGTGCGGGAGGCCCCCCCTGGCCTGGGAGCCCCCTCCCCCTGGCCATCCGAGGCCCGCGCTGAAACCTGCCCTGGCCGCCTCACTTCCCCGCCGAGTCCCTGTCTTCAGTGCACGTCTTGGAGCAGGTTTACGGCTCCCAATTGGCCCCTTCGAGTTTTTATCCTGGACTTGCCCCACACCTTTCTCCGCCCACTTACCCCTTACTGCTTTATTTTTACCGCTCCCACAGAGCGGTTTACAGATATTCCTTTGGCTTCTAGAATCATGGTAAAGAAAGTGTTCCAGCAAGTATAAAAACCCTGACAAAAGTAGTTCTGGAAACTTTTGTTCCAAATATGGTCTACCAGTGAGCTGCACTTCCTAATGGACCCCAGTCACTTTTGTTGAAACTGACACGAAGTAGAAACCTCATGGTACTTCAAGGTGAGCACTAGATCTCAATAGCATTACAGATAATAAGCAGAAGTTCCTCCACCTAGAGGAAGAACATTCTAGTACTCCATCATTCCACAGTATAATCCAATATCATGGGTGAGGGAATGCCAAACACCAAACCTCAAAAATGGATATCTTACCCAAGTTAGCAGGGGCTTCTGAAGGTGCTAACCACCAAAATGACAAAATCAGCAAGTGTCCATATATGTGCTTTCCCTGTTGTGGCTCCCACCTTGTGGTATGGCTTGCCTGAGGTGGTCAGAAAAGCTCCCATGCTCCTAGCCTTCTGCAAACTATGCAAAACTGAACTGTTCAAAAGGGCTTTTCTGTGCAGGCACTGCACAAAATGGTTTTACAAACTGGCCGGGGTAAATGATTAAATACTGTGATCTATACTCTTGTGCTTAGCTTAATGAAAACAAGATCCTATTTATATAATCTCTATACTGTTTAATGTATCATTTGAATACTTATGCTATGCTTCAGTTCTTCCTGGTGGTTCTAGACTTCCAAAATCCTAATGCATTGGTTACGGAATGCCCCTTTTATGTGATTGTACTGGCTCACTAGGTATAAACCACCTTGAGTCCCTTTGAGAAAGGTGGGCTATAAAATATATAAATAATAAATTAATACTCTTCAACTGCTTTATTAGATCTTACCTGTGGCAGTTTGATAGGCAAATACAGTATAGAACCATCAAATGCAGTAACGTTTCCTGTTACCGATTTGTGCTCCTTCAACATTCCAAACCGCATACTCTTGCATTCCACATTGGGGCTGGAAGACATGACAATGTAAAAAAAGTAATAATAAATCAAGCTTTATGGTGTTAGTTATAGGCCAGTTGAGGCACAACCCCAAATCATCATAGCTATTATAAAATGAGTTTAGGAGTTTCTCAGTCTTGTGCACACATCCTAAAGATCCCCCAGGAATATTCACAATAGTATTTTGGTCTGTTATTACGTTCAAACCACATCAAGTATGCCCTTTTCAGAAAAGGAATTTGCATTCCTTTTAACTAGCCAAGAATGAGAATCTGTGGTAATTTATGAAGAATGGTCAGTTCCAAAGAACATCACTAAAAATAACAAGATGAAAATGTTTCCAGTGAATTGTATTGGCTTCTCCCACACAGTGCTATCCCACTGCAATAACATTAAGCAACAGACTTGACCGTATTAGTGAACTGAACCTCAACTATCAAAGCCGGGGAGAACAGGGAGAAAAAATGGATTTCTATCTAATCATCCATAAAACATAGTTCAGATCATATTATGATAATCTGTGATTCAGTCAGCAGGTAAATCCCTTTTTTAAAAAAAGAACTGCTATTTAAACAGATCTTACTGATACATGGGATGAGCATTTATGTCCTACCACACAGTATTACTGAGAAAAGCAAGGTAAGTATGAAAAGTATATTTTATCATCTTGCAGTTACTTGAAGGACCTCCTTGCGCCCTATGCCCCCCCACAGGGCTTTGCGCTCTGCGGGTACAAATCTGATGGTTGTACCCGGCCCCCAGGAGTCCTGGCCCCCACCTGGTGAAATGAGCTCCCGCAAGAGCTGCAGGCCCTGCGGGATTTACCAGCTTTCCGCAGAGTCTGTAAAACGGAGCTCTTCCGCCAGGTTTATGGTTGAGGCCGGGACCACCCCCCCCCCCAAGGGTTATTCTTGGTGGTGATTAGTTATTATTCCTTCCCTTGGGACATGGGTTGGGGTGTGTAGTTCCGCCACCATTTAGATTTGGCTCGGGTTAGGTTGGGCTGGGTTGGTTTTTAAGTGGGATTTTATTGTATTAGGGGTTTTATGGAGGTTTTATCGAATGTGACCCTTCACGACCCTTGCGGGAGTGGCAGCTATAAGACAAATAAACAAACAAACAAATGATAATAATACTTATCCATTGTTGTTCCTCTATATATTTATGAAACAGCTAGGGGGTAGGAAGTGTCCGGCTGTTCCAAGTTAGAATAGGGCCAATCAGGGTACAGCCAGTTTTGCCTTAATCGGCCCTGCCCCTGCAGGTCTTGCCCTCCGTCTCTGGACTCTAGCCTCTTTGCTCTCAGGTGCCTCAGTGCCTGGAGCCAGCAGCAGGTAAGGGGAGAAGGGCCTGGACGAAGGGTCGTAGTGGAGGGCTTGCTAATGAGGGCCTCTTTGCCTAATAGGCTGGGCCTGCTAACGAGGGCCTCCTGGCTTGCTGACTGCCTGCTAAGGAGCTCTGTCCTGGCCCTGCTAATGAGCTGCCCAGCCCCCACCTGCACCACTTGATCTGGCTGCGAGCTGCAGCAAAAAGCCACATTAAGCTGCCTGGCCGGGGCCAGGGGCCCTTTCAAGGCCCGTTCTTAGGAACGGGCTTTCAAGCTAGTAGTAGTAGTAGTAATAACAACAACATGTTTATCACTCTAGAATCAATTTACAACCACTTGATCTAAATACATTTGGTCTTTCTCCCAAGCAAGGGTGAATGCAAGCTTGCATAGACCAGGGAAAAAGTACTGGTAAGAAGGTGGCACTTCCTTTCTGTCTCTGGAGACGTGAAGGCCCAGTAGGGGGCGGGGATGGATTTAGGGAGGGAAAGGAAAAGGGTTTTCCTTCACATACCCGCCCTGGACTTTTTTCCAATTTCCAATTTTTTTCAATTTTATGTAGTAAAGAAGCGAAATGAGCTTAGATTTGACAGAAATCTGAATTTCTACCCATATTCCCACCCCCAAAAACAAAGCATTTTCCTATGTCTTCAAAATTTCTTCAAATTCTTCACCTCCAAGATCAAATGTACCAACAAGAAATTTAACTGACTTTCACCCAAGTTCATGCTAACCTACATGTCCCACAAAACAGCAATAACAAGGAATCCAGTGACAGGAGAATCCCAACCCTCAGACCAGTTACACAATGATCAAACTTATGCCAGATGCGTATTCCAGTTCTACTGCTACTGGCATCTGAAAGGCAGCATTTCATCATCTTGCAGTTACTAATCTCAAGAATATATTTGGGGGACACAGGAATTAACCATTTGGACTAGGACCGAGGAAGCAAAGCTCAAGTCCTTACTCAGACAAGTCCTAGTATATAAGCTACCAGAAATGATTCCTAGAGGAGTCTTGAAAGCTGCTATATGAGGCAAAGCAATTTACTGTATGGCTTTACTAGGACCATCAAAAATCTGTCTAAAAGGTTGCTACCCCTTAACAAGAAATAAATGGTAACATTGATTATTTTTTACCTGAATGTCACATGGTACTGGTACACAGCTTCATTTTGACAGTGTATTTTAACCAAATTCATTGCCAAGGGGACTGGTATCCCTTTGGATCCTAGCTTCATCAGTGGTTCTCTGAAAGGATAATTGAATATTTAAAATAATTTATCAAGGCTTCATTGAAGAGAAAATCAAAACAGAAAAGCAGATATAGAGCCTAATACTCTGAACAGAAACAATTTTCACAAAGACAAAGCTACGAAAGGCTCCAGGACCAGAACATCTCTGCTTTAGATTTAAGGTCTTTAAAGCTAAAATCATTCAAACATTAGCAAATATAATGAATATTATAGTGGTGGAAGACTACCAGATTTATGGAAGAAAGTGACAATTTCAGTAGTAGTTAAATCAAGAAAAGATCCATATTCAGTTTATCTTTACTGGCCTGTCTTGTAAAATGATGAATATAGATTTGCTGCTGTTATGGCACCTGGATGAGACAGTCTGAATTAACTAATATAATTCATAACGAACAATAAGAAGAAAAAGAATTAGTTCTTATTTGCCGTTTTTCTCTACCAGGAGTCTCACAGCGGCTTACAATCGCCTTCCCTTTCCTCTCCCCACAACAGGCACCCTGTGAGGCAGAAGTAGTGTTGGTTTTTATATGCCGCTTTTCTCTACCAGAAGAAGTCTCAAAAGCGGCTTACAATTACTTTCCCTCTCTCCACAACAGATACCCCATGAGGTAGGTGAGGCTGAGAGAGCCCTGGTATTACTGTTCAGTTAGAACAGCTTTATCAGGGCTGTGGTGAGCCCAAGGTCACCCAGCTGGCTACATGTGGGGAAGCAGGGAATCAAAGTCCACACTCCTAACCACTACACCAAGCTGGCTCGTTTTCAAGTTTTCATGCATAATCAAATCTAATTAACAACTTCCAACGAACAAATATTATGTATATGTGTTATAAGCCAAAATTCTGAGTAATGGCAAGTTCTCAAAAATTCAGTGAAACCAAGGAATGAAGTAATGATGTCTGTCTATTATCTCCTTACTTGTTAAAATTCTATCTGGCAGAGGTTAATTGGAGACTACGAAGAAATCTTTTATCATTTAACACACTAGTATTAAAGCCCATTTTAAAAATGGGCTTTGAAAGGGGTGGCAGGCAGGAGGGCGTGAGAGGGTGGCCGCAGCTCCCCTTGGCCCGCAAAGTGGGCTAAAGGGAATGGAAAGCTCTACCCCCGCCGGCGGCACAGGAGGCTCCCTATAGCCCGGAAAGCGCTTTTGCTATGGCAAGAGCACTTCCCGGGCTAAAAGGATTAGAAAGCACCCCCCCACACGCGCCAGCAGCGACAGGGCTTTGCAGCCTACAGGGAGGCTGCAAACTTCCCCCCAGGTTCCCTCCCAGCAGGAGCATACCTGCGGGCTGCAAAGCCTTGTTGCTGCCTTTTTCCTCATGGGTGACAATGGAGGTGGCAGCCACAAGGCTTCTAGCAGGCAAGGAGGGAGGGTGGGAGCTGGAGGGGGAAGGCCAATCAGGGTGGACCTGGACAGAAAGGGCCCCGGACAGTCTCCTCCCAGGAGGCTGTTTCCCAAATATATAAGGGAGCGAAATAGTGTTAAGGATTCAGAGCAGTAAGGCTTTTATACACAAAAAATGGAAATCTGACATCTACTAAAACGCCAACACTGGTATATAAAACTATGAGACCTGAATAGGTAAGATTTAAGTGTTAAATCCGTCAAAAGTTTTGGAAAGAACTTGAGCAACCTTAATAGCAGAGTAAAATTGTTTTTGCTCCCAGTCCTCATGAGTTTGATGTGACAAATTAAGAGTTTTAAAAGAAATAGAAAAATTCAATGGATGGTGCAAGCACAGAAGTATTTGGAAGTCTAAAGCTTGACTGTACTAGACTGGGGTGTTAAACTGCACAGATAATAGACAGGAGTCAAAATATTTCTGTGGCAGTTAGTCCAATAGGAAATTAAGAAGCTAAAAAAAAGACAGTATCTTACCAGTTTTTAAAAATGATCTGCTTCTAGCCTAAAGTCTGTTTATGAAAAGTTTATATGTCCAATGGTTTGTTTTTAAAGAGTTTTTCTATGTTATATTATTTTAACTGTAAGCCATCTCAAACAGGACTCTGGGGTAGCATAGAAATGTTCTAAATAAATAAATTACAGATCACATATGTGAATTATGTAAAAATAGAATATTTTGACAGTTTCAAGATATGCAGGTTTATAGCAATATACAATACTCTTGAGCCAGATAGGATAGCCCAGGCATTCCTGAATTCATCAGAATTTGGAAGCGAAGGGTCATCCCTGGTTAGTAGTTGGATGGGAGACCTTCAAGGAAACTACGGTCATGACACTGAGGCAGGCAATGGCAAAACCACCTCTGAATTTACTTATTTATTTAGATTTTTATACCGCCCTTCCCTATGGCTTTGGCCGGTTTACATAAAACATATAGAACATTTACATGGAACAATATCAATATAACAATAACAATATAACAGATATCAATATAACAAATGACAATAACATCTCAGCTAGAACAGTATTTCAACAAACAACTCTGACAAGCCCTTGGTAAGTCGGGGGAGGGGGGGGAATCTGTAGATGTTCTGAGTTGGTTGGACTCAGCCAAAGGCTTGGTGGAAGAGCTCCTTTTTGCAGGCCCTGTGGAATTATGGAAGTTCAGGCAGGGCCCTGATCTCTCCAGGGAGCTCGTTCCACCAGCTGTGGGCCAGGTTTGAAAAGGCCCTGGCTCTTGTTCAGGTCCGATGTGCCTCTTTGGCCTTGCCTCTTACCTGGCTGCCAGGCAATCCTACAATCACAGCATCTCCTAATTAAGCAGTACACATGCCATATGATAAATAAATAAATCTTGGCCCAAAGGTTTTAGGGTTTTACACATAACTACCAGCATATTGAATTATGCCTGGATGCTAACTGCAACCCAAAGAGGTTTATGTAAGGCAATTCACTTTGGCTAAAAGATATACAGTTGCATTTTGCAATAACTACAACTTTTGAGGCGTTTCCAAGGGCAGCCCATGTACTGTTATGGTACAGCAATCAATCCTTCAGATTGCTAAAACTGACTATTGCAGGACATATCCATTTGAGAACATTTAACTGCAAATCCATACTGCAAATCCAACTGCAAATCCATACAAAGCAACACTATCATCATATCCATTTTAAGTGTAGTATTAGATACTCGTTCAGTTAATATGACCAGACATGCCTCTTTTTATTAGGTCACACTTACTTTATTGCTAGCTGTTCATCAGAAACTGCTAGAGGAACCTCTGAACTGGATTTTTTTAGTGGTGCTGACTGAGGAACTCCCACACTCAAGGCAGAGATGTTTCCATGGGCCCTGCCAAGTACCATGGCTGATCTTCCAAGGGCAACAAAGGGTGTTTCACCTTCTTTGATGTCAAGAACTCTGAATCATTAGGGGGGGATAACACACATAGTATAGAGCTTGTTTCCTTACAAACATTCAAGCAGCATCAATATTTTAAAAGCAGAGCCTTAAACAATTTTAACAGTGGTTTACTTTACTTCATACCACTGTAGTACAGTGGACTGCTTGCTTTGGATGTGGAAAATTCAGGTTTAAATAATTCAGCCATAACACTCACTATGCAGATTTGGACAAGCCATTCTTTGTCAGCTCAGAGAAATACTCTCTGCTCTGTGAACAAATGCAGTACATTTTTAAAGCACATGGCATACAGAAAGTACACCTCTGTGCAAAAAGAATCCAAAATAGTTTGCGACTGATCTCCAATGACAAGAGAAAGCTACAGAAGTACAGCAAAATGAACATTATGATCACACTTGTAACTTTTTTCAGATCCATATACAAGCAATACTGATAAAATCCGGGAACTCCACTGTTAGTCAGTTGACAACTCTTGTCACTAGGCCCTTCTGATTCAAAACTGATACTAACTACACAGTGGATTTTTATGCCCAAAGTTGTGTGTTAAATTAACTGGATTTTAAATGGATTTAATTTAATTCTATTAGAACAATAGCTTTATTGTTTTTACTGTTTTGTCATTGAGGACAGAATAAAATTCTGGATGAATTGATATTATTTTTTACAATTACATCACACTTAGGATTACTTTACTACCTTCCACGGCCTAAAAGTGTTCTTTCCACCTTGCAGTCTCCAGCTGCCCCTGCTCTCAATTGCATAAGTCCAGCATGGTCTGGTAACTCCACTTTAGGTTTGCTTTCCACATCACCTATCCCTCTACCCAAAATTCCTCGTCCTGAAAAGAATACATAAAGAAAATACTTAAGGTAAAATGTAAGTTGACTAAGAATTCAAAATTGTCAAAAACAAGTATTAGCAAAGACCATGAGAAAGACTATCATATAGCAAGTTTGACTTACCCAAGGGATGTTTAAAAGGCATAGCAAAACCAAGTCCTCGGAACATAGATGTTAGAGTTGGGGTAGATGTGCAAGAATCCTGAAGGTGACAGAGGAAAAACAAATCCCCAAAACATTACAAAGCCTTAAATAATCTCAAGGTAATCAGACTGGTAAAAAAGGGGTATTGAGCAACTCATTCTTGTATACCTTTTGCAAAAGTTTAAGCAGTTGACATTTATATCCCATTAGTCAGTCACCAAATCCAATATGGGAAGTGTGCTGCCAGGTTGTCCCCATCCATACTACAACATGATCCAAAGAATCTGTAATCAATGAAGGTCTGGACTGATTTTCCCTACCCAGTGAGTCTGAGTTGTTCTACTCTCCCTCCCTCTAGGCATAACTAGAATGTAGTCTTACAGGTATCCCTAAAAGTAGTAAAAATTTGCCAAACTTTTCTGGGCTTAAAAATACCCAAAAATGTTTTGTTTGCCTGTACTGACTGTTCCTTACACAGCATCTATTAATTTGCAGTACAATGACAACTGAATTCCTACAAAGGAACACAAAAAATCCTAATTTGTCATGTTCCTAAATGTCCTATGGTACAATTGTCTCACAGTCAGAAGACTGCTCTAGTATGAGTCAGTGTAATGACTATAAATGTGCACTTGCCATTTACCTGTTGTATATTCCCAGGTGGCTTTTGTCCCATCTCCTGCAGTCCTTGCATTCTGCCAAGTGAAGGCAAGATCCTTCCTCTGCTGTATGTGAAGTTTTCAGCCATAGGCAGCTGTGGCTGAGACTCAGGCTCATTATCATCATTAGACATTTGGAAAGCAGCCCCACCCCGGAACATGGGTCTTGCGGGATGCATGATGACACTGCTACAAAAGAGACAACACACATTTCACACTCATACACGCTAAAGAATCATCTGAAAGGCTAGTGACCTCAAGTACATCAACCTCGCAACAAACAATGACAGATGTAAGAAATAACAAAAGCTACAGTGGTACATTCAACTTACCTATCAAATCAACTCCACCCCATCTCCCTAATGCAAGCTTTCTCAACCAGGGTTTCGTGATGACCCTGGTTTCCCAAACAGGTGAGTTAAGTTTTAAATATATTGGGCAATATGGCCATATATGGTCATGATGACCCACTCCTTCTAAAATGGCAAATGATAGGCCTGGAGGAGTGGAAAGGGGAGGGGCTTCAGGTGAACATGTACACAGCTATGCTTCCCAACCATACTCTGCAAGATCACACCACTTCTGTGGCCTCTCGAAGTCAAAAAAATGTTTGAGGTTAATCAATGGTAAAAAAGTTGAGAAAGGCTGATCTAATGACTCTGACTGAATTTCTAGAAATATATATATATATCCATACCCTGTAGTCTACTATCACTAGCATGTCTCTTCTCCACCTTTTTGTTTTGTTTCTCTTAACCCTCAACAAAACTGGTTTTCTTTCACAGGAACAAAAAGCCCAGCTATGGTTCAGACTAGAACCTCCAACTGTAGGCCAGAATCCAATAGCATCTATATCCAGGCCAACTACAAACAGGGATGATACAGAGAAATGCAGAAAGTATCACAGGTATAATACCTATGTTGGGGCCATACATGAATGAATGGGCAGTGTTCATCATACAATTAATTCTCATAAGCAAAATGCACATATACATATATATTTTATTTATTATTTATTTGATTTCTATACCACCCTTCCATATAGCTCATGGCAGTTTACATACATCACAGGGTGATACATGGAACGAGTCAACATACAACTTAGTCAAATACAACAACAATCCAACAGGGGTTCTATACAACACAACTTCAATGATCCCAACAACAGTATAACAAGAACAGAAACTTAGCTAAACCCTTAGAGAAGCCATGGAGGGGATATAGGGGTATATATAGGTATGCATATCTATACAAACACACATATGTATATATACCTATACAGGTATATATACACCTATACACACACACACACTTATGCTTATATATATCACGTTAACTTATCAGGGAATAAGTCCCTGATATACTGAGGAACACAAGGAGGATTACTTCATAAGGTCGCACGTTTATATGCACATCAATCCGGCTGAATTAAAGAGAATTTACTCCAGAAAGCCAGTTTATAAAGCCTGTAAGTGATGACCCGGAGGAAAATTGGGGGGGTGGGCGGTGGGAGAAGAGATCCTGAACTACGTCGCAGGCCCGTTCTCTGCTTTCGCTTCTTCATCAACTCTTCCTCCTGCACAGCTCCCCGACACTTTTCCATTAATGGTGAGATACTCACTAAAACCCACCAAAGGGACTAGCAAGTAGTTCCCTTACTTTGATATAATTCGCTTCCTTAAGCACGCGCGACTTCAATTCGAATACTCCTCAGGAGGCCAAGGAGAATGAGAAGGAGCGAGCGAGCCCTTCAACAAGAACAGAGCTCCCTTCACACCTCCGCCTACTAGGCCTCGCACCGCCGCGGCGCGCGGCTCCTAGCTGACCGCCCATTGGCAGATAACTCCTCCCTTCCCCGGCCGTTCGTTTTGGAAGTATCCAAGTTATTTGATGGGGGGGAGGGAGTCGGGAAAGCCTCCTCAATTCCATCCGTTCAGCCGTGTACGATGAAACACACGCCTCTCCAGAAGAGGATAATTAAACGGAGTGGGGTTTACAAGCTAATCAAGTTGCTAGTCCGTTCATGAAAGGGAAAAAAGGTTCAGTCTCGTCTTTCACCCCGCTACTCTTCAACAATAGTACAGATCGTAACGGACCTCCTGGGGGCGTGGCGTCAAGGCTCTTGAAGCCCGGTGCAGGGGACGAAGCGGCCGTTGGGATACGATTTTTAAACGGGAGCCCTCTCGCGATTGGGGAAGGGGAGGGCTCAGACTGGGTGGGTTAATAGCTGTCCGTTGGAGTAGTCAGGATTGCCGATAAGCCTGGAGGAGAGAATACGTCCTGTTCCTTGAATAAAATCTTTAAAAGCTCTTTTTTTTTTTTACTTCCATAGCATGGAAGTGCCTGTCGCGGCACATTGAGCTGGCTGAGCCCCCGGGGAGGGCGGTATATAAATATAATAATAAATTAATCAAACCTTCATTAGGGACGATACGTCTTTAATAAGGGTCTGATGCACAGCACGCATAGACAGTTGAAGCATGGAAATAAATATCATATCCTACCTATTAAGACATTATTTAAAAGCACAGAACATTTTTCACCAGGCGTGCCAGCAACCCTACTTGCATGGAAATTGTATCCTTTGATGCTTTTTTCACAATTAAAACTGAACCATACCCTTTATATTACTATGGGTCACACATCAAAATTTAATGTTGACTTTCTTGGCTCATTCTTCAGCCTTGTGCCCCAGCAACAGTAGGGTTGCCAACATCCAAGTGGGACATGGAGACCTTCCACTATTACAGTTGATCTTCAGACAACATTCATTTGTTTTATTTATTACATTTATATACCGCCCTCCCCGAGGGCTCAGGGCATCAGTTTCCCTGGAAGGAATGGGTGGTTTGAGGGAACATTGCATAAATTTATAGCCATCACCAAACATGGCAGCATGGGGGAAAGAGAGAGACTGTGAGTAAATTAGACACAAATTTTGGGCAGGCAAATTCTATCAAAAGAAATAACAGCACTCACTACCACTCTCTTATTGTACTTGAACAGCAAGCATGGTGCAGTGGTTAAGAGAAGCGGAGTCTAATCCGAAGAACTGGGGTTGATTCTCCACTCCTCCGCATGCAGCTAGCTGGGTGATCTTAGGTACTCACAGCTCTCTTAGAACTGCTCTCACACAGTAGTTCTCTTACAGTTCTCTTACAGCTCTCTCAGCCCCAATTACCTCACATAAGGGTCTGTTGTGGGGAAAGGAAGGGAACGGTGTTTGTAAGCTGCTTTGGGACTCCTTCGGGTAGTGAAAAGTGGGATATAAAAACCCAGATCACCTTTGCCCTTGCTACCAGGTGTCTCTCCCTTCTGTCTATGCACAATCCTGGGTGCGCTTATTCTCCAAGAATAAACAATCAGGATATAACCCAAACAGCTATGACTAGGACCCAAGAGTCCTACTGGGGTGACCGTGACCGTTGTAGTCCATGATTATGACATCATTTTGTTAGCATGCAGGAATAACGTCCATTCTCACCCGTTTGCCTTGGTTTTATAAGCCTGTGCAAAAAATACATCGTGCAGACTAAAGCCAGGAGGGCTGAGGTAGGAAAGATTTTCTCGCAGCTCTTGTTTCGATGCGGGGCGTTTTCCCGGCTGGAGCGCCGGGGCGATGGAGCTGCGGCGCTGAATGGGTGAGTCGTCTGGCGTTTCCTTTCTGTCAAGGGAAGAGCAGCAGCAAAGTGCGCCTTCCTTGCGCGGCATTGCATGTTAGCAGGAGCTGCAAATTCAGTACCATGATCAGCAACCTCCGGCGACCGTGCAGGCGCTTGTCCGTTTGGAGGTGACCGGGATTCATTGGCGCTGCATAGAATCAGGCCATGCACCTGCTGCAGAAACCTCTTGTCCGGGAAGGCTTACCCCAAGACAGACCGGGTCGTCTTTAGAAGGCCACAAAGCTACTTTCGGTCCCAACAATCTGATGATAACCTCTTCTTCCAAAGACACAGTGAGAATTTTATTGCATTTAGGGGAAGTAGGTCTTTAAGGGTTAAAATCAACCTTGCGCTGTATTAAGTCTTTGCATCCTCTTCCATGCTGCAATAACTCAAAGAGAGATTCCCAGGGCCAGCAGCTCCAGAAGAGGAGCCACTTTGTAGTAGCAAGGCACTCCTGCCTTAATCTAAACCAAACAATATCAAATTAGTTGGAGAATCCAGTTCCAAAGCCAAGATTTAAGAATAGTAAAATGCCTGGAATAGAAGAATGCCATAGAACATTTGCAAAGTTCTCTTTCTTGAACCACTAAAATCAGATCACGTGCATCTGGGATAAGGCAAAGCGGGTAACTTTAGTTGTGTGTTAAAGCAATAAGTAGAGTATTTTATAATTAATTCCACGTGAACTACTCTTGTGGCAGCTTAAGGACTCTCAGATTTATTGTGGCGTAAATTTTAATGGACCAGCTTCAGATGTATGAAGCTGCCAGATATATACATACTCTGGGAACAGAGAAATAAAATTGCCGACAGGGAACTGTCTAGGCATCTGCCAGCTGATATAATAATAATAATAATAATAACAATTTCTACTGCAGAGGTTCTCAGGGACACTGATTCTGCCCATCGTAGTTTTGTTGGTTTTTCTCCTCAATTGAAAAAAGAGGATGGGGGGACCTTCTTTGGGAGGGGATAACTTGGACCACATAAATCCAATCCCCATAAAACTTGGGAGGCAGATAGAAAATAGTCAGCCAGAGATCCTTGCAATTTGGTGTCTCTATCACTCCAGAAGGATTTTTCTAGTTCGCCATGAACTGAACTGGTTCATTTAGCCCCTAAAGGTTTGTGGTGCTCACAGCTCACAAACCCAGCATGGCACAAACATATTTTCTTGGTTCATGCCCAGCAGAATGATACATTGGAAAGGAAACAAGAAAATGCCCAACTCCATTCTTGCCATAGAATGCCAATGTTCTATATGCATTCACTAAAACAAATACAACGTCAACCAAAGGCAGGCAAATAGTGTAAGCTGTAACAAATACAGGGATATTTTCACCTGCGATTTGGCTTGGGCCAAGTCTATGATACTTGTTTTCATAATTTCTCATGGAACTGTTGAACTGTATAATTTGTATAATCTGTATAATTTTTTTAAATTCTCAATGTGTATTGAATCTTCGAGTATCCTAAACAACAAAATTATGGCAGGCTAAACAGACTCACAAAAGCTTATACTACAATAAATATGTTAATCTTCAAGATGTTACAAAACCAGAATGGAGTTTGGGGACACTTTAGACTAAAATACATTTTTATTTTTTACGCTTTTGTGAACTAGAGTATGAAATGAAGTCTAGTGTATGAATTTTAGTTTGCTGACTCCTTTGCTGAATACATTGTCTTATGCTTATAACAGTTCTAAGTGCCAGCACAGGTACCTCAATACTGTCTTTCAAATCCCTTTTTCACTCAACAGACAACCACCTACCCCACATTTAGTTCAACCAGAAGACAAGAGAAATAGGCAATGTTACTAGGGGAAATCTCCAAAGACCTCCTAACCCGACCACTGACTCGAAATGAAGTATTTGGTGTCCTTCTCCGTCTGACTGTCTTTGGAGCTGCTACCTATTTCAGCATAAAGTGGGTATCAGACGCCCTGGATCCCTCTCGAAAGCAAAGGATACAGCTAAAGAAAAAGGTACCTGTGAGGACCATGTCATCAAGGAGGTGGTGGTGATGAAATCAGCAGCTCCTGCTAGCCACCTACTGGAATATAATGTGTGTCCCAAGAGGGTCACACATGGTTATCAAGATTATCCTGCTATGAAGACTACTTCGGATGCCTAATTATTAGAAACACATCCACACATTGTCATAATTAGAGGGAATTATGTATACTTTTAGCATATCCTGTCCCTATAACATACAATGACAGTGATCTGTATTTCTCCTGATTCTTCTCCTGTCCCCTGCCTATGTTTCTCCTTTCATTTAAAATTTTTTATTAAACAACAATAGTTTGCAAAAAGAAAAAAGCAAAGCTCAACATAATCAGATTAAATAGCATACACACAAAGTGCAAAAAAAAATTTAAATAGTTTACATTTATGCCATGTATGTCACTTTCCTTAAGTCTCATAATAGGGCCCATAATAGGGACCTGATATCACTTGAAAGATCCACCAGGCTGGTGCCAGGGCAGACAAAGTCCTGGCTCTGGATGAGGTCAGTTTCACCTATCTGGGGCTGGGGACCTTTAACAGATTTTGTGTGCTGGAGTGTAGGCTCCTTTGAGGGACATAGAGGAGATGGTTCCACAGGTACAAAGGTCCTAGAATGTTTAGAGCTTTAAAGGTGAGTACCAACACCTTGAACCTGATTTGGTCCTCAACATGGAGCCAATGCAGCTGTGAGAGCACTGGTCGAATGTGCTCACCTGGTTCCAGTAAGGAGTTGGGATGCTGTGTAATGGACCAGTTGGAGTTTCTGGATCAGATACAAGGGTAGCCCTGTGTAAAGTGGGTTTCAGTTGTCTAGTTGCCTGGATCACAATGGCCAAGTCAGGCTCCAACAGGTAGAAAGGAAGCTGCCACACCTGGCAAAGATGATAAAATGTATGGCAGGCAGTATTCGTGACCTGGGCCCCTGTTGATAATGAAGAGTCCAGGATCATGCCCAGGCTCCTGATGGTGGTTGTGGTTGTTAGCTGAACAAATCAAAAGCTGGGAGCACTCTGACCCAACAAGTAAAGGTAAAGGTAAAGGTATCCCCTGTGCAAGCACCGGGTCATGTCTGACCCTTGGGGTGACGCCCTCTAGCGTTTTCTTGGCAGACTCAATATGGGGTGGTTTGCCATTCCCTTCCCCGGTCATGACCGTTTACCCCCCAGCAAGCTGGGTACTCATTTTACCGACCTCGGAAGGATGGAAGTCTGAGTCAACCTTAAGCCTCACTATTTCTGCCTCACTATTTCTAGTCCTGGTCACTACTGAATCTGTTGTGTTGAATCTGGAGATAATAGGGCATTACCACAACTATTTGGAAAAGGAGATAAAGGTGGTCCAGCTGTCTGTCATATAGTCTCTGACTGTATCATATTTTACAAACTCTTACAAATATACTAGAAAGAAAGAATAGAGGGGGAAGTTTGGTTATTTAGCCTATTGTGATCTGTGCATATTCTAGGTGTTCCAGGTGCGAGTCAGCAGTTGAGTGGGACTGAAATGAAGGGTCATGTTAACTGAGCCAGCCACAAAGTGAGAGTGGGACTTTAACCCCTTTTCTGTCTGCAGGCAGAACGCTTGATGAAGCAGATTGGAGTAGAAGGAGTGAAGCTTACGGAACATGAGATGAATATTGCAGCTCACCTGGTGGTCCCAAAGAACATAAAAGTAAGAGGGGGAGCTTGTTCTTTCCCCTGATGAAGACTAGAGAGTTTTCAGGGAGGGAGTAGAGGGGATAAAGCTATCAGCTGAAATCAGATTGCATGGGTTCAGACCAGAAATAGAAATTCTAACCTACAAACAAAATTTTCATGTATGATTAATAAAGCTCCATCACCATTCAGAATATGAATACATACAGATTCCAGAATTTGAACAGCAAGCATCTAGCATTTGGCCTCTCTTGCCAGGAAAGCTCTCAGTCCTCTTGTTATCTCTGAAGCCTCCAAATGTTGTTCCATCTGCAGGTCTCCTGGAAGGACATTGCAGGCCTGGATGAAGTGGTCAGTGAACTTCATGACACAGTGATCCTGCCTTTCCAGCAGAGACACTTGTTTCATCACTCCAGGCTTTGCCAACCCCCAAGAGGTACGCCTTGGAGAAGAGCCAGTCAGAAATCACTAAATCCTTTTTCTCAAATTTGCCTCTTTTAAAAACCCCATTCAGAGCCCTCACTCTGGCCATTTGGCATCAAGCTCAAAGGGTTCAAGACATTTTTGCGGGGCTGGTAAGTTTCAAAACTAGGATTTTTTTAAATGGCTAAGGGCTTCAAAAGAAGAAGAGTTGGTTCTTACCCTGCTTTTCACTATCAGAAAGAGTCTCAAAGCAACTTACAATCGCCTTCTCTTCCTCTTCCCACAACAGACATCCTTATGAGGTAGGTGGAGCTGAGAGAGTTCTGACAAGACTGCTCTGTGAGAACTGCACAATCAACGCTGTGACAAGCCCAAGGTCGTCCAGCTGGCTGTATGTGGGGGAGCAAGTAGTCACACCCAGTTCATCAGACTAGTGGCCACTGTCCTTAACCACTATATTAAAGCCTCTCTGGACCTCCAGCAGGGTCTATTTCCATTAATTTTCTAGATCCCAAGGAGTATTTATAGGCAAGAGAGGTGTGCAGCTCCTTACTTAATGGCAGCTTAATAAATGCTGAGGATTTTTCTGAAGATATTATTTTCTCAAGCAGTTATGATAACTAGTTAGAAAGGGAAAAGGTGAAATTGTTTTGCAGTATGTCTGCATGGATACAGAATCAGGTCTGCATTTGCAATATAAAGAGTTTACTTCCGATACAATATAAAATGGAATGTTAGCATATCTTCTGTAGTAAACAGACAGTGAATGGGCATTGTTTCTTTAATAAAAAAGATAATATCTATAGTTTCAGGTTTGGAATTTCTATTATAACAGAACTAAAGTAAATGAACATTCAATTTAAACATAATGAAAACTTCTTTAAAGAATATTTAAATAATAAACATTCGATTTAACCCCACTATAGCCAAATTTATGAAATAGTATTTAAACTTAAATTTACTGTTTACACTTAAGCTTATTTAAACTTATCACATGAGTTTGAAGCAAGCAAACAAACCCTGTTGTTCCATTAAAGACTAAATTATCACATTTTAAATTATCAGCAGCCCCTGGAAAAAGAAACTAGGCATTTTGAACCATGTAGGTGTTGAACTGAGCAAAAAGAAAAGAAAAAAATAGTAAATAAATAAATGATAGCATTACAGAAACACAATCCTGCTTTTTTTGCTGCTTACCTCAGAACGTAAGGAGTCAAATTATACCAGCTGCTGCTTATAGGTCACATTTGTATGTTAAGATTGTTGCAGCTTTCTTTAAATGTGCATTGAAGTCTTGTGTGAAGAATGCTCCTTTTTTACACAAGCAAAAAAGAAGAAAGAAAGCCAACCTGGCAAGGAAGGGGGGGGGGAGCAGAGACTAAATATTAATGAGTTTCTCCTTGCACTAGGTGTTTTGCTTTATGGTCCTCCTGGCTGTGGCAAAACCCTTCTTGCCAAAGCAACAGCCCAGGCATCGGGATGCAGGTTCATAAATCTGCAAGCATCTACCTTGACGGACAAATGGTATGGAGAGTCACAGAAGCTCACAGCTGCAGTTTTCTCCTTGGCAACCAAGATCCAACCCTGCATCATTTTCATAGATGAAATTGGTAATTTCTGCATCCCTGCCTGCTGTTTCAGTTTCCTGATTATAGTTGTCTTTTTAATAGTTAACCAGGAAAAAAGTTAGATCTTTAGAGAAATGGAGCACGTGGGTAAAGGGAGCTGCACCCTTTTCTGACTTGCTTCCTGTCTTCCCAAAATCTTGCCCTACAACCCCTATTTTCATATCCCAGCTTAGTTCTGGGAGCAGAATTTGACTAAGGAGAAAGTATCTTGGGTAAGGTGTCCAGATTGTCCCAGTTTTGGAGGGACATCTGGGGGTACCTGGCAAATTGTATTTATGTTGAAATTAAAAAATATATATTACAATACTAAGAGCCTCTTGTGTTGCAGAGTGGTAAGGCAGCAGAAATGTTGTTTAAAAGCTCTGCCCATGAGGCTGGGAGTTTGATCCCAGCAGCCAGCTCAAGGTTGACTCAGCCTTCCATCCTTCCGAGGTCGGTAAAATGAGTACCCAGCTTGCTGGGGGGTAAACGGTAATGACTGGGGAAGGCACTGGCAAACCACCCCGTATTGAGTCTGCCATGAAAACGCTAGAGGGCGTCACCCCAAGGGTCAGACATGACTCGGTGCTTGCACAGGGGATACCTTTACCTTTATTACAATACTATTTTTGCGTTCTATGTGTTCTATGAAACTTTTTGTTGCTCCATATAGACCAAATTTTTAATCAAGAACCCCCCTGGTCAATGGTGTCCCGCTTTACCAATGTTAAAATCTGGTCACCTTAACTTTGGGGGACAGACTATCACAAATGAGGGCAGGTTCAGGGCTTTTCTTCAAGTGTTATTTCCTCTCTTGTGGGCATGCATTGCCCCTACTTTTATGCAAGTGTTTTGCTCCCTCTAGTGATCACTTTGATATTTCATCACTGTATCTCCAGTTTATTTGTGAGCTTTTAAAACAGTATTCCACCGTTCTATAATGTTGTTATTATGTTAATATTATTGTTATCACCACGTTATTACAAATGGAGTCACCTGTAATGTTCTTGTTTCATGTAAACCACCCTAAGCATGTGGGGAGGAGGGTATATAATAAACACAACAATAAACAAATACAGTATGGACACACAGGCGACAAAAATAAGGCATGCAGAGAAAAATGTACTTTAGTAAATGTGCCCCTGCCACATACATGATTGGGGCACACCCAAGTTGAATTGCACAGTATTAAAATGTAATGTGAGGGTGCTAGTCTTTTTAAAAATAATGTTACAGTCTGTTGCTAAAAATGGTAAATGGATATTTTGATGCAACTTTGCTGCATCTCAGCCACTCTGTCCCAATGCAATGCTGTGGTCTTTCTTTTCCTGGGGTCTTATTCAGGGGCTTCCTAGAAGTGCCATCGTTGTAAACCGAATGTTGTGCTAGGTCAGTGATAGTTTGATCAAGTTAAATCCTTCATGAGCAAGCATTTGCAAGATGCTGTGCAGGTCTGAAATGTGCTGATAATTGAGTCAAATAATAGGCATATGTATGGAATTGAGGCAATAAGGATGGGCTGCAGCTGAGTGGGTGAGCACCGGATGTGCCTTTGCACACTTACATTAGTTCCTGATAACTTCTTTCTTAAAGATGGCAGTCTTCATGCCTCTTGTTAGTGTTCGCTGGTTGCTAGACTTTTCATCTCTCTTGATAGATGCCTTCCTGCGGAAACACTCTGATGCTGATCATGAAACCACAGCTATGATGAAGGCAGAGTTCATGAGCCTTTGGGATGGGCTGGAAACTGGACCCAATTGCCAGGTACCACATCCCAGGAAGCTGTTGGTTGAGTTGACATGAAGCTAGCCAGAGCTAGGTGACTGAATATGCACATGGAAGTTTTGTGCACACTTTCCTCCATCAGCTGCAATTTCCCCTGCCTTTTCCTCTGTTGCACCAGTTGAGAGCTTTTTGAAGTCTTTAAAAGAACCTTGAAACTGATATTAAGCAATATTTAAAAATAGGGACAAAAACCTCTTAGCTCCTCTGAATTCCTAACCTTTTTTAAAGTTTGAGAATACAGAGGAACTGGTAGATCGCAGCAATTGATAATAACATTATTGCACAATTACAATTTCAATTAAAAGGGGGGAAAAAAACCTCTTTGATGCTGTGGCAGGGAAAATGGGAGACCACAGAAGGCTGATGGTGCTAATAGGGGAGGGATCTTTGAAAACATGCTCCTTCCCAATCAGATGGCTTGCTAAAGGCTTTGAAGTGTGTTTGTTCTGGAAAGACTGTACCAAACCATGTTTAAGAAAGGATGTACAAAAGGCAGGGGAAACAACTAAACGGTCCAGTAGAGAAAAACATCATGCGGATGCTTAAAAAACACACAAACAAACCAAGCAAAAACAATGCAGTTCAGAAGCCAAGGCAAAGAAAAACCTCCATGTGGACCTAGCTCTAGTTTAATATGACACATTTTTAAGGGTATTTAATATACGCATTTTCCAGAACTTAATGTCTCTTCTAGGATAGTCCTCCCTATTACACATGCATCATCTTAGAAAAAGGAAATATGTTTTTCTTCAAAAGTATCCATCATAGTTTCAGTCTGCCCTTTTTCTAAGGAGCTCAGGTGAGGATGCATGGTTCTCTTCTCTCCACTGTATCCTCATAAACAGAGCTAATTTCCCTTAAGAAGTAGGCATAGCCGAGAGCCTCATAATACGAAAGGCCTCTTAATTTTTTGTAAAAGGTTAAAACGTTCCCAGCTAAATCCCACAGCCAGTGCTGCCTGAGACTCAGACTGACCACTTCACCAATCACTTGGGCAGCTGAGAGAGGCAGAACAAATGAGGAGGAAGGTTTGTGAAGGTAAAAAAATATTGTTTTCATTGCGTGGTGTTTCCTAAACTGACTTCCAACAAGAGTCTTGTAGTGTTATAACCCAGTGGTCTTCCCAGCAAGTTTGTGAGGTGGGTCAGATTGAATGACTGGCCCAGGGTGATCTCCCTGTATCCCAGCAGATCTCCTAACAACAGAGATCTGTTTTCCTGGTTAAAGTAGCTGCTTTGGAAGGTGGATTGAAGAAGGGCCCCTCTTCAATCCCCGCCCCATCAGGCTCTACCCCCAAAACCTCCAGGAATTTCCCAACCCAGCATTGGTAATCCTACTCCTTCCTTTGCCCCCTGTCCACACAGCCAGTCATGAGGGTGAAATGCCCTCCCAGGCCAGGTTCCCTCACCCTTTTGAAGGAGGCCTGGTGCACTGCACATGCCCCACGGTTTGCTTCAGCTTCATATGGGAACTCCAGTTCTCACAAGGGGCCAAGTTCCAGCCCTAAAACCATCATATTAGTGGTGAGTCAGAGAGCCACTGTGATGTTGAGGTTAGACTGAGTGGTTGGGTTACAACTGGGGGAGAGATCAGTATACAAATCCTCATTTTCAGCCACTGCCTGAGCTTTACAGCTGAATCGGGGTCCGTATACATATTTCTATCATCCTAGTCTAACACTCTAACCACAATGGCCTTAACAAAAGCCTTTTGTTATATTCACATACAAGCACATGCAAACTGAATGAATTAATCCATCAATGAAATCTGCAGTCAATCAACTACCATTTCTTTTATAAAGTGACAGTCTAACTACCTGATTTGTTGCATTTCAGGTGATGGTGCTGGGAGCAAGCAATAGGCCCCAAGATATGGCTCCTGCCATCCTACGGAGGATGCCCACAACCTTCCAGATTAGTCTGCCTGTAAGTATATTGCATTGCTCTTCCCTTAAATCCAGTCCACATCCATACCACCTATTACCCCCTCCTCAATACAGACTAAAGCCTGTAGTCCAGTATTGTTTGCAAGGCTCAGAATCAAAAATGTTTCCTTCAAATGGTTTATTTTAACTCTAAGTTCCCCTAAAAATCTGCCTTATTTATTTATTCTTTGATTTATATACTGCCGGTCTCTGCATTATCTTTACAATAAAATTGTAAAAACACAGAACCCTTAAAGTCCCCCGCACATAAAACACAGTAAAGATGACTATTAGTTGGAGTTAACCCCCCGTCTACTCCCCCCACCCTAGTCCAGCTAGCAGTCTGGAGCTCTTTCCTTAGTAGCAGGGGACATGTTCTTACCAGCTCTTTCCCTCAGATTAAACAGATGAATTGGTCATCCTGCTATAAGCAAATAATAGGGAGAACCCCTTAAGAATAAAAACAAAATAAAAACAAACAGTTCCACATATCTGGGCCCCCAACTAGAAAAACAAGACAAATCAGGATAAAAATAATTCCAAGTGTCAGAGAAAGCCCACCAAGACTGACAGTTCTAAGGACAAGATCATACCTTCACTTCAAGGGATAGTAGTCAAGATGCATTTTTAAAAACTTCACATATGCAGGATGAGGTAGTAGAATGGCCAAGACCACTTCAAACTACAGCAAATGGACTCTTAGTTTGTGTGTTCCTTTTCATAGAATGACAAATCCATGCAATAGTTAGGCAGAGAGAAAGCCCCCTTCCCCTCACGCTGGTATTCTGTTTGCAGGGAGTTTATATTTATTTACTTTTTATACTCTTCATGTCCCTCCATCTGTAGTATTGAAATCTGTTCTTGTTTCTTTCTCCCACACCCCCTAAGCAAGCCTAATTAGGCTTACTTGGTGTAATAACATGACAAGTGGAATTCTGAGAACAGTTAATGAAAGATAACCATTGGGAGGCCTATGAGCAATAACTGTTTCTGCACAGGAGGGGCTCTGTTTAGTTATCACAACCCTTTCAATAGGCTCAGCTACAGCAAGTTTACTCTCAAGTAGAACAACAAAACACAACACAGACCAAATATAGGTTTCTGAATACTCTTAAGACTGCAGCAAAAATATCAGCTTATTTTCTCAGTCTCGCTGTCCTATGCTCTTTTCTGTCTTCTCCCAGACACAGAAGCAACGGCAGGATATTCTGAAACTCATTTTGTCTGGAGAAAAGGTGAATCTTGCTCCTCCTCTATTCCCCCTTTTCTGCTTCCCCTTTCTGTTTCAGAGCTGTAGCTTCACCAGACAGAACAGTACGTGAGATAAACCATTAGCTAGATTAGTTTTAAAGCTGCACATGTTAAAATACAAAAAATGATAGAATAAAAAATGACAAATAACTTCCAGTTATTTAATATCATTCAAACAAAGCTCAGGTGCCAACACTAAAAAAAGGAAAAGTCCCTCGGGGTTCAAATAACCCAGCCTTTAAAGGAATCCAGGGAACTTAAGCCTGAAAAAAAAACTTCCTTCACAAACAAAATGTGACTGAGACTTTTGCTAAAGATTGCGCTCTCCTCTCACAGAACTATGTTTCTCAAAGTCCCCAGCAGAGAGGGACTATCTCTGGAATCTAAACCCTTAAGATCACATTGCTTGTTGTTTTGTAGCTGTTGAGAGCATAAAGGCTGCAGGAGGAGGAAGAAGGGCCAAAAAAAAAAAAAAAACCCAAACCCTTATGATAAGCTTTTCGTGCCTTAGAAGGCAGAACAGGGAAGCAGGAAGATCCCAACTTCTGATAGGTGTTACAGAGTCGTGACAGTGCAGGGAGAAAGTGTGAGCCAGCCATTATAACTGAAGGGAACTTTGCTCTTGGAACAGCTAAGCAATGCTGTGAGCCTGAAGGACATTGCTGAGAAAACAAATGGTTACTCGGGCAGTGACCTGCGAGAATTGTGCCGGGATGCTGCCATGTACAGAGTACGTGATTACGTTCGCAAGCAGCAGATGAAGCAGATTGCCCAGATGCTCTGTGACAGAGAGGGCGAGGATGACAGGTGAGCCTTTGTTCATCCCCCACCCCTTCTCTCTTTACACTTACTGGCACTGTCACCAGCAGCCGCTGGACTCCAATTCCCTAAGTCCATCAGCTTTTGACACCATGAAATATGTGACTAGGCCTTTTCCAAGTCAAGCCTCGTTCCCTAGGGCAATTGCAGATTTCCAAGTGAACATGGTAGGAGGTCAAGCTGTTGTTTCATCTTGGCAATGAAGCAAAATTAGCATGGGAAGAAACTGAAGCAAGGATTCTTCTTCCATGGCCCATGCTTTCAGCATCGCCACATGGAAAGAGCCATGATGCACTATGGGAGGTAATCTGTTTTACAATTCTCAGGCTCTATCCCCACTCACTGTAAAAAGGGCCTCAGGGGCTAGAAAAGTCTTGGGCTGTATCAACAGAGGTATCTCATCAGAACCACATAGTCCCACTGTATACTGCATTGGTCAGACCCCACCTGGAGTACTCTGTGCAGTTCTCGAGGCCTCACTTCAAGGGTGTGGACAAAATTGAGAGGGTTCAGAGTGGCTAGAATGATCTGAGGCCTGGGGACCTATGAGGAAAGGCTGAGGGATTTGGGAGTGTTCAGCCTGGAGGAGGTTGAGAGGGGACAGGATTGCTGTCTTGAAGTATTTGAAAGGTTGTGACTTAGAGGAGGGCAGGAAGCGGTTCCTGTTGGCTTTTAAGTACATGTAGAATGGGGAAAATTTTCAATTGGAGTAGTTCAACAGTGGAATCAGCTGCCTAAGAAGGTGGTGAGCTCTCCCTCACCGGCAGTCTTCAAGCAGCAGCTGGACAGATACTTATCCTGGATGCTTTAGGCTGATTCTGCATTGAGCAAGGGGTTGGACTAAATGGCCTGTATGGCCCCTTCCAACTCTGTGATTCTATGATCTTTTTCTGCCCTTGATGCCGGAGAGCCATTGCCAATCAGAGTAGAAACACTGAGCTAAGTGGGCCAATGAAGCAGCTCCATAAGAACAGAGGTGAATAGGGTACAGCAAAGTTGGGTATTGCTTCCTGAAGTAGATGGTTTACATCTTGGCTTCTCCACTTCTCTTACTGATATCTTGAAGAGCTGTTACCAACCATAAGAAACAACAAAGAAATAGGTGAACACAAGGCTGCATTTACCTGTAACTGTTGTTCATTGAGTGGCTTTCTGTGCAAGCACACATGGGACTGTGCTTTCATGAGCAAGCCTGTGAAGCACAGACCCATGTGGGACAGCACAGAAGCCACCAAGATGAACCAGTGTAACCATTCAGGTTACAATGGCTTGATATGCCTTCTAGCCCAAGAATTTCTAACCGATCCCTTACTGGCTTGGCTTGCAAGAACATGATAACTGCTCTTGAAATTAATGAGATAGTCACATAATTACACTGCCACTTCTTTTCTACTCTGCAGTTCTAAAAATGGCACATATTCGAACAGGGTGTGGGTAGATGCTGCAGCTGCAATGAAGGGCATTAGCAAAAACACCCCCTCCCACGAATGCAAAACACTCATGGTAAAGAAAATTCAGGAAGCTGAAAAGGTGTCCCATGAGCCCTACATGTTTTTCCTTTTGTGTCTGTGTGTGTCCAGTGACCTGGAAGAGGAACGGCTACGGCCACTTACCCAGCTCGACCTTTTGCTTGCCCTGGAGAAGATGAAGGAGTCCAAGGGAGCTGCAACTGCCACGTCAGCTCTGAGAGAACTTGCTTTAGATTGAACACCTGGCCTGCTAAGCCTTTATTCTGAAGATCATCAAACCCCATGTCATGATTCCCTGCTTTTTTACTAGCTTGGAAGCAAAGGGTGAAGTGGAGACTGGCTGTACAAATGGGAGGCGGGGAAGGAAACTGAGCTGAAGCACATCGATGTGATGGGGGGTGGGATGGAAGTGAAGGACACGTGTGGGAAGGGAGGAAGGTTTTATATGAAATGAAAGGGGTTGGAGGAGTTAATAAAGAGGAAGGGAAAAATACACACACACACACCAAAAATGGCACAACTTTCCTTTACGGGAGAGAGCCACTAAGTGCAAAACAGCAAAGAAAAATCACCAGTAAAAAGAGGGATTCATTAATTCCTACAGTGAGTAACCAACTGCATATATGAAGTTGTAGAACTAGAAATAAAAAGGACAAAATTAAAGCATACTGCTGGATCTGCTTCTCTTTCAAGTTTACTGGTTCTCTTCCACTGGGTCTCTCATTCAAAGAAGCTACAGTAATAGATCATTCCTTTGGCAGTTTGGTCTTTAAGCAGTAAGGTTATGAAACAGAATCACACAGAGCTGGAAGAGACCACAGGAGGCCATCCAGTCCAGCCCCCCACCTTCTCAGGAACAAAAACCACACACTCCTGACAGCTCATCCAATCTCCTCCTAAAAACTTCCTCCACCACCCTCAGAGGCAGCATATTCCATCTATAAACAGCCCTCACTGCCAAGATGTTTAAATTACAGAAATGGAAAAACCTGAAACTTTTTTTATCAAAACAAGAGAAGGCTGATGGGAGGGGTTGGTGCTTGCTGAATTCAGAAACTGTCAAAAAACAGCTTAAATCAATTTGCAGATGGATTGAAAAGTAAACAGAGTCATACACTGGGTCCACAAAGACCACTACTGTGGCAATTCAGCACACTTCATTGAGGTAAGCCTATGCCCCTACAAACTGGGAAGGGGAGTTTTATCACATACCCGATGCCAGTGAATGGCAAACAAGTTGTCTGTGTGGAATACAACGAGATCAGACAAAGACCATCCAAGGACTACACCAACACACACAAAGGACTGGCTCGACCCACTCCAACTCTCTTTATGACATCGAAGTCAGTGAATCTTACTGCTGCCAAAATTCCAGCTGGTTTCTAAAGTGAAGTCTGTGAAAAGATGCCAAACTTTCAGTAGCTACAAGGTGAGTTATTGAGGAGACTACTGAAGGATCTTGGGAATCCAGACGCCTCCACTTGGAGCTGCCCTTGGAAATAGTTGCCAGCATTGGAAAGAAACGCCCTTATGAGCATCAGCATCCTCACTTATTAACTTGAAATAATTCTTTTGTGACCGCACATTGTGCGATGGACAAAAAGCTAATTTCACAGATTCTGTTCATCTGTCCAAATTGGAGATTATAAGAGTGTAACATTAGCTTAATATCCACTGGGAAACTCAAAGGAAAATTTGTCTTCTTCCCTCTTCTGAATAGGTTGCAGGGTGGATTTAACTGCAAAGCCTTATTGACCACCAGATGACTGTCTGGCAGGAACATATCAACAGCCTGATGAAAGATGGGTTGTGCTGGGATGCTGCAGTTCTATCGATAGCCCAACAGCAATTCTTAGCTGCCCATCAAGGTGGCACCTTAGCTAAACTGACCAAGCCAGAGATTCAAGCTCTTCTTGGCAGGAACAGAGAAAACCTGCTTACCCAAGGGTTGACTCTCGGTGGCCTCAAGTGTTTAGTCATCCGTGATAATCTCTATACAGATGCCCATCAATACAGTATGGATCTCCGGACCAAGCTATATCAGGACAATGGAGAGAGCTGCACCCGTGCCATCACTGTAGTCCTAGTCAATTCTGTGTGCCTAATCCTGATTGGCCAGAAGGGTATACAGGGAGGAACATTAAACATGAAAGCTTTTGAGATGGCCCATTACATCACAGCATGTGCCAATAAACATGCGCAATGAGTGACCACCAGAACATCTTCCAAATGGGACACTTGTCGTTTTGTACTTTCCCCATCTGGAGTTTTGGTCAAAAGGAAGAGCCTAAGTCACTAGTGATGACTGCTGGAAGGGGCACTGAAGTCCCTGTGGAGATTATGTGAAATGGTGGGATGGAGTTGGGCCATACTGAGCCATTCTCAAAATATCTAGCACTCAAGGCAGCAGAATCAAGACATCGTCTTGATGAATCAAGACATCGTATTCAGTTTAAAGAACATTGTCCAACTATTTGTCCAGCTGAAAATGACTTGTGGGAGAAGGTTTCTCTGTGAAGGATCAAGCAATTAATCCAACTTCATTAATACAGATGACGCCTATTTAAAAGATTTATTTACTTTTTATACTCTTCATGTCCCTTTAAAAGATATAAAAGGGCATGTTGTTTGCACCATCCACACTTGAAACAGGGAAACCAGGAAGCAGCCAAATTCAGAAAAATACATGGGGCATACAAGGTTCAATACAATCCATGACATAGAAGTGCAAGCCAGTATTGATATGACCCATATCGCTGATACCTGTCTAGAATGAAACACGTTGCAAACTGGCAACTCAAAAACTACAGGACAACTGAGATACCAGAGCTGCCCTTGAACTAAACTGATATCTGAAATCAAATGAGTGGCCGCTGTCAGACAAAACATTGTGGTCATACAGGTGACAGTTTAGAGGTGTGGTGACAGGAGAGGCTGCCAAGTTCAGTTAGACCCATTAAGAAATACCCCTTACGTTATTCTCTACTCATCTCTCAACAGCAAAAACCAGACGAAACAGGTAGAATAGGGGAGGGGGAGATAACTATTTCTATTTCCTACTTCTTCCCTTGGTCCTTCTCAGGACAAAAAAAAACCAACAATTGCTGCTCAGGTCCTCCACAATCCATCCACCATTACTAACATGCCTGTTTCTTTCCCAAAGCCATGTCCCTTTTGATATCTTACAAAGCTCTAGTTTAATGCAGCTTCAGTTTCTGCCTTTTTCTTCCACCCAGCTCTATACACACCACAGGTTACTTCTAATTCCTAATTCTGACAATGCTTGCTATGTCACCCCACTGGCTTGCTTTGGTTATCCTACCTTGGAACCCATGTAGAGCTGGAAAAAGCACAGGAAAGGACAAAGTTGGAGTTAATTCCCTAAAGTTATTGGGACATCTCAACTTAGGGGGTGGGGGGAGAACAAGCAAGAAGAGATATGGTAGGAAATTTATAAAATTATTTGAGAAAGTGGATAGAAAGAACGGCCAAAAACCTAAATTTGGCTTAGATTCTTACCTGTAAGGAAAGGTCAGCCAAAAGGTTTCCAGCACTAAATAAACATGGTTAACAAGTTTCTAATTCTGAAGGTATCGAGAAAAGGAAGTGCAGGAAATATATGGTGAAGCTACTGATTTGGGCTTCCAGGGGACACTTGGGGGATTCATTGTTCTTAATCTCTGGGTTTGGGTTTTGTTTTTTGCCTCAATTGCTACATACCTCCTTGCAGTCCATTAATATCCAGTTGTATTCACTTATTCCATGATTTTGTAATTATACATTTATTTATTAATTACATTTGTATACTGCCCTCCCCTGAGGCTCAGGGCAGTTCACAAGGAATGTAAAGAACAATACATTGAACTTGGTTTTGTGTCAGATAGAATACAACAATGCTAACGATGACAACAGAAGATAACAGTTTAAAGAGGATAACAAACAGGTCCACGTTCAGTTCAGGTACATGGATTCCTGGGAGGGAGGTTCAGGGACCCAGTGGGTGTTGCTGGCTCTGGTCAACCTCAATCAAATGCCTGGCAGAAGAGATCCCCTTTTGTTTTAGTTCCATCAGGGCCCTGATCTCCTCTGGGAGCTCATTCCACCAGGTGGGGGCCAGGACAGAGAAGGCTCTGGCCCTGGTTGAGGTCAAACAGGCTTCCTTTGGGCCAGGGATCACTAGCCAGTTGGTGGTGGCAGAACACAAAGCTTTTTGAGGTGTAAACAGAAAGGTGATCCCTCAGGTACACTGGGTCCTGACTGCATATGGTGCAGGCTGCAGTTTCAAATAGAGTAGACTGTTCTCACAACAGATCCATAATCTTAAGAAATATTTTCAAAGAATCGGCTAATACTTGCATAAATGTTGAAATCTGCATTATGCTTAGTGCTTCTGTGAAAAATCTTTGGTGTTTGGCTGTGAAGTTACAGCTTTCAATTGATCTGCATCCCTGACCAAAACATCAGAAACAAAAGAATGCTTAGGAACACAGTACAGTTCAAACATTTGCATTGTATTCAGTATGATTTTATTGATACCTGGTAGAGTCCAACTTCATCAGTGCACTGCAACAATCGCAGGCCAATCAAACAATGATAAAAGTAACCCTTGAAGAGATTTCCGAAGTTTTTAATTGCTACCAGCAGCTTTTCAGGTTTGAGCCATGGTGTGGCAGACTAGTGGCTTGAACTTTCCTCAACAGATTCCCCCACTCCACATTACTATTTGCTTTGCCTCAGTGGGGCAAACAGAAGATGCAAGGAGGATCCATTGAGGTCAGAAAAACAGCACAGCTGAGAAGAAGTCAACCAGATCTTTGCACCCAGATCGAAATGAGAACACTGAGGGTACTATTTAGTTATGAAAATATCTTGTCTTGCTTGATGAGAAAATCATACAAGTATTCAGTCACAAACTCAGCTGTTTCTATGCAATTCCACCAAAATCCTCAATTATCTATAGATCCCAGTGGTTGCTCTGCTGTATCCCCAAAACCTGAGCATTTGGCACCACTGAATGTCTTCTTCCCATAAGGAGTCAATCAACCACAGTGACCAACAATGAGGGGAGAAAGGGGAGGACCAACAATGAGGGGAGAAATGCAAGGCAGCCCTTGACGAAAACCAGTTGCTTGATAAGCACAATTCTCAGTAAGCACATCTTTGAGAGATGATTAGTGATAAATTTATTTTGGCACCACTTTCTGTATGCACCTCTTCCTCCCAGCTGCTGAAAAAGACGGTCTATTGTGCAGACATGATGTCTGGACAGTAAGACGAAAGAGAGAAAATAAGCCTAGACCGGTGTTGTGGCCTGAATCACCATTCCCACCATGTAAGATGGATGGTGGGTTTTATGGTACTGGGCAATTTCAGACAGATGAGAGCAAAAGCAGGCAACACATCCCTCTCTGGCTTACCTTTGTATCATTTCGTAATACATCCAAGGAAGCCTGCCATGTTTTTTTGCCACATATTACGTGGGCACTGCTAAAGCCTCAAGGTCTGAAAAGCATAGTTAAAAAAAAAACAAAACACAGAAGTTCTGCCTCTGCTCAAAAGAACAAACTTTGAAATGCAAATTTCTGAACTGACTCAGACTTCAAGACTTTGGTAGTACATCATGAAAATGTCTTGGGGGATCACATCGGTTTTGCTTCTTGGGAATACGCCCACACACCTACACTTCATCCCCCTTTGCTACAACTGCAATCTGCGGCTGCCACAACTCCTTAGAAAATCACAAGGAACAGGCTTCATCCTAAGGGCTTAAATGGGGGCAAACCCACTTCTCCTACATTCTGCATTCAACAGCTCCCAAGCAGCCAATCTCAGTGTCAGGTTTCAAATACCCCCCACTGGTCTTTGCTCTTGGGACTGCTCATGCCAATGCTAAGTTTTGTACCATGTAAGTAATGTTCCTGCTAACCAAAGCTACTAGGTCTGCACCGACCTTTGATTTCCACTGCAAGAGGCTTTTCAGCTCTTGGTGCCCAAATGCAATAAATGCCATGTTGTTCCAGTCCACTGCAATACGGCTAGACCTCTCTAGGAAAGTCGACATCCATCAGTTCAGGAAGAAGGCACTTCTGGGCAGCCAAAGATACTGCTGTTAGGAAGACCCCTCCGGAAGGGCCGGAAGATTCTGCCATGGCTCATTCTTTATCGATGCCTGTGTTCCAACAAAGACTCAAAGTCTGGGGCACAGACCAGCTTGTGCTTCACATGGCCCAGGACGATCATCTCACCACTCCTGTTGTCTCCAATGCCCACCGACACCAGCTCCTTCCAAGAACAAAATAAAATAAAGGTTATAACCAAAACCCCTGCAATGCTGCAAACAACACACACCTATGGTTGACTAAAGGGTTTTTCCCCTGAAGAAGTGGTCCTACTAGGACTCTAGTAAACCACTAAGAGAAAGCAATTTTTTACATGTAGAGATTTCCCTGACAGTCTAACTGCACACAGTGGTGTTAGGCATGCTTCTCTGCCAGTCTCGGATCATGATGAGACATGGGGAAACATGCATGTAGTGATACTTATACTTTCCCTCAGGAAAATCTCCACCTTTCTGTTGTGACTTCTCTAGGGAGTAGGCAAGGACAGTGGTCCCCAACCTTTTTATCACCGGGGACCACTCAACACTTGACAATTTTACTGAGGCCCACTGCCCTACCGCTCTCTGACTCTGGTCGCTATGGTAATGTTTAAACATCCCTTCAAAGTAAGATACAGGCACACCACAACAGTGAACATAAGGAACATTTTATTTTCATGGAAATTTTAACTCATGACAATGACAAATCAATGGAAACCCTGAGCTTGTTTCTCTGCAACGAGATAGTCCCATGTGCACCTGCCGGACCGTGGATGAAGTAAAAGGCTGGGGGGGGGGGGAAGGCGTCCTTCGGGGCCCACCTCCAGTTAGTCGACGGACCACATGTGGTCTGCGGCCCACAGGTTGGGGATCGCTAGGCTAGAATACCCAATGGAAATTCACCTGGGCAGACAGTCTGCCTGGGCAGATAGGCAACAAAATATTCTGAAGTGCTTGGGTGCTCCTGTTCCAAATTACTGATAGAGAAGTATACTTTATACAGATCATTTTGTAACAGGGGTATAAGCACCCATGTGTTATGTCAGTTATGACAGTGTAACTTATGAATTTGTAAAGTGCCGTATTGGCCAAGAAAAGAGTAGGGAAGTAGGGAGACCCAATTATTCTCCATCACCTACTTAAATGTATTTTGAAAATAGATTCCAAAAGGATATTTATTTTATTAGATGTTTATACCGCCCATCCCAGTAACCCAGCTCTGGATAACGGCATAAATCTATAGCCATAAGAATAACACTTATGATACACTGGAGTCTAAACCAATATATCAAGGTTAAAGATTAAAGCCTGATTCATCATATGCATTTCACTGAGTTTGATGTATTGCTCTTATTTAAGTTTCATGTGAACCACCCTGACCCTTAGGGGAGGGCAGTATATAAAGGTAATAAATAAACAAATACATACATACATCGTTATCCATGGTTCCTCTATATATTTGTGAAACAGCCTGGGTGGTGGAACATGTTCGGCTGTCCAAGTTGGAATAGGGCCAATTAGGATGTAGCTGGCTGCACCCTGATTGGCCCCGCCCCTGCAGTTCCCGCCCTCCCTTCCTGGACTCTAACCTCTTTGCTCTCAGACATGCCTCAGTGCCTGGAGTCAGCAGCAGGTACTTAGGAACGGGCTTTGAAGCTAGTAATTACATAAGTGTATTTTATACCCCCACACCCCTTCATGACTGATACAATTTTTGTACTCTGCTCAACAAGCACTAATACAAGTAATCTCCTAAGTCTCCTAAGAGTCACTGAAGGGTGTCTTGAGGTCATTTCACATATTAAAGGTAAAGGTATCCCCTGTGCAAGCACCGAGTCATGTCTGACCCTTGGGGTGACACCCTCTAGTGTTTTCATGGCAGACTCAATACGGGGTGGTTTGCCAGTGCCTTCCCCAGTCATTACCGTTTACCCCCCAGCAAGCTGGGTACTCATTTTACCGACCTCGGAAGGATGGAAGGCTGAGTCAACCTTGAGCCGGCTGCTGGGATTGAACTCCCAGCCTCATGGGCAAAGCTTTCAGGCGGCTGCCTTACCACTCTGCGCCACAAGAGGCTCTTTTCACATATTACATAGCCAGTAAATCCAGGTTTGGCATCCAGTTTACAAAGAGCTGCATCTAATGCTGGATGGCTACTTTGTCCCTCTGCCCAAGACAAGCATTTGTAACTATTCATTTACCAATCAGATGTTCCTCTAAATACATAATGGGTGAAATGGGCTTTTATCTGCTTATAGTATAGAAGCCAGGATCAGACCAAGTCTCCCTCCACAAGTTACTGCAACCCACACTGAGCCCATAAGATGCCTCCAGAAAGCCCCTAAGCAGGGCAAGATGATAACTGTTCTCTGCTGTGGTTCATCTCCTGCTGCTAGAGAACAAGAAGTTTGAAGGAAACTCACCAACTGTTTTGATTAGGCCAGTACAACAAGAGATGTTTCTTGTGCTACCTATACCTGAAGAAAGGAGCATGGAGTCCCTGTGGTCACATCAAGGGTGACCCTGCCGAGCACGAGTTGCACCTTTCCTGACTTGCGGATCATCAGCTTCCCCACCTGGCCTTCTGATAGGTCCCCCAGGGTGCAGATGTTCTCAGCATCTTTAGCTTCCTGAAAAGACAGAAAGGGGGACAAGTTACAAGCAGCTCCTATATTTTGGGGCACCTGGGAAGAAACGCAAAGTGACGTCTAGGTTTCTTATGCCTTTACTGACTTTTCATCAGTATGATTTGTAGTTTGTGCTTAATATACCAAAACCACAAGCCCAAGTTGTCCAGACATAATCCTGAGACCAGGATAAGTTAAACATGACTCCATATTTTGCATAATTTATTCTGTTTGCCCTGGGACAGAACGATACCTATCAGGGGCACTGATGAAACCTCTGCCATCAGACACTTTCAGCAGAAGCCAGAGGAATTGCTGCATGTTCTCAAAACTGACAGAAGTTACATGCAACCTCAATTTAAAAAAAATAAAAAATGTAATACTCCTAATTTGTAAGGACCCATCAGCCTGCATTCTATGGCGTTAAATTTGTTTTTCCCAGTGAAAAATATTACTCTGCTTTTTGCTTGGCATCCATCTACGCCTGCTCACTTTCAAGTGTATCTTTGTAAAGAAGGCAAGTTAATTGTTTTTAAAGTAACCAAGGTCCTTAGAAAGCTAACATCCAAGTCTAATATCACATCCTGCAGCTTTTTTGTCCTTCAGAACTTTAGACACACACAGAGTCCTTCCTACAGTCCTTAGTTTGGCAATATAAGCGGCAAAATTCCATCCTGTTCTACGATACTACTTCCTCTATCAGGACTACATATTCATCTCTAGTCACATACCTGGCTCTTCTCTTGCTTTATCAGCATCATCTGCCCATCCTCGTTTTGCACCTCAGTCTTGATGGGCTTGGTATCCTGGGTGGGTGGCTGTCCTGGCAGCGTATCCGGCAGCTGCAAAAACAGCAACTCATCCTCCTTGCTGATGCTCAGCTTCTGCAGCAGCTCTGCCATGGATACGTCCTGGGGGAAGGGAGGGGGTGCCTTTGCAAGAGACGGTTTGCGAGCAGGCAGGGGCTCTTCCTCATCGTGGGGTTCTTCTTTCACTAGGACAAGAGGCACAGTCAGGATCACAGAGCTGGAAGGACTCAAAAGCCAAACAAGTTCAACCTTCCTGCTCAAAAGCATCCTGAGAGACAGTGACTGAGCTGAAACCATGAGAGTTTGTAATTGAGCTTAGAACAGAGGCTTCCAAACTCATGCTTTCCATTATTACGTTGTGTTAAAGAGTGGAGACCAAAAAAACATCCTTGGATTATTCCATGGTGTGAGGAATAAGCAGGAAGTACACTAATCAAAAATGCTGTAGGGAGAAGAGATGACTTCAGGGTTTTTTTTTTAAAAGCAAATCCTGTGTACATCAACCCAGGACAGCTCCTTAACGCAGAAGCAAAACAGTTTAGCTAGGCTAAGATATTGGAATCCAGCTGAATCAGAACTGAATCTACATCCTTTTTCCAGCAGTGACCAGCCAAATGTTGCAGAGGAAGCCCACAGGAAGAGCATAGAGGCAACAGCCCCCTGCCCCATGACTGCTTTCAGAATCAGTGTAGCGAGGTGGTCAGAATGTCAGACTAGGGTTTGGGACAGCACTATTTGAATCTCTGCTCTGCCATAAAAGCCTGCCTGGGACTTCAGGACTGTCATAGCCTCAAAGTTGTCACTGTAGGTATAAACTAGGGGAGGGGAGAACAATGGGATAAGCCACGCTGGGTCCACGTGAAGAAGAAAAGGACAAAAATAAAAATAAACAAAACAATTAAAAGGTGTAGAGTTACAGAGCATGCAATTTATAAATAATTCTCGTGACTGCTGATACATCTACGACTGTTAATCTATTTGCTCATGTTGCTTAAAATCTACCTAGGTTCATGGCTGTCACCAAATCTTGTGGCAGTTAATTATTTTTAAAAACTGTATTAGATACAGAAACATTCCTTGTGTCTCTTGAATAGTGCCAGTTTATGTCATTGAATGGGAGTCTGACTATTCTATAAGAAGGATAAGTTTTCTATCTGCTGTCTTCACACTGTTCCCAATGATCTAAATCTCTATCACGTCCCCCTTAGTTATCTTCCCTAAATCAAAGAACCCTAAACTTCGGTCATTAGAAAAGAACTCCAACCTTTGGTCATATCAGTTATCCAGTTCTATACCTTTTCCAATCCCATAAAACCCATTTGGGGGTTGAACTTTACAGGGTACTCCAGATGCAGCCACATCACAGAAAAGTATCAAGGAGACAATTTTACTTCCAGTCCCAATATTCTGTGACAAGGCTATTTTGTTGTTATGGCACACCAAGTTCGAGCTTGTGGAGGGCCAGCCAACAAACAGCCAGGCTACCTTCACAGATAACCACAGATACCTTAGGGGTTTACAGGACCTAGTTTTCTCTTCCGCAGGTTAGCAGCACAAGATTAGGTGCTACTCTAGCTGCTTGTATCATCAGAGTGACTGCTAGCTGTAGCTGAGAAGGTTCCTGCAACATGGACTCTGCTGGGATCCAAAGTCCAATACAACTCGCTCTGTGCACAGGTAGTGGGGCTTTGAGGTTGTGTTTCTTAGAGAGGAGTTGTGGCTGCACCAAATACTGCATGGAAAGCAGCATAATTAGGACTCCTAACTTTTTTTAATGGCAAAAGAAGCTTAGGGTAAGACCCAGATGGGGCCTGAGACGTGTGAGAGGACTGTGTGCGTGTGTTTCAAACTCTCTTCCCTTAGCAGTCTTTCATGATTCAAAACCTCTGCCAACAATCCTCAGCTATTGTTTGCTGCAATGGAATGGAATATTCCTGTATGGCAAGACTGCATTTCCCCATGAAGGGTGGGGCCACGGTATGGCTCATAACAGAGAATCTGTTTTCCATGCAGTTGGTTCCAAACTCAGTATGGCATCTCCAGCTAAGGGCAAGGATGGGAAAGACTCCCCTATCCAAGATCTGAGAGAGCAAACAACCTGTTATGAGTAGACAATATTGACCTTAAGACAGCAGGCAACTTCATGTGTACAAATGACTGGGGGAGGGGGTCTGACCAGGAAAGCATGGGGAAGGGCTGAACACATTCCCCTGCACTACTGCTCTAATCCAAATACCCCCACCAGCTCTTCTTGCCACTGAAAAAAGTTTATGACATGCAGATGTGCCTAATTTAGCTTTGAGGGCATTTCAAAAGCTGCTTGTTCTGCTTGGAGGTCTACTGTATGTAAAAATAAGTCATATTGGGTACTCCTAAACCTTAGGATTTACTTAAAGTGGATACTGGCCTGGAGGAGGTTTTCTACCTGTAGAACTCATTCTCTGTAAAGCCATTTGAAAGTAGCTCTAACAGGAGCAGAAGGGATTGGTTAGTGGGAAGGATGAGCATTTGAAGGCAGCTCTGAAATGTCTGGGACTGCAGGATGTTCCAATGGAGAGGACAGCTCTTTGCAATAAAGATGCAGCAGTTACATTCAATGATACAATCCCCAAAAGGCAGTACAATAAACCGCCATGGCTACTTTGGACTACTTGTATGTATGGGGACATCCTGTTGGTAATATGGGCAATTTTACTCTTTAATTCTTCAAAAGCAGTCTCTTATTTTTATTATTTTTACAGAGTGGTGAGCCTAGGCATATGCCATAGGAGGTGGTCTCCAAAAAGTCAAAATAATTTACATATTGGTTGGAGCCATAATCTACAGTAAGTCACCACTCATGTTTGAATGATTCACATATTAGACTCCTCTTTTTAATCATGCTCATTCTGATATTTTTCATTATTTTCCAGGATCCCACTCAGCTACACTTTATACTTAGTTCAGACTTTGTATATAGAGTGCATTGTTATAATTCTGACCACTGAAGAAGACCCAGTAGGGTAGAAACGTGTTTGGTCTTATGTGCAATTAGTTCTGTATAGTTTTTATGTAGGTTTTATTCTGTTTTTAAATTGTGCACCATATTAAATAATTACTGTTTTTATAATATTTTATTGTACAGCTCAACTTCTGAGTTCCTACTTTGGACTACTTGCCTTTCACTGCTGGTATGTCCACTTCCATCATCTCCTCCTTGGTGCTGGAGCTCAAAGGCTTCACATCCTCTTGATCATCACCGTCCTCCTTGAAAAGCCAGCCAGAATGGGCCAGGGGAAGCTGAACAGGCTTGTTCCGGATGTCATTTTTTAAGCCTGGGTCATCAAGGAACTAAAAGCAGGGGTAAGAGAGTTTTGAACAAAGGAGAGCTATTCCTGTTGCTTTTATTTTTAATATCATAACAAACTTATACAACAAGCTGGAGAACCACAAGTACTTGCTTGGTGCATCTAATTTAGCCTTCCCGACTATTTCCTCTTTTCATTTCCTAGGCAGTTTCCATAGCCTCTCCCATTTTTCCTCCTTCCTTCTCTCTTTCCCACTGATGAGCCAACTTGGCTTTATCTGACATCCTTGTCTTCAGCTTCCCCTCCTTCCATTGCTTGGGCTGCTTCTGCCTAGGAAATCTATGGCTCTGCTGCACAGTGGGGAACCCACAATGCCCTGTGTGGGGGAGGGGCACGGAACACACCCCTCACTTTACTCTATATTCCCATCCCCACACTATTTCTTCTTTCCCTCCTTCTAGCAACCCCCATGTTCTCACCTTTTCCAGTTTCCTTCTCTCCTTTCCACCCACTTACCACCTAGTTTTTATCTGCTCCCTATCTTTGGCTATACTTCATTAGTACCTTGCCTTTCTTCACAATGGGGACCCAAAACAGCTCATATCATTCTCCTCTCCTCCATCTTATCCTCACGATGGCCATTTGAGGTGGGTTAGGCAGAGAACAAGTGACTGGCCCAAAGCCATCATTATACCACGCTGGCATTTATGGGATGACTGAACAGTAACATACAACCAGGCCTGGATGAGTCATGCAAGTTGGATGGTAGAAAGTTGCCTGATGCTTGTGGTTGGGCCTGACCCTGAAGAATCCTCCCTCAAAACAGCCCTGGAAAGTCCACTTTTCCTTCCCTTTTACTGACAAAAACCAAGGCTTGAAGGCTGGCATTACTGTTGTCGTTGCCTAGCAAGGGCCGCTGAGGGCATTTGCTTCTTAAAGCTAGAAGTACCACTTCTATAAATTGGGACAGTTTAACCTCCGATGTATATATATTTTTAGATTTAATTTTTTTTCTGCAAACCTTGGACTTTTTCAGTTTTATATAAGGAACTGTTTTGTCTGTTCATGACTCCAGTCTCTGGATTTATGGGTCCACAGAATTAGCCATGTTCAGAATTAAATATGTAGATGATATGGGCAATGTTAAAAACAGGGAATTTGGTGCAGAACGTTAAGAAGTTCACATGGTCTCAGATTGCATGAAATTCATCAACAGCTAGCAGCTTTTACTGTTCTGAAGCAGCATTTTTAGGGCAGAGAAATTCCTCTAAAAGTGTAAGAGAGACATGTGCTGTCCAGTAACTCCAGTACATTAAAGAGTTGTTGCACTAATACACAATGTTAATATGGAGTTGGGCCCAGCCAGCTTTCCCATTCAATCTCACCCCTCCTCCAGCCAACACAGGTTTTTTGCAAGCAAATCCCAAGGCACAGCCTTGTTGGGTAGTCAAGCAGAAAAGCTAATTAAGATCCAACCCATGGACACTTTGGATGTCACATTCCCAGTCCTCCAAGCCACATTCTGAAGAGTGATGTGCTCCCTCCGATTTCCTCCCCCTCTATCCTTGAGCAAACAACAGATTCTGAAATCTTCTGTATGCTGGGAAAAAGGAACTGGATAGGGGAGGGGGAAATTAACGATTCCAACAGTGTAGCCAAGGAGATTGTGACTCACTGGCTGAGCGTCTGCTTTGTGTGCACAGGGTCTCGGGTTCAACACCTGGAATCCCCAATGGAAAGGAGCAGGTAATAGGTGATATGAAAGAGACCCTGGAGAGTTGTTGCTTGCCAGAGGAGACAACACTTCCTTGGATGAACTCAAGATAAGGTATCTTCATGTGCAGGCCTCAAAAACGGGAAAGACAACCCTGTCTCCCATGGGAAGAGAGAAAGACGGGAGGGTTTGGATGCCAAGGCTATCAGTGTCGCCTTTGTCTCTCTGTGTGTCTACTCCGTATTAAACAAGAAGAGTAGCTCCAAACACTGTCAGTCTCAAACTCACATCATCCTTCTCCAGCATGCGGAGGATCTCCTTTGTCTCCTCGTCTGTCTCCCTCTTCTCCTTCTTTATGTTGATGATGTGAGATGGGCCAAAATCAGACATGTCCACAGTCTTATCCCAGGTACCTGTGAGGAAATGGAGAATCGCACAGCAAGAGGTACTTCTACTTCTATAACGTCCTTCGTACTCCGCAGCCAAGAGCGGTTTGCACAATGGAGTCACCAGCTACTCAAATTAAGTCAGCCTTGTGTACTTACAGTAAGTTGGGCATGCAGAGAAAGAGGGGGCAAGCATGGAGGATTAAAACAAAGGGACAGGACGATGCCCCAAGTAAAAAAGGTGTCTAGTTGCCCTTTAAAGCCTAGCAAAATCTACTCCAGCATCAGCTATCATGAGTCAGAGCTCCCATCAGACGTCAAGCACAAGATAAATTTAGTTCTTGCATTTCCTTGCAAAGTGCTCCACTATTTCAGGAAATAATGATTAGCTTTTCTCCAAAAAATTTCCCCCCTATTTTGTCAATGGCGCTAAATGCTCAGTCCTTTGGTGATATCTTGTGCTGTAAAAGAATTTGATGTCTGAGGATCAGTATTTTGTTCAATGGGCTATTTTAATTCGGTGAACTGATGTAATAATGCTGAGGATCTTTCTGGCCTATGCAAGATTTTATTAAACAGTTCTCACTGTTATTTATAAAGCATCTATAATCTCTAGGCACTGCAGACAATAACATGCTCTTCCCACATATGATGTAAAGCAGAATCTGTCTAATATGATTATATAAACATGTTTAACATGCTTGTTATGACTTACAGCTGAATAAATGTTTGATTGGCATGTGGTTTGACTTCCTGAAGTGCAAAGACATCACAGCATTACCTGACCTTACATAATGTCAAACTGTTTGCTAAATAGTTATCTAATTAGCTGTACGTGATCTCATTTACGGGAGCCACAGCTGCAGACTCAGGGAAGCCAAACCTGGCACATCCTGGATCAGCAACATTCCCTTCCCCAAAATGGAGAAACTAAAAGGGTATACTTGGTTTCTCCTTGCTGTTGCTGAGCAGGCTTTAGAGAACAATACAGTGCCATAAAGCAGCTGTGGTGCGTGGACAGGGCAAAAGTTGAAGGCATGTTGGCAGGGGCATACTGTAGCCAGCTGCATAAGAAGAGGAGGCTTGATTCATAAAGGCACTTTCTTCCAGTTCTGGAAAGTATGCCATTCGTTTTCCCATCTCATACACTGAGAGGCAATAACTCCATTGGTTACCAATTATTTCCAAGGTTAAATTCAAGATATTGAGTTTCACCTCCGGTCCCTTCACAGCCTAGGACCTCTCTCTCCAATCGGACCACGATACGTCTACTGATACGTTACACTCCATCCACTGCAATCATCGAATTGGTTTATTTGTCACAGTGTTTGGAGCTACTCTATACCACCCTCCCTTGCAGCTCAGGGTGGTTTACAATAAATAAAGTCTGCTGAAGTTCCGACCCTGCAACTGTGCAAGATCAGCAGTTGCCTGAACCCGAGCACTGTCTAGTGCAGCTCCCAGTTAGAGGAATGACCTGCCAAAGGAGACCGGGGAGGCTCCCACACTTCTATGCTGCTGAAGAAAGTGTAAACCAGAGTTGTTCAGAAGGCAATTTTTATAAAGGGAACAGGGCTGTAGTAAAACAACATTTACAAGAGGATGTTTTGACAAAGGGCTGAGGGCTGCAATTCATAGCACTCTTCATTGTAAGTGTTTCTTGTTTTTACTGCATAGTTTCTCCCTTCTGTAATCCAGTGTTGCATTTCTTATGTCATCCCTTACGCTGTTTTCATTGCATCACTTTCTGCGCATTCCAACTTCATTACAGAATTTATTATACTTCTTATTACACTGCTAAATTTTGCAATCTGCCTTGAACCTCATCTAGAAAAGATGACTACAAATAAATGAAAACGTAAACTTCACCAACGCCACCCCAGTGAGTCAACAGATGAGCAAATAACTGGTCAGGATGGCTCTCAAAATCCAGGCCACAAAGTGACATGTCCATTCAACTCTTCCACCTACCTCTCTTCTTCATCATTTCAGCAGGCCCTTGTTCAAAGATGGAGTGAGACTGGATGACCTCTGGCCTCCCTCGTCCTCGTCCGTGACCATCTCTCTGCCGGTCTCGATCACGTTCCTTCTTCTCTTTCTTGATGGAAACATCCTCTTTTGGCCTAAGAAAAAGCAGACCAAATCAAGCTACAGCAAAGTGCAAAATTATTCTTGCTACTTAAGATGTGTCTTGATAAGATTCAAAAAAATTCCCAAATTGTCCTTCTGCAGCTTGACATGCACTAATTCATGAATAATAGCAAATTCATACATGCAGAAATTGCATGCCACACACCCCTTCCTGCATGCCATACACCCTTCATAGTACAGGGGAAGGAGGATACATTTGACTGTTGCCTAATAAAACAGAGTTCCCTGCACATAGTAAGCTAGCACAGCAATAAGAAAAGGGAGGTAAAATCATCTCCATATGGGCCAGGAGTATTAGTAGACCC
Organism: Paroedura picta; assembly: GCF_049243985.1. Taxonomy (NCBI): domain Eukaryota; kingdom Metazoa; phylum Chordata; class Lepidosauria; order Squamata; family Gekkonidae; genus Paroedura; species Paroedura picta. Next base: position 21,093,030 of record NC_135380.1, read on the forward strand.
CATCCCACCTGAGCACATGGCTTCTAGGTCCTGTTGTTCTAGCCCTGAATAATTCCTGAATATTAAGTCTTGCCTCTTTATCATAACTTCATCAGGCACATCATTCACCCAGTCAGACTCAACAGAAATAGAATAAAGATACTTACTCCTCTTTGATCTTCCTGCTAATTATATTGGGGGCAAAGGTTTTCTATAGAAAATTTAAAGAAAAAAACAAAGAAAGTCATCGGTTCCACTGAATTTAAGGCTGTACCTTTCTTTGAAATGTACAGAATGTAGTATGTAGCCTCTGATAAATCTGGAATTTTCAATTATTTGGGGGGAAACACAGTATTCCAGGCTTCATTTCAGAGGGGGGAGGAAGCATCTGTTGAAGAGCTTTAGCTCTTCTGTGCTTGGTGGGTCTGCCAGACCCTTCCTGACCTTTACTTCTAGTCATCGCTTCTATCTCATCTCTCTAGTGTCCACTGCCGACAGACATATAGCTCTCCAAATGAAAAGCCAACATTTGCCATCGCTTAAGTGATCTTCAGAAAGCATAGGTGCCACCTGCATGTGATTTTCATTTCCTTGGCCACTAAATGCAGTTACTGCACACAATCCTCAAAAACAGCTTTGCAATGTAGACAGCTACAGGTATTCATATTCCATCCACACACAGAAGTCGTAAGTCCAGCTTTCTGAGAATCAATACTTGCTTACTTTTTAAGAAAAAGCAAAGTCCTATCCATTATCACTGCTCAAGGATTAGGAGACGCTTGGTGAAATCTCTCAAGCAAACCGTATTCTGTGGACATTGTACCAAGCCTTGCACGACATATAGTGCAGTCCTAAACAAAGTTGCACACTTTTGACTCCATTGAAGTCAGTAAGCTTAGAAGAATGTAACTCCGTTTATGACTGTACTGAAAGGTAGCTTGTGGGTGACCTAGGTTTAGTCACTGTCTTTCAGACTAGCCTACTTTCCAGGACTGTTGCGAGCACAGAATGAGGGAGAAGTATATATACTGCTCAAAGGAAGGGTGGGATTAAAATGACCCAAATACACAGAGGACAATTCAGTAGAATTCCCTGCAGGTAAAGGACCAGAGATGTGAAAGCTGATGTGAAGAACCAGAAAATGTGTTCCTCCCACTAGTTGTTTTTCCATTTTTCTTCCCAAAGGAATAATTAGAAGCACTTTAAAAACCTGTTAGAAATGAACTTTTTTCTCTTTTGGAATAAGTTAAATGCTTCAAGGTTTTATTAAAGAAAAATGCATATTATGAAGATATTTTTGTAAAACAACCTACAGCACTAGATAATTATAATTCTTATATGTTCTATAGATATAGCCTTGAAAACATGTTGTCTATACCGGGGGTCATCAACCCCCGGTCCACAGCCGAAGCAGCTGATTAGCTTGCGGCCCGGCAAGCTTCTCGCTGCGGGGGGGGGGGGGGGGAGAGGGAAGCGCGACCATCAGCATGCTGGTGGTACAAGCACGCATGCGCGGACCCACCACGCATGTGCATCTGCGCATGCCAGGAGCGCAAACACACATGCGCTGCAGTTGCATGCGCAAACTGCCACGCATCCGTGTTTGCGCCACCACCATGCGCAAATGTGCATGTGTGGCGGGTCCACGTATGCGCATTTGCGTGGGCCCCGGGTCACCCTCTTCCCCCCACCCCTTGGCAACAGGCCACAACCGTAAAAAGGTTGCGGACCACTGGTCTATACCCATTGTTAAGCTGCGACAAATCTGTCCACAAAAGAGAAGCTAGTCTTGAACAGATTCAAATGAGTAGCCGTGTTGGTCTGAAGTAGCACAACAAAATGAGAGTCAAGTAGCACCTTTAAGACCCACAAATTGTTATTCAAGGCATGAGCTTTTGAGTGCAAACACTCTTCCTCAGACTATGAACTACTTTTGAACAGAGTTACACTTTTCTCAGCCAACAGACTTCAATGAACTTACAAGGGTATACTGCTAGTTAGGACTGTTGTGTAAGGAATTTATACTTCAAAGTTCCCAATTCCAATTCCAACTACCAAATAGTACAACGTTATATGCTATCGCTTACACATTCCATGTTGTTAAAATAGTAAAATACTAATACTGTAAAGCAGTGGTCCCCAACCTTTTTATCACCGGGGACCGGTCAACGTTTGACAATTTTACTGAGGCCCGGTGGGGTAGTCTTTTGCCGAGGGATGTCGCTGCTGCCACCTGCCCCTGATCCACTTGCTTTCCCACCAGCGCCCCTGACTTCCCACCATCCACTGGGGGGCGCTGCCAGCAGCAGCTATACAGTGCCACGCCGAAGGGGAGCCCCAGTCATGGTGGCCACTGGAGAGCACCAAAGGTGACCTGGTGAGGCAGCAGTCAGGGAGGAGGATGAGGAGGAGCTGAGGCCCGGTACTGACTGATCCACGGACCGGTACCAGTCCCCGGACCAGGGGTTGGGGACCACTGCTGTAAAGTACTGCATGTTATTTCCATTCTTCTTATCAAACACCCTTTGCAAATTAAGCAAATTTGTTTAAGTTACAAATTGTAGACAGATCACAGGATTTATTTGGACACAGAATTTGGGTTCCTTTAATAAAGTAGTATATATAGGCACCTTTGTGGTACACTACAGCAAAGACCGATACCTCTTACTATATGAACTGTAAGATGACCAGCTTCCTGCTATATTTCTATGCAAGCAAGGCATGTCTTCTGTATTTATATGATGATATTATGTTTGTATTCATATATATGTATTTATTTATGTATTCATATTGTACTATAATCATATCATGTATTCCTGTGTAGAGGTGTAGGGAAAAATATTTCAGATTTCTGGATATTATGTGCCCAGCATTCTTCCAACCATGTTTGGTATCCAGCCTTTTCTTTATCACAGCTCAAACGATATTACTAATAGCTTTGCTGTTTGCAGGCTAATTTACACAAGAGGATCAAAATGTCTGATTAATTCCTGAACATTCGACAGTACAGGATTGGAAAAACGTGTTCTGAACAGGAATGACAAAGGCTGAGGAAGCTTCATCTGAAACCAGTCTGGCTGCATTTCAGAGCTCTACATACAGCTTAAAAGCCACTAAGTACTTCACACTTATTACCACTGAAATGACTAAAGAGCGCTGCAATCTTTCCAGATGCCATTATTTGACACCTATTTCATTGTTTTCAGACTGAAAGAAAGGAAGTGGGGACGCTACAATAAAAAAAATTACATGGTGGAAACGAATCCTAAAAACATCTTGGTATGCAAAAAAAAAATCAGTTAAATCTCGTATGAAAGCTGTTTGTAAACCAGGGAGGGGTGCAGTTCTTGCATGACTACATTAAAGTAATCTCTATGGCAATTAGCATAAAGGATTTGGTGGGTTTTTCGGAGGAGGGAACATAGCTCAGCAGTAGAGGATCTGCTTTGGATGCAAAAAGTCTCAAAGGATTAGGTTCTGCGCTAAAAGGAATAGCAGGATATGAAAGATTTCAACATGATACCCTGGAAAGCCTCTGCCTGTCAAGAGACGTTGATGAACTAATAGTCTGTCTGTGCAGCAGGCAACATCATGATGGTGGTGGTGGAAAGTGCCTTCATGCTGCAATTCACTTGTGGTGGCAGGCATGGCCAAACTCTGTCTTTTCAGATGTCCATGGACTGTCAACATCTCGAAAGCCACTGACTGGCCACCCCCTGCTGTAAGGTTTTCAAGGCAAGAGATGTTCAGAGGTGGTTAGCCATTGCCTGCCTCTGTCCAACGATCGTGGACTTCCATGGTGCTTTCCCAACTACTAACCAGGGCAGACACTGCTTAGCTTCTGAGGGTCATCCAGGTAATGTGGCAGCTTAGTGGGCTCCTCCCAAACAGATTAATGTAACCATTCAAAAGCCGTACGAACTTTCTACGACTGCTATGTTTGAAAAGCATGATCAGATGATGTTTATCTGGAAGCAAATTTAAGCACTACTATTGTCCATATACTCATTACTAGATCAGAAAGAACTAAAGACTTTCAAGACAGCACCAGTACACTTCCAGAACCAAGGAGTATTTTCCTTAAAACTTTGGGGTCTTCCAAATTTCTACGTATAAGGCATAATTTCCACATCATTTTGTAAAGGATTCGCTGGCTCGACACGATCAAAGCCAATACAGGGATGACCATGAACCAACGTCATTGACAGAAATGTATGGCGAAAACTTTAGAATCACCGAGGGTCAGACACGACTGAACGGATAACATCATAATCATCAGAGGAGATTAGAACATCATGGAGAAACGAAAAGGGTTTCTCGGTGCCGGGCCGCGGCTCCCTCTTCCGGCCCCCCCCTGCAGTGAGAAGCTCGCCAGGCCGTGAGCAAATCATCTGTTTCAGCGGCCGATTAGCTTGTGGCCCGGCAAGCTTCTTGCTTTGGGAGGGGGGGGGGAGAGAAGCTTGCCAGGCCGCAAGCTAATCAGCCGTTTCGGCAACCGATTTCCTTGTGGCCTGGAGGGGCGGGGAGAGGGAGCTGAGGCCGGACGCAAACACGCATGCGTGGCATGTTTGCGCATTTGCGCTGTCCCCCACAACGGCATTCTTCCATTCCCATCCCTCCTTCCCTTCCTGACAACCTACATAGCCTCACTTCTTCCCTGCATCCTTTCCTTCCTGCACAAGAGTCTCCCCAATTTACACTCGAACCTACTCTGTAGAGTCTTTTATCCGTACCTTGCAACCAAGTTTGGAATTAGAGTTATAATGATACTAATGGCTAAGACAAGAAATCAAGCTTTCACATTATCTGCTATCTAAAGGATCAGAGGAAGTGTTTAAAAGGTACTGAATAATCCACACATCAGCTGTCACTTCTTCCCAGCTTCCAGCAATCAGAAAGATGAGATAAATGAGCAGAAGCTTACATATCATTTAGAGATAATTAAACCTTAGTGCTGAAGTAGATAGATAAAGCATTACTCCCACTTTATAGTTGAGGAAACAAAACATCAGCAACCACGCTTGCCCAAGGCCACAAGGAAACCTGAGCCATGAACTGAAATCACACATTCCAACTGTCAATTCTGATCACTCATCAACATGAAAACTTCCAGATCAGACAACAGAACTATTTACCTCTTTTTATAACTGCAACCTAATTAGAGGGGGAGGGGTGGAATCTTTATCCTTAAAAGAAAGGGCTTTATTCAGATGTTACAATAAGCCCTGATTTGTTTATAACAGAACTCTTTTTGCACTAACTCTAATTAGTCACTAGAAATACCAGACATGCATAACAGACCAGTTTGTTTGCAATCTAAATCCAATCTACTGCTTACCTCCTTTTCCACCTCCAAGTATCTTTGGAAGCTATTCCAAGATCTGACAAAGCCACTGATAAAGCATCACTTCCTACCTACCTATCCCACCCTTCCTCCAAGGAGCTCAGGGTGCATGCAAAGCTCTCCTCTTTCTATCCCCACAACAACTACGCAAAGTAGGTGAGGCCGAGAGAGAAATTCACCCAGTGAATTCCATGTTAGTGGAGACTTGAAATTCTGTCTGACATGCTCCCCATCATACCACAGTTTTAGTTATTATTTACTGCATTTATTGTCTGCAGCTCTTTCTTCTCAAGACAGGTTTCAAAGTTGAAGAGCAATGAGAAGCAAAAACCAAAAATTAAAACTTTATAACAACCATATAACAGGAAGAGAAAAGACAGGAAATCTTAGGCAGCCCAAGACTCCTAAGAGAACCACAGGTCATTCTCAGCTGAGCCACCTGTTCCCTTTTTGCCCAACCACTTCAGTGCACTGCATTACTACTTTTAAAATCTGCTTCAGATCTGTTTATTTCATTTTTATTTGTTCAATTTTTATATTGCCCCTCACTTGGCATCTTTGGGCAGTGTACATGGAATATAGAGCTTGAAAAATACCCTGTAAACAATTTAAAGAAGGTATGATATAAGAGCCTCTTGTGGCGCAGAGTGGTAAGGCAGCAGACATGCAGTCTGAAAGCTCTGCCCATGAGGCAGCCAGCCCAAGGTTGAGTCAGCCTTCCATCCTTCCGAGGTCGGTAAAATGAGTACCCAGCTTGCTGGGGGGTAAACGGTAATGACTGGGGAAGGCACTGGCAAACCACCCCGTATTGAGTCTGCCATGAAAACACCAGAGGGCGTCACCCCAAGGGTCAGACATGACCCAGTGCTTGCACAGGGGATGCCTTTACCTTTTTATAACTGATATAACAAATAGCAGATCATTGAGAACAGTCTAACAGATGGGCACATTTGGTCATTAGTGTTCATTTATTTATTTTATTATGTATCACATTTATATACCGTCCTCCCCTAAGGCTCAGGGTGGTTAACATGGAACATAGAAGAACAATACAGAGAAAACTGATGACCACAGATAACGACAGAACAATAATAAACAGGCCCAGTGAAACTGTTTGAGCTCTGGAAGGGCCTTAATCTCTTTGGGGAGCTCATTTCACCAGGCTGGGGCCACGGAGGAGAAGGTTCTGGTTGAGGCCAGATGAATTTCTTTGGGGCCAGGGATTACCAGGTTGTTGGAATATATAGAGCAAGTTGCTATTTGGGGGTATAGACAAACAGACGGTCCTTGAGGTACACAAGACTCTGCCTGCTATGCCCTTGAAGGCGAGCACCAGCACTTTAAATCTGATCCAGTATTCAATTGGTAGCCAGTGCAGCTGCTGAAGGATTGGTATAAATTTAACAACACAGATAATCACCTTCGCATCACAGTCTCTAACTTTGTTTTCTTTCCAAAATAAAATAAAAATTTGGAAAGAAACATGTGATTATGGGGCTGCATCAGTCAATCTGGGGATACAAAGGGTTTCTGAAAAGAGTAGGAACATATGTTAGTATGTGAACTGGAAATAGCATTTAACTGAAACAGCATTTTGTGTGAAATAATTTCTATCATGTCTATCAGTACACTGAGGAGAACATGAAATTAAACAAGATCTTTTGAGCTACTACCTTTTAAGTTTCCTCTTGGTGGCCCTCATAAGAGCAGAAAGGGGGAATACACATTTTGTAAGTAAACAAAACTAAATATATATGTAAAGGCTAAAGTCATACAGTCCACCTTGGTAAGTCATCTCTGTGGGTGGCAAGTGGAGAGAAGACAAAGTAAGGCTGGAGGTATCCTACAAAATAACACAGATAGTAGGAACAGCTAGACAGCTAAGGTAGTGATACTGAACAAACTGGTAATATTTTAAAACTTAGACATAATGAGAAACCATAGTTAGCACTAACTGCAGTTAATAAACAAGGCACAAACTGTGGTTTGGCATCTCAGCTTAACACCCACAAACAAACCACTGTTTGGAAAGCCATATTCAGATATCTAGGATTTAATTAAACTGTGATTTATAAACTGAGCTACACCACAATATCTGAATACAGCCAGACACTCACCTTTTTCACTCCACCAAGAGTGAGGTCTCGAGAGCGGATGGAAGGCAGGCGGCCAGGAGTAATGGGGGCAGCAGTCCTCCTCCCTATTAACCCTCGTGCAGCTGAGAGTGTAGACCGGCTGCAGCCAGGGGTTCCAGGATCATTGCCTGTTTCAGACATCTCGGGTTATCTGTCAAAGGAAAATAGAATCGTCAAAGACAAAAGAATATACCTTATATATGCCACAGAGCAGATATTCCATTTGTATAGGCATCTATGATTTTTTTCATCCATCTAAATAAAAAAATATTATTAGAATAGTAAATGTGTTCATTTACTGTTCAGTGTCCCCCTTCCTTCACAAGCTAGTGAGGTAGTGCAGCCAATAACAGTACAAGCTATGAGCAGGAGACTGAAGTTCAAATCTCACTTGAGTCATGAGTTCACTGGACGACCTTAAATATATCCCCATCCCTCTACCTGTGCCCACCCAGTCCTTGCTGTGGGAATAAATACACTGGTCTACCTTACAAGCTTATTAAAAGGATTACCGTGAATCTGAAGTATGTACCACTTAGTTAGTACAATACTAACAATGTTAAAACAGCCCTTTCCAAATGTTATAAATTATTAAGAAGAAGCATTACACAAACCAGTTTGATTCCCCAACATTTGTTCATGTAGGAATTTCCAGTCTTCTAGGTTTGTAGTTTTGGTACACAAGCATGCAGTAATTGGACAAATGTGTTTTTTCTTTCCTCATTGGGGATTCCCCAAATCTAATTTGAGTACTATTACTGAAAACCAGTGCCTACCTAGCAGCCATTGGGTCTGTGGGAGTCAAAGGCAACCAAATGTTCATAAGCCCTGGAGACATCCCAAGCAGACAAACTGGAGAGTAGTTAGAACAGGTATATATCCCATGTTTTAAACATTTTAAGCACCTCTTAGTTTTATTTAAAGTAAGGTGACCAGATTTTAACATTGGTAAAGTGGGACACCCTTGACCAGGGGAGGGGGGTCTTGATTAAAAATTTGGTCTATGGAGCAACAAAAAGTTTCATAGAACGCAAAAATAGTATTGTAAAATATATTTTTTTAATTTCAACATACGTACAATTTGCCAGGTGCCCCCAGATGTCCCTCCAAAAGTGGGACTATCTGGTCACCTTAATTTAAGGTCAAAGCTCCATTACTACATAGCACAACGCCCAGAGGTGATAATGTGCCTCACATGGTTTAAGACCCTTCCGTCAGGAAGAAAACTTGGCCTGTGTTACCTCCCAGTTGCTTCTCTGTGGTAAGCCAGCTGTGTACATAAGATTTATAATATAACATACAGGTACAAACTATCCTAAAGGTTAGCTAGCATCGATGTGTCACAAATGGCCTCAAGTGGCTGGAAATCAACTGCTGATTCTGCAGCAGACAAAAATGCACAACACTCCAACTAAAATAATAATGGACAGTATTATGTGGAGAGATTAGAGTTGTAAGACTCAGATTCAATTCCCAACTCTGTTATGGAAGCTTTCTGGGTGACCTTAGGCCAGTCACAAGTTCTTAGCATAATCTCATAGGGTTGTTGTGAGAATGGAAGAGAACAACATTATCTGCTTTGGATCCCCACTGGGGGAAAAGGTGGCTCAGCAGATGATTTCCATGGACAGAATGAGGAGAAAGGTTGGTGATTCCTTCCTTTGTCCTCCAGAAACAGCACTTTAGCTTGCAGTAGAAGTCAGGAAAGTCCTTCTCTGCTTGCAGAATCTGCCTTCCATCACACAGAAATTACCACTGGATCCACATCACCACCAACAGAATTTAATACAGAATTTAGAAGAACAGAATTTTCAAAATTTCACTCTAGTCTTGACCATGCAAACCAGAACAGACTCCACTCTTGGCCTCTTCTACTGAGTTCTTTGACATAAGGGAAACAGGCTCTTAACTGTGACAAAGCTTTGACTTAGGGAGAACATATATTTCCAAATGTACCCCTTTACACTGTTCCTTGTGGGAATATAGATTCTGATGCATAACCATGTGTGTCTGAACAGAACAAAGTTTAAGTTCAAGGGCACCTTTAAGGCCAACAATTTTTAACTCTAGGTATACACTTCCATATTCATACACATGTGAATTGTTGCTCAGTATGACTACTGGGGACCCAACTAAAATTAAAGTAAAACCTACTCTTCATCTTTAATCCTTTGTGGTCTGGTCAGCTCACCAATTTATTACCTTTAAAAAATCTGGTCCGCACGCAATATTCAGGATTTGCACTGGCTGAAGATGAAGCCTGGAAGGTGTGTGGCTATTCAAGGACCCAGCTTAACACATTGAGAAACTCTGTTCAGAAGCTTTATCTTCTTTCATTCCACAAAATAAACAATACCAAAATGAAGATAAAAATATAACATTGAAAAAGTAAAAATCAGAAGGCTTGCACTTATGAACTAGCCCCTAATGACACAGATCCTTGGAAGGTGGGAGACATATCTGTGCTCAGAGTATACAAGGATGCATTGAAATAAACCTCTGTATAACCCCAGCTGATCATGGCAACAGACACATTACTGTTAATGACAATAATTATGACAGCAGCAGTCCAAAAAGCAGCAGCTCATATGTTTAGGAATACAAGCTGTAGGACTATAAAATGATGCCTGGATCAGAGAAGTTTCCAACAGTGGCCAGTCAATTTCTTCCAGAAAACCAACAAGTAAGACATAAAAGCAACTGGGTGTCCCAGGGTGGGGGCCCCACCCTCAGCCGGCAACCAATGGGTAGCAGTTGACTACCTCAGAACCTGGAGACTGGATCAATTAATCCCCCCAAATTCCTTTTGAAGCCTATTTCTGCAACTGTCCCAGTACATCTTGTGGCAGTGAGTTCCATAAGTTAAATGACAACATAACTCCTTTTGCCTGTCTTTAGGCCAATAAGGGCTTTCTGACCCTGAGTCTACTGCTCACCCATTTCACTTGGCGACCCCGAATTCTAGTGCTGTGCCAATAAAGTTGTTCTCCTGTTCCGTATGTTACTTGACAAAAACTCATCTCTCACACCTCCCTGCAGTCCTTTTTGTTCTGACAACAACAAAAAAAGCCTTTCCCCCAAATGGAAAGTGTTCCAGAGCCTGTAGTACTCCGCAGATGGGTAACCCGTTTTCTTTCGTGCTGCCACAACCGCCTCCCCCCCCCCCCCCAAGTTCCCGGGCATTTTAAAGGCCAACAGACTCATTGTGGCAGAAGCTTCCGTGACTGACTGTCCCCCGTTCCATCCGAGGGGAGAAGGATGGGACGGCAGGCACGCATATTCCTGCCTCACAAGGTGTTGGCTTGAGCCCGCGGCAGCTTCGGCAGCAGCCCCAGCCCTCCCAGCCCCACAAGACGAGCGCGTGTAAGTAGGGAGCCCTTCCCTGGACCAGGCCCAATGGCCCACGAGGGCACCGGACCCCACACATGAACGAGCGGGGGGAGAGGGGAGCACTTCTCCCCCCCGTTCCAAACTAGTCGCCAGCCACCCCTTTGTGCCCCCAAACCTCAACCTACATTAAAGGAGAACAGTCGCCCAGCAGGCTCCGAAACCAATAAGGCCACACTGAAGCCGGTGGTCTATTTAGGACGCGGAACTTCTCATCCCCTAACACGCATGCGCAAACAAGCGGGCGGCCATCTTTGAAAACGGCATTTCCCCGTCGCGGTTCAGGTTCTGAGGCTAAGACGAAGAAGGGAAAAGAGCTGTCCCGCCATGTTTTTTAAGGGCAATTCGCCCTTCCCTTCTTTTCCCTGCAGCGGCTCATGCGCCCGTGCTCCCTTCGGTGCCAGTCGTGAAGGGCAGGAAGCCGAGGGAGAGTTTGATGGAGGTTTTATTTATAACATGATTTTCTCACCGGTTGCAAAGTAATGCTGAGGAAAACGAAGGTGTACGGGGGGGGGGGGGGGTTAGGTGTAATTGTGTTGTTGCATTCCTCGGCACGCTTACTCCGGAAAGCTCCTCATGTTAATCAAAGTTTGAGTCCAGTGGCACCTTCAGGGTCAATGAAGTTTTATGAAAGGTGTAAACTTTTCATGTGTAAGCACACTTCTTCGGATTTTACTGTATCTGAAGAAATGTGCGTGCATAAGAAAGCTTATACCTTGAATAAAACTTGGTTGGTCTTAAAGGTGCTACTGGACTCGAATTCTGTTCTGCTGCTTCAGGCCAACACAGCTCCCACCTGGAATCTCTCTTCACTTATGGCAATCTATGAGACTTGGATCCCAATTTTCTGGAAGGAAGGCTTGTGGAGGGATCTAGCTGCCACTCTCCGTTGTCATTTTTGAGCTGCTGCTCTTTTTAAAAATACATTATTTCTTTATTCTTTTATTTCTCTACTGCCTCTCTCAGACTAGCCATCTCAGGGCACAAAATGTATTAATTTATTAATAACATTTAGTGCCCATTAAGTAATATTCCTAGGCACTATGATCCATACAACTGTCACCCCCAGTCTTGATTACAGTAATGTGCTCTACGCAGGCCTACCCTTGAACCTGGTCCTGAAATTCCAATAGGTGCACAATGCATCTGCCTGGCTTCTCACACGGATGCCATGGAGAGCCCATGTAAGACCGGTGTTGCGGCTTCTGACAATTCTAGATCCATTTCAAGGTCTTGGTTTTGACCTTTAATGCTTTATGTGGTCTGGGCCCTGCTGAGGGACCGCCTTCCTGAATACATTCCCAAGCGGGCTCTCCAATTAAGCAATACCAAACAGCTGTAGATCCCTGGCCTCAAGGACTTTCATTTTAATTGTGTGGGAAGACAATAGGGCAACATAGGCCTGCCCCAGCCCTGTTCCTGGCCCAGTGGTGTAGGCCAGTAGTCGCCAATCCCCGGTTCGGAGACCGGTACCGGTCCGTAGATCATTTAGTACCGGGCCATGGCGTCTCCTCGTCCTCCTCCCTGGCTGCTGCGTTGGGGGCTGCCCTGCCACTCTGCCGCCAGCTCACCTTTAGTGCTCTCCAGTGACCACCATGGCTGGGGCTCCCCCTGGCCATGGCACTGTGCAGCTGCTGCTGGCAACACCCCCCAGCGGGCGGCGGGAAGTCAGGGGCACTGGCTGGAAAACAAGTGGAGCAGGGGCTCAGGCGGCGGCGTCCCTCAGCAAAAGACTATCCCCCCCGGGCCTCAGTAAAATTGTCAAGCATTGACCGGTCCCTGGTGATAAAAAGGTTGGGGACCACTGGTATAGGCCACTGAGCCGTTTCTGGCATGGGGGGGGGCATGGAGTGACATAGACCTGCTCCAGCCCTGTTTCTGGCATTGCGGGGGGGGGGGGGGCGTCAGGCGACTGAGCAGCAGGCTCCCTTTAGTGAAGAAGAGCAAACTACTAGCCAGCCCAGAGTTTAGGTATGGTTCTGTTCACTAATCATCTGTAAATATCTCAGTGTTGTGATTTCCTGTCCTTGGGAGTGGCCTGTGACTTCTGGGAGCATGGTTGAAATGTGCTGCCTGCTAATATCACTTCCGGGGGATCTCAAAAGCCTGAATAATGTTTCAGGGGTTCCTCAGTGGTAAAAAGGTTGAGAAAGCAGGAAAAGTCTCTTTGCTTTCAGTGCTATCTGCTTCCTCAAAGTAATGTTAATATTTATTTGCAGTTTCAAGAGTATACAAAATTCAAGTCCATGAAGTATAAAATAACGATTTGGAAAACATGCACATATAAATATAAAACACTGCTAAAATTAATCTAGTTGTTTAATTTTCATATTAGATTAATCCATTGCAAATTTAAATTAGTATTCTGAAAACAGTTCAAAACACTACAGCAGAACAGACAACTGGATCTCAATCAACTTTCCATGTGCTGATACATCAGTTTAAAAATAGGCCACCTATTTGACTATCTCTGTCAGCTACTATACTTTTTGCCATCACACTTACCTTGATGGAATTATATTGTGATGTCAAGTGTTTTACATACAATGCTGGTCTAATCAAGTAAATATAAAACTAGATTTTGGTATTCTTTGTTAATTGCATATCTGATAAGATCCTGCATGCTTGCTGCTTTATTTATTATTATTATATTTATATACCGCCCTCCCGAGGCTCACCTCACCCCCAGTCAGGTATGGCGGGCTTTGGAGCAGTTAGTATACTCTAAGTCAGGGGTAGTCAACCTGTGGTCCTCCAGATGTCCATGGACTACAATTCATGGGAATTCATGGGAATTGTAGTCCATGGACATCTGGAGGACCACAGGTTGACTACCCCTGCTCTAAGTTACATCCAACCAGGTTATTTTTAAAGCACAATGCCACCATTTTGAAACAAGTTTCAAGTGGACCAGCCCAGAATAGCAATTTACGAGAATGCAGTAACATACTCCCCTCAATTTATCTAGGACTCCCAACAATACTCGCCTACAAAGAAAGAACTAAAAAGAGCATAAAAGCGTCATGCTCCTCCCAGTAGTGAATGACATATTGTCTAACAGGTCTGTAAGACACTGCAGAGGGATCTGGAGTACAGGGTTTCCTATTCGTAATAGTAGCACATGGACCGCCTGTCTCCTGTCAGCAGCGGACCCTCTGCTGGACTATGGGCCTTGGCAGAAGTTGAACCATGTTAGCATGGCTACTAAGGCGACTTTGGAGTAACAAAAAACTTATTTTTTAAAAGTAGTTCATCAGGAGTAAGAGCAAATCTCATAAACAATCTGTCCTCATTATTCAGTCCTAAAGGCTGAGAATTATGCAGTGAAACAACTGACATCATGGAAATGATGATGCAATGGGATTTGTAGTTTCAGTCTTATGCCAAAGGATCAGGACAGGTAGCAGCAACACAGAACACATCTGGAGACAAGTAGCAGAAGTGGAAAGCCTACATTCTATGGCATATGCTCTGGAGAAAATCTCGTTGAGCAGGACTTAACTTACAAGGAAATATACAAATAATAGAACTATACCACAAAAAGCAATCTGCAGTGAAAGGAAGCTATATAAACCTGTTAAATTTATTGCAGATTATATAGGAGAACAGTCCACAATACAGGACAGCATAACAAACATGCCTAGCAGTGAACAGAAACTTGCAGACAGTTTCTCTATTAAACAACATGTTCTTACTTGCAAAACTTTGTTGCAAGTCAAGACCAGCATTTTCTCAAGTTCACCCAGGTGCTGAAATCTTCTAATTTATTCTTCTTTCAAAATAAATTCAGTTCCCAAATAATGGACAACCCAGTAACCAGACCTACAATCTGCAGTAGAAAAGCAATAACACAGAAATAACAATTTATAGCAATACTAGTTACATTAATCTCTCCTTTACTAATGAACTTTTCACATATATAGTTTTCTTTATATTATACAAGGTGCTAAGAGCCCAGAAAGTCTTATCAAGCTCTTTAGCAAACGAACTCTCTCTCTACTGCTAACTTCCATTCCTGATTCTGTCATTACTAGGCTAAACCAATTAGTCCTTTTACCCCAGAACCTATCCCACTGATTTCTTTTGTTCCTAAATAAGTGGTTTGAGGACACTGCCTTTAGGGGAAAATTGAGACCAAAATCCAACAAGGTCCACTGAATACAATAGGACATCTGAATGAACAAGCCTACTTGAATTGTACTATCTGTATCCTAATAGCAAAGCTGGCCAAATCTGAGGATATGTCAGTCTGGTGACTGAAGCTGTGAACAGAAAAGGCAGATCTTTCTACAAAGCTGGAAAGGATCCCAGGCTTGTAGATAAATCTGAGATTGTATACATATATAAGTTAAAATATTTTCTTTTTATAAAATTGGGAATTAAAACCCCAAAAGATAAAAGAAACACCTGTAGTTTTAAGAAACAGAAATCCTCAGTGGTTGTTGCTAAGCAACCACTGCATTCTAGGCTTCAGTTTCTGTGAATGAAAGTCAGGGGTAGAGAGCAGGTCCCTTTCCTGGATTACTTTAGCCTTTGAGGGAGAATCCTTGGGACCAGGCCTGGCTGGGGTTGCCAGCTCCAGGATGGAGAATTCCTGGCAAATTTGTGGTAGAGTCTGAGGAAAGGAGGGTTTGGGGAGAGAGGAGGTCTCAGCTGAATATGATGCCATAATGTCCACCCTCCACAGCAGCCATTTTCGCCAAGGTAACAGATCTCTGTCTTATGGAATTGAGCTGTAACTCTGGGAGATCACCAGGTTCTGCTTGGATGTTGGCAAACCTAGGCCTGACAGCCACCTCTGAATAACTCCGTATCACCAGGCTTGCATGATGCAACCAGGCCTGGCTGCTTGCCATTGTTCAACAGCAGCCACCCTTGGAAAGCCAGTGTGGTATAGTAGTTAGAGTTTCAGAGCAGGGTCTGGGAAGCCGAGGTTTGAATCCCCATCTAGCTGTGTAAGTTCACTAAGTGATTTTGGACCAGACACATACTTTCAGACTAACCTACATCACAGAGTTGTTGTGTGGATAAGAAAAGAGGAGAACAAGCTGTTTTGGTCCCCACTGTGGAAAACGGTGGAGTATAAATGAAGTAAACAAATAATAAATATAGCTGGAAGGTAGGTGAAATGTTGGTCAGTAAAATAGCTGAGAAAGAAAGAATGAGGCAGGGGTAGGGGAAGGGGAGCAGATACGGAGGGGAAGGAAAGAGGAAATGACAAGGGGAAGGAAAGAGGAAATGGTGTGGGCAGGCAGGTACAAAGAAAGTGAGGTGCCACCCCAAAAGCCGTTGAAAATTCCCTGCCATGCAAGTGGGCCTGACCCAGTGGCTGGTACTATAAAACTGGGCCACAGTTTTCCTGGGTAGAAGCTACCAGGTGTGTGGGGGAAGTGTAAGACACAGAGGTAGATAAAGTTAGGTTGACTATTGGGTGGGAAGGAGATAGGGTTACCAACTCAGCTTTGTAGAGTAGGGCCTGAGAAGGGTGGGGTTTGAGAAGGGGAGGGACCTCAGAAGGGTATAATGCCATAACGCCCTCCAAAGCAGCCATTTTCTCCATGGGAACCAGGGTTACCAACCTCTAGATGGGGCCTGGAATTTCAACTAATCTCCCAATCCTTTAGAGAAAATGTCTGCTTTGGAGTGTGGACTCTATGGCATTATATCCTGCTGAGGTCGCTTACCTCCCCAAAACCTTGCCTCCCAAGGTTCCATCCCCAAATCTCCTGGAATTTCCCAACCTGGAGTTGACAACCTTAATGAGAGAAGAAAGCGGGTGGCGAAAGAGGAGAGTCTATGGGGGCTTTCAGGAAAAGGAAAGCAGACATAGTGGGAGAGGGGGAAATGTAATGGCTCCTGCAAGCCCCCGTGAGTTCCTGCTTGTAAATGAAATAATAACAGATCATTTCCGTGGCAAGTATTGCATAGATGCACAGTCTCTTACAGGCACATGTTTTTACTCAAGTGTGATTACAGGGCAACCCAATTTCTATGGGTGCCATGCACTTTGCAATCAGGAGCTGAGAGAAGGCCATGGGCCAGGACAAATACACTTCACTTTGGTAGAGTCATACTGTGGGTTTCTAGCTGCCAGCTTGGAAAAGAAAAAGGCATAGGTTGTGACGTTTCTCATAAATGGCTGGCTCCCCGGGTGAAGGGTTTAATTGGCTTTACATCAGCCATCCAGGTATTTCAGAAGAGATTTGTTAATGAAACTGCTCTAGTAGGAAGCAGGATGCAGAGTTCAGCCTAAAATCCACAGGCAACAAAACAAGCTTGTAGATTGGTGGTATGCATGGCTGCACAACAGAATATGGACTGTGGAGCTGGAAGGGAAGGAACCTGAGAGCTCATCTGTCTTTCCAGCTGTTCAGGTAATTGAGAAGGTGAAATTGCTCAACTGTGGGGAAAAGAGACACAGCAGATTTAATTCACCTCTCTGTGACTCTGGATGGATTCTGTGCACTAGTAACATCAGTGCTTTTGTTGCTATGGCAAGGTGAGAAGGAAAAAGGAAACTCTTCCATCCCCCTTGTAAGGAAAACAGTATTCAATCTATTCAATATCTTTATGCACCCTCTTGCTCAACTGGTGCGGAAGTTTGGGCTGAGTTGTCACCAATATGCTGATGACACCCAGCTCTTCCTCCTGATGGACGGCTGCCCTGATTCTCCCCCTGAATCCTTAGCCAGCTGCCTGGAAGCAGTGACCAAGTGGCTCAAGCAGAGTAATCTGAAACTCAACCCTTCAAAGAGGTCCTGTGGCTGGGCAGGAGGGGTCCAAATAAATATCACAAGTGGTAGCAACAGTGAATGAAAAATCCACAGAACCAGAAAGAATTAAAAGCAGCAAAACTAGCAAGCAGCACGCTGACAACAACCAAACCACAGCACATGAAATATCCCCACCATCTAGTTATAACTTTGCCCCTGGACATGTAAGATCCATTAACTTATCATGATTTATAGTTATCGAGAAACCTAGCCTCCATTTACTTGCATTCAACATATCGACTCTTTTGAAAGCCAGTGTAAACTAGCATCCATTGCCACATTTGAATTCCACAAACACTGACTGATCATGTGACACTCTCTTCTGTTTTGGAACTAAGCTTTTCTTGGGCATTCTGGTCAACAGACACTCTGAGGCTTTTTCTTGCCCACTGGAAAGCAGGGGACCACTTGGACAGGAAAGATGTCTTGCCTGGCTGTTTGAAATAGACTGGTACCCACTGCAGAAATATTCGCATTGTTTTTCTGTTGCGAAAGCACTCAACAAGGAAATACCTAGTGCTGTGCAGGGTTAATTAGAATGCTTTTAATACTAATTTCGAACAGGGAATGATTAGAGTTAGCATGTAGCCATCTGATTATAGACAGCAAACAGACCCAAGTGATTTAGTTGTGGTATCTGAATGCTTTCTAATTCCCTTGGTCTAATTAGGGTTGCCAGCTCAGAGTTGGGAAATACCTGAAGACTTTGGGGCTGGGGAAGGACCTCAGTAGATTATAATGCTCTGGACTCCACCCTTCAAAGCAGCCATTTTTTCCAGGGGATATTGATCTCTGCCGTCTATTGATGAGCTATAATTCCAGGGGATCCCCAGACCCCACCTGGGGACTGGCATCCCTAGGTCTAATGTTCCCAATTATTATAATGGCCTACATCCTACCGAGCAAAGTTTGAACCTTCCTCCAACTTCAGTGGCTCCTCCTCTAGTATAAGAGTCACTTAATTTGGATGATGGCTGCTTAAGTTGGAAGAAGCAGCTGGAAGAATTTCCTCAAGCTTAAGGTAGGATATGTCACATTGGTTCCCTGAAACCAGTTAACTAATTGGGCTTTCGCTCTAGCACACACATTACTTTGGTTTTCCTGGCTAGAATTTGGATGGGAGAACTCCAAGTAATGACATGTAAAGAATTGTCCCAGTTAATGCAGCCCTGTTTTATAGTGAAAACCTTAAATATGGATCCAATGGAAAGGCCTGAATCAGAACAGTCCATTGCAACATAATGAACAAAAGTTATCTAGCATCTTAAAGAGCTATGGTGGCATAATTTTCTGTGAATTACACACACAATGGAACTAAGGAATGTAGGTGGTACAACAGAACTGTGATATTTCTATGGAAAGTCCAGATGTATACATATGCAGTGACCCATTCACAACTTTTATCTTTCCAGCTAATTTAACAAGTTAATTGCAAAATAAACCCCCATTCTCAATTATGCCTGAATAGAATCAAATTTACAGTTCAGCAATTTCATACTGGAGCCCACCTGAAGTTTCTTGGAGACCCAGTGTGGTGTAGTGGTTAATAGCAACGGAGTCTAATTTGGAGAACCAGGTTTGATTCCCCGCTCTCCCACATGAAGCCTGCTGGGTGACCTTGGGCCATTCACAGTTCTCTCAGAACTCTCTCAGCGCCACCTATCTCACAAGGTGCCTGTTGTGAGGAAAGGAAGAAAAAGAGATTGTAGGTTGCTAGAAAAAAGCAGAGTATAAAAACCTCTTCTTCTAGCGGGTTGTAGATCATTAACAGAATGTCTCAGGAAACTGAGGTGTTCTCCAACTGGATTCTGATCATTGCCATATTTTATGTCAGATTTGTCTTCTCTCCCTAAAGGGTAGCACTGCACAACTGCTGCATTGGATCTAAAAGAAGAAGAAGAGTTGGTTCTTACATGCCACTTTTTTCTACCCAAAGGAGTCTCAAAGTGACTTACAATTGCCTTCCCTTTCCACTCCCCACAACAGACACCCTGTGAGGGATGGGAGGCTAAGAGAGCCCTGATGTTACTGCTCGGTCAGAACAGAAGAAGAAGATGCTGCTTTTCTCTTCCTGAATATGCTGCTTTTCTCTTCCTGAAAGAGTCTCAAAGCAGTTTCCAATTGCCTGCCCTTTCTTCTCCCCACAACAGACACCCTGTGAGGTAGGTGAGGCTGAGAGAGCCCTGATGTTGCTGCTTGGTCAGAACAGTTTTACCAATGCCCAAGGTCACTCAGCTGGCTGCATGTGGGGAAGCGCAGAATCAAACCCAGTGTGCCATATTAGAAGTCTGCACTCCTAACCACTACACCAAGCTGGCTCTCCAGGGAAGCCTAACTGGGGCTCCTAAATGCCATGGCTTTCTTTCAACACTATACATATATCTATCAGGACAGAACACTCTCTGTTCACAGCTTTGGATGAAAAGTCCATTCCTGTGTTCATGTCTACACAGATGACCACATGAAATTGCATTGCTTGTGCCTGCCTAACGTATTATGCTCTGCCTCCCTAAAGATACAAGTTTGGCATCTATGATTTCTGAACAGAAAGTAGAATAAAGGCCCCGTCTTCTAGCCAGTGCAGGTTTTCAATGCAAATGTCAGTGCAGTTGCCTTTTCACACTAAATAGCATGTCTTTGGATCTCCCTAATGCTATTTTGGGTAAATATATCATTGCTTCAAGATCGCATGTGTAAGAAAACAATTCAGCAGAGCAACCATTCTCAACAGGAGCCTTAGGGGGCCCTGGCACATTTGAAGAGGGGCCACAGACTGAAAAAATGCGAGAAGGGGAGCCCAAACGGTTTATGGGGAAACTGAGCAACTCCGTGTTGGGTTGTGAACATGGCATATATTTTAAACACCAGCCGGTTGAAGACTGTGTTGTGAAAGCCAACTAGAAAACCTACAGATTGGTGTGAATGTGTATTAAAACCACTGGGACAAAGAGAGCCAGTTTGGTGTAGTGGTTTGGTGAAGTGTGGACTTCTAATGTGGCACACCGGGTTTGATTCTGCGCTCCTCCACATATGCAGCCAGCTGCATGATCTTGGGCACTGGTAAAACTGTTTTGACCAAGCAGTAATATCAGGGTGCTTTCAGCATCACCTGCTAGCCAGGGTGTCTGTTGTGGGGAGAGGAAAGGGAAGGCGAATATAAGCCACTTTGAGCCTCCTTTGGGTAGAAAAAAGCGGCATATAAGGACCAACTCTTCTTCAAACGTATTTCAGAACCAAGTCCCTCTTCTATTCCGAGAAGGGACCTGGCTTTTTCTGGTGTGAAAAGACGCGGGTTTTTGTTTGTTTGTTTAGTTCCGTTGGGTTGCAAGTCTAATAAGTCAAAGGACGACAGGCACGCAGTTCTTTCACATCCCAACCCCGCTCACTGCCTGGCAAGAAGAGGAGCCGCGCGAAGCCCCCAGACTTTCTCCAAAGCCAGCGCGAAAGGCGCGCGTCTCTTCGGCGGCTGCGGAGAGCCGCGCGCGCTCCGTCCTCTCTGCGGGGCCCCACTCCGTCCACTAGGGGCGTCGCGGTCGCAGGATGCGGGACAGGCCCGCACAGCAAGAACGTGGTGCTGTTTGCGCATCACCTGACGCTTTTGCAGCCTCTGAAGTGATTGGATAAGAGGATCCGGCTTCTCCCCCCCCCCACCCGCGCTCCCCGCCCTTGCATGCTGCTCCTTCCCCCCCCCCCCTCCTTTCCCTCCTCACCCTTTCTCTCCCTCCTCCTTGGGGTGGCTGCTGTTTTGCAGCATTCACCAGCGGCAGAGGCAGGGAGGCAGCGGCGGCCCATCCAGCGACGGGGTTGTGTGCGCGCGCGAGGGTGGCTTTTGCTTTTCTTTTCTTGGCATGGGAAGCAGCTGCAGGATCTAGCTGGAGAGACCGCTTCTGCAGCCAAGTTTCGGCTCTGGGGGACGCGCTTCCTGGGGAGCGCTTCTCGCCCGGCTCTCGGCTGCTTCTGAATCGAGGCGCGCTCCCAACGCAACCGCAACCACGTTAACTTCACAGAGGTCCGGGGTCTCCTGCGGAGCCAGGTAAGGCGTTCTTGGGGGCTGAAATAAAATTAGCCCGGGAGAAGAGGCGAAGGCTCACGAAGCCAGCCTTATTCTTTATAGAGCGCCAGGGGGACACACCGGGGGGACGGGACGGGGGACGAACACCCACCCACCCCGACATAAGGAGGTCTCTGCCCCAAGGAAGCTACAGGCTGAATTTCAGCAGTGATGGGAGACAACGGTGAGAAACAAGGAAAGCTCGGCTCAGCTGCTACTTTTAAGTTCTCAACCGGCGTCTTTATCTCTCCAGTATCTTCTGACAGGACAAATTCCCCTGTGCCTTTAGGCACTTTTAGTCTCCGGGGTGGTTTCTTTCATTTTAGACGACCAAGGACGATGCCTCAATTACCAAGATTCTTATACAAAAACAAAAGGAATTTTGCAACACTTTATAGACTAAGAACATTTAATTCTAGGATCAATTTAGCATGGACTACACTGAATCTTCTCACTGCATCCAAAGATGAGGGCTACTGAAGTCCGCAAAACCAAACACTGGGATGAAATATTGTTAGGCTTTAAAGTGCAACAAAGGCTTGTTTTGGGTTTGGGGTTTTTTTTTTTTTGCTGAAGCTGACAAACACGGATAAGCCCTCCGGGTCAGACTAGCGAGCAGAGCTATTCCTTGTGCGCAGAATGCGTTTGGAGAGGAGCAATTATTCTGGCGTGTTAATAGATTTGGTGCGGGAAGAGGCTGCTTAATGGGGAGGGGGAGCTTTGCTGTAGGAGCCGGGCTTTGCTGCAGCACAGTGACTCCAGCACAGATGCTGCGGGACAGGCAGAAGGAACCAGGTCTGAATGAGGAGCAAGACGGGTAGGACAGAGGTTCTGTGAAGCGGTTCCTCCTCCCTTTGGAATCTGCTTAATGAAGACAACTGGACCAGTCCGTCTGAATTCCACTGACCACAAGGTAGTCAGTGACCTTCCTGTCGTCCTGCAGTTCCTCTGAACAGGGAAACGACAAGAACTTTTGACTGGGTTCTTGCAAGAGTGGCAGAAAACATGTCGCAAGGATCTTGTGAAAGCTGAGGGATTTGCAGAGAGAGGGATGGGGGCGGAGTGCGTGGGGATGTTCTTGATGTCTTTGAGTGGGCTGGCACATGTATATGTATGAACGGGTGGCTGTATGACTTGGCACATGTGTTTATGTGAGGCTTGATTAGTAAAGAGATAGGTTTGTATGTAGGCAGAATTTTGGTCGAAGCCAATTAATGGGGCTACGTGCGTGCACATATCTGTGGCTGATGACCAAGGGGTGACAGCATGAAGACGCATAGATTTATTTAAACGAAGTGTGTGTCACGAGGATCACAAATTCTTCTGTGTTCAATCATGACAGGTATGCCCTGTGGAACAAGAGAGCGTGCCCAGGAAAGGCAGTTTTTATATGACTGAAGGTGTGTGTACGTTAACTGGGACTTGATACATGTATAATTTATTTTGAATTGTCATCCTGTCTTATGCTAACAGTCTGATCTGGTTATAAACATATTTAGAATGCAATAAACCTCCCCAAAGCATGAAGCACATACCTGATCATTTTGACTTGCATATACTACTGTTGGTTTCGTATGTGAGTTGGTAATGATGTGCATGTGAATTGCAAGTATTGTATTGAGACCTTCTAAATGCCCCTAACTATGAAGAGATATATGCACAGCCAAGATTAGAAGTATCTGCAATTGTGCATACTGTCTATGATACTTCCTCTCCAATGCGTGATTGTGAAGGGTATGAAAGTGTGGCCACACATAGTTCTAGAGATTTACATGACCATTCACGAGGCTGCGTGTACACTCTTGACTTATCTCAGGTAGGTGTTTGGGTGTGTGTATGTGTGCAATGTTCTGAATAGGCGTGGGTTCATTCTTTTGGCTTCAGGGGGTTCAAGTGTGCATGGAATAGGTATATCAACATTCATTTCATAATACAGAGGCGTACTTTTTAAATAGAGGGAGGCCTTGTAGGATTGAAGTGCTAGCAGGGTCTCCATCTAAGATTTCAAGGTGGTGATTTAGCAGGCTCTATTTTTGAATGCGAAAAGGTAGGAATTTTATATAGTTACTTTTTATTTATTGTCTCCCATGATGCTTCTACTGGTGTCAGAACTCAACCACTTGCCCCAGGCATGTGATGTAGGGACTCTTCTAAATCTAAGCTAGTCTGACTTTAGTTAGTGCCTAGATAGGTGAATGCCTAGGAATCCCACATGTGCTGTCTCAGTTTACTTAAGATACATATTCTAACTTCTCAATAAAATCAGCCAACAAGATGGCTAACCCTGTAAATCAATCCGATGTCGGCATAAAAAGTAAGAATTCAGCAGCAGTAGAAACAAAACATCATCAGGAAAAAAGAGGATCAGACTACTCCAAAAACTCCATTTAGCAGTGATAAAGAAAAATTCATCAAAGCAAAGCACCTCCCCTTAGGGTCTGGGCCAGTATTAGATTGGCCTGACTCGACAAGCCCCCAGTGACAACATCCCAAATTCCATCGGCCATCTTTGGTCCACCCACAGGGCTTGTGTGGGATAGAAATTACATTGTATTTCGCCATAGTTTGGGTTGAGTTTTAGAATGTTTTAATGGGTTTAATGGGGTTTTTATTTTATTATATGGATTGTATACCAAAAATTGTAAACCGCTGTGAGCCAGGTCTGGGAACAACGATCATACCAATCCAACTATAAATAAATAAAGCCAGTCCATAAACATTTCTAAAGCCTGCCCACAAAAATGAATAAACTAGCACTGTAATGGATATAACTACAGGCTCCAAAAGCTTCCAGGAGGGAAGGAACATGGTGAAATTCCCAGGACAGGAAGTCCCATAAATGGAGGGCCATCTGTGAGAACACCTTGCTGAGCATGACAGCCAACCTAACCTCCCTCACTTGAGGCATACAGAGCAAATCTTAAATGATAGGTAGGTTGATACAGATGGAGATGGTGTTTCAAGGAGGTTGGTTCGAGCCCTTTAGGGCTTTAAAGACTGGTGTCAGGACACTGAATTGGGCCAAGAAGTAAGCAGGCCGCAGGGGAAATGATGAGCACTCGTCAGACAGCATTCAGGACCTTTGCTTTTGGATCCAACTCTTTTCAAATACAATGGAGCATGTTACAGTAA
Source organism: Paroedura picta (assembly GCF_049243985.1). Taxonomy (NCBI): domain Eukaryota; kingdom Metazoa; phylum Chordata; class Lepidosauria; order Squamata; family Gekkonidae; genus Paroedura; species Paroedura picta. The sequence continues at coordinate 21,117,831 of NC_135380.1, forward strand.
CCTAATCTTGATTCCTGTCAAGGGCAGAGTCTGCACTTACTTTCTTTATTCCATTGTCAATCCTGTTGAATTCAGATTGCTTTGAACTCGGATCTTCCTCATCCCCTCCCCTCCCCATTGAAACAGGAAAGTGTTCTGCACGTGGTTAGGGTAGTTCAGAAGGTGAGGGGGAGCCAAGTGTCTTTCTTTCTTTTCTTGGAGGGGAGGGGGACAGGACTGAAAAAGGCAGAGAAGGGAGAAAAAATCCAGGACCGACAGAAGTTGAGAGAAATTAGGGACTTCTCCTTTAAGGCAAGCGTGTCACATGACCAGGTGTAGCTTATCAGAGGTTCTCTACCACGGAGCTTTCTTGCCCAATCCGGATATTGAGGATTAAAAGCAGTCTGAGATATCGCACAATAAAGGTAGGGTCACCTCGGATCAATCCTTCTTGCTGCAGAAGGAAAATTAAAATCGGCCAAAATCCAAACGGAAATCGCATTCTGTGTAGAGGGCAGGGACTGAATCGATCTGGGGTTGGAATAAAAGCTCCGTGCAGTTTACACCAAGGAATATGGCTTGAAACATCAAATTTGGGCGACAGATATACACAGGAAATTGCTTTATACTGAATGGGGCCCATAATCTCTCTTAAGGTCACTATTTATTTCCTTTCCTGGCAGCAGCCCTCCTGGGTCAGTTAAAGGTATTCCACCTCACCAACTACTTGATCCTTTTAAGCTGGAGATGCCAAGGATTGAACCTGGAAACATCTGCCAGCCAAGCAGATGCTCCTACTGCTGACCCACAGCTCCTCTGCCAAGGTTCAGATCTCTGACTAGTCACAAAACCTCACTGGGTGGCTTTCTTCAGTAAGTTAGTCTTTTTATCTCCTTCCTGCTCCCTCCCTTTATCTTCCTTATGCCAAATTCTATTTAGCAAATTGTAGGACTCAAGAGCTTGTCCTCTTGTTCCCTGTAAAACACCATGTGGTTTAAAGGTGCAATATCAATAATAAATACTGGGTGGACATTTGTCTATGGCCCCATTAAAATGGGATGGCATACCGTTTGCCACTCTCTTGGAATGAACAGCAGTTTGCCCCCCAGGCAATCGGCCAAGATCCCTCCTCCGCCTTCTGCACTACTACTTCTGAAACCCAGGAAAGAGGGAGGAAGTCATGGGAACAACTCCTATGTAGCAGAGAGAGAAAACCGTGTGGCTCCCTTGGCTTCAGAGGAACAGGGCAGGCTTCCAATATGGCACCATATGGTCATGGTGAGCCTCAGCAGTGGAAAATAATGGAGAGGAAAAAGAAGGATTTTTAGGTAAATGAAACTGGGAAGGGAAAGCCCTCCACAATTCCTGCATATCACGTTTGTCACCCTTCCTCCAAGGAGCACAGAGTAGTGTTCATAAGGTGACCCCATTTTAGCCTCACAACCACCCTGGAGTAGGTTAGGCGGGCAGCACAGAAAGCATGATTAGCCTGAGGTGAACAGGCTAATCATGGCAGAGATTTGGCCGAAGCCCAGCACTCTATTGACTCTACTACTGTGGTTCATGGCCCTAAAGAAAAAATAATCGGGGCTGATTTTCATGGAGTGTGCTAAGGATTGGGACATTTCCCATAGAGGAGCTTTTTGTAAGGGGGGGGGGCAAACATGGACACGCTCATGATGGGGAAGGGGAGGCACAAGTGCTTCCACTAGGCATCTAATCGAAAGGAAACGAGTGTGTCTGGTGGTTTTTGCATGAATATGGATGTGGGTGGGAAGGAGTTGGTTGCTGGATGGCTGTGAGTGGGTGCACATCCACGTGGCTGTAAGGGCTGTCAGCCTTTGTGAACATGTGAGTGCATGGCAAGCATGAGACTGCATCACAAGGTGGTGCAGGTATGCCTGTTGAGTTGCAGGCTGATACGGATGGAATTCAGATTTTTGCCATCAGTCTCAGGGTCATTCTGACCTGAGCAGCCGTTTGGCTCAGGTGATTTCTTTTTCCCCGTAGCTGAACAATAGAAACCATGCAGCCTTCATTGGCTTAGCAAACGGCTGAGGAAGCCCTTCCCAGGAGAGATGATGCTGGCTGTTCACAAGGGAAAGCTGGCATGTTGAAAAGGCTGTGCTGTGAGTAGGCAGCATCTCAGGAACATGAGAAGAAAGGAGTGATCAGTAAGGAGAAAAGACATCAGGGTATTCTGCTTGGTTTCCCACGTTTTGGTTCAAGGACTTTACCTTTAACTCTCTCTTTACAATCTCTCACTCAGCCAAGGCTGCAGAATGAGTTCTGTCTCTCCCCGGGCATCCAGCCTCCCAACTCAAATCAGGGTGCCATTCTGTGATGGGTTGGCACACTGATTTTGGGCTGCTTGCATGATATCTGAACATCTTCCTCTGAAATATGTCTCACTTGCAATGTTTCAAAGTTACTGTGTTTTGTTAAGAGGAGAATTGGAATTACTTTTCTTCCACAGCTTACGTAATGTGCCTGCCTGCCTCCTCAAAAATCACCCGTTTGCACCCTACCATGCTGCTTTGAACACAGGAAAGGGCTAGAGTTCTTCAAGAAAAATGGTGCTGAGGTCTGGAGAAGTTAACAGTACTAAGCTGGAAGGAGCCAGCGTCTTTCAGATCTGTTCAGGGGCTAAATGGCCCTAATAATAAAATATATGCGTAGCCACTGAAATTTGTGAACAGTGTAGAATGAGGACAGAATTGTGTGCCCCTTCTTTCCTGCATTGTAACTTGGATTACCTAATGAAACTGATAAGTAATAGGTTTAGTAAAGGGAAGTACGTTCCCCATAAAACACATTAACATTGAATTTGCTGCTATAAGATGTGGTGGGGCCAAATTTCTAGCATAAGGCATCTGCTCTGCTTGCCACAGGTTCCATCCCTGGCATCTCTCGTTAGAAGGATCAGGTAATAGGTGGTGTGAAAGACCTCCTCCCCAACCCCTGGAGAAGCACTGCCAGACAGAGCAGACAGTATGGACCTGGAAAGACGAATGGTCTGGCTTAGTAAAGGCAGCTTTGTGAGTGTTCAATAGCTTAGGTAGCTTTGAGAAAGGATTAGGCAAATTCATGGAAGATAAGCCTGTCAAGAGTAATTAGTCATGATAGTTCCCTGTGTAACCTCTAAACATCAGGTGCTGCTAGGAAGGCCCGGCAAGCTATCATTCCCGGCTTGTGAGCTTTCCATCTGACTAAAGGCATGAAGTTGACTTATACAAAGACAGAACGTGGGTCCCTTGCAGCTCAACACGGTCTCAGCAGCATCTCTCTAGGATCTCAGGCAGAGGAAGATCTTTCCCAAACTTGCTGCCTGAGATTCTTTTTAAAGGGAGGTGCCAGCAGGAACCTGGGACCTTGTGCATGCAAAGCACATACTCCTCCACTGAACAACTGCCTCTCCCTGGGGTTGGCTGCTGATGGAAACATATGCCTTGGAATATTTATTTGCTATGCCTGTGCGCAAAGGCCTGGATATCCATTGCTCTATAGAGGAAGAATAATTCTAGGAGGAAGAATAATTCCTGTACACATGTGCAGCTGAACATTTGTTGAACTTATGCCTACCATGTATATACATGCAGAGCTTCTTCATTTGCCTCTTCTACATATGATTCCAGGCAGTATTTTTACAAACACCCACATATTCTGGGCATCGCTGCCTGTTTGCTTTTGTTGCCCAGCTGTCACTTGAGCACATTTTTCTTTTCTGAAGGGAACGTGGAGGTAAAACAATAGCTTCAGAAATATTAGCCCACATATCTGTCTGAATAGGCTCATGCGTATACCAAATTTCCATTTCTGAATGCTGGAGATGAGAACAAGAATCTGAGCTGCACTTTTCATTCTTTGGCTGGAGACAGATAATATTCGGTTCCATTGTCTCTTCTGGCAAAACAGGCTTTCTAGCTTATTGAAGCTTGCCAGAATTTAGGGAAAGAGAAGATAGCTGGATGAGCATGAAGAGCAAAGGCAGCAGCATTTCCCTAATAGACAACTAGCATGATGGCGGGGGGGGGGGGTAGGTTAAGGTCTGGGAGACCCAGATTCCCCACTCTGCCATAGAAGCTTGCTGGGTGAGCTTGGGCCAGTCATACAGTCTCAGCGTAACCTACCTCATGGGGTTGATGTGAGGATAAAGTGGAGGGACAATGTAAGCTCCCTTAGGACCCCCATGGGGAAAATGGTGGAGAAATGTAAATGAAATAAATATATGCACAAATGATAGCATATTCAGCTCTTAATCAAAAAATATTCCACTGTGTTACTATAGCCTACCCACGTACCTTTGATTCCCATGTATCCTGTTCAAAACATCAGTATCTACAATATCTTTTTCATACCTGTGTGGAATATGCAAAAAACTCTACATAAACCCATTTCAGTAGTCTACTGCATCAAGCATACCCTAACCTTGATTATCAGCTCAGCTTCCAAACTATCTGCAACAGCACTCCAACAATTGTCTCAGGGTACCAGTCTGTTCTGGCCTTCAAAATCCTCTTCCTGCCACTGAATACCAGATTCCACAAATGAGCGCAACCATAAGCAAAATACGATTGAGCTAATTTTTATATGCAAATAGGAGAGGTTTAATTGTGTCCACTTTCCACCTGAAGATCATTAAGGAACATGGGGGCCCCTGTCTTATGGGTCTCTACGTGCTTCTGATCTCCAGACGTACATACAACCCATGAGGCTCTAGGTGTATCCCCACGTCTGAACGAAAGTGCAGTGAAGGAATTTTTAACACCTTGGTGTGATACGCAGTCTTTGGCCATTTGTCTAGCACAGCCTTTCTCAACTTTTCTACTGTTGAGACATTCCTAAAACATTCTTCAGGCTTTGAGAAACCCCAGAGGTGGCACAATAGTATAGAATACAGTTGGGAAGCATAGCTATGTACACACACCCCTGGGCCCATCTGTGGCCATTTTGGGAGGAGAGGCAGGTTGACAGAATTATATATGGTCATATTACCCTATAAAAGTTTAACACATTTAAAAAATATATATAACAATTAACTCCCACCCATTTGGGAAACCCTTTCAGGACCATCAAGAAACCTCTGGGTTTCATGAAACTCTGGTTGAGAAAGCCTGGTCTAGCACCTAATGTTGGCATTTAGGGACACAAGGTTTAAAACTTGGCTGTTTGCTCAGATTTCTGTATTCATAATGGATTTCATTTTTATTCCTTCTCCTGCTGTTCTGGATGCTACTTTTAGCAGGATGTTGTAGGTGACTGAGATGACATTCTAATTGCTGTCAGCCGATTAAAAGAAATTATTTGTTCACTCCTTGATCTTCTGTTCGCTGTCTCATAAGCTAATGGCGGATACAGGCCCTGTCAATAAGCCTTTCAGGCTGGAGCACATGTGATGCAGCAGCCTGGCTGAATATCTGGGTCCGGTCAGTTTTGGGATGGAAGGGCTCAGCTTGAGACCCACAAAGGTGTGAAATAAAGAAATAAACTTTTACCACAGGCTGCTTACAGCATTCCTAGTCAACCCACAGTTCCTGAATATCACCCTGAATCATCAACAAAGCAGTAATGTCTTTAGAACACAGAGGGTATCACCATTTTCTTGCAAGTGAGAATGTGGCTCGCCTTTCACGTGACAGGGGAGGCTACACTGTGAGCTGAATTAAATAGGAGTCTAGTGGCACTTCAAAGCTTTCATGCGTCAGAAGCCATTTAGTCAGATGCAGAGGAATCAACTAATGAAGTGACCACTGGTTTAAGGAATGTTGTTCTTGAATAAATGTGCTTAGTCTTTAAAGTGCTACTGGATTCTCGTTCAGATTTCATATAACCGACTAATAAGGCTGCCCCTCTAGATATACCACAAGCTGTGATAAAAGAGCCCATTCAGAGAGAATTCCCTAGAACTACACCAGGAGCAAGGGCTCCTTACATCATATCATCCAACATTTCTTCAAACTTCTCTCTTTCCAAGATGGAACTGCTTCCTTTCATCTCTAACTAGAATGGGGATGGGGCAGGAGAAAGGGGGAGAGGGGGAGAGAGGAGACAATGGGACATCACTACCATACAATGCTGTAGGCCAAGGAGAAATTATATAAGATCTCCTTTACATCTCTTTGGTGCCTACTTCTAGCATATTTGGCTCTTCAAATACAGTGTGCACCCCAGAGCACTCTCAGCGATGTCATAAGTGGTTATTTGGCAAACTTGCAATTTGCATGGAGATGTACTTGGCCCATATAAACTGGTGAAAAACCTTGAGCCAGCTATAGGGGTGTGGTATGGAGGAACAAAAATATTTTGTCCTTGCATTGTGATATGCGGGAGACGAACAGTTCACAAAAGATGTCCCAGATCACTTTGGCCAAATGTTCTGTTAGGAAATCACTGAAACCAAGACCCATCAGAAGCTTAGGTGAGTTTTATTAAGAGTGGCTTGTGGGTGTGGAGCAGCCAAAATCACTAGCTGTCTGGATACAAGGCAATGAGAAAACCCATCCCTGCAAAAAAACAAAACCCTGCAGAACTGGGGGAAAAAGATCCTCAGCGTTTATCTGGTTAAATGTCCTCAACTAACACAGGCTAATCCTTTACCTGAAGCATTCCCAGCAGATGTCTTTCCAGGTTTTTCATGAAAATCTTCCAAGAAAGGAGATTATTTACACAGCGTCCCTCCCCCATCTTTGCAAAAGAAGTGTGATGGGTATTTGTTCTTCCAATCTTTCATGCTTTACTAAGCAACATTCTTCAGTTATCAAGAAGCCCTCCCAGGTGACCAGGCTCTGACAGCTTTTGGCAAGGGCATATTTCACTCCCACACGTTCACTCAGCCATGCACTGGCTTCTGCTGATGCTTGAGACAGGCAGGAATCTGAAGCATCTTTTGCACATGAGTAGCTGCCACCTGCCTCCCCATTGTCATTCTTGAATCTGGGAGTGTTTCTGGGCAGGAAACTTGGTCAGCTTGGAATTCGGAAAGGCACGTAGTTAAGCCTTTCCCGCACTGTAAATACTGAGCCTGCATCATCACATGGCACAGGAATATCTAGCCCTCTTTTTCTGTGTCTTCCCCCCCATTTTTGAAGGCCACTCCCAAGCTGGCCCTGTCATTCTAAGCACAGAGCAGGATTTCCAAGTGCTGTTTTGCCCCCAGCAGAAATGACTTTCTCAAAGCCGTGAGTCTGGAATCTTAGGTCTTGTTGTGACACTTGTGAAAATTACAGAACAGGGAGTGGGCACTAGCCCAGAATTGTGGCCGTGGATTCCTGGACTTGTCACAAAATGGCGGCCAAGTGGGATGCTGGGGTCAGTCACAAAATGCTTGGAGGTTGTAAACTGCATGGAGACAGTTGTTTCTGAATGGGTGCTTCCTGCAGATACAAAGGTGATTATGCTCAGCTGAAGTGCCTCCTGCTCTAGTGAGGTGAAAGACAGCCAATGCTATTTGCTTTGGGGAATAAGCATATGGGTGCCTGGGAGACCATTAGCAGGTACCATGTTGGGATCGCTGCCATAGGTCATAACAGTTGCTTTGCAAAACAATGCAGTAGACTTACCTGTCCAACAGTGGATTTGCCCTCATAAGCACTTCAGTTTATTATCTCCTTACTCTCTTTCCTGAGCTCAAGGAAATTTCCTGCCAGGTTGTGGCTTTCTGTGTAGCCCATGGCACAGCTCGCTCACACAGGTCATCGGAAATGACTTAATCCGCCAGCTGCATTCTGCAAACATACCCAGCCTGAGGTCTGGCACATGTCACGGTTGATGAGAACTGGTCTATGTGTGTCACTGTGCCTTATTATTTCTCCAGTTTAAAAACAACTCTTATCTTTCCACTGAAAAATGTCCCCAAAGTTGGTTGATGAATCTAAAACAGTAAAAACAAAAACATCAAATTAAAACAAGAAACTAGACACAGGTAACTATAAAAATGGGTAAACAGGATGGAAATGACCTAGTGCCTGAAGTAAGCCTTAGTCAAATATAACGAAAAGGTGTTAGGGGTACTACTACAGAAAAGGTCGTGCCTCTGGCAGCAGCCTACTTCCCTCCAAAGGCAGAGGCATATAGAGAAGTGCTTCTGATGCAGATCTTAGTTGTTGGGCAGGTTCATCTGATCACTTAGATCAGTTGTTCTCAACATGGGGGTTGTGACCTCTCGAGGGGTCGTTTGGCCCTTTCCCGGGGACGCCAAGACAGCCTGGTGGTGGTGGCAGCTGCCGCATGGCACTGGTCTCCTCTGCGCCACCTCGGAGGTCATGGAAGTTGTGGAGGAGGCCTTCTGTAGGGGTTGCGGCATTATGGCGATTGAGAACCGCTGCACTAAACCTACAAACCCCCCAACTGGCTCAATGACTAAGCTAACCCTAACCCTATCCGGAGAATTTATAAATCCCTCTATCTTTACATGTACTATAATGACAAAATACTTAAACATCCTAACCATGACACAACATCTTCTGCACCCCTAACACTCTTACCAAACCTACAAACTCCCCATCTGGCTCCATACCTACACTAACCCTAACCCTAACCCGAGAATTTACACTAATATAATTCCCCCTATTTTTACATGTACAATAATGTCAAAGAATTCTTATACACCCCATAGCTATTCCTAACCATGTCATAACATCTTTCCCATCCCTTACACTCCCACAAAACCAAGAAACAACATCCATACACATGCATAAGCTAAACCTAACCTGAGAATTTACGTTAATATAAATACCTCTATTTTTATATGTACTATAATGTCAAAAAAAAGAGAAAACTTAAACATCCCATGGCCTTTTCTAACCATGTCACAACATCTTCCCCATCCCTAACGCTTTCACAAAACCTACAACCACCCCATCCAGACCCATGACTAGGCTAACCTAACCCTAACCTGAGAATTTATGCTAATATAAATCCATCTATTTTTGCATGTACAATACTGTCAAAGAATACTTATACACCCCATAACCCTCCCTAACCATGTCACAATTTCTTCCCCAACACTAATGCTCCCACTAAACCAGTGGTTCTCAACATGGGGGCTGCAACCCCTCGAGGTTTCATTTGGCCCATTCCCAGGGGTCGCTAAGACAGCTTAGCAGCAGTGGCTGCTGCAGGATGCTGGCTTCTTCTGTACTGGCTCAGAGGTTCTGGAAGCTGTGGAGGAGGCCTACTGTAGAGGTCGAGGCATTAGGGCGGTTGAGAACCACTGCCTTAGATACTCTAGCTCCAGAATGTATAGGGTTTTATAGGTCCAAAAACAGACTTTGAATTGTGTCTGGGAATCATGCTAGAAGCCATGAGCAAAATATGTTCCCAGTTCAAGTCAATGTCCTACCTGATGTATTCATCATCAGGAGAAATGTCCAAACAGGCTTCAAAGACAGCCCCACATTACAGTGATGAAGCCCTGTTGCCTACCAACACAGAGTCAACAGAGGCAGGGTCATAGCTGTCCAGAAGAGGATGCAGCTGGCTTACCAACCAAAAGATGCTTCAAAGAACCGATGCCACTTGAATATCCTGCTGCAAAACTCCAAGTGGCATACCTGCTCTTTAAGCAGCAGGCAAAATTCCACCTTCCTGTACTAATCAGTCACTTGCCAACAGTACCTTCATATTGTCTGGATTATGTTTCAGTTGATAATTTATTTAAAACATTTTCTATGTTGCTTTCCACCAAATTCATTAATGACCCCTGCCTGTATAGAATGATGATGTTATCCATTCAGTCGTGTCAGACCCTTGGCGATTCTATAGAAAAATCTTTGCCATGCACCCCTGTCTCTGACTGCTTCTTTTAGTTGGTTCATGGTCATCCCTGTATCAGCTTTGATCGTGTCGAGCCAGCGGATCCTTTGGCGACCATTGACCATGCCGAGCATTAATGATTTTTCTAGCGAGTTTGATCGCATTATGTGTCCAAAGTAAGTGAGCTTTAGCCATAATATCTTCCCCTCTAATGACATAGTTGGTTTGCTCCTCTCTAAAACTATCTTGTTGGTAACTCTGGCTGTCCATGGGATTCACAGCATTCGTCTCCAACACCATAATTCGAAAGCATCTATTCTCCTCCTGTCTTCCTTCATCAGGGTCCAGCTTTAGCATCCATAGATTGTTATGGGGAAGACTGTATAGAATATTCCCAGTCTTTATCTGCCACAGAAAAAAAGACCAGCATTGGAAATCATCAGCACATTGGTGACATCATACCCAAAATGACCTCACTCGGTGGTTACAAGTAGATGTAAATTAGCAGGGGGGGAACCTTGAGAAAAATTTTCAACATTCTTGCACTAAAACTAGATTAGGCATTCTTAATTTGTTTCTGGGAAGGGATTCCATCAGAATAAATGTGCTAATATTCAACTCGGTCTAGGGTTTTCAACTCTGAGTTTAGAAATACCTGGGAATTTGAGGGTGGAGCTTGGAATGGTGGTGGGTAGGGAGTAGGGAGGGGTCTTGAAGGGGTCTAGTGCCACAAGCCCACGTTCCAAAGTCTGAAGGTGAGTCTGAAGATAAAGGGTGGGTAATAAATAAATAAACAACAACAGAGCAGCCATTTCCTCTAAGAGAAGTGGAATAACTATTTCAAATAAATAAAAAAATAAAGAAGTGGTTGATGTATTCTGAAGATCAGTTGTAATTCCAAGAGAGCTTCAGTCACCACCTGGAGTTTGCCAACATTGCCTTGTTCAGCAGCCAAGGTAGGACAAAGAATTGCATAAATTCAGAAAGGAGGTAGAGAAGAAACTTCAGAGTACGTGTTAGAGTGTGGGTATGCAAATCAGAATAAGAACATAAGAGAGTCATTTTTTGTCTGTGGAATGCTGAAAGGTCTGGGAGTTGACAAGCTTAATGGAGTACCTTTCATTTGAGAGAAGGGATGGGCAAAAACCAACTTCAGGAAAGGGAAAAAATAGTGGTCATTTTAGGTGAAAACACAAAGCAAAGAGAGAGAGAGAGAGAGAGAGAGAGAGAGAGAAACCACTGATGGGTCATGAAGGCACCTATTATAATTACTTCCTGGAAGCCCATATTGGCTCCTAGGCAGTGGCAGGGCTCACCTCTGTTCATCAAAGCTGCCAACTCTTTGGCAAGCCTACTAGCAGCTCATTTAACATCAGTGTTAAGTGGCCAGTTTAAAAGCTTAGAGACAGGTCCCTGTTGTGAGTATCCTCTTTTGATTCAGGAGACAACCTGATTTTCTAGTCTTTTGTGTAGCTAAGGATGTTGCCTGGCTACTAGCTGTTGAACATGACTTTGCTAGTCTTCGTCAGGGGATGCCTGAAAGATCAGAGGAAAACAGCCTATGAAATCTGCTTTCTGCCCTTCTGTCTTTTAAAATTTCATAACATCCAGCCCGATGAAGAGCTCTAGCAAGCTCAAAAGCTCTTACAGGTTTTTGTGCCAATTTGGCTGGTCCTAATTAAAGGTATTACTCAGGGTTTGTAGCTGAAATGTAGCCAGCAAAGGAGATTGAAGTCTGGGTTTTTGCAGCTGGTTGGCAAGGAGTAGCTTGGCTGGGGAAGGGTGTCTGTGGACATTCTATTGTTTTTGGAAAGCAATGTGAACTACCATGGACTGGGTGCTTCGAAAAGTCTGCTTGAGATTTCCAACATTGCAGAGAAGAGAAGAGTATCAGTCAGAAGACTCCTCTGTCTTCAGCAAGCCTAACAGCAAGTGATTTTAAGTGCAGTGTTAGATTGTAAACCGTGACTTCTTCAGGTAGTAAAGAGAGACAGTTTTGTGTAGTGGTTAGGACTGCAGATTTCTAATCCGGCTTGCCAGGTTCGATTCTGCACTCCCCCATATGCAACCAGCTGGGTGATCTTGGGCTCGTCACGGCACCGATAAAGCTGTTATGACCGAGCAGTGATATCTGGGCTCTCTCAGCCTCATCCACCTCACAGGTTGTCTGTTGTGGGGAGAGGAAAGGGAAGGCCACTGTAAGGCGCTTTGAGCTTCCTTCGGGTAGAGAAAAGCGGCATATAAGAACCAACTCTTCTTCTTCTAAAAAGTTCCAGCTCTTCAAGTACAGTGTTAATAATGCCAGATCCACAGAGAGGTGTATATGCTCACATGTGCACATGCATTCCCATGAGCACAAAGTGCAACTCAGAAAGGTAGCTGCCACTAAACATTTGAAAAATCACTGTTTTGGACCTTGGCTTGACAGAGGTGGGTGGATGTGTCAAACTTGTGCAGCCAGAAAGCAAGCTGGCAAGCAGAAGTCTGAGAGTCCTGGAATCAGGGCGTGGCTCCCGGTTTCAGCACATGTCTGCAGATTTCTTCTCCAGGCTTTATTTCCTGCCTGTAAACAGAAAAGGCACAAGCTGACGGGGGGAGGGGGGCAAATCCCCCTGCTGTGCTGTTATTTATTTATTATATTCACATGGATAGTTTTATTTTAACATGTGAATCAACATTCTTAGTGGGACTCCATTTCCTGCATGCTCAAGTGGTACAGTCCATTCTGCTTCAAGTTCTTGTATGCATGAAAGAGGACGTAGATTCAAATCTCTCCTTTGCCACAATATTCCCTAAGTGACCTTGACCCAGACCTTACCGTGGTAGGGAGCACAGGGCTCGGCTCAGACAGAGGGAAGAGCATTAAACAGTGTCTGTTGGCCCTTCCCTGCCCCAAGCTAGCCCCAATACACTCAAATCAAAACTCTATAAGAATTCTTCCTTGGACTTGCTGCGTACAGCTTTTAAATGCCGCCTTCCCGGTCATCACCCACTTCCTGCTTCCTTATGTCCAGCTCCCTGTGACTGACAGCCATATTTAATGAGACTAAGGAACATGTCTCCGTTGCCTGGCAATAGGGCCAGTGCTTCTCGGGTGTAATCTCCTGTAGTAGAAGCTGTACCTTTCTATTGCCATGGCAACAGCAGTAGACTCCTACCACATTATCTCTCCTCATTCCCCCCCTACACATTTCAGCATCATCTCCAGCACCATCCCAGCACACCCCAGAGTTTTTGTGAGGGGCAAATTGGATAATTCCACTGCATGGCATCTTGAATTCCCCTCTTGATGGAAAGCAGGAAGCAGACATGATTCCACGAATCCACTGATAAAAACATTTTAAAAGCCCATTTGCTGTATCCACTGATTTTTAACCCTTCGGATCTGTATAGTCAGAACTGAGAGGTCAGAATATTATTCAGGTTTACAATCTCTCCTTTCAGGAAAGAAAATTATACAGAAAATGTCAACTGCTTTACATGTGGTAAACAGTCAATATATTTATAATTAGAAATACTGGTCTCTAGGGCAGGGGTAGTCAAACTGCGGCCCTCCAGATGTCCATGGACTACAATTCCCAAGAGCCCTTGCCAGCATTCGCCAGCGAATGCTGGCAAGGGCTCCTGGGAATTGTAGTCCATGGACATCTGGAGGGCCGCAGTTTGACTACCCCTGCCCTAGGGTGAAGTCCCTGAACTACTCCTTGCTGTGGATTCACCTTGAAGTTGCCTTAAAATGATAAAAAAGAATCCTCAGCTATCAGATCAAAGGTCCATCTAGTTTAGCAGCCGATCATGATGTTCCCAGCCAACAGCACAAGAGGTCTTCCCAACCCTGTTGTTGCACCCGGGAACAAGGAGATATATTCTACTCTGCTACGATGCAAAATGTGAGGCCTAGTTGGGGGAAAATATGCTAAAGAAAGGCTCCTTTGGGTAGAAGATACAGTGACTTTCTCCAGCCTAAACTCAAACACATGCCAATATATAGGGAGATCTGTCCACTGAACGTAAAGGTTCTGTAATAGTAATTCTGGAAATAATAGCCATTGATGGACTTCAGTGTATTTCTTTCACCTCTGTATAGCCACTGCCCAGCCCTTCAATATCTGAGAACACAATTTACAGGTTGAATCCAGCCCCTCTTGTTTTAGAAAAACAATACATCTTACTTTAAAAATATAAAGCCATTTCTTAACTGTTGTTTTGAGAGAAAATTATTTTTGGTGCATAGGTATGTTATAAAAAATAGAGATCAATACAGCTACCTGCCTTTATGTGATACTTTCAAATTAATAGGACATATTTTACATTCTTGATGGGAAAGATCTTTATATCATGCTTTAGAGCAGTGGTCCCCAACCTTTTTATCACCGGGGACCAGTCAACACTTGACAATTTTACTGAGGCCTGGGGGAAGAGTCTTTTCCCAAGGGACATCGCCGCTGCCACCGGAGCCCCTGCTCCACTTGTTTTCCCGCCGGCGCCCCTGACTTCCCGCCGTGCACTGGGGGGTGCTGCCAGCAGCAGATGCACAGTGCTACGCCAAGGGGGAGCCCCAGCCATGCCGGCCACTGGAGAGTACCAAAGGTGAGGCGGCGGCAGAGTGGCAGGGCAGCCCCCGAGGCAGCAGCCGGGGAGGAGGACGAGGAGGAGCCATGGCCCGGTACCGAATGATCCATCGGACCGGTACTGGTCCCTGGACCGGGGTTTGGGGACCACTGCTTTAGTGTGTTCAAACCATTTCACATCCATTATCCTGGTAATCTTTACATCGATCCTGTAAAGGAAGGCACTGTGGTACAGAAAGGGACTGAGGTTATAAGAAAGACACTTGCCTCAGGCACCTTAACTGGCCTTCAGATCACTGCAGGCATATGTCCTCTAAGTTATAGTGTTAACCACTACACAACACCAGCTCTGTGTTCCCAGATAACATTTCTCTTTTGCACACTGATTTTGTGTTATTGATTTCTCTTTATCTGGATTTATAGCTCACCCTTTTTCTTATAATGAATGCTACTTTATGGATAGTTACAGCTGGAAGGCTGCGATTATGATGGTTGTTGACCCCCCCCTCTCCCGTGCAGGTAACTGATAGCCTGATATGGAATTCAATTTCTTATCCTCTCACTTTCATTACCAATATTAGAGTGGAGCTTTTGATTTTCATTTCAAGCCAGTCTGTGTGAACAGAGATAAGACCTTATTCTGCCCCAAGCTAAGTTTCGGTACTCGTCCTCTTTACAATGCACATCACTTCACTTCTCTCAGTGTGCAGCTCTTATCGCAAAGGTAGCTTCCTTGCTTTCTGGTGGATTTATTAGGCCACCAGGGGGTTAAGTTCCAATCAGCTGAATTCTGACCAAAAAGGGGAGGCGTGGGGGGCTGCCAGCAAGACAGCTATAAATACAAGTGCCTTCTTCTCCGCACAAAGGGAGGCATCACAGGCGGAAGAATTTGACAGGAAAGAACTGTGATCTTGCCACAGGAAGTGCTCACGTTGCTAGGAAGAAGGGGGAAAATCAGAGCAATTATCTGGTAAAACGGGAGAGAAGAAGCCCATTTATCCAGGCAGCATGGGGAAGTCAGCCTTTGCTCCTGCCTAAGTGGCGCTTCCTTTGGAGAAAGGCTTCAAACTTTGCTCCCTGGAGAGGTAGGATTCATGTGTCATTGCTTTTGACGGAGAGGGAGAGGACCTTCCAGAACAGACATGGGGCCAATGATTAATGAGAGCTAGCATGATTCTGGGCTTGAGAAAACCAAGTTCAGTTCCCTGCTCTGCTCTGCATCTCACTGGGTGGCCTTGGACAAGTCATGTTCTCCCAGCCTAATGCTACCTCCCTAGATTAGTTTGAAAAGAAAATGAGCTGTTTCCCTGGAAGCTGAGCTTTCGTTGAATAATAAGAGCCGTAGCTGCCTGAAACTTCATTCTTTGGTCTCAAAGCGGGCCGCCACCCCCAATCTCACGTGCCTAAAGGTTGGTCCTAGTAGTGTAGGAAATACAACACATTGCAGAGGGATGCTATATTACTAGTTCACGTACCCTGGTGATATTTTTGTCCGAATGGAGAAGCCAGTGGTGGGCTCTCAGCAGACTCTATGAGATTTATTCAACAGTTCAACACCTTTTAGCCACTGACTCAGCGCAACTTTCTGCACAGCAGAGTTCAACTGGTTTTTCAGTCATTTCTTAAATAAATTACGCAGATGGAGGAGAAGAGAGTCATCTCTCTATCCCAGGGAACTATTGCTCTGCAGGAGGGACAAGATGTTCTGACAAAGGACATTCAACATCCTCAAGAGTTGCCATTCCCAGTATTCTCGAGGGAAAGCCATAAGAGTGAAACTAGGTTTGGCAAATCCAGCCTCGGAAATACTTGGAGATTTGTGGGTGGGGGCCTGCAGAAGGGGGATTTGGGGAGGGATTTTACCAAGACCCATTGGTACACCATGGCGTTTGCCCTCCAACGTTGTACATGATGTCATAGTACCACCACATTGGTCAAACCTCACCTGGAGTACTGTGTGCAGTTCTGGAGGCCTCTCATCAGAAAGGATGTGGACAAAATTGACAGGGTGGAGGGGAGTGACAAGGGCTTGAGACCAAGCCCTATGAGGAAAAGTAAGAGATTTGGGAATGTTCAACCTAGTAGAGAGGAGGTTGAGAGGGGACATGATGGCTCTCTTGAAGTATCTGGAAGGCCACTTGGAGGAGGGCAGGGAGTGGTTCCTGTTGGCAGCAGAGGAGAGAACCTGCAGTAATGGCTTTAAACTATATGTCGAACAATAACTTAGCATGGATGCTCTTGGTTGATCCTGCATTGAGCAGGGGGTTGGACTGGATGGCCTGTATGGTCCCTTCCAACTCTATGATTCTATGATTTGCTCCATGGGAAATGCTCTCTGTAGCCTAGAGATAGTTTTAATTCCAGAACTCCAGGTTCTGCCTGAAGGCTGGCAATGTAAAGTGAAACAGAGGTGCTGTAATGCCAATATAGCAAATCAGTCATATGGTTTAAGCTCTCTGTTTTCTTCTCTGAATCCCAGCTATTTGTACAATATTCTTTGAGCAATGCAAGCAATCTGGCCTCTAGTCTGACACCTACATAGTTAAACTGGAAGAGCAAAGAAAAGGGGCGAGGGAGCTCTCAGTGGGGAATGATTCATCCAGTGCCTCTCCCC
This sequence comes from Paroedura picta, assembly GCF_049243985.1. NCBI lineage: Eukaryota > Metazoa > Chordata > Lepidosauria > Squamata > Gekkonidae > Paroedura > Paroedura picta. The sequence goes on from NC_135380.1 coordinate 21,134,748, forward strand.
AAGACAAAGGGGGTGAACAGGCTTGTCCTCTCCTGATAAGTACCTCACCCTGCCAAGTCAGTGCTTCTTGTGAATATACAGGACTCTTGTTTTTTTGTGCCAGAACCAAGCTGCATAGAAAGCCAGATGGGCCATCCACTTCTGCCCCAACGTGTCAGGCCTGCTAAGGTGGCGGCAGCCAAGGGCTTGTCTTTCAGAGAGTGGCTTTGATTTTGACTTAATTACGCCAGATTCACTCTTTTCTTTCCCCCCCACCCTAATTTTGGCCCAGACATTCAATAGGAATAGGACCCAGTTGATCCTGGATTAATGCTAATAACAAATTACATTGGCTACATGGAAAATGAAGTCCACATTTCATTAGCACCTCTTCTGCTGTTTAACTGCTGGACAGGAAAACCCATGACTCTGACACAAGAGTTGGTTTGTTCATTGAAATAATGCAATGATTGTTCCAAAGCCAAAGCTCCTTCTGAGGTTGCAGTGCCTTGTCTTGTGTATCCTTCTTTGCTCTCTGACTAAAGTAATTTGTGTGCTATCATGGAAAGCTGAAACCAGCTAGGAAGTTGGCCTAGCTGTGGAAACGCATGCATATATTTTGATGTGAGCATTGTAGGCATCTATCAAGTTAGCTGCCCGTGGTGTGCATAATGCTGTTATTGCTCCCCACATCCCCAAGCAATGAAATGTTCCAGAAGTACTCTTGGATGAGAATGCTCAGGAGACTTATGGACTCTTTGTAAGGCCTTCTTGGTTTAAAAAAACCATATGTAGGACCCAGTTAAGGCTAAGAGGCATTCCTACATGGCAGGCACTCTACTACCCACACTGAATTACTCCCAAGGGGGAGACTCTTCAAGTTTAGCCAACTCACAACTGTTTTTACAAAACTCCTGTTACACGTAATACTGCCCTTTCCTCTTAGGGCTAGAAATCCACATGAACATGGATTGTGGATCTTCTCCACTTTCCCCTACACCCAGCAGCCCCTTCTGAGTCTGGGAAAGTTTATTCACAGGACTCAGGACTTGTAGAATAATTACCATATGGTTCAGTGGGTTACAGTGAGGATGGGACAAGTGTGAAATCGTTCCCTCCTTTCTGTTTGAACAGCAGAGAAGTACTGATAAGGAGAGACAGGATGGAGTATTTTTTGTCCTTTTCCCCCTCCTCACTGCAACCCACCATCCCTTCCATGGTTGCTACTCCAAGTGATGCCATGACCCTGCAAATCAAGGGGAAAGTGGGAAAGATCTGTCTCCAATGGCACCTTCCACTAACTCCTCACTGGATTCAACCTCTCATTCAGGAACATAGATTTATTTATTATTTATCATAAGGCAGGTGTGTAATCTAGCGAGGATATCTTAAGATGGCCTGGCTGCCAGGCAAGGGACATTTGAAAGTTGTTTGCCATTGCCTGACCCCACTTAATTACCATGACATTCCTTTGAAGTTGCCCTTCCAAGTGTTAGCCAGGGCTGACCCCACTTCACTACTGAGATCTGACGGGATTGTTCTTGCCTGGACCATTCAGGTCCCTCTCCAAACAATTAGCTCCCATTGAGGAAACCTCAGGCATTAAACAACATTCTTTTTTTTCCTGTGACTCCTACCAGATATAACTTTAGGTAAAGCCATAGCAATAGGTTGCTCTCAGGCAACAAAATGACAATAATATACCTTTCTTCATCCTCCGCTCCACATCCAGAACAGTTTGGGGACTGTTGCTAAGTTATCTTCAGTGATTTTTTCCCCTCAGCAAACTATTCCATGAAAGGCTGGACGTGACCCTTTAAAAATAAAAAAGTGTGACGTTTTCCTACAGACTGCAAACAGATTGCAGTGTGGTTTAGTAAATTTCACCGTGTCCCTTGTTAGATGTGGAGCTAAGGGAAGGAACTGCCACCTGGCAGGAATTGTCCGGTTCTGTTTCCCCCTGGGTTTCTGGTTCAACAACAGTTTCTTGGTGCTAATTATTGCTTGGGAACATTCACTGCAATTACTGCCATCATTTCAGACTCATCCCCAGATAGAAATATAGCACTGCTTGTAAAACACACACACACACCACAGAAGCCGATTGTTCCAGGTCCTCCTTCCCCTCCACCAGTCGGGTAAAAGCTGTCTGAGAAAGTGATTCCTTCAATAGCATAGCAACTTGTTTGTAAAAAACAGGTAACATGGCGTGGGGCAAACTCGGGCAGTAGGGATGACTTATGAGGAAGAAGGCTACGGTTGGAGGGGGAGTTGACAGTCAGTACTCTTAGCAGATTCATGACAAGCCGTTATTCAACTGGCAAAGCATTTTCTACAATTGTATTCCTGTGCTGTTAATTAATTTATTATATTTCTATGCCACCGCTCCCGGCACAGCTTAGAAGCAGCAGTATAGAAATAGAATTAATAATTAATTATATATGACAAGCTTTGCCTTGTTGAATTTCTGTAGGTCAGGCGAAAGAACAAAAGTACTGCTAGGAACAGGGGAAAGGTTTACAGCTCAATCTGAAGGCTCCACTCTCCAGCCATGTGAAAATTAGTTGGGGGTATTTAGCAATGAGGCACATTCTTATCAGTCCTTACTTAAGGGTTCTACTCTATTTAAAGATTTTACTACAGATGAGATCAGAGCTGATTCTTGATGGTCTTGTAGGCCTCACACCATCTTGGACAGGGCAGAAATCAGTTTTTGTTCTCCTCCTGTTGGCTACTGACCATTCTAGGGAAATACTATGACATTTACAGGCGAGAATTAAGCCATGAATGCCAGAGGCTGCCTTTTCCAAGGCTGTAGAATGTTCCCATTTATACCAGTACTACAGGTGAGAGCAGGTGAATCTGACAGTGAATCTGACAGAGCTTGTAAGACCCACCTAAAAATGATGCTTATATTTTTCTGTTTTGCTTCCCTAGCAATCTTTTCAAAACTATTGTCCATCAACTAGGATTAAAACTGGAGGTTGTTTTTCGTTTTTGCTGAACGAAGGCTTATAAAAAAAATGATCCAGCTCAAAAGCTTCAGAATGTGAGACCTTTCTATTTTTGCAGCAATTAATTGCTTTTTAATGGGCTAACCACACTTTCCCAGTGTGGGAACAAAGGCCACATGTGAAGCAAAAGGTAGGGATGAGTAGATTTCCCTTGCCTGTTTTCCAGAATTACTTGCTGTGCTGCATTCCACTCCTCCCCAATGCCAGTTTAATTAGAAGAAATTCCCAAATTAATTCCAGAATTGGATCATGCGCAGTTTGCTACAGCTTTCAGTTTTTCTTCCTGTACTGCTGATACACACATACTGATAAAACACGGCTTAAAAGGCAAACTTGATCTGACTGTACATATGATTGTATAATGATTCTTCTCAGGTGGTGCTTCATAGATGTACATGTATTTCCGTGAAGTGTCCCCCCCCCCGCCCTTCCTTCAATGAGCAGAGGAGAACAGACATGATTCACCCTCCCTCATTTTATCTTCACAGAGGTAGGGGAGCCTCAGAATGACTGGCCCAAGGTCACACACAAATTGAATGGCAGAATGGGAATTTGTACCTGACTCTCATAAATTCTAGAGCCCAATGCACTGGTTGTCTCCTGCTTCTGTGTACTGGTGAAACACTGCACAAAAAGAATCTTGTTATGAGTACATGTACAACATCAAATTTGTCCTTTTCAGGGCTTTATCACTGCACACTGGAAACATACAATGGAAGGAAATGAATGTAATGGCAAACTTTGTAAGAATAGCATTCTACAAAATTTGGAAATGAAACCTAAAACAATGGAGACAACTAAATTAATGTTCCTGAAACACAGAAGAGAGGAGGAGGAGGAGGAGGAGGAGGAGAAGGAAAAGAGTTGGTTCTTTTATGCCACTTTTCTCTACCCGAATGAGGCTCCAAGCAGCTTAACATAAGTGCCTGCTGATCAGACCAGGGGCCTCTCTCTAGCCTAATAGAGGCCAAGGCCCTCCCCTGCTGCTGTCTCCCAACTCTGGTATTCAAAGGTTTGTTGCTCCTGGATATGGAGGTTCCCATGATGAATGTCTCCTCCATTAATCAGTTTAACCCCTTTTTAAAGCTATTTGTGTTCATGGGCACCACTACCTGCCCTGTCAATCAATTCCACAGTCTAATCACTCTCTGTTAAAAATTATTTCCTTATGTTCAGACCTTGTCAGCATATATTTAAAATAAGGGATTTGTTCAGGTGTGCATCTCCTTACCTATCAATTGCCACATGGTTGCTCATTCCTCCTGTAGCTTCTCAAAATCTGCTTTGGTTTTCACCATCCAGAATACTTTAGTATCATCTGCAAACTTGGCTGCAATGCTGCTCAGCCCCAATTCCAAATCATTTATGAACAAACTAAATAGCACCAGCCTCAACACTGATCCCTGTAGGACCCCCCTGCCCATTTTGCTCCACTGAACTGGTCCATTTATTCTCTGTTTCTTTCCCATTTAACCAACTTTTAGTCCACAAGAAGACACGATTGCTAAGCTTATTCAGGTGGATTTGGTGAGGTGCCTTATCAAAAGCTCAAAGAACTCCCTTAGTAGAAGCCATGTAAACTTTCCCTATGCAGGCCTTGTTCCTGTATGTGCTTCACAATTCTGTCTTTAATAACAGTTTCTACTCATTTACACAGATGTTAAGTCAATTAGCCTGTCATTCCCTGGATTCCTTCTGGACCCCTTTTTAAAATTGGGGTGACATTTGATGTTTACCAGCCATTGCAGAAGCCAATTTACCAACAACTTTTGTATATGAGTTAAAAAAAACAAAACAAAACAGAAAACCTCCAGATACTGGTTTCCAGTTTGCTTATGTAGTCCTCATTACTTCATCTTGACTCAGTTCTTCTGACACCCTTGCGTGAAACCTTGGCTCTGTCATGGGTATGTTTTTGGTCTTCTACTCCTCAGATTCTGTCGCTGCTTACCTTTTTGTTTTGCCAGAACTTTATTTCTTTCTGTGCACAAATTGGGTGGAATCTGCTTTTTAAAAGAAGTATCTTTACCTTTTACGGCCTCCATGACTCTCCCGCATCCCCCTCTCTCTCATTTTCCTGAATTGGTTTAGGTTCTTTTAAAATAAATTTACAACATTCATCCTTTTACCTTCCAGCCTCTTCCATAGGTTAATTGTGATGAAAAAGTACTTTGTTATTTTGCATTGTTAATTGCATGGGAGCTTTGCTACTAGAAAGTGAATAACAGACTTCTGCCCTTCATTTTCCCACGCTAGCATTATTAGCATTCCCCTTCGGTACCTTCAACCTTTCAAAGGCCTGCTTTCAGACTAATAAGATTATTTTATCATTTGCAGTTGAGGTTGCCAGCTGTTTTTCTGGCAAGGCTCCTATAACTCTTCCAGCATCATCAGAAATCAGCAGTTCGAACTAGCACTGGCCTAAGAATTCAGAATGGGAAGAAGCATCACCTATTGATTTATGCTGGTTAGGTAGCTGTCAAAAGGTCTGCCAGGGAAAATGTTTGCAACCATAGTTATTACACCAGAGGTAAACCGTGGGACAGAGAAAGAGAGATGTGTCCAAGGCTACCTTTTCAGTTTATAACCGGATTTGCTTTTGGATCTGAACCTACATGAGGTTTTCCAGATTCCCGTACAAAAAGTTCATCTGTGAAGCTACAAAAAGCTTGCTTCTTCCCCCAAACTGGCTCTGCTGAAATCTGGCAATATATTTTCATCTGTACACCTGGCAAAAGCTTATTCTGCCAAGCTGCAATCTGGAGAGTAGTTCTCAAACTACTGACTAGGCAGTACCCACAGCTTTTTCTGCCCAGCCCTTCCCCTTTCTGTTGCCTCCCTCCCTCCCCCCCCCCACCACTGCAGAAAGCAGGCCTTCAGAGGTGCTGTACAGCAGGCAGGGCTGGGAAAGTTATGGTTGTTGCATCTCTACTTAACTGGTAGTTTTAAAGTGACAGTGTGAAGCTCCAGTTTGACAGCATGGACATATCCACCACCAGAGTTGTCAGGTCCTCCCCAACCACTGGTGGAGGAGGGGAGGTTGCGTTGCCACCTCCATGTTGGGAAACTTCTGGAAATTTGGAGCTGGAGCCTGGGAAGGACCAGGACCTCAGTGGGGTACAATCCCATTGAGCCCACCCTCCAAAGCATCAATTTTCTCAATGGGAAATGATCTCTGTAGTCTAGAGATGAGCTGTAAGTCCAAGGGATCCTCAGATCCCACCTGGAGGCTGGCATCCTTATTTACATGCTGTCTCCCCTCACATTTCATCTGACAAGCCCTGAAAGAGCATGTGCACTGAGAGAGCGAGAGAGACACCTGTTCATACATGTCCATACTCAACTTCCACCCTCGGCAGATTGTTAAAATAAATCATAAACAATCCATTTGTGAGCATCTAGAAGACAATTGGATAATTACACACAGTAACCTAGATTACTTAAGGACAAATCGAGCCAAACCTGATCTCCTCCTTTGAGAAGACAACTGGTTTGGTTGGCAATTCTTAATGTAATAATGGTTAAGATTTCTTAACTCTTGGAGTTCCACGTGACCTCAGCACAATACAGTTTTTCTCTTTTTGTGCTCTGCCTCAAAGCATGTTCACAGCATCCTTCTTTACAGCTCTGGAGCTGAGAAACCTTATTTAATGTTGCTACTGTAAGCACTCTTACACAGTAGGACTTCAATTTAAGTGTGTGCTTACGGTAGCAACCTTACATAAGGTTCCTTCATAGCTGTGAAAAAAAGATGCAGTCAGCAGCTTCTTCTGTTTGCTTTCTTCCTAAGTCCTATAATTGCTCCTCTTCCCTCCTCTATTGTACAGCAGAAGGAGAGTCCGGCTAGCTCTGGCAAGTGGGAGGGGAGGGTGAATGGCAGGACCAGGAAATGAACAGTGCAAGAAAAGCTCACTGCTGACTTCTCTTTGTAGCTTTTAAAGGACACAGGAAGGTTCAGTGGGTTGCAACCTGGCAACTGTTAAGTCCCATTGATTTTAACAGAAGCGTGTGCTTCACATATTTCATTGGGAGAGCTAAGCATTTTAGTTCTGTCTACCTTAAACTCCCATGCTGTCCTGGCCTCAAGCCCTGCTGTCTATGCTGCACACCTACAAATGGGAGGTGGCTGGTAACCAGAGACAGGGCATTTTTGTTGGCAGCCCCTCACATGTGGAATGACCTGATCCTCAAGGCATGCCTGGGACTTGCTCTACTGTCTTTTAAACCCAAGCGCCTTATTAAGAAGTTTCTTCCAGTGGCTGTTTGATGCTGTGTCTATGGTTTGTTTTTAATATTTATAATTGAAGTTGTTGTGTTTATGGTTTTGTGGCATTGATTTGCTTGTGAGTGGCCTTGAACAGGTTTCCAGAGAAGCAGAATATGAATTCTCTAAATAAATATTACATTATACCATACAGGCTCTTTGTACATTGGAGTTGCTCAGACTTGGAATTTATGACATCCATATTCAAATATTGCATTGCTCATACCGCCGTGCCAAGGCAGCTCCTGGGAATTTGTTTTCTTTTTTTAAAGCAGCTTATTTCCACGTTGGAACAAGTCCTAAAGGCACGTGTTGGATACAGGAGTATCTCAGGAATCTGGCTGTTGAATTCACTTCCATTGGCTGATATCTGAAAAGCCCCTCCTCCCAAATATATTATTGCATGACACTTCACTTCTCTGTGTGGTAGGGCATTTTAGGGGAAACAGCATTCTATAAACAGTCAGCTTTCTTGTGTGAAGTCAAGATACATGATGTTTTTGTGATCCATACGGACAAAATGTACAGGTTGAACAGGTAAGCATGCAGACTGACAGTTTGGTGTAGTGGTTGGGAGTGTGGACTTCTAATCTGGTGAGCCGGGTTCGATTCTGTGCTTCCCCACATGCAGCCAGCTGGGTGATCTTGGGCTCGCCATGGCACTGATAAAGCTGTTCTGACCGAGCAGTAATATCAGGGCTCTCTCAGCCTCACCTCCCTCACAAGATGTCTGTTGTGGGGAGAGGAAAGGGAAGGTGACTGTAAGCCGTTTTGAGACTCCTTTGGGTAGAGAAAAGTGGCATAGAAGAGCCAGCTCTTCTTCTTCTTCAGTAATATAAGGGCTCTCTCAGCCTCACCCACCTCACATGGTGTCTGTTGTAGGGAGAGGAAAGGGAAGGCGACTGTAAGCTGCTTTGAGACTCCTTCAGGTAGAGTAAAGCGGCATATAAGAACCAACTCTTCTTCTATTTGTATTTCTAGGAGAATCAATTTCTTCCCAAGCCCAGTAAACACTGCACTCCTGCTGGGGCATGCAAACCAACTGTGAAATCTCACACCACCTTCTCCTCTTTTGCTGGCTACATCATTCCATTACCTAAAAAGGTTTCCTATCCAGTCCTAGCAGCTAGCCTTCAGCAACCAGTTGGAAAACAGCAGTGACAGGTCAGGAAGCATCCTTAACTAATTAGCTACCAAAGCCTTTTCTCTTAATGGCCGCAACACTGTACAATACGTATACAGCAGATACCTCAAACATCACTTTGGAGCTAAACGTTCAGAGGGTACAATTGTGATATACAAGCTCACACCCCATACACTTTTTGAGTGACGCTTGTTTTCAGATTTCTCCCAGCTTATACAATATGCCACCTGCTTAATATGCACACTCCAGAAGCCTGCAGCATTTCAGTGAACCATGTAATATGTCATTGTCTTATTGCACAAATGCATACTATCTGCATGCCAATTTTATGCCATGCACATGCAATGTATCATAAAAATAGTTCTTCAGCATAACTGAGGCATCTGGTCAGATCACATTGCTTCTAGTTGTAGGCACAGGAACAGCCAAACTATCTTGTACACAATGGAGCATATGATGCACTCTGTGATGTTGCAGGATGCGGGTATTTTAGCCCCCGCCTACATACACATGCTTGCCCATTGGACATCTTCATGCTTTCTCCAGCTCCCTTCACACATGCTTTTGCATGTGTCTCTCTCCCCACCTGAGATTTGTACTGCACTAAACTTCCAAACAACAAAACATTCCCCCTCCTTCCATGCCTGGTTGGCCACAGGCCTCTTCCCTCCCTAGCTCCATCTGTTCAGAATCTGTCCCTTCCGAAGCTTGCGATGTACTCTCTGGCACTGACACCTGCAAGGAGCCGTCTGCTCTGTCAACCCATTGTGTGGGAGGACTCCCGCTCTTCAGATGGCTCTGGATTCAGAAAGAATTAATTAAGCCCAGAAGAGAAAAAGAGAAGCAAGAACAATGACAGAGTCTCAGTGACATGGTGGCGTAGAGGGCTTAGCTGCCAATGTCTTGGTGGGAATTAGACTGGTGTAGCTTCAGGGGCAACGTCTGAACCGGACAGCGAGCAAAGGGTCAGACATGGCATGTTTCTATGGGTACCTCACCATTCCTGGTTGCATAAGTATTTTCCCAATGAGCCAAACAGTATCCCCTCCCCAGGACTGTTTCAGGTCAGAAAAATGGAAAGGGGGGGAAGGGGAACGTCCCTTCTCTGTATTCATTCTATCTTAATCAGGTTCTTCATGCACAGGAATAAGAAGAACCCAGATTTCACGTCTGACTGCTATAGAGAATGAAGGCACCAGGTCCAACTTGTACATTCTGTAATGTGCGAATTGGCCCATATGTTGCTCTTAATGTATGTCAACAATACAAATGCAAAAGACAGAACAAAGAATTACAATGATGAAGGAGAGTAATGCCTGGAAATCTTGTCCCTACATGAGTATGAATGCAATTTTAGGATTCTAGAATGTTCCAGTACTTCCCATACTGGATTCCTCAGACCCCTAATCTCCCTCTTTTCATGCCTCCTTTTGTCACTGTTCCACTTTCTGTCTCTTCCAATCCTAGGAGCCGAACTGGTCGGATCATGGAGCTGTTATCCACCCCACACAGCATTGAGATCAACAACATCACATGCGACTCATTCCGGATCTCCTGGGCGATGGATGTTGGAGACCTGGACAGAGTCACCCACTACTTCATTGACCTGAATAAGAAGGAGAACAAGAACTCCAATAAATTCAAACACAGGGTGAGCAAGCCATAATGACACATAACGGTGGGGAGGGTTGGGACAAAGTACTCTTTCTAATGCACATTTTTATTTAATAATCCCTTCAGCCAATAAGAATTCTTCCCTCTCTGCTCCAGATGGCCAGTGGAGGTTTAGTGTCTTCAGTGGAAATGTGGATCACACACCAGCTACCAGTTCCATACGGTGCAGCTGTTTCTGTCCTCTGGGCCCCATTAACATCTGGCAACAACTGCATATCTCCCTTGGAAGACTCTGGATGTATCTATACCAAAACTGAAATAGGAATTTAATTATTTGAAAATTTGGTTAGGCTTTAAGATGCCTCTAGGCTCCTGATTTATTTTATTGCCACAGAATAAAAAAGGTACTCATCTGGAATCTGGATCAAATCTAGTTTAATAACAATTCCCTCTGTTCTCTTTGGGACTGTAGTTCTTTTGAAGGAGGGAAGAAGCATTTTAAAAAACAGTGGACTCTTACCAAACTATAGCTTCTAGGGTTCTTGGGTTCTTGGGTGAAGAAACAGGAGTACTTAACCTGAGCAAAATTGACACAGGCATTTCCCATATGGGGACAGACTTGCGCTGTGCCCCTGTTGTTGCTGCAGTTGCCAATACAGTGCAGCAGCAATGGGGAAAGGTATCTCTCTCTAGTCTAATAAAATGGGCAAGAAGAGACTTTAAAAACTCCAAAACTCTGAATTCTGATAACATGATACAGAGATTTTTATAACAATATTAAATTGCTGATAGAACCCAAAATCCTCCCCTGCTAGCAGATACAGGACTGCCATCTGAACTTTCCTACTCACATAGCAATGATCCAGACTTGGTGGCAATCTTTCACAAAACTCTGAAGCAAATCAGATTTGGAAAAGTTCAGAGAAACGACAGGGAATACCCAGGAGGTGTATAAATGCACCACAATCCTGTGTCACGAACCTAAGGGCAACCCAAAGGAATGCACAAAACAGGCTGTGGCATCTCTTAAAGAAAAGTCCAAAAGCTGTTAATTCAAGTCCATAGAGAGCAAGAACCAACATGATAGGTGAGCATTGCTGAAAACAGGGATCTCAGGTACAACCAGGGTTCATATAGACAATCCCCTGTTCCCCCCTTCACATACCAAAAGCAAGCCAAACTATTCCCATCACGGGTTGGCTTATATCATCAAAGAGAGAACCAAACAGAGCATTCGCACCCAGGTAACATGAAGCCAGCAACACAGGAAGAACTCAAATAACACTCCAGAGGAAGGAGTAGGATAGCGACTTGGGAACCCAATGCGAAACAGGAGGGGGCTAGGCAGCCCCAGAGAACCAGGAAACCAGAATAAACACCCTGGAAAGATCAGGCATATAGCATACCCACAATTCACTACAAAGAATTTTCTTTTTGGGGTGGTGGCGGTACATGACACTGGAAGAAGCAAGAAGAAAACTTGAATTCCAGCAAACATCAAGCCTGGGGCAAATAACCCAAATGAATACGGTCACAGAGCTATAGTGCAGAGAAAACAAGTAACTATCAAAGACCATAGAAAAAGTAAGTCACAAAATCAGTACAGAGCACATTGCTTCGCTGATGCCTCAGTGAGACATGGGATAATAGAAAATGTGATATACATCTAGCTCCCTCCATAGTTCATACACTTTGGTCAACCCTTGATCATGTTTGGAGTGATAAAACATTTGCATTCCTTCCACTGACAGAAGGTTTAACAAGAGTTGATTCCTGTAGCACCCCTAGTCTGATCTTGACTTAACCTAGCTGGAACAACCGGAATCTTAATTATTAATGCTTACTTGGGTATAAGAGGACCGGAATGGCAATTCGGGTTGCCAGCTCCCTCCAACTGCTGATCAGCTGGCCGACGGGGAAACTTACCTGGAGAAAGGCCCAAGCCTTGTTGCCATTGTTGAACATCGCACTAGTAACATCCAGTTGACAGTGTTATTTGGGCAAAAAATCTATGGTAGAAGCCAGTTTTACCATAGAGTTTTTGCCCAAATACCAGAGTATCAGCTGGATGTTGCCTGTGTGATCACTTCCTGTGTGATACTAGCAACAAGGACTGGGCTTTTTCTCCAGATAAGTCCCCTCCATCCCCTCCAGCTGGTTGCCAGGCGACCCTAGTGGCAAAGCATGCTGGGAAATCAAGGGTTGGATATTCTTATAAAACATCAGGAAGAGTAGCTACAAAACTCACTTTCAAAACATTTCCCTCACAACACAAAATTGGTTTAGGGAACGAACAGTGTCTTCCCTATTAGAGGCAGGGAAGTCATGAATTGTTCACATCTTTCTGCCTCTGAAATGGAGTCACTAATTTGGGTGCTGTTTAACAAGGTTGGTTGCTATGGTAATGCTATTTAATGCTTAACATTATATTTCTCTCACTCTGTTACAAGGTTTTCTTCCCTCCCCTTTTGCCTGTCTCCCGACTCTTCAGCATTTGCTGTTGCCACAGAAACAGCTGTGCACTCCAGCAGGGCTTTTGTCGCCTGTTGATATGGCAATATTATCTCTTCAAAACAAAGATTTTTCAAGTACTCTCATTTCTTGCTTTGCTATTCCAACCACTTCTCAACTGCTAATTCCTTCAATTTAGGCGTCACTCTCTCCAAACTTGGTCAACCTGCATAAGGGCTGTACTACTTACGGATATTTGCAGGGGAGGAGACTCACACAACTGGTTGCTAACTTGGGTATGAAGAGGACCAAAAATATTCTAATACATGAGAAGCTAGCAGCTTATGGAGAAACTAGGATCGAATCCTTCTCCCTTACTTGCTACTTTTCTATGTGGAGGTCTTTTTTGAATAGTAGTATTAAATCTTGTGAACCCCAGCAGGCTGAAGTCTCATCAGGGCTTTTGAGGGTAGGGGAGGGCCTGGGCAGTGACATCTCAACTGGAAAATATGTCACTTCTGGATAATGCTCCAGGAATCCCCCCCCCCCCAAAATCTCTGTAGTAAAAACCATAGAGACCTGGGAGAATTCCTAGAGTGTAACTCAAAAATGTCATCATTTCCAGGTCAGACCCCATCTCTCCCTCTTTTGTCTGTCACCATGAACATTAGCAGTGGCAGAAATGCCAGTTCAGCTATAGGATATAACCTGCTGGAAGCATGTATTGGGTGTTCACCTTGTGGGCATCTCACCTATAGGCATTGGTAAGAACTCAGGTGTCCCCATGCTGTCTTGAGTCTCTTTGCAGTTTTGGAATTTTGTGAACACACAGTAGACTCCACTACAAAATGGCTGCCATGGAGCTGTGGCCAATCATAAAATTTGGTATGTCCCAACCCAGAATCCACCCATGATACAGGCAGCTATTTCTAAACGAGTGCTTTCTGCAGACACAAGGATGATGACTCTTCTATAGCACTTCCGGCCTCAACAAGGTACAAAAAAGCTGAGATTGGCTTTTGAGGGTGAGATGGACATCAGAAAACACATCATTGGGCCCTGACGGAGGAATCACTGAAATTCGACCTTACTTGGTTACTTGGTGTAGTGGTTAAAAGAGGCAGACTCTAATCTGGAGAACTGGCTTTGATTGCCCACTGCTTCTCCTCCTCATGCAACTAGCTGGGTGACCTTGGTCCAGTCAATTTCTCCTCACCTACCTTACTGGTTGTCTGTTGTGGGGCAAGGAAATGTAAGCGATTGTAAGCCATTTTGAGACTTCTTTGGGTAGTAAAAATCTCATTAATGTGTGCATCCATGACATAAGTCAGGGTGAATTAATCATCTAAACCCCCTTGCTTTACCTCTGGTGGCTAGGTGCTCAGTTTTCTTCCCAGTTCGGCCATGAATCAAAATTAGCTAAACTGGGAGGAAAGTGTCAGGGTAACAAGGAACGAGGCACAGTGGTAGAGGCCATCAGTCGCATGTCCCTTTTGATGTTAAAATCTGTTCACTCCTCTATTCCTATATGTTAGCCACACAAAAGTGCTTATTACTTACTGTTGTATCTGGTTTGGCCCTTTAGCAGCATGGATTTTAAAGGATTAGATACAAATTCTAAACTTCACTTTGCGGTGGCAGCTAGCACAGAAGGCTTATTCTAAATTGGATTATTAGGTGCATGAATCCTCCCCGCATTTGAACTACCTTGTACTTAAACATGAGATTTTGTTTTAAAAAAGCCGAAGCTGTATTTTAATCCCACACTGTCTCCAAAAGTATTCTTCAAAATGCTCCCGGGGGCCAAACAAACTGGATGATTGAATGTATGGGTAAGAGGCAGTAAACCTAGTGAAAGCCTGAACCTGCTTTATGCCTGCATTGCTTCACCCAGATCATTATTTTCAACTTTATTTGGAAGAGAGCCTTCCCAATACTTGCTGCCGGTGACCTTTTAACTGGAGATACCAGGGACTGCACCAGGGACCTTCTGTGTGCAGAACAGGTTCTCAGCCTCTGAGCCATGCTCCTGTCACTCGTGAGCTGGAAGAAATGTGCTGAAAGTCCCACAGCACAACAAGATTCAGCAGGTGGGGCAGGCTTACATCTTCTGATTTTGGGGGAAAGAGAAGGGACACCCCCCCTTATATTACATAAGTGACAATATGTGTAAATACACACTAATTTCATGCCCCCACCCAGCCTGGCCAAAACTCATTTGCCCCCAAAATGGATCTCAATGATCTCCATGTGTGCTATACAGACCGACTTTTTGCACAATTGGATTCATTCAAGTGACCTTTGCTCCCTTTGCCTCGTTTTCCCTCTCATTTTTCTCTTAGACATCATTAGACATCATTAGACCAGCTCCTGAGTTCTTGTACGTCAAAGTACAGAGCAGGCCTCCCCCCAATTAACTGGTTGTCAGCCCCAACCTTTATAAATCGTTCTTCGCAGAGAACGTGCTCTGACTGTTCTGTTGCCTTCTTTTGTCCTTGAAGTTAATCTCCGCTGTTGAACAGGTAAGGATTAAGGTGACAGCAGCAAATCCGTAAGCGTGGTTGCAGCATTGCCTTGCCTGGGAGCCTGCCATTCTGAGATGGGGTTTGGGATCCCTAAAAGAGACTTCTTGGCACCTTTGCCCCATTCCAGCCTGAGGAATCTTTATCTTTATAGGAAAGTGATGGCTTTGCCACTGGTATAAAACAGATTTTTGTTTTTATAGCGCAGAGATGGTTATTGCAACATACTCCTGGGGTGCAGCTATGCTAATATTTAGATTTTTTTAATGCCATCTGTCATGTTTTCTTCCCCTTCCAAATCCTGATAGATTTTCTTTTCTTTTTTTTTTTTTTGGCGTGATTATGTTGACAACTTTCTATTAGAGATGTCTAACCATTCTTCACAGAGCATATTCCCAGATTTCCCTGGAGAGGAGCAAATGATTATCCAACTAATTTCACTTTGTGGCAGAGCTACGTGTAGGAAGCATATAATACTATAAAATATGTAGCCAAGTAGGTACAACGGTTATGCAGACAGATCGGCAATCCCCCAAAATCAGCCTTTTACAACATTTTGACCCTGGAGGAGTGCCTGAAATAAATGTTCAGGCTTCAAGGACCTGCGGAAGTGATGTCAGCTGGCCTGCCATGCCCTCCGGAAGTGGCATAATCATTCATATTCTTCACCTTTCATTCCCTCCCCCCACCGTTATTACTATTATGTTGACTTTGCCTCATGTAGGCCAGAAAGAAGATCAGGAGCTGGGAAGACAGCTCGGAACCCAGCCACAACTTATCTTTCCCCTGCTTTGATTTTTACACCCATGTCCTACCCAACAAGCCCTCCAGGCAGAGGCAGCCAGTTCCCTAGCTTGTGGCCAAGTCCATTTAGGCAGGAGGGAAAAGGCCGCAGACCCCCTCTGGAGCTGCCGTGGACCCCCAGAGGTCTGCAAACCCCTGGTTGGGAATCCCTGCCCTAAATACTAGTATCTAAATTTTCAGTCCACTCAGTTGCAGCAGGGGAGAGTACAAAGAGCTCCATCACATCTCCCTGGAAAGCATGGCGCTCATATTCCTGTGACAGATGGAATATTGTTTGGTGGGCTGCACCACAATGACATTTGGGAACTGGTATTTTGTCCCATTTAAACAACAGGTCTGCACAACTGCCAACGCCTGTCCATAATCTAGTAGACATCTTCCATACCTTATGTGACAGGTCACATTTTTGCAGGCCTCTTGTTGGTATTTATCAGGTTATGGATACTGGGTGGAACTGATTTCATCCATATTTGCAACCTGTTCACTAGACTGAAATTTTGTGATTGCAGGATTTGTGCAGCTTTAACCTGGATAGTCCCGTGTCAGCCATGTCATTGTGGATGGGCAGCTCTCGATTTTCAGTTATCATTCTGCATTCGCAGAGAAGAGCATCTTGCCTCTGTGAATGCAGAAAAGCAAGGGGCACAACGTAGGCAGTCAATAGGGTCAAGTGGGATTAATACATCCACTGAGGGTTCTAGTTGTTGTATTGAGTTGGGCATCAGAGCTGTGGACATGGATGGGGGCTGTTGAGCCACACGAAGCACCATATTCCGCAGTACTAGACACCAACCCCAAAACTGAGCATAATACTCAACTGGACCTGTTTCTTACAATCAGATTGGGCATAGTAAATCGATGGTAGATAAGCAAAGTTCCGAGACCCCCAATTCACGCAGGTGCTTTGAGCCACCCGCCCTCCCAATGCGCTGTTCTTTGCCATGCCCTTGAAAAGCATTTTCCTTTCCTCAGAATTAAATGGCCTGCATTGACAATGCACCAGCACTTTTAACAGTAACCACATAATGGTGCCCTTCGGACCTACTTGCTTAACTAAAATGGGCTCTGACTGAAAGAAAGCATCAAGACTCTACTAAAAACCACCGAGGAGGCACAAATGGCTTCTGCCATGAGGATCACAAAGTAGCGCAGAGAGGAAAGAAGCAGCTCTTTCAACTGGCTTGAGAATTGTCATTTGCTGGTCAACATACTAAAGAGTGAGAGTCGGGAGATGGTAGGTTTAGTTTTGGGTTCCCCAAAAGTTTTACAGGAGTTCTGTAAACCAGTTCTGTACTGGTGGTTTTCAGACTTGTTCTGGGGGTTCCTACAGCTCTTCAGAAGCTTATCAGGAGTTCTTGAATAAGAAGCAGAGAAGTTTTTTCAGAAGTGCATGGTTTTCCCATGCAGCACAGGGCTACAGAAGAGAATGACTTGAAACTGACTCATAGTGAGTCAGACTAATTGGTCTGTCAAGACCAAAATTTTCTACTCTTGCTGGCAGCAGCGTTCTGAGATCTTAGATTGAGGGTTTTCATATCATCCGTTGCCTGATTTTTTTGACTGGAAATGTTGGGAACTGAACCTGGGACCCTCTGAATGCCGAACAGGTACTCTACAGCTGAGCCTTAGTTATCTCTTAGCCTTAGAGTTATCTCTCTGGTTGTACATGATGACACAAATGCCCATCAGACCTGGTGAGCACTCTGCCTGAATAAAGATGGGGCTTTAGAATATGCTGCAGCATTTTCTGCCATGAACTGACACACCAAAGATGTGCAGGTTTCATAGGTGGATAAGCTGGTGGAGAAAAGTTCCCTGAAGATAGACGTTTTGGATCTCCCTACTTTAAACAGGTACATACATAATCTTGAGCACCTTGGAAGATTGTCAGGATAAATAAAGCAAGCAGGGATAAAGTTTTCTGCCCAAGTGAGAGGGTCAAAAAGCACATCTTTCCCCGGGGATGGGAAGTTGTCAAGAGTCCACCCCCCCCCCCACCGCCCAGGCAACCCAGTGTTGATAGACGGAACATTGATGTGCCTACCTTGTCTTTCCACAATCCACTCCTGTGCCTAACTAGAACCATGATGCAACAAGTTCAGTCCCAACCTGGAAAACCAAGAAACCACAGACGAAGTGTTTGCTACAGGCCTGACCCCTCACAGCAGATAATGGTTTCTTCTTTTACAGGATGTTCCTACCAAGCTGGTAGCCAAAGCAGTTGCCCTGCCCATGACAGTAAGAGGCCACTGGTTTCTGAGTCCCAGGACCGAGTATAGCGTGGCCGTGCAGACAGCGGTGAAGCAGAGTGATGGGGAGTATCTTGTGTCTGGATGGAGCGAAACTGTCGAATTTTGTACAGGCGGTGAGTGTTCAGAAAAAGGTCTCAGCCATGAAGCTAGGCAGAGGTAGCATATTTTGCCATTAAAAGGCTGGCGCACTAAAAAAATGGACGATTCCAAATAGTGACAAGAGAGAAACAGAATCTATCCAGTGGCTTAATAAAGCTTGAAAAGATAAAGAGTCTCTAATGTTATTTATTCAGGCTTCGACTCTGCCAGAACAGTCTCTAGATTTGTTTTCCGTTTTCAATCTTTCGTCAGTGGCAGTGAGTCCGTCCTTGTTAATATTTGAGTATAATTAGGCAAACGCTCCTGTATCATGGAGAGTCAAGGCTGGCGACAGAGAGAAGATAAATTTGCCAGTGGAACACAATGCACCAGCAAATTATTGTCAATAAGATTCAGAGAAATGAACAGAACTGTGCAGAAGCATAGATTCAAATGAGTAGCCCTGTTGGTCTGAAGTAGCCCAATAAAATCAGAATCCAGTAGCACCTTTAAGACCAACAAAGATCTATTTAGGGTGTGAGCTTTCGTGTGCAAACACTCTTCGTCAGACTAAGCATGGCAGAGTTGTTGCTGGGTCTATCTTATTCTGTTATGCTACAGCTTGACCAGGATAAGGCCAGGGGAGCAGAGCCTATCAAGACCTAGAGTAAAGGTAGACAACATTTTTGGGATGAATTCTGAAAGAAAAAACACAGTATCGTCCTGTGAATTTGACAGTGTGCTGGCAAACAAAGGGGGTGGAGGGATATATAGAAGTTCCATTAGGCCAGACATGCAGAATTTGTTACACAGACCTCTGGCTGGGCGGGGGGAGGGGTGGTTGGGGGTTGCATGACTCCCCTGCCACTCATGGCAGCCCTAGTCTTTGCTGCCTACAGAGATGGCACCACCTGAGTGGGATGCATGTGGGCAGCCTATGACAACGTCTGCTCTTCAGAAAGTGGCACCTGTTTTGTTTTATTCTCAGTCTACGACAGCCTTGTTTTGGCAGTGGGACAAGGGAGTTGCCAAGCTGAGCAAAATGGGGTGTCTCGCCATATTGTGGTCTGGCAGGCATCCCAGGGCTTTATTGCTCCTGATCTAGGGCTTGAGGGTGGCATAGCTACATCCATGACTACCAGGCCCAGTTCTCCTTCTTCTCTCCTGAGTGATCTCACACACTGCATTGTTTTGTGAGAGGAATCCTGGTTGGCCTCCATGACCAACTCTGTGTTCTGTTGTTCTGCCACTGCCTTTTCTGTTCAGCCCCAGAAGCTCTAGCTGCATGTACAGGGAAGGGGATGTGTGGTGTGTTTTGAGGTTAGGAATGAGGGAGATTTTAAAAATCCCCACTTGTTTGGGCTGGCTAAGGCAGGGCCTGGGTTGATGAGAAAGGGAACAGGGTGAGGGGTGCTGAAAGGCAGTAAATCCAGATTTCACGATGGAGCAAGAGTTGCCAAGTAGGAGGTGAAGGGTGTGCCATCGCGCCTAGAAGGGGAGGCGACAGGGAGGGAACCTGGCTGGAGGCAAGGAGATGAAGAGGTGGAAGCCAGGTGGAGTGGGGGAAGGAGGGGGGGCGGCAAGAGGCGGGCTGGCTAGCAGAGACAGCTAGACAGAGAAGGGAGAACTGCGCTGAAAGGCATGCACCCCTTCTGTCCCCTGCAGATTACGCTAAGGAGCATTTGGCCCAGCTGCAGGAGAAAGCCGAACTCATAGCAGGGAGGATGCTCCGGTTCTCCGTCTTCTATCGGAATCACACCAAGGAATATTTCCAGCATGCCCGGTAAGAGCCCCTAAACCACCGAGGGTCCACATCAGCAACTAGTTTTGTTGCAGGGCCTCTACAAATGAGAAGGGGGGGAGTGTTTACATCAATTTCTGATCAGGTCCCATGCTCAAATTGCCTAGTGCCAAGTTCCAGTGCACAGATAATGTCAGTCCACCTCTGTTTGGCAGAGGGAAACAGTTGAGAAGGTTGCATCCCCCCTCCCCCGGCTTTGGCAGTACCAACACAGAGGTCCTAGGTCAGGGGTAGTCAAACTGCGGCCCTCCAGATGTCCATGGACTACAATTCCCAGGAGCCCCTGAGAATTCGCTGGCAGGGGCTCCTGGGAATTGTAGTCCATGGACATCTGGAGGGCCGCAGTTTGACTACCCCTGTCCTAGGTTGTCCAACCAACTTCAGCATTAGTCGCTTTCAGACGCCTTCCTGAAATGACACTACCACTGGCGGTGAAAATCCCAGGTGGAGATGTAGCCATGGAAGTGGAGCCACCCACTCCCACCTAGAATGCAGTAGAGCCCTGCTCCTCCTATGGCTGATGGTCTGTCTCTCCCTTCTGGCCAGAATGCACTGTGGCAACTTCATGAAGCCTTACCTGAAGGACAACAGCGGCAGCCATGGCTCGCCCACCAGCGGCATGCTGCACGGCATCTTTTTCAGCTGCAACACCGAATTCAACACAGGCCAGCCTCCACAGGACTCGCCTTACGGCCGCTACCGCTTCCAGATCCCTGCCCAGCGGCTCTTTGGCCCCAACACCAACCTCTACTTTGCGGACTTCTACTGCATGTACACCGCCTACCATTACGTCATCCTGGTCCTGGCACCCAAAGGCTCTCCAGGAGACCATTTCTGCCGAGAGCGCCTGCCCCAGTTGGACCTTTCCTGCAACAAGTTTCTGACCTGCTCCGTGGAAGACGGCGAGCTCATCTATCGCCACGCCCAGGACGTCATCTTGGAGATCATCTACACTGAGCCAGTTGATCTCAGCCTAGGAGTGCTGGGAGAAATCAGCGGCCATCAGCTTATGAGCCTTTCAACTGCTGATGCTAAGAAGGACCCCAGCTGCAAGACGTGCAACATCAGCGTGGGGCGCTAGAGACTGAGGAGCGGTGGGGAGGGAAGGGGAGGGAAGGGAAGGAAAGGGGGACAGTACACAGCTGGTACAGAAGGCAGCTTCATTAACTGGCAGTGGATATCTGGCCAGCTGGGAATGATTCCCCACTAAGGATCAGTGCTGGAGAAGCAAGCTACTTATTGCACCCCACTGAACTCCTCCATCTCTCTCTCTCTCTTGCATGTTTCTTCAGCCATTGTAAATAGGACCTTAACCAGTGAGAGAGATTGGGGAAGCTTTGTAAAGATAAGGCTTGATCCTCCAGTAAGATAAACAAAACTTGCCAATGGGCCAGGCGTGAGAAGAACCAGCCCTAGATTTCCTGGGCTGCCTACAAAGGAAGGCCTCTGGCTTTCTGTCCCTCTATGGGCCCCCTTCCCCATTCACATCCAAATGGACATTTCATTTTGCACACATAGCAAATACCGGGAAGCTCTGGCCAGTGTGATAATATTCCAGCTTCCTAAATAGGACTTTTCTACTTCTCATCCTATTCCTACTGGTCTTTCCTTTTCTCCAGCCACAGGCTCTCTGTGTTCCTCTGGCCCAGTTGTCCTTTACCTTTCATGTACAGCATTCTCTGCTCACCTGGGTGTTGTCTGGAAGAGTAGGAGGGGCAGAACCTCCCCTCCTCCCAGAAAGACCCTGGGCTCAAAAGCTCAGCTGGCAGGGGGACACCCCAACCAAGTGGCTTGATGTGCTGAAGGACTAGGCGGTCTCCTCTGGCAAAAAGCTGCAAGTGGGAGCTTCACTTTTGTGCTATGCTGGGTGGGGAGGAAGGTCAGGAGGAAAGGCAGAGCAGGTGGATGACCGAGGAGGTTCCATCCCTTCTTGCTCCCTAAAGGTGTGACAGCCTGTTGCTTCATACCTTTTATCTGTTTTGTTCACATACAAGAGAAGGAAGGGGGAAGAGGGACGGGTTCCAGCAGGCCTCTTGGCACACTCTAGAAAAGAGCTGGAATGCTGGTGGGTGGCAGATGACAGATGTACCATCTGTCGGACTGGGCTGCCAGGTGAATCTGGCTCGCCCACAGTGGCCTGCACTGCATGTCAGCCCGTGACCTCCTCTTGAGGAAGGAGGAGGGAAGGGATTCCACCCTACCTCCCTGACCTGGGGGACAGAGAACTGAAACGCAGAGACAAAACGTTTTTCCCCACCCAAACATATTGCTTCTTTGAAACCTTCAGAGGCTGCAAGATTAAGCAGAAGTGCAGGAGGAAGGGGCTGTTGAAAACTTTTCTCTTCTTGCCATTTTTTGCTCTCTGAATGACAGTCGCCCTCCAGCTACTTTTGTAGTGTGGGTTAAAAAAAAAGGGTACCTGTATCCTTTGCTCAACAGGTGGAAAAGCTGATGGGAGAGGCAGTTTTGAGCAGGAACTAGCCCAAGGAGAAAAGGTTATATGCAGCAGCTGCCTCTGCTTTCCTTCCTCTGTGCTCATCACTGCAACATCTGAGACAGCTTGGGGGCTTCTATCAATAAAACGTCAAGAGATTGTGATGGACATCTGCCCTTGTAAGATCTGGCTTGGCTCCAAGGGATAGCGCTTTGGCAAGGCTACACCTCAATTCAGCGGCAGAGGTGGGAGTTTGAACTTAGCCCTCTCTGACCTGCAGCCAGACTTGCTCTGCATTAGATCGTATTGGACAGGCCACTGTGGTGCCTGCAGAAGGAGCTAAGGAAGGCCTAGCAGGGAAGGACGAAGAGAAGCTCAGCCTGGCCCAAAAGGTGTTTGTCGTTCATCCTCAGCCGCTCCTCAGCTCCATTTCAGTCTGAACCTGCCCATGACTTCACACAGCCATGCAGAAACAGCTCTGTCGGGACAGGCTAGACCTGCTCTCAGAGGCTGACCCCTCCTCCCTCCATTATGAGGAGCTTTTATTTGTTTGGGGTTTCTTTTGCCGTGTGTGAATATTTTACCTCCCAAGGGGAACCTGCCTGCGCACAGCTGCTGCTTGCGCTGCCAGTCTGTGGCAAAGGCAGTGGCGCTACTGGAGGCAGGAGGATTGGTTGCTGAACTGAGGCATAAGATGTGACTTGTTGTCTTAAGCAATGCCTTTTTGCATCAGTGTAGAGGCAGGATGGGAAACTCTAAGGCAGGGGTAGTCAAAGTGCGACCCTCCAGATGTCCATGGACTACAGTTCCCATGAGGCTCACGGGAATTGTAGTCCATGAACATCTGGAGGGCCGCAGTTTGATTACCCCTGCTCTAAGGCATTTCTAGCCTTTTGTAGCCCATTCAAATAAATAGGTAGATGCTCTCATGGAGAATTGGGTGACAACAGCTGCATCCAGACTTTTAGCCAGTATTAAACAGATGGGTGCCCAAAATGGGTGTCTTGCCAGGCTTCGCACATACATCTCCCTTCTTCCCATGTCACCTCAACTAGAGAATCCCTGTGAGAAACTGATTCCAGTTATCCATGATACATGACTGCAGGCACACACGTTAACCAGAGATAGTTTTACAATCAGGTTAATCTCAATTTATTATGCAATTCTAAAAGCAGTTCCAAGAATTGTAACACAAAGATCGTTTTCACTAGAGGAAATGGCTGCTTTGTAGGGCAGACTCCCTATACCAGGGGTGGCCAGATGGGCATGGACTACAATTACCATGAGCCACAGTTTGGACACTCCTGCCCTGTATCGTGCTGAAGCTCCCCAAACTCAGCTTCACCTCCAAATCTTCAGGAATTTCCCAGCACAGAGCTGGCAATCCTACGTCCAACACAACAACTTATTCCCTGTTCATTGTTGGTCCGTATTGCCCCACAGTCAGATAACTACTCAATAGCCAACACTTTTTAGATTGGCAAGCACACTTGTGTCACCAGATACAAATATTGTCAAAACAAGACGACAAACTGGAGCTGGGCTGAGACAGGCTGTATTAGGAAGAACGGGCACACGTGGCATTCTGTATAGTCCCCATCCTCAAAAGAAGGAACACCCCTTCCCAGTGCTTGAGAGTCTGCAAATAAAAGTTACTCTTTCCTTAGAGTACAGTGCAAACTAAAATGCCTTTTGCAGTGAGCAAAAGCAAATTCACAAGCCCAATGAATGGACAGTGGGCGGAAGTTTTCAGCCTCCCCCAGTTAAGCCAAGCATGATGAGGATATTTCTGCATTATTATTCCTTGGCCTGAAATGACATATGGATGATCTGGGCATAGTGCCTGCACACCAAGCATGGTCTCTAGAGAAAGACCATCCATGCACTAGGACTCAGTCCACCTCTTTCACCCAAAGGCCGTTTATGTCAGAAGTGTCCATCACGAGCAGTATTCCAACAAATAGAAGTTGCAGTATTATCAGCAGAGCCTGGCGTATCGCACCTTGAGTCTGGATCTAATGGCCCTTTGTTAAATTAGTGGCATGTTCAGAAAAAGCTCAACGAGGAGCATATTTCACAATGAGGCCGCCGACAGATCAAAGACAGAGACATCTCCATCTTAGTGGCTTTGCTTTCAGGACGGCAGATGTGTCTTCATTTTCAGCAGCCTTTAGAAACGTACGAGCGTCCAGATGTTCAGTGCAGCCAGCTGTGTAGTGTTTGCTGTGTGCTGTAGCAGTATCGTGCTGTGAGTTCTGCTCGCATGGAGTACCAAGAACCCTGCCTTTTACCCTTTACTCGCTTTGGATCCCTCCCTCCCCAGTTGTACTGCCTATTGCAATCTTGCCAGTTGAAAAAGGGCCACTTGCCAAAGGGAATGCTGCGTGTTGGTAGGGCCGGTGCACTTGTCCTTGACTCTCCCTACTTCTGTGAAATGCACACTAAAAAAGATCCTGAGCTGCATTAGGTGCTGGAATGTGAGCAGCTTTCAGTGGACAGGAATGCTAGAAGAATTACCATCAAGAGGAGGGATGGGATTTGCACATTCCTATATGAACAAGAAAGCAGCCTCTCCCCTTTCCTTTCCTGAGAGAAAGAGTAAGCTTCATTTTACAGGCAAACACATGCAGGAAGGTGTGAAACAGTGTGATGAACAGCGTTTCCAGACAGGCAGATAAAGCTATTCGACAGTGGAAGGGAGGAAAGAAGCAGAGCTGTCTCATCGTTTCTCCTGAGCAGAGGCTGGGAAGAGTACTGGGCTCAGGTTAAGAAAACCGCCGACCTTTTGGCAGACTTATTCTTGAACTATACCGCTAAACTACAAAAAGGCAGTGTATGTATGACCAGATGCTTTCCTGTCCCTTTTCTGGCAGACAGACAACTCGCACTGGTGGGCTGGGATGTTCAAATGCCCTTGGAGTAAACTGAGCTGAGTGGTTCATGTGGAATGCCGCAAGATCTGCTATGCTCAAACCCAAGACGGCCACAGGTGTAAGTTCAACCGTTATAAAGAACAAGCTTGAGGATTTTGCCCTCCCTAGGCTGAGCCACCCAAGTTTCCCCACCTGCCGCTTGGGGAGGTAGAAAGATGCCACCTGCCCTCTTTGACCCCTCCTCAAGGAGACAGGAAGATGGTGCTCACCTTCCGCCCCCACACCTGTCTGCCTTGTCCCCCAGTGGCTGAGCGAGGCACCTCCCAAGGCAGACTCCAATATTGTGGGCCGGTGTGTGTGTGGCTCACCAACCGGGCTGGTTGGTTGGTGCTTGCTCAACACTGGACTGACTACCTCTGCCCTGACAGCTGAGCCTACACCTGCTGCTATTGTCTCAGGGTCTAAAGGGTTATTGGACACTGCGACGCACATCTTGGGTGACTGAAAAGGGGATGTCCTAAAGATCACACATCAGCCAATTAACCAGTAGCCTGCTATAACTAATCTTCACAGGACAGGATGGCCGAAAGCTGACGAAAGGGTAGCTGTTTCTTCGAAAACACGTGCAGAGGGTGGAGCATGGGAGAGGGAAATCCTCTTAGTGGTAGTGAACACACCCAGGATTAAGTAAATGGGAGCAAAAAGCAGAATTGTGACAAAGGGTTAAAATAGTGTAGTCTCCTCCCCATGTAATGCTTTTGCTTTCTTCTTTGTGAGAAACAATGCAAGGCTAAGGCATGCTAAGGGTTAACTAACCCATGCTAAATGCCCCTTATGAATACATTTACAATGCCCAACCTACATACGTGACTGTGAGTTTGCAACCATGGGAGAGACACTGGTTCAGGAAGAAGTCAGAAAAACGAGCATCTTGCAAGAATAAACCTCTTGCATCTCCAGGGAGGCGTTTTTCAAACCGTTCCAAAGACCCCCTTGGCTTTCTTTGGAAGCTTTCTAAGGGTCCCTCCATTGAGAAGGTAAGTTAGAGAGAGTGAGCCTCCCTACCATTAGCAGTTTGTCTCCTGCAAGGCATAGCTACAGGAGAATGCAAAGTAAGTTTTGAGGGTTGGTAATGTGGGATGACAGGCCAAGTAGAACCCTGGCTACTTCTCTGCATAACTCAGGATTTATGCTCTGTAACAAGGGTGGCCAAACTGTGGCTTTCCAGATGTCCATGGACTACAATTACCATGAGTCCCAACCAGCATGCTGTCAGGGCCTCGTGGTAATTGCAGTCCATGGAGACCTGGAGAATTGTAGAGTTGGAAGGGGCCATACAGGCCATCTCGTCCAGCCCCTCCTCAATGCAGGATCAGCCAAAAGCATCCATGTTTGGCCACCCCTGCTCTATAATATATCCAAGAATTGTCTGCAGCACATTATGAGTCTTTGGTAGATATGCAAGGATTCCTGGACCACTGATTCAGCAGAGGAAGGCTTTGCAGGAGGGTCCAGGGGCCACAGCTTCTGTCTGAAATTCAGCCTGACCTTCAGTCTCCAGTCAGAGTTACCAAATAGAAGGTGGGGGGTGGACAAGGCCCACCTTGCCTTTCTGGGTGCAGCATCGAGCAAGGGAACCTGGAAAGTGGCTACCTGTTCAGAGTCTCCTCCTACAAAGCCCTGCATGTCCTGTGGCTGAGAACTTCAGCATGGCTCTCATGCGCCAGCCTGAGCAGCATCCCTTGTCCCAAGTGGTGCTTTTCCAGACTTGTCTGTATGATGCACTCTGTAAAACAATATCTTAAGCAAAAACTGTGTTGTGCTTACAGTGTGTATCAATAAACTAAGAACCCGTGTCTGGCTGCTTCTTCTTGTCTCATGCCCACAGTATCCTCAAAGGAAACCTAAGACTTTGGCACCGATTTTGGGTCGTGCAGCAGCACATGAATTGCTCAGGCCGTCTTTCAATGCCTTGCAGTGAGAGTTAGGCCAGTGTTGATTTTCTTTTGCATAAGTGCCATCTTCTTCCAGCCTCAGCTGTTAATCTGTCCCTCAGCCAACTAATAAAGGGGATTTTCAGCTGCCAAAGCATTTGAGGTTCCGAAGCAAGGAAGGACGTGTGCAGCTTGACAGAAAGGTTGTGTGTGCTCTGCTGCCCTTTCCTCTAGCAAAGGTGAGGTGGGAAGGAAACCAGCTCTTCCCTCCACCTGTAGCCCTTTGCAAATGAGAGCTTTTCAAGGTGAGTTTCCCTGATGTACATACGACTACGAGTCCAGTTGCACACATGTGGACGGTCCTATATTGGCTATATCATGTAGTTATGCCTCAGTCTCTTTTTCCAGGGTGTCACATGCATTAGGATGTATGTGCATAGACACCTGTGCAGACAGTACCTTGGGTGTGTGCAGGTCAGGCTTAGTAAGGGGTATCTAATTTCTGCCCCTCGAGGTGTATGTTTCTGTGCATTTTGACCACCGGCACAGTTTGTACTGCAGTTGCCCGGTTGCTTCTCTGAATCAAAAATGAATATGCAAACTCTCTGTAGCCTCATATTAACTAGCAATGGTAGATGCCTTAGAACAAAATTACTGAATACCCTAATCTGAAGAAAATTTCAAAGAGATCAACACTTATTTCAGTCTTTTCCCCAAATGCCAAATCCTGTTGAGGTTCACCCACATCAGCTTAGTAGGATGTTTTCGGGAACATTTTGGATGACTCAATCAATAGCAAGGAAAAAAATTACAAGCACAATTTGGGAACTTTATCTCTGCCATATCTGATTAATACGGGTGTCTGCCAGGAAAAGATGACGATGATAACACATCCTTGGATTAATCATATGCACAGAATTGGCGCAAAGGCAAGCTTAAGGCCATCCCAAGGAAGCTTGTGCTAAAACAGAAACCTTCCTGTTAGTCAGGGGAGTGCCACATGGATTCCCCACCACAGGTCCCCAAAGGTCTTCAGCAGTTACAGCCTTTACTAGGACCAAGACCTGCTGAGCTAAAGTGACATATCCCGGGTCAAGGAATACCCTTATTCCACCACTGAAGTGAATGGGCTGAGAAGGGTAAGGATTCTCAGCTTGGCAAAAGGCCCACCCGGGCTACCAGCCAAAGCTGAGGCACAGCCAGAAGACAGATGATGTTTCTCTTTTCTATTATCTTTCTGCATCACAGAGAGATGCTATAATTTAAATGGCCACGATTTCATCAACGTGATGAGAGGTTTGGGGAGGAGGGGCAATAGTCCTCTGAAACACTGCGTATCAAAGTTATTCACGGCGAGGAAACATGCCTGGTACGAACCCACCAAGGCTCAGCACATGTCTGTAACGCACTTGGTGATCCATATGAAGCTCTGGGCAAGAATGGGGGAAGATGCTGCAGAGCCCTGGCAGGGCTGTACCTTGGCAATGCGAGCAATTTATATCCCCGGCCTTTTCAACCCTGAAATGCACGCCCCTGCATATGCTATTCTTATTCTATGAAAAGTTGTTGCTATGCATACCACACACACACACGGACGCTTACAGAGCCAATCGGACGAGCCGTGCAGAGAGAAAACTCAACGAGAACTTGACTAAATGGCAATTAGTGTACAATTACCCAACATGCTCAGTGTCATTTTCATGCCACTTAGAATATTAAGCATTAAGGATGTAAAAATTAATGAAAAAGCTGCCCGTTGATCCTTGTCTCTGGAGGGACAATAAATGAAGGCTATCCTATGGCACGGTGCACAGTTTTTGTACACATTTTTCACCGGCTGCAGTAGCTTCCTGAGAGAGGAGATCATGAATACAAGCCTCTCTGCATCCAAACAGTCTATATCAGGGGTAGTCAAACTGCGACCCTCCAGATGCCCATGGACTACAATTCCCATGAGCACCCTGCCAGCAAATGCTGGCAGGGGCTCCTGGGAATTGTAGTCCATGGACATCTGGAGGGCCGCAGTTTGACTACCCCTGGTCTATATGTTCATATCTGAGCATAGATGGCAGTTCTTATTTTTTTTGTCAAGTGTACTACTTCACACATTACAAAGCCATCAATTACTATTCACTTGACCAGAAGCTGTAGCAAATCCTGGTCCCCCGATAATACAGAAAATATTTTCAATCAGTACCATCAATACAATTATTTTACAAGGAAAACAATGTTTCTTGAGCTACCTTATGAGAGCCTTTCCCTGTGTGTCTAGATCAACTGATAGCCTCTGCTTTGAACACCATCATCTTTATGGCCTAAGCTGGTGACTTTAAGGGCAGGGCTTTATCAATAGTGGCACCTGCTCTTTGGGACTCCTTCCCTAAGAAGAAGAAGAAGTTGGTTCTTATATGCCGCATTTCTCTACCTGAAGGAGTCCCAAAGTGGCTTACAATCTCCTTCCCATTCCTCTCCCCACAACAGACACCCTGTGAGGTGGGTGACGCTGAGAGAGCCCTGATATTACTGCTCGGTCAGAGCAGTTTTCTCAGTGCTGTGGTAAACCCAAGCTGGTTGCATGTGGGGAGTTCACCAGATTAGAAGTCCGCACTCCTAACCACTACACCAAGCTGGCCCTCATCTGGCTCCTTCGTTCCATCTGGCTCCTTTGTTCCTAGTACTTAGGTGTATAATACAAAGCTGTCTGTTTAATAAGGCATTTAGAGAAGGATGGCTTTTTTTACTGCTCTGGTGAATCTGTTATAACATTCTTTTATTCTCAGCACTATTTTTTAAATGTATTTTATTGTAGGTATTCTTGCTGCAAGCAGTTTTGTGGGTTTACTAGATCAAAAAGTGGAACATGCATTTAGTAAACAAGGAAACAAAATTGCCATATTCATACATTAAAACCTTTAGATCTACATACAACACATGAAACAATCCTCTGCAGTTAGAATATTTAAGGAAGGCCTGCTTGCTCTGGGGCCTGGGACATCCGGAACAGGATTTTCTGCCATTTCATTCCTGCCGTATGGCTCGGCATGTACCTCCTCTCCCAATCAGAGCCTTCATCTCACTTTAAACTGATTGTCTCAGTTGTTCCCTCCTGTGAATTTGCCCTTGACAGCTCCCCTTCACCTTCATCAAGGTTAGGCAACAGGAGAGAGACAGAATGGCAGTCACTAGGCAACAGCAATGAATTATCTGGAATTAGTTTGGAGAGTTACCTCAAGGGATTGTCCTGTGTGACCTGAGAGGTGCAGCTAAGGATCTTTCTTTATGCATATTAAAAAAAAAAAAAAACAATTTGTAAAGAAAGCCAAGATCAAGCTGCCCAGACACAGCACGTTACACAACAACAGATATTTTTACAAGCTTTCCAGAAGAACACTATGTTTACCAACACTCTCCAATGGCAAGCAAAATCTCTACATCACTGTAGAATCAACCTCTTAGTAAGAAAGAGGTGGTCATTTGGTATGCCCAAGAACTGCCCTGCTGCCTAATGCGGTCCTGGAGGTGGAGAAGATGAAACAAGAAGACATTCTAAGGAAGCTTTAAAGAGGTGCCTCTACCACAAGCATTGGAGTAATTGCCTACATTTACCACAATCTTTCCCTCCCTGATTGGCCATGTTAATGCTGAACAATGTCTAGCGGGGCCAAACAACTCCAGGCATGCGTGCTGAACAAAAGGACGGCAGAATATTTGACTCCACGTGGAGCATCCAGTTTAACTGTTCACTGGGGTGGTCTGTCTATGCCCCCCATAGAACACTTTGCTGGCCCCAAAGAAGTACATCTGGTGTCAACCAGGGCCCAGATGTTTTCAGTCCTGGCCCCTACTCAGTGGAATGAGCTCCCAGAGGAGATCCAGGCCCTGACAGAGCTGGCTCAGTTCCAGAGGGCCTGCAAGACAGAGCTCTTTGGTTGGGGCCAGTTATTCCATAACATTAGATGCCCCCCCCCAACGAACACTCCATGAAAACATCACTGGATAGAAATTATGCTAAAAATGTCTATTTTGATGCTGCTTCTGGTATTGAAATGTGGTTCTAATATTATATCCTAATTTTAATTGTATTGTACTGCTCTAAGCTGGTCCCTATAAGAGCTTCTTGTGGTGCAGAGTGGTAAGGCAGCAGACATGCAGTCTGAACCTCTGCCCATGAGGTTGGGAGTTCAATCCCAGCAGCCGGCTCAAGGTTGACTCAGCCTCCCATCCTTCCGAGGTCGGTAAAATGAGTACCCAGCTTGCTGGGGGGTAAACGGTAATGACTGGGGAAGGGAATGGCAAACCACCCCGTATTGAGTCTGCCATGAAAATGCTAGAGGGTATCACCCCAAGGGTCAGACATGACCCGATGCTTGCACAGGGGATACCTTTACCTTTACCTTTTTATAACTGATATAACAAATAGCAGATCATTGAGAACTGTCTAACAGATGGGCACATTTGGTCTTTAGTGTTCATTTATTTATTTTATTATCTATCACATTTATATACCGATTTGATATAAATCAAATGAATCAATAAAATAAAGTCATCTTACAATGACTTTATCTTACAAGCTGCTGGTATGCCAGCAAACAAAGGGGACCAAGGAAGATTCTTGTTTATTGCTGAACATACCAGAAACAAGTTCAGCCAGAGCAGTGCTACCAGCGTCTCAGGGGCTAGTCTCAGATGTGGCTGGTGGCTGTGCAGGCCTCTTGCTTTCTTCCAAACTGTCAGCTCTTCAAGGGCCTTCCTTATTTAGCTGCATGAACTGGCACCAGGGGCTGAGCAAAATGGTTTGGCATAGTGCTGTTCAGCAGACAGGTGCCAGGAGTTGTTCAGCCATGCCATTCGTTGTTCATTACTAACATGGTCCATCACATACACACAAAAAGATTCAGGTAAGTGAAAGTCATTTATTCATTACCAAAGGTCACACCAGAAATACCGAAAGGGTAGAATGTTTTTTTATATTGTATACACACGTCAGTGTGTGATAAAGAAGGATACTCCAGTCAAAATCAGAACACAAGCAAGAAGATAATTTCACATTTTATGGGTTCAGAATGAGGGCAATCTCAACAACAGGGGATGGACAATTTTAAATATATTTACAGACATATCAAGAGTTGCTAGTGCAAATCAACCATGGGTCCCCCCTGCTTTCCCTAACTGAAATGCAAGTCCTACCCAGTGCAAGTAGGCTTGCCAACAGGCCTGTAGAAAAATGTCCAGTCCCAGGCATAATGGGATGTTATGCCATGAAGATTCACATGCCTATTCCCACACATATGCCTCTAAGGAGCATGCCATTTTTCTTTAGCATGGTTTTGCAAGGGGGAAAAATGCAATTGCCACTTGAGACAAGTTGCTTGGCTTTGCAAGCCCATTTGTCCCCTAAAACAGCAGACACCAAACCTATTTGCATCTACCTCAACAAATGAATGCTAATCAACAAGAAGGCCTATTTATGTTACTACCATCCCTGCGTAGGTTTTCTGTTAGTCGCAAATATCAGAAAACTTTGGATGGTCTGCTTTGAACAACTAGCCAATGCATAGAATTAAAAAGGAAAACCTTTACTTGCCTGTCTGTTCATCTTCAACAGGTCTCTGTTTGATCAATTCATGCACCTTAGGCAAGTATTAAAGGCACAGGAGCTGGGCTGATGCTAAGGATTGCCACTCCCAGGTTGTTTAGATCCTCCAAGTTAAAAGAGCTATAACTGTACAGCCTGATCCTAATAATTGTTTCTCAGAAGTCCTGCTAAATTCAATGGAATCTCTTGCCAGATTTGTACACACTTCTGGTTGCCAACAGGCCTGGATTTAAATGTCCCGATCTCTTTCATAAGTACTTAATAGGTGAAAATGGGCAGCTAAAGCTTTGCACAGCATGCTGGTAAATTACATTGCACAATACATCTGTTAAAAAGACAGGATGTTTTTTTCTGTCTCTAGGTATTTGGCAGCCTTTTAAAAAAATGCTTCACCTTCATAGCACTTGAGTTTGTGTACTCTTACAAAGAATGTAAAGCAACAGTGAAACGGAGGGAGGGACAGAAAAGGCTAGTCCAGAAAGAGATGCAAGCAGTACTTAAAAGTTGCATCACTCCTCCTCTCAGCTGACCACTGCTGCAGTACCTTTAAAAGCAGCTTGATGTATGTAGGCTCAAGGCCATCACTAAAGGCACACCTCCAGAATCTTTTGTGCTCAGCTAGTAGGGTTTGCCTGCGGGAACTTTCGGGTTCCGCAGGGCCTGTAAGACGGAGCTCTCCCACCAGGTCTATGGTTGAGGCCAGCGTGTGCCAAAGAAGATCTGGACCCCCCCCCCCCCCCTCCTGGTGGTTTGAGATCTGCTCTCCCATGTTCATCCCCAGAGGTGGAAATTTTGGGGTGTTTGTAGTTGTTTTTACGTCGCCACATGGTATCTTGGATATTTAATAGGATATTTGAATTGAATTTTATGTTTTTAGGGGTATTTTTATCTGGGGTTTTTATCTGTGGTAACCCACCACGAGCCTTCTTGGGAGTGGCGGGCTAAACATTCAAATAAACTAAACTAATAAACTAAACAACGTGGATGGTTAAAAAAAATGTACTTCCTCTTTAACATAGGCCTAATAGGATGGCATTTACCCCTGTGCCATAAAATAGCTTCAGCTGTCCATTTCCTCACATACCTGGGTATTTGAGCCTTGATTTGCAACCAGTCAGTGCAGTTTTCTGTGTAGGTGGAGTGCCTTGACTGTTTGCAACACTAGAGGGCCCCTGGAACTAACCCAGACACAAACCATCCACTTCCAACCTGAGGCTGAAATCTTCCTCAGTTAATATTGAAGAGGGCCTTCTCTAGATCAATTCCAGCAGACCATGGAAGGCTGCTGGGAGTTAATGACACACTTGGAGTGAGCCACGAAGATTTACAAGCTCAGGACTTTAAAACACTCTCTTGTCGTTGTTATTGTTCCTGTGTGTCCAAACAGTAAGCAGCAGGTGAAGAAAAATTTCAAGCTGAGCCCTGCTTATTCCTTTTCAGTCAAGCGGTTGTTAAAGGGAGTGGGAAAAGATCAATTAAAGAAATTGAAAACCTTACAGGGGAGATCACACTCCCCGTCAAGCTGCCCCCACCCCACCCTTGGCTCATAGGCAGCTCTCCTTAAACCTAGGGCCTGAGTTGGCTCCCATACCATGGAAACCAATACAAGTGGTTGCCTAGCAACCCACCCTCATGCTGCTTTGGAGCAGGCCTCAGAAGACTTCTGCTTCAGAAAAAAAGGAGAAGGGATGAATCTGCCGCTTTACCAAATACATGGTGAATAGGAAAGCTGGCATTAATAACACTTTGGTGGTTTTAAAGGTGCCATTGGACTCCAAATTTATGGTGACTTGGAGTGAGCTTACCTATCCAGCATCTAGGTTTCTCTTCAATCCTTCTATGTAGTCAAGCAGTCAGGAGACTAACTTCACTGGTATCTTTATTGCCTCTAGATAGGAGAAGCTTACTAATGTGGGGAGAGGAAGAGAAAGATGTTTGTAAGCTACTTTGGGTGGTAAAAGATAGGGTACAAAAGACCAGCTCTTCTCTAATGGAGAACACATATCAAGATTCTACAACCTCATCAAAACATAAGACCCAAATACAGGCCCTGAAGGGGAAACAGAAATGTTGAGAGCCAGTTTGGTGTCGTGGTTAGGAGTGTGGACTTCTAATCTGGCAAGCCAGGTTTGAGTCTGCACTCTCCCACATGCAGCCAGCTGGGTGTCAAAGCTGAGCAGTCATATCAGGGCTCTCTCAGCCTCACCCACCTCACAGGGTGTCTGTTGTGGGGAGAGGAAAGGGAAGGCGAATGTAAGCTGCTTTCAGACTCCTTCGGGTAGAGAAAAGTGGCATATAAGAACCAAGTCTTCTTCTTCTTACTTAAACCTAGGCATCACCATATGTGTTTTAAAACTTTACAATTCATTATTTTTAACTTAAGTGCCTTGGTTTCCTTATTTGAACAATAAATCAAAATGTGAAGTTGTATACAACCAGTTGCTGCAGAAGCCTGTGAAGACCATCTGGGAATAGACGTTTGGCACCATGCATTTTGCAGGAGAGAGGAACACCTTCAATTCCTCTGGCTGGTTCACTTCCATGTCAGTGTAAAATTACCATGCTGGTTAATATCTGCTATTGAAGCCCATGAGAAAGGGTGTGTGGCTTTTAAATGACTCTCAAAAATTAGAGATTGAAACCCTTCATTAGGAGGAAAGTTTTCTCACCCTCCCCCCCCCCCCCAAATAAAACACCCCACGGTATAAGAACAAAGCCTGGTGCCTAGTATCAACAATTATTTTTTAAGTGAAAAAAAACATCCAGGACTTATTTTGAATTGAAGCACTTTCTGTAAGAGGCATGCTCCAACTCAAAACATGTTGGGACAATTTACTTCGTTGTTATTTATGAAAAAAACATCACTCATCACAAATTGTAGGCATTCATAAGTACATGAGCATTGGAATTAAAGGATTTTACAGGTCCCTGTCAGAACGAGTATGTTTTTTTTATTACCATGAATCAACTTCGTCGTCCTATGAAGCTGTTTTATGCTGACTCAGTATGTTGGTCCGTAAAGCACTGCACAGCTCTCCAAGGACTCCGGAAAAGATCTTTCTCAACGCCAGCTGCTGTAGCCCTTTCT
This sequence comes from Paroedura picta, assembly GCF_049243985.1. NCBI lineage: Eukaryota > Metazoa > Chordata > Lepidosauria > Squamata > Gekkonidae > Paroedura > Paroedura picta. The sequence continues at coordinate 21,170,596 of NC_135380.1, forward strand.
CTGCATACACCAGGGCCCTGGTATTCACGCTGCAGCTCATAGAGCACCACATTGGCAGTAACCACCTACCGAAAGAGCCTCATGACAACTGTATGTCACGTGAGTAATCTCATCAAATACACATATAGCAGATATAACTATTCATATTAAATATGTAGCTATAGCCTTTTAAATCCTTAGAGCAGGTGTAATCAACCTGTGGTCCTCCAGATGTTCATGGACTACAATTCCCATGAGCACCTGCCAGCAAACGCTGGCAGGGGCTCATGGGAATTGTAGTCCATGAACATCTGGAGGACCACAGGTTGACTACCTCTGCCTTAGAGTACCTTTCCACATGCTATCTTTTCTGCCTCCCCCACCCCCATTGTTGAACTTGAGCCAGCCCTTATGGATCTGGAGGAAGGACTTTCTTAATTTTCCCAGTCGCTCCTTGCAGCGTTCGCTGGCAGGGGCTCATGGGAATTGTAGTCCATGGACATCTGGAGGGCTGCAGTTTGACTACCCTTGCCTTAGTGTAAGGCACAGTGGTCAGGTGAGAGACTGAGATTGCCAAGAGCCAAGTGGCTCTAAAGAAAGGGGAGTAAAACCAACCCCCTGCTGTGGCCAGCTTGCTCTTTCCTTGGGTGGCTCTTCTCTCCACCTTGCGCTCCTCCCAGCAGCCACCTGGGTGCTGAGATGACTGTGCAGAGGATGTGAAGAAAGACAGGTGGGGGTTCTTGGAGAAGACAGGCATTTCTCTCCCTCGCAACTGGCTCGTAGCTTACAGCTTACCAGTCCTCCAGTCCCTCTGGCAGTGGCTGTTTCAAAGGGCAAAGCACCTGTGAACAACAAACCCTCAGGCCATGGATGCCGTATTGGGGAACAGTACTCAAAAGAGACCTGTGTAACTATCACTGCACTAGAGACTGGATCTGGGACCTTCATGCAAAGCATATGTTCTGCCACTGATCTCTAAAATCCTTCAAGCCATGCATGCAATATTTGACATGCACGTGTGCTGGCTTGGTTAAGAGGAGTGGTCTTTAATCTGGAGAAGCGGGTTTGATCCCCCACTCCTCCATATGCAGCCAGATGGGAGACCTTGGGCCAGTCACATTCCCTCACTCAGTCTCACCTACCTCACAGGGTGTCCTGTTGCAGGGAGAGGAAGGGGAGGCCACTGTAAGTCGCCTTGAGATTCCTTCAAGTAGTAAAAAGCGGGGTAGGAAACAGCAGCTCTCTTCCACTCTTCATGTAATACTGCTTCAAGAGCACATGCCACCCTTGGGGCATTGCAACAACCCCTCCCCCAAAGCAGTTGTCTGGGACGTCTAGCACTTGTTTACTAGAGAATTCAAAAGACACTCAAGAAATAACAGACACTCTTGGATCTTTTCCCGCCACGAAAACTGACAACCATCTTCTGCTGCTTTTGTCTTCTGGTTGCAGCTTGGCTCGTCGGATGAGCTCTGGTCCTCATTCAAGGCACATTCCTCAGCAGAAGTCCCTCCTTGGTCCCCAGAATCCTCTTCCCATAGCTCTGGTGGCTGCTCTGCTGTCTGACATTCCTCAGTGCTGCTTTCTTCTTGTAAACACGGCATCGGGACAGTAGCACGCTTGTTTTTTGTTTTCTTGCACTGCTGAGACGCCCTCTCTACCTCTGCACAATCTTCATCATCCAGGAATATGTTCAAAGGTACATCAAGGTGGATATTTATAGGGATCACTCTGTTTTTCCTCTGGTAAGGCTGTCGAGCTGGACAAGCAGAGCTACACTGCACCGTCCTCCTGCACTTAGCCCTTTTTCTTCCTGGATTTGATTGTCTTTTTCTCGTACACTTTGCTTTGGGGGAAGAAATGTTGCAGCTCCGCTTACAAGGGTTGTTAGAAGAAGCAGAGCTGGAGCTCTCACAGCTGTCTTTGCTTTTGCTCCTTCTCCCTGGAGTCCTTGAAAAATCAGCATGCTCATCACAGTCCTCCTGCATTTCCTTTGATCGTCTTCTCTTTCTGCTGCAAGACATTGGAGGGATTGTGCAATCAAATAATTTCTCACCTCGGCCTTCACATATGTTCTTAGATGTACAATGGCTTTTCTCACAGGTCTTCTGTCTCCATCGAGGTGGACGGGCACACGCAGCCTTTGGGCAGCAACTGGCTTGTAGTGGAGTGCGGTAGTTTTGTGTGATGAACTCTGCCATGGAATAGGTAATCCCAACCTTCTTGGAAAGCTGTCTAGGAGTGAGGCCCAATTTCTGCCATCTTTCCTTGCCCATTTCCATTCCACTCGTCCATTAGCCCATCTTCCTGCTACCTTGACTTCCCATGTCTTGCTGTGGTTCAAAGGGATCAGAGGGCCTGTGACATCAATAACTGCAGAGTTGATGTCATAAGCAGAGTTATACTTTAGGCAGTTTTCACAAATGTCATCTAGCTTTTTAAAAAACAAAGTTGTGGATTCGTCATGTGAAACAGAAGACCTTCAGGGAACAATTCATGGGATTCTTAACACAGGAAGAATCCTACACTGCCCTCAGAACTACCATGGTTCTGAATGGAGCATCTACAACCAGGTGATGCGAGGGATTACATGGAGTGCAGGAACCAACTTAATCTTAATACATGGATATTTGAAGCATTACTTCTGCGTGCGTTAGAAGGAAATGAATTAATCTGAGAATGAGGAAGACTTCCAATAACTTGGCCAGGCAACAATAGTACGGTCCTCCTGATACGGTAGGGAAGAGCTTGATTCTTTCTATCCAGGTGTACCTAACATACACACTGGGTACAAGACAGCAAATTGTATGTCGTACTCCCTTGCCCTCTATGGTTCTGGACATGTGCTTGTTGTGTTGCTGAGAGAACTGGCTTAAAAGTAAGTATTCCATGGGTAAACACTGGTTGTGGGCAAGTAAAAGTTTCTCAATTACTGTTCACTGTAGAGTCCTGGGTTCCCAGTCCTGGCTCACTGTAGCATGTTTTATGTTCTGTTATGATTCTGTTCTGTTATGATTTAGTTCTGTTGAAATCAGCAGGGACGAGTTAGTTGTGTTTAAATTGCATTCCTTGGGACTTGAGTATTTGCAAAATCATAACTCATGGCTTCACTTACTTGCAGACTGCGATAGGACTTTGTAACATGGTCTCCAGCCCATTTTATTTCCTCCACACATCCATCATGACCACCATCCTCAAATCTGTTAGAAATTAGGTGGGTTTTTGGTTTTCTATTATTGGGAGACAGTGGGACCTGGCCTCCCAGTATCTGCAGATTTCATCACCACCAATGATCACAGAAATGAACCTTCCATAACTGGTGAGCCTCTACTATAGGATTGTGGCTGTAATCACTTGCTAATAACCTTTGCTGGATGATGCTATGGTTAAAGGAGAAGGGGGTGTCCTTAATGGGAGGAAATGCCTTTTCCCTTGACATTTCCTGTATATGCTCCTAATAGTCAGATGTGCCAGTTGTGCAACTGAAGTTGATCATGTAATTGATGGATTGATGCAACACTAGTCTACTGTACCCACAGTACATTTGAAACTTTACAAAGCCTGTTACTCATGTTTAAATTTCTCTGTAGTCAGTGGGCATTCATTTATGAATGCACAGGATCACAACCGCTAGTACATGCCCAACTGTCTGACATGGTGTACAGCAGTGGCATTAAATGAAAAACCAAAGGAAAATGTGTCCCAAACACTGGAGGCCACAAAGAAGGGACTAACTTCTGCCATCAGGTACAAGTGAAAGAAAAGAGCCTGTTGTGGCACATGGTGGTAAGGCAGCAGACATGCAGTCTGAAAGGTCTGCCCATGAGGCTAGGAGTTCAATCCCAGCAGCCGGCTCAAGGTTGACTCAGCCTTCTATCCTTCCGAGGTTGGTAAAATGAGTACCCAGCTTGCTGGGGGGTAAACGGTAATGACTGGGGAAGGCACTGGCAAACCACCCCGTATTGAGTCTGCCATGAAAACCCTAGAGGGCGTCACTCCAAGGATCAGACATGACCCGGTGCTTGCACAGGGGATACCTTTACCTTTACCTTACAAGTGAAAGAAAATGAAGCAGCCATACTTAGGTCACTTATACAAGGTATGGATGCTACCAGATAATGAATATTCTCCCTGGTTCCTCACAGCATCAGGAGGCTGCCATAAATCTCTCAGATTTTCCCATCTTTCCTGGGATCTCCCCTAAACCTGCTTTGCTGCCCTGTTTTGGGAAAGATTGTAGCAAAGCCAGGGGGGCGCCCATGTAGAGTAGAACAGGGGTAGTCAACCTGTGGTCCTCCAGATGTTCATGGACTACAATTCCCATGAGCCCCTTCCAGCAAACGCTGGCAGGGGCTCATGGGAATTGTAGACCATGAACATCTGGAGGACCACAGGTTGACTACCCCTAGAGTAGAAACTGTTCCCAGTCCCACCCACACCAGTGCAGTTTTCTGTACCCTAGCCTATCTTTGGTGGCCATTTCCCCACTCCCATCAGAGACCTTTCAAAAAAATCCATATATCAATATAATGGTACAAAAATCTGTTGGGTCCTTGTCTTTCTGAAGGACTGCTTCGTGAACTGAATGAGGAAGAGGACTGCAATGTGAACATCCATATATGCTGGTGAGGTAGAAGCTATTCTCTTGGCCGTGCATTTGGATGTCTAGGAGTATGACCAAGTATTGCACAAGATTCTGACCATTAACAGAAAAGTCAATTGATCTCATCTAAAAGAAGTGCATCCACCAGGGACTGATATAGCTAATTAATGTCACAGGAACTATGACAAAGCAGCAATTGAGCCAATGTGATAGGGGAAGAGCTCACCTTAATTGTAAGAAGGTGAATGGGAGGTGTTGTAAATGGTAAGCCAGTGGAAAAGAGAAACAGGCACAGACGAAGCCTCAAAATAGAAAGTATGAGGATTAAAAATTAGCCCCTTGAAAATGTTCTGGAAAGACCATTGTCAATCCTGTTGAATTCAGATTGATTTGAACTCGGGTCTTCCTCTTCCCCCCTCCCCATTGAAACAGGAAAGTGTTCTGCACGTGGTTAGGGTAGTTCAGAAGGGGGGGGGGGGAGCCAAGCCTCTTTCTTTTCTTGAAGGGGGGGGGGGAGAGGAGCCAAGCAGGGAGCCTCTTTCTTTTCTTGGAGGGGGGGGGGAGAGAGGATCGAAGGCAGAGGAGGAAGAAAAAATCCAAGTCCGACAGAAGTTGAGAGAAATTAGGGGCTTCTCCTTTAAGGCAAGCTTGTCACATGGGCACCTTTGGCCTATCAGGACGTCTCTACCACGGAGAGCCCAGATTCAAAACAGCCTGCTTTCTCAATCCGAATCTTAAAATATTGAGGTTTAAAAGCACTCTAAGATATTGCACAATAAAGGTAGGGTCACTCCGGATCAATCCTCCTTGCTGCAGAAGGAAAATTTAAATTGCCCAAAATCAAAATGGAAATCGCATTCTGTGTAGACAGCAGGGACTGAATCGACCTGGGATTGGAATAAAAGCTCCGTGCAGTTTACACCCAAGTCATAAAGTTGCTCAAGGAACCTGGCAAAACGAAGACACAGCATTTTCTCTTTTTCTACATCTGGACTCTGCCAAGTAGGGAATGCAGGTTTTGCTTTTGTTCCAATTCAGAATTTAATTTAATTTTTAAAAAAGTTAAAGAACGAGCAAGAAGATTTTCAATTTACAGTTTTCTTGGGAATGGAAGAATGAAAAAAACACTCACAAATGATAAAGGGTTAAAGACGCTGATGGGCATCTCTTTAGAAGTACAAGAAAGTGTGTTTATTACATCGTTACAACAGATAGGCAGCTTCTGCAAGCACGGGCAGTCTCTCCACAGCATTTGGGTTTGGTCATTCAAGAAATCTGAGCTGGTCAACCTGCTTTATGAAATTTATAAAGGAAAACATCTGACATAGGTTGGATTTCCCAGCATTATTTTCAATGATAACCACCAGGATTGGGGGGGGAGAGCAGCGCAAACAAAAAAAAATGTAAATGGAAGCTGTGAAGTGGTTAGTCCTGGAGACACTCTGCTCAAGAAATAAAGAGGCACAGATTTTTTTTTTTAATGAAAGGATTCCCCCGAGCCCAGTCCACATAAGTGGCTGGCAGCACCTTTGTTTTTGTGTGAGTGTTTCACACTCTGAGGTGTACTGTGTATTTCTCTTTCCAGTCTATTTGAATTTTCTCTCCCTTGGTGTCTTTTTTGTTGTCTTCAGCAGCCAAGACCTCTCCCTCCATTGCTAGAAGGCCTGTTGTCTGCTGTAGGGGGTTGGGTGGCCGGGCATCATTTCCGTGTGTGCAGCGTGTCCTGGAATTTGGTACTAGTGTAACGTAGGTGAAAGCCCTTCTTGTTGATGGTGTCATCAGAGTGGAATCTTACCATCACTGAGTCACCAGCGGAATAGACCTCTTCAGGGGGCTAGGAGGAGAAAAGAAGAGAGAGAGAGAGAGAGAGAGAGAGAGAGGCAAATGGTAAAACATGTTTTCTCTATAGCTTCTTTAGTATAGACAGGTTAGGCTTGTGCCTCATCTGTAATCCAAAACTGAAACCTTGTACTGAAGATCAGGTAACTCATGCTGTGATTTGCATCCTAGGTAAAGTCTCCCATGTTATTCCATGCATGTGCAGAGAGGAAACTGCTTCTTTTCCTCCACTCTACCTGCCCTGTCCTGGACCTCCCTACCTAAAGTGACTTGGAAGCTGTGTGGTTAAATTCAGTACCTTTTTCTCCTGTGTTTGTTTGCTTGTTTTGCCACTCCAACTTCAGTTGTTGCTCTTGCTACTTGCTAGTGTCAAAGACACATGCAACTGTGATTTTTAAAAGTGCCAGCATACAGCACATGCAGATGAGACCATGCTGCATCACAGTGTTCAGACTATCAAATGGCGTGATCCACAGCAAGTTGGATGTATTTAAACTACATTGAAATCAATGATATCTAAATGCTCAGTTATGCTTCTGTAATAGTAATGCAAAAACAATTATGCTTCTGTAATGGGCAGGAATGCAAACTTACTCCAGAGCCACAGTAGCGTCCCAGGCGTGGGGCTGTCCCATCATAGCCATCAAACAGCTCCATGTAGTCATAGCCACAGTCCGCTTCTTCCTCAATCTCAAATGTCTGGAAGATGAGTTCTACTCCATATCCCTCCTCGGCCACTATCACCCATTCACAGTCTGAACCCCCAGGGTAGTTGTTGTCTCCAAACTGGGCATGTGAATAGAGATCCTTGGTTTTCACTTCAGCTCGCATCTGGCCACCACATTCTGGAAGACAGAACACACACACATAATTGCATCCTTGCATTTCCCAAAAGAAAAGCCACTCCAATCAGAAATAAGCTCTCTCAAGCCAATCACTGTCAGCCTGACCCCCAGAAGCCAGTTTTTGCTAGTCATCCCTTGACAGGGCTTTCATATTGGGAAAAACAGCAGAGATATTGACTGATTATGCAGCATGTGTTAATATGTCCCTCAACATTTTTTTTTTGCAGGATAACAGAGCTAGGGCCAGATGTGTTTCACAAGACACAGAGATCCAGATTCTCAGTGCTGCCACTGAGAAAGCCTTACCACTTGTGACTACCCCCTCAACTTCTAATGGCAGCAGAGTATGGAACAAAGCTTCTCCCAATAACCTAAATATACGGGTAGGCTCATGAAACGCCCAAAAAGCTTAGCAGTTTAAAGGTCAAAGGAGACCTTCGAGTTAGGCCTGGAAACTGAATTAACACCAAACCAGCTTTCTTCTGTCAACAGGTGTGCAGCCACATTATGGACAGCTGCAATTTCCAAAAACTTTTCAAAAGGTAGCTTTGACTGTACATTACAGTTAAAAGCCATAAAAGTATGTGCAGCTGTGGTTTGGACCCATGAATGAACCAACATTAAATGTTACCCGATGTGTAGGTTGCTTCAAAGCCCTTCTTCTGGACAGAGTTATCAGAGAAGAACCTGAGAAACATCCTATTACTGGAGGAGATGATAGGGTCTGGTTCTTTAGTTCCACACAAACGTCCCAAGACAGGAGCTTTGGCATCTTTTCCATTGTAAACCTCCAAGTGGTCATAGGTGCATTCTTGATGGCCTTCAATGTCCAACTCCCTGATAGTCTGGAAAACAAGAAATGTTCTTATAAGGACAGTGGGAAACAAACACTTTTGCTTCATTACTCCAGTTAGCCACTACTAGCATCATAAACCATGATCCGGCTTCGGTTTCTGAAAGGGAATTGCATTAGCTTGCTGGAAGGTTACTGCACTGTTCATACACATATGCCCTCCTGTCTCTGCAGATGTCAACTAGAGCAGGGGTAGTCAACCTGTGGTCCTCCAGATGTTCATGAACTACAATTCCCATGAGCCCCTGCCAGCAAACGCTGGCAGGGGCTCATGGGAATTGTAGTTCATGAACATCTGGAGGACCACAGGTTGATTACCCCTGAACTAGAGGACAATTATATTCCTTACATGCCAGATGTGGCCATAGAGATGTATATCCCTATAAGCATCCAATACTTGCCAGAAGCAGTAATCCAGAGGAATATTTGAAGACTTATACTCTTCTCCCTCCAAGGAGCTACTCGGTGTAGTCCCAAGTAGCCAGCTTGGTGTAGTAGTTAAGAGTGGCAGCTTCTAATCTGGTGAATCAGGTTTGATTCCCCACTCCTCCACATGCAGCCAGCTGGGTAACTTTGGGCTTGTCACAACCCTGATAGTACTGTTCTCATTGAGCAGTTCTGTCAGAGCTCTCTCAGCCCTGCCTGCCTCACAGGGTGCCTGTTGTGGGGAGAGGAAGGGAAGGACATTCTAGGCCTCTTTGACACTCCTTCTGGTAGAGAAAAGTGGGGTATAAAAACTGACTCTTCTCTTCTTCTTCTGAGCAAGGTCACACAGAAGACTTATTTCAATATTACCTAAATGGCATGGCTTCCTCTGTGCAAAGGTTGTTTCCACCTTACTCCAGTAACAGGTTCCATTCCCTGTAGCAGGTTATGAAACATGGATGTGACTTCTGAATTTCACTGTCAGAATATGTAACCGGCACCCTAACTACGCGAGAGGGAATTTACTCATCACAGGAGTGGTGCCGGAGCATCTGTAAGTAAAAACGGTTCCAACAGTATCATTTAGATAATGCTGAAACTGGGTCTCAGTTTATCTCTTCTGCTTAAAGTGTTTCAATTTCTTTTCTGCTCTTCTCATGCAGGTTCTGAAACAACAATCGCAGGGAAGAAGACCAATGTTAACTCGCCTAGCTCAGTTACTAAGGAGACAAGAAAAACCTTTCATCTACACACAGAGGTGAATCACACAGACCCGTTCCATTAAGGGTGGCACTTTCCCGCTGGTTCCTTGCACTGGTTGAGAACACTGCCGTTAACGGCACGGATCCACAAGCCACAGCCTAGATACAACCCTGTAACATAAGCACTAACTTTTATGTTAACAGCCTTCATTTCTGTACATTACCAGTTTGATGCGGTGTCCCGGTGTGGTGGTTATTGCCCAGGTGCACTCTTTCTTATTCGGGTATTTATCAGGCCAGTTTGGGCTGGTGATGGTTGCACTGATGGAAGTCATCTTGTGATCACAGCCAGCTGCAATATGTAAGAATTGATGCCAAAAGGCTTATGTTCTAAATCTACATATGATTGATTTTACAAAAGCAAGACCCAAGTCCAAGGACACGAACGGAGCATAGCTCCAGCTTCCGCCCCCCCCCCATCGCCAGACATATTCTTTTAATAGTCCCCCTTAAACTAATTTTCCATCCAAGATCCCCCCATTTTCTGTCTCTGCACTTCAAAGAAAGAAAAATCTCCAGCTGACCCACCCAATGGACTAGCCAATCTGGCCTAGCTTCAGTATATGACTCTCCAGGCTCCCCCACCTAGCAACTATGCAGGTGAAAGTGAAATGGGGATTTTTCTCCCTCTCCCAAAACACTAGAACTTGAGTGCATCCAATGATGTTGGTGAGCAGTAGGTTCAGGATTGCATAAAGGAAACACCGTTTTATAAAGACAGTGATTAAAATGTAGAATTCTCAACCAGAGGATGTAGTAATGGCTGCAGGAATAAACAACTTTAAAAGGAAATTAGACAGATCCATGGAGAATACATCTGCCAGCGGCTATTAGCCTTGATGACAGAGGGGAAACTGCACATTCAGAGGCACTGTGCCTCTGAGTCCTGGAGCCAAGAGGCAACATCAGAGGAAGGCCTCAGCCTCTACACCAGGGGTAGTCAAACTGCGGCCCTCCAGATGTCCATGGACTACAATTCCCAGGAGCCCCCTGCCAGCGAACGCTGGCAGGTGGCTCCTGGGAATTGTAGTCCATGGACATCTGGAGGGCCGCAGTTTGACTACCCCTGCTCTACACCCTGTTGTTGGTTGTCCAGAGGAACTGCTTGACCACTGTGTGAGACAGGATGGACCATTAGTCTGATCTTGCAGAGCTTTTCTTAATTTCCACCCTCAGTGTGACATAGAACAAGCAGCACAAACAAGCCTGTTTCCTGTGATTTCAGGACTGGCATAACCCACTCAAGCACTAAAGAATTTTAAAACCATATATTTCCCTATAGACTGTCTGTTCTAGGTACAAAACATCTATATTCTCACCATATGCTATCCCAGTGAAATCACAGCGTCACAGGCATGATTGCTTGACCAAGGCAATCTTCTAAGCATACAGATTATAAGACGGCATCTGGGGACCTGGAGAAAGGGGCCCCTTTCATGACCATCAGAGAACGCACCTTCTTTGCAGTCGTGCTTGTTGTCATGCAGCACAAAGCCACTGCGGCACTGGCACTCGTAGCTGCCGAAAGTGTTCAGGCACTCGTGTTGGCATCCACCGTTATCCTTCGAGCACTCATCTTTATCTAGGAGAGAAGCATCACTTTGCTTAGCAGGCTGACCCCTCCTGAGTCACAGTGAACATCCGTTACATGGTTATTGCAGGCATCAAGGTGACACTGGAACTGGTAGACTGATTTGGAGACCAGCAACTTCACTACAATGTAAGAAGGCTTGATTGGTGCAGGGTTAAGGCCTTCGTAAACAATATGAAAGCCCTGTTCAGTAGGGGAAATGAAAGTGTTCATGCAATTGACCATATAAACAGGTGAAACACTTTTCCTGGACTGTACCACTTGGGCTGCAATCACGTTTGACTTCTCCTTCACATGGGAAACTAGCATGCCAAGGGAAGTTCACTCTAGCCTTCACCCTGGTGTGTTATTTTCCCAGTGCAGGGAAGGGGTTCCCCCCTTTCCATGCAAGAACATTGCATTGTTCAATCTGCACCCTATCACTGGAAGTGGTGCAGCTCAGGAAAAAGCTTTTCGACTTCATTCCAATGACTGCGTAAGACAGTTTTCAGAACACCGTGTCACATTAAGGGCTACAACAGTGACCAAATAATATAGTTCTTCACGGAGGTTATAGATATCCTTGGCTGTTCTCAGAACTTTTAAGCTTCCACATAGAAGGACAAGAACCACAGTGACAAGCCACTTTTATGCTCAGCAGTATCCCAAATTACAGGCCTGACTCTGGGTCAGTTTTCCATACTGAGATCCAAGGATGCAGAAGATAGTAAGAGGAGAGCCAAGGTATGCCCAGAAATTCTAGCTAAAGTCCTCTCTGTGCAACTGAAACCAAACAGCACACATAACATGGGTGTAACCATTACCTGCTTACTGAAAAGATGAGTAAGAATCAACAGACACACGCACAACAAAGAGGATGCAAGAAAGAGACCAGGACAATGGCGTCCCTCTTTACTTATCAACAGAAAATGTCACAGACACAATAAAAATGCAAAACAAGGTCAGCTGGTTAAAGACAAACCAGAGAAATCTAAAAAAACAACAACAACAAGGAATTAAAAATATTAAAAAACACCCCAGCAATTAGTTCCGTCAAGTAAAGGCTTTGGAAATCTGTTTGGGGAGGTAATGAACAGGCTGTTCTCTTGATGGCAAAAGCTCCACACGTAAGGCAGATTACGAGAAGATGCTCTCTCTCTGTCCTGGAGGAATGATTCGTGAACTGAATCCTTTGGAGCTGCTGCAGAGTTCCTGAGAAACAAACTCAAGGGTAGCCAAGTGCAGGAGGGGGCTTTGTGCGTTTCTTCAGGCGGAATTTCAAGGATGGAAGTCGTAATTTTGGCAACTGCTTCCTTTCTGAAATGAGAGACATAAAGAGATGGAGAAAGAGGGAGAACAAATAATTCCACCTTTTACTGCAAGGAAAAGGGTGAGGGGAAAACAAAGTTAATTTAAATCAATAGATGGAGGGGCATGCAGTAAGAGAGGCCATACTCTTAAAGTACATACCACAAACAGCCAAATAAAGAAGCAGCTGAGATACAGGAAAGGAACATAGCTACAGGAGAAAGACTGCATAAAAAGGAGAAGCATTAAACCGTTGTAGAAGCCAGGGAGGGGGACTCTGTGGGCTGATTCAAGAGAACAGTTTTGATACTTTTGCACTTCAGTCCAAGCAGTCTTGACAGGGAGATGGCTCTGCCTAATTGTTCAGAGCAGCAATGCTGTCATGTCAGGACCTTGGAAAGATGCATCCCAAACTTCAAGCAAACTCACTGGAGGATGGATGTTTTGCAAACGGCCTTGATGAATGAGGGCTGCTCCCTCATAATGCTGGAGCCTTCAGAAGAGGAACTCAAAGAACTAGCAATATCAGAGGCTGAACCTAGCCAAGAGAACTGGGATTTCAGGGTTCTAGATTGATGGCCCCACACATCTATTGAAAAACATCACAAGAATACTTTGGCAGAGACCTGACCTGGAGGGTAGGCAGGGAGAACTTACGAGGAGCCCATTTTCAGTTGCAATGAGCCTGAGAACTGGAAGGATCAAGGCACTGGTCCCCCCTACAAGGGAGCAAGCCACTGTATAATCTGCAGTAACATTTCATTAGACATTATGGAGCTAATAGCTGTTTATGCAGCCACCGAAGGTATGATCTGCATATAACACAGTGACTGTGCTGTGTTTGAAGCTGGTCATAGGACATGTGGGATATACATGGAATAACAAATAAAATAGAAGCTCCCATGAAAATGTGGTCCCGGCCCTGTTTTCAGGAGACACTTCACAGGCATAAACATACTAATCACTCCAACCTTTCAGGGGAGAGGGTAAGTTAGCCTGAGCCATGCTCCTCAAAACCACCTGCATCTGTTTTGTCTAGGGCAGGGGTAGTCAAACTGCGGCCCTCCAGATGTCCATGGACTACAATTCCCATGAGCCCCTGCCAGCATTCGCTGGCAGGAGCTCATGGGAATTGTAGTCCATGGACATCTGGAGGGCCGCAGTTTGACTACCCCTGGTCTAGGGCGTGCACTTTGGCCTACTAACAAGCCTTCCTGTATGCCTAAAATCCTGAAGTAGGGCATGCCATATCCTTCCCTGCCAATCACACTGCCTTGCATTGCATAGGAATCTTGAGTTGTTCTTGAAAGACAGAAGAAATGGTAGGCTAAGAGGTTTATCTATCGATGGACCTCTTCTAAGTTTAGGAAGTTACAGTATTTTTAGAGGTTGTTTCTTTGACTCTAATATAACAGCCATCTCTGAGGTGAACACAGTCCAGCGATATCAATAAGGGCAGGCAGCAGACACACATTCAAATTCTTAACTGTGCTCATAATTCTCAGAGCCTGCAGCTGGGTGCATTATCTGAATCCGAATGCAGCCACTCTGTAAGCGAAGAGCTGCAACAAACACGGCATAAATAGCATCACACGATGATGGCACTTGCGAGCCCCTGTGCTCAGGGTATGTTGCTGTACCTGCTGATGAGTATGAAATTGGATTACACCCTCCTAAACATTTTCCCCAGAGTGGAATAGGCAGTTAAAGAGGGGGCCTTACCTGGAGGCTGATTTGGTGGCCCAGCATGTTGTCAAGACTTCTTGTAGCACTTTCTGCTGATTGTTTATTCCTTGGCTGGTAGGAATGTTGCTTGCTTACCATTCCTTTTTACCAGTGATGCCCTTATATCGTTGATGGATGGATTGCCATGCTTTATGCAGGGGGGCTAATTCTTACAGAGAGGCCTCAGGTAGCATCAACTTCCCTCTCTTCTTTTGTTTGTTGGCATGGCAGCCTACTGTGGTAAGGAAGTTTGATTTACCTACCAGAATATGTGTGCATATCACAGTCTGGGGGAACACTAGCATATTTAAGGGTGGCAAGGGTCTAGAAACCTGCTTCAGGGTCTAGAAACCTGTGGGCTATTGGACTATAATATCATTATCCCATGTGCTTAAAAGCGAGCCTGGGATTAAAACAATTTTGAATGAAGAATCCAGTTCTAGCTTCATCCTGCTGATGGAGAACGGCTGACGTGGGGCTGTGACCTGAATAAGGAAAGTCAGAAGGGAAGGAAAGGGTTTATATTTGCAAGCCAGTGTTCTACATTATCTGCTGCTAGTTCTTCTGTACCCAACAACCTTCAAGATGAAGCCGACTTTTATTAATATATTCTGGGTCTCTTCTTTTTCTTTGAACAAGTTCCCACTCTTGGATTTAATCAGCATTGTAACATGGTGAGAATGATTATTAGTACTACAAATGCTCTCTGCTTTCTCTTCTGCATTAACAGTCAGATCCTACTATGCTTTAGGTCTTACATATTTTCCTTCCTTTTCCCTATTCTCCATCCTCTGCCCTTCTCTTTAAAAAAGAATGAAAAGAAAATATGGTGGTGGAGGTTTGGGTGTGAACAAGTTGGGGGGGGGGGGGAAACCAAAAACAGCACTGCAAACAATTGGCCAGTTAAGGTGGAGATCTTACTCAGGACAGCCTATAATGGAGTAGAAGCCCCTGATTTGCCAGCTGTCAAAAGTATAGCCACTTTGGCTGTAGTCAAAGTGGGCAGCCACTTTGGCTGTCAAATCACAAAGGCAGAATGGGGTTGGCATAGAGTCGATATCAGGTTTCACAGCACAGAGAGTTGTTGCAAAGTTGGTCTGAGAAAGTATGGCTAATATCTTTTATATTGGATCTATTATTTTAGTTTTATGAATATGCAAACTTTGCAGAACTTAGCTGGCAGGTTTTTCTATACAGGCAGCTTTCCACACGGAGAACTGAAATAATTTCAAAATTTTGGTCATTTGGGAGCTTCTTACTGTTCTGGATTGATGGGGAAATCTACGAAACGAAACCTTGTTGAATGTTTTGCATAATGTTTTGCATAATTTCCACCATCATCCCTTTTCATCTACACTGCCCCTGCCTAGCAATGCCTCTGGCACCTGCTGTTTGGCTTAGACTTTTTCCACACCAGGAATCTGGCCTGGTGTAGTGCTCAGGGCTAATTTCTGCTTCTGGACAACATAGATGCGGTCTGGGGTGGTCCCAGGTCTGGTGCGATGCAGATCCTCATCTGCCCTGCAACCGGATGAGTGCTGCACCAGGACAGATTCCTGGTGTGGAAAAGGTCATATTGGGAATCCACACTGGACTAACCTGGGATGGGATAATTCTTGCAAATATCTCTTAGAACTATATTGGTCAACAGAGATCCAGTAATCCAAGATTTCTATACAAAATTCTTGAATTTTCAGGCATGTTTATCGAGAGTGATCTAAAACGTCTCCCCCTTCTAGGACTAAGACAGAGAAATATCAGAGGTCATCTTAAATAAGGGCAATAATGATTAGCTTTAGTTCAGATGCCCTCTAAGAATTATGGCTACTTCTAATCTTCTTCTCTAAATCATACTTCTGAGCTTCCAATCAGTGTAAGATGTAATAGCTAAATAAGGAGCTATTTTTTGTACCCCACTTTTCACAACCTGAAGGAGTCTCAAAGAGGCTTACAATTGTCTAACCTTCCAAGGTGAGGTTAAGAGAGCTCTGACTATACTTTGTCTACTCTGACCAGAAGCCATTCTTCTGCCTCCTGCCTGACACTTTTTAAACTGGAGATGGTAAGACTGAATAAGGGACCTTCTGCACATTGCAGCCAGACCAATGACTCATCTAGCACAATACTGTCTGCTCCAACTGACAATAGCCTTACAAAGTCTGAGAGGCTGTCCCAGAATCAGCTATCCAACAGCCTTGTAAGTGAAGGTATACTAGGTTGGTGAGGATGAAGGTTAGGGATCATCTTTTCTAAATATCATTTTTGTATAACACCTTGCTTTAAGTGCTTTGGAAATATATTATGAGTGAATTTGGGATTGTGTGCATGCAATTTATGTGCTCTACCATTGTACAATAGCACCTCCTAATGATTTGCCTAGGATCTGCCCAGATTTAAAACACTTGCAGTTGTATCCAAATTTGCTCTCTAATATCAGCTAATGAATTCATTAAGATTAATATCTTGTCTTTCAGCCAACTATTTCCAGGGTGACTTCCAGAAGGAAAGCATATAACTGTTATAATCTGTTATGTTAAATTTTAGTACCGCTGCTATGTTACTGTCACTAGATTTCAATGTATATTCATGATGTTTTATGTAAACCACCATGAACCTTATTAAAATACAATCTCAGTTCACTACATAATTCAATAAAGCCATATAATACTAAAACACAATGAAAATACACACACATTAATGAAACAGTAAAAGCCTGCTTGCAGCAATGGAAGAAAATTAACCAGCTAGGTAGACAAAAAAGTCTTGGTCAGGCCCTGTAGCTTAAGATGACCAGGAACTAGGCAAACATCTATGGATTTCCAAGGCTACAGTGCCATCACAGAAAGGGTTATGCTGTCAACATTACACTTACTCTAAGCTTATACATTCCTTTACCAAATGAGCCTGTCCAAGAAAATGCCCACCATACTTAGGTTGTGCTTCATGTGTAAAACTTACTAGGTAAATAACTAAGTGTAGAGAAAGGCATGAAAAACAAAACACCCTTAAACTGTGACAAAGACATATATAAAGTCCCAGTCTTGAAGCACTTACACACTCCTGAAAAGAACTCTGTTCGAGTGAATCTCCTTGAACCAGAACAAAAAGGGAGAATTAAGTACTCACCCTCCTGCCCCTGAGGTCTCATTAGCTGAAATTTATTCCGGCATGGTTCTTGGACATTGTTGGTGTGTCTTGATTTTGACAGGATTCCTGGGATACTTCCATGTCTTGCTCGAATTAAAAAACAAAGCAAACATACCAAACCCAAACCCACCTACAGAACTCTTGATCTGACCTAAGAAATGTTCTAGCTATTTGCACGAGAGAACCATTTGCCAGTAATGCATGGATCACCTGTTTGTTAGAAGCCAGGTTCTCCAGGTGTCATCAAGGGAGTGTGTTTGCCTTCTCATCAAGCCTTAGCAGTGAATGAGTGACAGATTTTACTGGCTTTTCTCTGACTTTTCTAGACAGAGGCTGGACGTTCACAATCATTTAACCTCAAATCTCCCTTATGCCAATAAAGGTATCTGAATCTGAATCTCAAATCTCCATCTAACATACGGTCAACTTGTCCTAATCGTTTGAAAGACTAACAATAGTGCCATCCTAAGCAGTCCTACTCGTCTACTCAGTGGTTCTTAGACCTAGGAAAGTGTCTTTAAGATTGCACTGTAAATTTGCTTGCTAAATGCCTGTCATGTTGAGATATAAATTCAGCTGAGCTCAACTGCAATAGTAGCAGCAGCTGGTTTTGTGGCTAAACACTGTCCTGAAAAGGGATGCTTTCCAGAAGCAGGGCTCTAACAGCCTACAGATCAGAAATCGTACATGGCATAATATTTTTAAGAAGGACTATCCCATCTGTAAAAAGGTGTATCAAAGAAGAATGAGAGGTATAATTTCTCATTATCTAGAAGTTTTGTAGAGACAAATATAGATAAGAAAGGTTATTTTACTATAGTGATGTAATGACAATGCATAATTAATATTTAATAAACTTGGTCCCTAATCTAAAGCTCTGCTCAAGACAGGCACTCATGAGTGCAAAAACTGCTGTATACCACCAGAGCACTGATCTGTTTGCCTCATGGGGTTTATTCAGACTGACAGTAGCTCTATGTGGTCTGAGATCTTAGCTACATATGCTAAGACATGAGTTTGGGACCTTCAGCATGCAAAGTATAATAGCCCTTTCTCACAAACAGGTACTTAATTTCTGAATAAACATTTTAGAATTTCTCTGTGTTCTTCTGTATTGAGAGTTTTGTTCTTCTTTGATGTATTTTCTTTGACACCACTGGAGTTTTTGCCCATTATCCAGTAGCTGCCCAATCTTAAATGAGTGAAAGGATACTCAATGTTTTTTTTTTCATTGCAGTGACATAAAGGAAACAATACAACATGGAACACAAGATGACATAAGCAGGTAATGGTGTCCCAACATTCTCTGCCTTTTCTGAACACCTCCCACCAGCACAACAGTTGCCTGGCTACACATGAAGGGGATGGTGTTTTTTCCTCTTATGGCTCTGGGAAAAAAAACAATGCTAAGCTAGTTCAGCAAAGATAGAATTTCCCCACACAGCTGTCCTACATCAGGGTTGCTTTTAAAAAAAAAACACAAGTAGAGAGATGGGAAAGATGTCATCAAGCAGAGCAAAAGTCATGATTATGTTTATATGCAACCAGAAAAGGAATATGCAATGATGCTACTAGGTGCACAACAGCGTAGAGTAAAGATGGTCATAGGGTACATCATTAGGTCAGGCAGAACACCGTAGCTCAGATAAAGGAAGCATCATAGCTCAGGTAGAGGAAGCAGTGCATTTGCAGAGTTTTAATTCCTGGTATTATTCATTAAAAAGAACAGTGCTAGAGAATGCAGTACCCTAAGAAAAGGAAATCCAATTACAAGCGAAAATGGAAAACTTGACAGGGGCATTTATGGAATTGGTGAGATTACAACCATATGGGAGCACAAATCTGGGATGGACAAGGTGCAACAGGCAAAATGCTCCACCATGCTGGAGAAGAAAGACCCGGGGTGACTGCCACAGCTCAAACACCAGCAGGCAGCCCAGCATGGAGCCTCTCATGTGGTAAAGGTCCAGCTGAAACATCTACAAATGTGGCAAATTCGGAACCCTCATAAACCCCAATGTTGTGATTTGTATAACTGTAGGAGGTACAGCTACAGTTTGGGTTAGACGTGGTTTTGGGATATTACAAGGAGCCCAAAGGTTTGAAAGAGTGCTTGGCCATATATTTTTGCAAGATTGTAGTTTAAAGACAGATTTGATCTCTGTTGTAACTGAAGCAGAGAGCTCGAACTTATGTTTCTTTTTGCTGTGGGCATCTTTAAGGAGAATGGAAGGAGAAACAACACTGCTGGGCAGAGCTAAGTGTAGCCATCCCCCTGAAATAGAGACTAATTGAAGTCAATGAGGCTTGTGCATGGCTCAGCTGTGCACTGCTGTGGCTATTGTGTGCATCTCACATTCACTTTCAACTAGTGCATCAGAAGAATGACTCAAGACAGATGCCCTGACAGGGAAGCAGGTGCCTAAATAGTGTCATCTGTTCTCGCTGTTTTGCATCAGTAATTAAGTACGTATTTCAGAGAGGCCAATTTTGGCAGAAACACTTGGCTTCATCTAGGAAAGCCAATTTGAAATAAGGGAAGGCGTATGAGCTGTCAGAAGGCCCAGACTGGCAACAGGCAACTACAACCAAGGTCTCTATTCCTCGCCAGCTTTTTTATTTTGCAAGGCAAAGAAGGTGGCATTCACATCACTCTGTCCGAATTCTGCAGTATAAGCCAGCATAGATAGATCAAAGGATACATGTGCTGAACAAAAGCAATGTCAGGCAGAACATGCTAATCTTATTTGCTGATTTGAGATTATTAAAAAATGAGAATTATGGCCCCAAATGCAGGAGGAATACAGGTAAGTAGCCTGTCACCACATCAAAAAGAAGGGGCTGTGACCAAATTAGGAGTATTTGTATGTAGTCCTGTAATTATAATGAGCCAAATTCTCTTCTGAGTTACATTTGTTTCAAGTGAATTTGTATAAACAGCAACAGTATTTGAATGAATGGGACCTTCGAAAGCCCTGTTGTTGGCTACTTCAGCCTTTGGAAATTAGATGAATCCCAGTGGAGATGGAATTATTTCAGACTCCTTTTTCAGGCCCCAGCCCCAGCTTCCTATTATGCAATCTGACCACTTTGCCTAGGTCCTTCTGACAGCCAGATAGCAAAGGGTGTTATTTTAATACAGATGAGCAGGAATGTTAACTAACCTCCATCAAAAAGCTTGCATCCTTTGGTTGACTGCTTGATTAAGACTGAGCCTTGTTATGGTCAGTGCTACACAAGAGGCAATCTTCACACACGTAGGAGCCCTCTGAATGTGTGTTCTACGTGTGAGCTAAAAAACCTCGGCTGAATATCTTAACAATCACATCCCTTACCTACCTAGTGTTAATTTATTGTGCAGAGGTGCAAATCTTTGTGACTATTCCTATGTATACACAGAGGTATCAGTTGGGTGGCTGAAAGTATTTTGATGCCTTCTCCCATGATTTTCAAGACAGGTTTTCAAGGCAATGCCTGCAGGGCACTGGACCCAGGGGGCAGGAGCCAATGAGAAGTGCAAGTCAATGAGAAGTGCAATCTGTGAGCCAATGAGAAGTGCAATCTGTGAGCCAATGAGAAGTGCAATCTGTGAGCCAATGAGAAGTGCAAGTCATGCCTGTCGCTTTCCCCAACACAGCTGCCATCCACCATTTGCAACATCTGAAGTGGCATCACTTGTCACTTGGGTAGCAAACCAGTCCCGGTCTGAAACAATAGGAGTCTCTTTAATGGGTATGTTGTTGAGGTCAAGTCCCATATGAGATGTGCAATCAAGTAGGACTCTTTGGAATAAGGTGATAATTGGTAAAACATACTAGTTTCCTAGCTTCCGTTGGCCATGTCTCATTTGTTTAAAAAAACAAAATACAGCAAAGTTTTATAATACCAATAAAATCAACTACTGATTTTTCATAGAATTATTATGGAAGATAACTGTCCACCAAGAAATGGAAGACATTTTATCATCCAGCTGTCAAAAATATAACATCTGAACAGGAAATCTGACTACAAATGGCTGGCTGAATCATAATTGTTAACCATGAATTAAATGTGTGGCTGTTGGGATGGTAATAGACACAAAATATCTGAGATCACATTCCAAAGAGAGAGATCATCACACAAGAAGAGTTGGCTTTTATACTCTGCTTTTCACTACCAGGAGTCTCAAAGTGGCTTACAATTGCCTTCCATTTCTCTCCCCACAACAGACATTCTGAGGAAGGTGAGGCTGAGAGAGCTCTGACAGGACTGCTCTGTGAGAATCGTTCTAAGAGAACTAACCCAAGGTCACCCAGCTGGCTGCATGTGGAGAAGCAGGGAATCAAACCCAGCTCGGCTTAGAAGCTGCCGCCCTTAACCACTACACCAAGTGACTGGGACTGATTATTGGATCATAGATTATCATGTTTGGACATTGCCCATGATGTATCAGAAACAATGAGTAAACAGGATTTCACCCAGCTCATTAGAAGACATCTGAGGGACTTTGATTATGTTCATTAGAGCCTGCAGAGTGTGTTTCAGTAGGCGTTCTATCTATCTGAGCTGTCTATCTATTGGGGCTAATTCTTCCAAAGTATAAAAGGGTTTGTGCGCCTGAATGCGCTACCTTCAGCAGTGATGTTAGGAAGATTCAATGGAACTCAATATTCAGATAGACTCTGCAACGTGGCAACAACATAATTGATTCTGTGGATCATGTTCTTTTTGTCTATCCCAAATGTTCAGATTTAATAGCTGAATTAATCTCTTCATTAGTTAATCAGGACTTTGTCTTTTCAGAGCCTATATAATCTGCCTAAGAGATAAAAATAAACAAACCACTTTGTATGCAATGAAATTTCCAGCAGGTATTATAAAGTTACACAATCATGTTTGAAGTAATGTTTAGGCCCTCCTTTTGTTGGCTGGGGGTTTGCTGTTTATGATTCTGCTTGTGAAAACAGTAATCAAGAAGTAAAAGTCAATTAAAATATACTTCCAACCCTTTTCTCTCTTTCTCTCCCTTTGCTTTGCTGGAGAAGCAGAAGGCACCCCAAGAAATAAAATTCCATTGAAGTTTCTATGTAACAGCCTCAATCTAGTGTCCCACAGAAAGCTGTGGAATTAAGTCATGACTAAATTTAGCTGTAGAAAGGTAAAGGTATCCCCTGTGCAAGCACCAGGTCATGTCTGACCCTTGGGGTGATGCCCTCCAGCGTTTTCATGGCAGACTCAATACGGGGTGGTTTGCCAGTGCCTTCCCCAGTCATTACCGTTTACCTTGTATAAGTGACCTAAGTATGGCTGCTTCATTTTCTTTCACTTGTAAGGTAAAGGTATCCCCTGTGCAAGCACCGGGTCATGTCTGACCCTTGGGGTGACGCCCTCTAGGGTTTTCATGGCAGACTCAATACGGGGTGGTTTGCCAGTGCCTTCCTTCCCCAGTCATTACCGTTTACCCCCCAGCAAGCTGGGTACTCATTTTACCAACCTCTGAAGGATGGAAGGCTGAGTCAACCCTGAGCCGGCTGCTGGGATCGAACTCCCAACCTCATGGGCAGACAGCTTCAGACTGCATGTCTGCTGCCTTACCACTCTGCACCACAAGAGGCTCTTAAATGTAGCTGTACAAGGCCCAATATGTTCAAGATCAGGGAACACTGGTTACAGACATTTTAAAGTGGATTTATTCCTGTCAGGTACATTTATCTATCCCAAACGCCTTTAGTTTGGAGAACGGCAGAAACTACAGCTATTGTCCTATAGTTCCCAAGCACAATGTACCCGCATAGCAGCTATGGTAAATGGACAGTACTTAATACGAAGGCAACAAAAGCATCTCCTTATTGTTGGGATCCCAGCAATAGAAGACTTACTGCTGATGACTTATTAATTTGGAAGTGCACACACAAAAGAAGGAAGAGAAACATCACCTACCATTGGTAGTATTTGGTCACATATATGGAATGCTTGCACTTTTACAATAATTTCTCAAACTAGGGGTTCTTTTGTGAATCCAGTTAGCATTTAAGCCAGATTCTCTGCTGATATAAATTGCAGCATCTCTGTTAAGGCTGAAGAAGAGCTGCGGCCAGTTAGAGGGCAGGGAAGAATAGTCATGTTCTTAACTGGTAATTCACTTTTCAGTCCAGGACAAATGCCTTTCTCCAGGGAAGGCAACCAACAGAACTAAGCCCTGACTTAAGGGAAACAACGCTTCCTGGTGGGGGGTGGGGGGAATTAGGGACTGCACCCTCTAAGCACAGATAAGTGTATGAAAGGATTAGTGCTGGAATGAGATGAACCGGGGAGCAGGGCAGGGAGAAGCATCCATGCTTCAAGCGAGCAAAGCAGTTCTACCTGAGAAGAAATGAGCCTTGAAGCCTTTCTTGGATACGGTGTTGTCAGACTTGAATTCTATGCGCATGTTGTTGTACTGGGAGGTGATCACATCCGGCTTTTCGGCCCCACAGAACTTGCCATGTAGCTTGGCCTCAGCAGTGAGCCCGCTGCGCACTTCTACGAAGTCATACTTACATACCTGCAGGAAGAGAGGCACCAGGAATTCATCGGGCTTCACAGGGCAAGGACAGACAACAGTGGCCCAAACAGCCAGTCTGTTCTGCAACTGAGGCAGGTATTTCAAATCGCACCATCCCCAAACCTTCTGATTTGTAAGATGGAAAACACCTCACAAATATTAAGATAATCCCAGAGAACCTTCTCCATGTTCCCTTGATAATGTGAATTGTTTTTATACTTCTGATTTAGAGAAATTGTTACATTTACACAATGAAATAGTCCAACATTACTTCCCACTTCCAACTGTTCATTCCTAAACTGTAATTACTGCTAGCAAATCTACCGTCTTGATTCAGGAATGCGGCACCATCCTTTTTGTGGCTGCCTCAAGGTTAAAGAGCCATATATCTCAAGATGTACAGTTATGTGCATTCTTGCTGGATCACAAAGCAACACAAAGTTCACAAACACCCTTTGATTTTGAGCCTTAGGCAATGCACAGTCCAAGAGACCTTAGACTGATCTTTCTCTCTCGAATACACATACCCACAAAGGATTTTTGTGAAGCTAAAATTGAAAAGGAAATATATATTTACCCTGAATTCCTTGGAGAAATGAAGGAACAAAAATGTGAAGACAATCCTCCAGGAGAGGATATGAAGTGTAAGGGAAAGAAATTTGTTTTACTTACATCATTACCCTCTGTCTCAAAGAACTCAAACTGCAGGGATATACGGTACTGTGTTGGTGCCACTAGCTGCCAGATGCAGTTCCTGTTGGGTGGGTATTCTTTGGGCCACCCGGGACTTGTAATGGAGCCATTCAGTTTGGCGAGGAACCCACCACAGGCAGCTGCACAACAGAAAACCCAACAGTCTCAGGCTCCAAAATGATCACTAGATGCAGCTATAGAACTGTACACCACTACAACCTGGGAGCGAACAACTTTCAGCCTTGCTGGTTTAGAAGCAGCAGCAACAGGCAGAAGATATATTTTACAGCTGAGCAGGTTCCTTCTCAAGATACTCACCCTCACACCTGCGCTTATCTGAGCCCAATTCGTAACCGGGGTCACAAGCACACTTGTAGCTGCCCAGGGTGTTCACACAACGTTGCTCACACCCACCATTGTTCGGTCTGGAGCATTCATCCACTTCTAAGGAGGGGAAAAGAACAGAAGATGTCTCAATATGTGGCTTGCATTTATTGCCCCGTCTAATTCTGCTCCGGTGGTAAACCTGCAACAGGGGCAGCCCTTGTTCCCATTCCATATATATGCCTTCTGGATCATTGAAAAGGCTATTTAGAAAGAAAAAGGGAAGGAATGGCTAACTTCACAATCCTGCAACGAAGAAAAGCATAACCATTATCCGAAGATGAGAAATCTTCTGTGCAGACAAAAGAAACCTGCTCTATGGTTAGAGTGGGGCTTCTTTCTGCCCAAATTATTCACAAAATTCACAAGCTTTTCCTGGTGAAGCCTGCCTCCTAGTGGCCAGAACTGGGACACACATGCACCACCTGGACAACCTGCTCAGCAATAAGATGACGGTTGCACAATGGGTTGTCCAGGTATCTTTCACACATGCTCTGCTTTAAAGCCAGGATATTCTATCCCTGACCAAAAGCTGAAGTCCTGCATGCCATCTTCTAAGCTCAATGTAATGATACACATGGAAGGCAGTACCTTTGAAGAAGTTGACAGCAAAGCCAGCCTTGTTAATGGACCCGTCAGACACAAACTTCATCCACAACTTGTTGGAAGTGCTTTTGATGTCATCAGGCTTATCATAACCACAGTACCTTCCAATCAGATTGCTTGTCTCCAAGGGACCATCCCGGATCTCTAGGTAGTCATAAGCACAGCTGTCATGACGTTCAATCTGTAGGAGTAGGGGAGAAAGGGAGGCATGGAATAATGAATAATCATTATTGCCAGAATATATGCCAAATTCCACTGGGAAAGCCATACAGAAAATAACCAGCTAAGGTTATTCTCAGTTGCATACTGAGCTGAGCCTCTAAGGTCATTACTGGTGGGGGACGGGAAGTCCGAAGGCACACACGAAAGAAATCGATAGGCTGAACTAGAAGGAGCATTTGGCATGATTTTCACACAACTGTAAATTATGATAGAGCCTTGTGAGATCCTACAGCCAAAGGCCAAGAGGCTGAGCAGCAGGAGGACTAGAGCCACTGCAAAAGGGTACTTCTAAGTCCCAGCCCAGAAAGGTGGTCCAGAGGGATACAATGACTGAGGGTTACTGAAAAGCTGGTGACAGGTTGAGGAGAATCAATAGAGTCACACTCCTCTCTTTCATCTCCCAATATAGGTCATCCACCAGGATGACCATGGCTGTTTCAGTTCCATAACCTGACTGCAAAGCATCCAAATGACCTGCTTCATTGTCTTCTTGCCATTGTCTTCTTGCCAATAGGAGGCATAAGTCCAAGGATGATGTCCATTTTGATATTGCAAATAAGAACAATCAGTTTAGTGGGAAATAGCTTGTGGTATTACGTTGGTACCTCAAATGCCTGGAAAGCGAGGCCCACATGGAAACCCTCTGAGACAGTTATCTTCCAGATACATGCTTTATTTGGCCGGTAATCATCAGGATAGTTGGGGGACTGGATGTGCCCATTGTCTTTCTTCATATCTCCCCCACAGATTGCTAAAAGGAGAACATAAATGCGTGAGAAGCACACCCCAGGCAAAAACCTTGTTTCCCTTGAATGGGGCTCGTCTGCATCTGGAAATATGACCCTGAAAGGGACTTCTTAAGACAGGAGAAAACAATACATAGCTGTCTTATTAAAAGAACACACACATCAGGGCTAGGTGAGGTGATAGGGTCTGCAAATGGGATACTATACCCACAATACCTGCAGAAGTAGAACCCCAGTTCAGTTATTCATTTCAGTTGTAAAACACATCTCTCAGCTCATTGGAGGGAGCCGTAGCAACTGCCCTCTGCCATCTGAGAGACAGAAACTGATCTGCAGATGGGCAAAGAAGGAAAGGTCCATGCCAATGGTCTCTCCATCTCCATCCCCGTTGCTATGGATAAACCCAGAGAGAAAGGGCCACAGTAGACATGTTACGATCATAGATCTCCATCAACCTGTAAAAGGTATGTTGTGTCTATAATTAGAGTAAGGAGGGCAGAAGGGATTTAACCCTTCAACCCCCTGCTTAGGTTTGCTAATCAAAATGAGGCTCTCCATATTTTTAAAGTGTTTTAAAGGGAGGAGTGTCCCTTAAAAATGATCTTTTTTTCTTTTAAAATGTTAACTGGATAGGAAGCCTTATTTCAATGAGCAAAATCAAGTAAGAGATGAAAGTTAACCTCCCCTTTTGCCTTTCTCTGTGGCCCCCTCTGCATTGTGTCTGCAAGAACAATTTACATTCTGCAGATCTGTGATTACGTCTGTTTTGAGAGAAGAGTGGCAGACATGGTGGAGGGCTGAAGGTGGGAAGAGTTTCGAAACTTTAGGAAGAAGGCAAGGAGGAACAGCTAGAGAAACAAGAAAACAGGGACAAGGATGAGAGAATGGCAATCCTCTGTGGTAAATAGAACTTTTGTATCATCTCTCTAGTTCTCCTGTGTTTTAGGGCAGGGGCATTTGCTGGCAGGGGCTCATGGGAATTGTAGTCCATGAACATCTGGAGGACCACAGGTTGACTACCCCTGTTTTAGGGCAACTGATACATAATGCTCCAGGCACAAGGGGTCAGGACCTACTCATCTGCAAATGACCTCCTATCTACCAGGGCAGGGGTAGTCAACCGGTGGTCCTCCAGATGTTAATGGACTACAGTTCCCATGAGCTCCTGCCACCAAATGCTGGCAGGGGCTCATGGGGATTGTAGTCCATGAACATCTGGAGGACCACCGGTTGACTACCCCTGTACCAGGGAACATGATTTTCTTCAGCATCCACCAATCTTCTAGTCAAACCAAAAGTAATTACAAACGGCACAAAAAAAAATGAACGAAAAACGACAATAAAACTTTGGCTGTCCAAAATCACATCGAAAGGACACTCCTCATTCTCCTCTTACAACAGAGGAAGCATTCTCAAGGACAGTTCACTGTATTGTCTCTCAGGATATGACTTGATTTGGGGGACTGTACCCTAAAAAATATGATTCCGGCTTTGAAGTAATTTGAAGGGGTTTCCTGCCCTGGCTACATCCTCCCCTTCTCTGAAATCCTCCCCATCCTTGCACTTCTCCTGCCCAGGTTAAGTAGGAAAAAACAGCACCTTCATAGACTGCAAAGAAGCCTTTGCCGACCCAGTTGCTGCTGCTGCGGAATTCTATCCAGAGGCGGCTGTCACTGGAGAGGATGGACTCCGGGAGCTTATTCCCACAGAACCTACCTGGAGAAAAACCACACTTCGTTGGATATGTCTTTTGTACCTCTAGGTGCTGCTGAGTGGCAGAACTGCAATTCTTTCCATTCATGCAGAGTCACATGTATCTCAGGTCCTACTGAGTCATTCACCCTAAATTCCATTTCCTCCCCCAACACTCTCAAACTCAGACATGGAAGAAGAAGAGGAGTTGGTTCTTATATGCTGCTTTTCTCTACCCGAAGGAGTCTCAAAGTGGCTTACCATTGCCTTCCCTTTCCTCTCCCCACAACAGACACTCTGTGAGGTGGGTGAGGCTGAGAGAGCCTTGATATTACTGCTTGGTCCAAGCAGCTTTATCAATGCTGTGGCGAGCCCGAGGTTACCCAGCTGGCTGCATGAGGAGAAGTGCGGAATCAAATCCGGCTCACCAGATTAGAAGTCCGCACTCCTAACCACTACACCAAGCTGGCTCTACAGACTCTACATTCTCCAAACTCTGGAATGGCTGAACAGACTTTTCATCAAGGATAGGTAACCTATTTGGTGCAAGTGGCAAGAAAAAGAAAACTGCATAGACCGGTGACGATGGTGGCATACAGCAAGCCGAGGGAGGAAGGGACAAGAGCTGTACTTGGCCAGACACACTGGGAGCAGGGTGAGCCTTAGCACCACCTCCAGAGCCCCAGAGGTGCCCCATGGATCTTGCTGGAGTCAGTGCAAGCTAAAGAGGCGATGACACATGCAAGCTTTACTTTCTCTCCCACCACCTGCCCCAACAGCACTGCCAATATCCTAGGGTCTTGCACGAATTGCTTGAGCTGAGCAAAATGGTTTCATATGTTGCTGTTTGGCACATGTGCCAGGGGTTGCCAATCCCTGCTTCATATGAGAATAACTACTTACATATAGTTGGAATGCCCTTCTAAATGACAAATTTTAGTGGAACACGACTCCCCTTTTAAAGGCCCTTGCCTAAAGAATTCCTTACAGAACAGTAAAGCTATCACTTCACCTGCTGTTAATTAAAGAAACAACAAAATCTAGTTCAGTGCATTTTATTCGTTAAATTAAGTCTTAATGCAAAGTCAAGGAAACCTTGGAAATGGCCAGGGGATGAATGAATTAACTGGGGTAAAAGGCCAAAAGGGACTTTTATATTGCCTCAGTATTTATCTGCAATTCATAGGGGAGGAAAATAATGGTCCCCCCACAAATAGTGAGAAGGGTGGAATATCAAGCAAATAGATTAGATGACCCAGTGTTGTGTAGTGTTGGACTAATAACCCTTGAGATACCTGCGTTCAAATCCCTACTCAGTCATGGAGCTCAGACTAACCTTCCCTCACACAATTATTGTGGAGACAGAAATGGAGCAGGAGGGGACAATGCTTCCTCCAGCTGTGCAGGCAGGAGATTTCTGGAAGAGATGCTTCCCATCCCCCTCTCCTTGCAAGCTCAGTGGATTTGGGGTCTTTCCTGCAACCCCTTTAAACAGGCTGCACCTGCTATGACAAAAAGGGAGATAGGATCATTGGGGGTGCGTGAGTGAGCACAAGACAGCTGGGCTGGCACTGAGAAGGCTCTCTCTGTAGGCACAGCTGCCTCTGGCTCCATGGTGTAGCCCCTGTAAATGTCCTGCACAAGGGAGCCTGCAGCTGGGATGGTGGGGAGATCTCTCCCTGCCATTCCAGCTGTAAGCCTCCCCCCTTGCAGCCTGGTTTAAAGATGTGCAGGAGAGAGCCTGAGACAGCTGTGCTGGTGGGAAGAGCTGCACAGCCAGGTGGGAGAGAGATGGGATGCCTCTTCCCTGGTGATCCTGTCTCTCTTTCTCTTGGTGAAACCTGTTTACAGGGGTTGGAGTAGAGAGCTCAAGACCACCAAACTGGCAGGGTGAGCTCTCTGTGCCAGGGAGTCCATCCACAGTTGGTCCAGTGGAGAAAATTTTCCCTGTCAGCTCTGCTGTCTTGGTCTCCCTCCTGCAGCCCCTTTATACCAGGCTGCATGAGGGAGTCCACAATTGAGATGGCAGGGAGAACTATTAGCTGTTGGTTTAAATGGCTCCAAGTCTAAGCTCTGCTTTCTGCTCCCTGTGAAAAGCTGTGGGGATCTCAAAGAAGAGTTTAAATTGCTCCAAGCCATTTAAACCAAGCAGCTGAGCAGCAGGGAACTCCTAACCCCTCAGCTACTTTTCATGAAGAGCAGGATGCTGCTCTTCAGGAAGGGTCACAAACCACCATGAACTTTGGAGAAGTTTGTTGTTCTATGCCAGTAAAGGCCAAAATCCATGATGAACTTTAGTTTATCAGCCAATTCGTGCCCATCCCCAATAGACAAAGAGCCCAATCTGCCCTACTGACTGATGGGAAATCAGTAAGCCGGCATTTCACTAAGAGTTCAGAGAAGATGAGAGTCTCTACCAGCGTTATAATGTAAGCTTCTATGAGATCTAGTCTAGACATACAGCACAGTTTGGCCACAGATATACTCCTGCTGGTTACCTCGCAAAGCAGACTTTCTCCAGAACCCGTCTCTCACCTCCAAGTAATCATACCAGCATAACCGACTTCGATACAGATCCAGGGTTGTAAAGTTCAGCCTAATCTGGGAAGCAAGAAGAGATTACAACCCCAGGAATAAGCAAAACATATTCAACTAGTACTTATATATATTCTGCAAATGTTCATGCTCCCTCTTTGATTTGGTGATAGGAGCCACCTGACAATGGTAGTGAATATAACTGCAGAAGCAGTTCAAAATTTATAGTCCGACCTATGGAAAATAATACAAATATTCTCTCTACATAATTATAATATGGAACTAGGGGACCAATATGCCTCCCAGGGAATTTTAGAGTTCATTTATAATGAGCAAAAATAACAACACAAATGGAATAACCGAGAAGCATGAACACTGCTGAAAGACCAAGATTAATTCTGGAGGCAGGTTTCCTTACTCCTTGCTTGGTTTTCTACTTTTGTTCAGCTCATTAACCTGAATATAACAGTGATTCATTCACAGATGCACATCATAGAGGGCTGGATTCTGCAATCTGTAGGCACAAATGTGGCATCTTCCCCATCCTTCCCCTCCCAGCTGGAACCCTTTCCAAAACCAGGGAAAGTTTACTCTTGGAGTGGAGGGATCTGCATTGGCTAAAAGTCACTCTTGTGGTGCAGGGTGGTAAGGCAGCCGACATGCTGTCTAAAGCTCTGACAATGAAGCTGGGAGTTCGATTTCAGCAGCTGGCTCAAGGTTGACTCAGCCTTCCATCCTTCCGAGGTCGGTAAAATGAGTACCCAGCTTTCTGGAGGGTAAACGGTAATGACTGGGGAAGGCACTGGCAAACCACCCTGTATTGCGTCTGCCAAGAAAACGCTAGAGGGTCAGACGTGACTCAGTGCTTGCACAGGGGATACCTTTACCTTTACCTTTAAAAGTCACGTGGGTCAGGCTGCTGCAGTGGGAGGGGGGCAAAGTTGTCCCTTTTTTACCTTTTGTGAGCTGCAATACTGAACACTTGAATAAAACTATCTGAAAATCAGCATGAGGAAACAATGGCATTCAACACAGCAGGATCCAGGCCCAGTCTTCTCATAGGACAGTGATGCCTGCCCGTATCACTTTCTCCTTCTTCAGAACAGAGACAGCTCCACAGAAATTCTGGCAGCTGTTAGCTCCATTTGTTTACTGCTAGGTGAAGAAGCCAGAGCTGGAAGAAATCCCAATCCTTGCTGACCTTGTAGCCATCCAGAGGAATGCAAAAGCTGCTACAGCTTTCTGGCTTACATGCCACAGAGTGTTTTTCTCCATCTCTGGGTTGTCCCTTTTAAAAGGTCAAGCTCCTGTACCTTTAAGAATAGTCTGATATAGAAAATTAGTAGATGAAGCTCCTCATCAGCTACTAAATCACTTTATCACAAAAGTTTCACCCGCTAAATTTCTGGATGGGAGTTACGATCCAAAAGACAGCACATGAAGCTGCCCTGTTTGTAGTCCACTTAGCTTTGTATTGCCCATTTGAACTGTAGGGATCTCAGGCATTGCAAGTCTTTTCCATCACCAAGATACCTTTAAATGCAGATGGCAGGAACTGAACCCGGGACCTTTTTCATGCAAAGCACACGTTGGATCACCAAGCCACAGTTACCCTGCCCTATCTGAATGCGGCAAGCATTGCTAACATCAGCAGAAAATATGGAAGGCACACAACCTGGGCACTTCCTTGGGTATGCCCTGCAAAACATCTGCACTGGATGTTTTGAAACTCATGTAGACCGCTCAATTTTAAAGCATTTCCACAAGATCAAAATGAAAAATGCTGATGCATCTTGTCTGGGGCAGGCAGCAGGGCCAAGGGAAGAGAACGCCCTGTGCACTGCAGCCCTGCCAACTTCCTCCCTGGCTCACCTATGCCTGGCCTCTGGGTGAGCTCAGTGGTCTTGACAAGACGACTTACAGAGGCAGTGGGAGACAGCAATGACTGGGATGAGGCAGTGGGGATCAGCAGAGGCAATGCAGCTGGAGGGAGCGGGGGTTGCACAACCAGTGGCAGGGTTTACCCAGTGGAAACAAATGACAAGGGAGAGGGAATCAGCCAAATCTGAGGATCCCAGGATCAGGAAGTGGTGGGGAGGCTGGAAAGTGGATGGGTGGACCCCGGGGACATGAAGAAACCAGCCACGGCACCAGAAGCAGAGCCACCCCACCCTCTGCTAGCCAGGATGTTGCTGAGGATGGAGAACACCTAGCACAGAGAGGGGATGGAAGGCAGGAAAACTGCCCTCTCTCACCTGAGAGGCTGCCTCGGCCAATGGAAAAGGCCTGAGGGTGATAGGCAGGGACTGGCTCCACTGAGGGAGTGTCAGTCAGGCCACATGAGATAGGAGGGGAGATAAAAGGAGGCTCTAGTGCAGAGGCCAGGGATGAACAGTGCTGGATGCCCATGTTGTGGCAGAAGGTGTTCTGGCTGAAAGGAGGACGACCTGGGTGAGTTAACTCCCCTTTCCATCCTGTTCTGAGGTTTCCAAGGGGCACAACCCAACGTCAGGAAGGCAATGGCAGAAGGTAGTCTTCCCCCCAAGGGGCAGATAGGGCATGGCACAAGTGTTGTTTTATATTGATGGAAACCATTTAGATTGCAGACACTCCTAAACCAAACTCAGCCTGATAGTGCTGCTTTTCCAAGCTAGGAGCCATTTAGCACATTAGTCTAGAAATGGTCCCAAACCTGTATGCCAGAGTCCAGCACAGAATCTACCTTAAATGTAGATGTGGGCCTTTCTTCCACAGAGAATATTAGTAATCAGAACAGTTAAGTTTGCAGTTCAAAGATAAGCCTGACGTTCTAATGGAAGACACAGTATGATAAAAGCTGTGAGGGACTGCAAAAGGGCCTGGTTATTATTTGCAAGCCTGATCATTCCCCTACTAAGGACTTGAAAATGCAAGCTCTTTATGAGATGATGAACCCACTTGAATAAAGGATGTGACTTACAGACATGAGCCTTCTTCACAGTGAGGGCCTTTGATACTGGCTTTCCAGTACTACAAAACTATAATGTTTTTCTGCTATTCCCTACCATGTTTTCTCCAAAACAGCCCTGATAAGGCCATAAAAAAGCTTGAGACATAGGGAAAGAATGGCAGTAAAAGAAGACCATGATTCGGTTCACACATCTAGCCAAAAGTCTAGTTGTTAGATGATAAAATCTTACCATATCCAATACTGCCTTCTACAGGTAGGTCCTGAATTCAAGGGATAGGATGACTCAATCCCACAGCATCTGTGATAGGTCTTTTTCACACAACCTAGCCTATGCCTGATAATGGCAATTATCATGTAAGGAAGATGGTCATATGAATCAGTCCTAGGAGAAATGGTAGGAAGGGAAGAATGGGAAAGAGGCAAAGCAAGAAATAAAAGGATGACAGCAAGGAAAGGGGGATAGAGAAGGGAAGGGGCAAGGATGGTGGGGCAGTTGAAATAGGGTATCAAAACTGGTAGTTTGGAGCCACAAATACCTTTTCCCCTGGCGTGACAGATATTCTCCAGATGCAGTGCATGTGTGCAGAATATCCATTGGGAAACTCAGGTGAAGAGAAGTTCCCTTGACTGTCTTGCAGGGTCTCTCCACAAGCTGGAAGGAAGAAGGGAGGGGAAGTACACACAAAAGAAGCAAGTTATCGTGTTATATTTGCAAATTACACCTTCCAGCACAACCAGATGTCTCCAGTTTCAGAGAGGAATCCTTCTTGGGGGGGGGGGAGAGGAGGGGTATAGTGTCCTCCTGCAATGGGGGGGGGAGATATTTATGCTTTTCTGGGATGCTTCTTATGTACCTGGGTACATAACATAGAGGTCAGGAGGAAGCTCCTATAAGGAGGGTTGCAAAATCAAAGTTCTGTGCCACGAGCCGGCTTTGGGAGTAGTGGGGAATAAATGTAAAAATAATAAGAATACAGATTTATCAACACGAAAAGATGAATTCCACCTGCCTAAACAATGTAAACTGAGGGAATCAATATATTTCAATTTGCCTTATTTCTTCTGCTAGCTTCAAGGAAGAATACATGGTTGCACCTACCTGTAAATGATGTTCATTGAGTGTCTTCTGTGCAGGCACATAAGGGACTGCTTGAGAGCAGACAAACTCAACTGAGGAACCAGATGTTTAACTGATGGGTGCAAATTAACTAAATGGTTAAGGAATCTTTT
Source organism: Paroedura picta (assembly GCF_049243985.1). NCBI lineage: Eukaryota > Metazoa > Chordata > Lepidosauria > Squamata > Gekkonidae > Paroedura > Paroedura picta. The sequence continues at coordinate 21,205,233 of NC_135380.1, forward strand.
TGGCAATGTATTGGAAAACACAGGCCAAGAATCAACCCCAACATGAAAGGCTGAAATGGCCACTAAATGTATCTTGAAAAAGGAGGTGGACAGGTCAGACTCCATCAAGGACAAAAGATATTCAAAATTATTTTATGAGGGACAGAACTCTGGTCTAATCTTTCCCTTGTAGTGTCCATGTAGTAAAATGTTGCAATTTAGCATTATAGGGCATATGGGTGGATGATTTATGGGCAGACACCAAAATATCAGCTACCCTGTCTGAGCCCTGGTTTATGGCAAAACTAACCATGTGCTGAGATGTAACATCTCTATGTTATGGGACTGGTCCTAAGCATAGTAGGTCCCTCAGTGGAGGTTGAGATATTCTTTCCCCTTTGGCAAATGTTGGGACTCTCATCCTTCTGAATTCATGTGCTGCTGTCTGCTTTCAATTTCAGCACTATGAAGTGGAGCATGGGGAAAGGTGAGAAATCATAGTAAAGGCCATGAGACCATTGTAGGTAGTAGGCATCACCCAGGGACAGATTCTCCACAGTTACTCTTGTGTTGCTTGTTCCGGAAAACAGGTCTAACTGTGGGTGATCTCACCTCTCAAGATGGGGTCTAAGTACTTTGTGTTCATGGACAACTTGTGTGTTGATAGTGGATCTCTGATTAGTCTGCCATCTTGTTTTCGTGCTCTGCTACATGCCAGTTCAATATTATTCTGAATGGCCCGATCTCATAAAAGCATTGTTTTGCTGCATAATCTGAGGGAGACCTTTTGTTTATTGATGTAACACTTGGCTACTATGTTGTCTATGGACAGGAGCAGACATTTTCTGTGGACAATGTCTGAAAAAGAAGCAAGGGTGTATCTAACTGCTCAAAGTTCTAAGACATTAATATTAAGTCTTGACTCAATGGACACTCAGTTTAAGTTTCTAGAAGCATGTGGGAAAATCCTCTGTGGCAGGCCTGCTCTCAAGCAGTCCCATGCGGGACTGTACAGAAGACATGAAGATGAATGGAGAGTATTGCATTAAAACCCTATAAACTGGATCATTCACTATTCTGGCTTTGGGGACTTCTTTTATCTTTGAAACCCTGACTGTCTACAATTTTGTTTTTAAGGAAGCAGATATTCTTACAGTACTGAATTTTATGGCAAATACCATCTGACTCATTTGAATAGGGGGACCGAAGGCTGCTTTTTCTTTTAAACTACCATCATCCTGTCTGCCACAGGAAACAAGCATTCCTTATTCCTTATTTTGCACATTGAAATAGGATCATTCAAACCAGCCCAATATTTGCTCAACCCCCCCCCCCCCAATATCTACAGCATGTTTTGCAGTTGTGAAGGTAGCTATGGAAACCAGACCAGAAACCATGTTGCCACAGCAATGGAAGCTGTGACTTTAGCACAGCCTTTCTAAACCTTACAAGAATGTTCATGTTCTCTCCTGTTCTCCCTTTCCTTCCTTTTGCAGCACGGCACCAGGGGATCCAAAATCCTCTTAAAAGCAGTGCTTCTTTTCCCGACCTACACTTCCCCTGCAATAGCTGCCAGCTACAGCCCTAGCCTTTATATGCATCCAAAGTCTGTGGCAGCAGCAAGTGTCTTCCCATTCCCTGCCTTGATGTAGATCTAGTGTGACTACTGCCAACCCTCCAACAGCTTTTTCTATTCAGCATCATCTGGAGGCCACATGACCCTCTACACAGTGGGTGATTCTAAGCCAAGATACGTCTCATGAGTGCATTCAGAAGGACCCAAAAAGCCTTCAGTGCATGATGGAGTAAATGTCTGATCTCTTGCCCTTGATCCCAGGACCAGGCACACTTTGATTATAAACAAAAACCAAAAGGGAGAAAAAAAACTGGAACTATAAAAGCCCAACTGGTGACAGTTAGGAGGACCTTCAAAGGTTGAATGTCTATATAAATGTTAAAATTATATTACTTTTATTGTGCACAATTAAAAAAAACTTTAGGAATTAAAAACATATACACAGACCATAGGCTATTGCAAAACAGTATGCTATGTGAACCAATAGACCAATATGTTTCAACCTTCTTCAAAGGTCTGGTTTTAACACACATCAGTTCTTAACACATATGAAATATGTACAGCAGCCAATAAAAGCTCCAAAGTGAGAGCTATAAAGTATCAGAGTCACTTAATGAAAGAAGATGCGTAGTTATCAGTCATTAATTCTCTTCTAAAGGCTGCCAAAATTTCAATGGTGTGTTCTCTTATTAGTTCATGTATTGCAATGAGTGATTCTATACAAGTGCAGAAAACGAATAGAATTTGGGTATAGGGTCTGTACCCTAGGGTTTATTTTAAGTGAATTTTCCAGCAAAGTAGAAAATGTGGGGCTAACTACAAATTATATGCAAACACATATGACAAAGTCGGTTCCTCCATAGTAGTTACCTGTTCTCCAACAATTGTATAGAGGTAGCAAACATTGTCATAGAATCTACACATTTCAATGGGCTGAGACTCTCAGGAATCAGACCAAAGGTTTCGATACTACCCCAGCAGAAGGGTCAGCTGAAATCAGATGAGACTGTTCAGTCTCAACAAATCATTTATCTCACGAAAAGAACTCTAAACAATAGATAAAAACAAACCTCTCACCTATCCCTTCTACCGTACAATAAAAACATTCTTCTGGCAACTTGCCTCTCGCCTAGTCCCTCTACCATATGATAAAAACCTGACAACTGGCCAGTTGGCAATCTAGTTCAGTGAGAGAAGGAGGGCAGGTCTATGGCCCTTTATACTGAGGTCAATCAAGTTGCAGGAAGGGATAAGAGAGAGAGACAGAGAGAGAGAGATGGGGAAGGGGAAGGAGCAGAAGATGCAATCATAGTAGCAAATTACACATGACACCTAAGTCTTGTGATTAGATGGCATAGCCCAGCCATAGCATGCTTAATACTGTTCATGGCCACATTACACATCTTGAGTTCTGTTTCTGGAACTCCCGAACTATATGCAGTTTGTCCCTGTATAAGCTGTAAACTGTTCTTAAGCTTTCTCCCCTCTCTGCATTGGCAGTATTTAATGTAAGGTAAAGGTAAAGGTATCCCCTGTGCAAGCACCGAGTCATGTCTGACCCTTGGGGTGACGCCCTCTAGCGTTTTCATGGCAGACTCAATAAGGGGTGGTTTGCCAGTGCCTTCCCCAGTCATTACCGTTTACCCCCCAGCAAGCTGGGTACTCATTTCACCGACCCCGGAAGGATGGAAGGCTGAGTCAACCTTGAGCCGGCTGCTGGGATTGAACTCCCAGCCTCATGGGCAAAGCTTTCAGACGGCTGCCTTACCACTCTGCGCCACAAGAGGCTCTTATTTAATGTAAAGGAGGAGGAAATCACTGGAAATAGAAATGTAGCATCTTACGGAGAAGGCTAAACTAAATCCTTCTTGGGGAGGACAAAATATAATGGGTTTGATCCCACCAGTTTTTCTACTGTTGAAAAAGGGAAGTCTCCCTTGGTCACCCAAGAAGTTATGTTGAAGATGATGGAAGTTACATTGGCAAAAGTTATGTGGGATGGGAGTTATAGAGAGGAGTAGAATTAGGTGATATAGAGTGGAAACATTGGCTGGATCCAATGCAATCTGTAGGCAAAATTAAAAAATAGCCTTGAACTACTTGTGCCATCATTGTGATTACTTTAAAATTAAAAATGCTCCATCTCCCTCTCTGAGGAGCAGTTTCCAAAATATGAAAGTTAATCCTAATGAGAAACCTTTTCTTAATCATAGCCGTCTGAGACAAAGTGCCTTTGCAAAATGCTATTTTTAAATTGCCTCGAGTTGATTAACACTTTTCAGGGGAGGAAAGGAGCTTTGCTCAAACTGAATTTTAATTATGACAAAGTGCATTGCAGTACAAATAATATGGAAAAGAGGTCATTTTCTCCAATTCTGTATTTCCAAACTTTACAACATTCTGGCAATGACCTTTGAACCAGAAATGTATACCATATTTGCATTCTCCTTGCATGGGCCAAATAGATGATTCTTAAAGCAAATGTTCCCGATTGCCAGACAGCTACCAAAAACCTGGTAGAGTTTAAAGATTAGCATTCAGCATTCAATAAAGAGCCAATACGCCAAATAATGTTCACCAATGGAGTTTTTTTTTTTTACCATCAACAGCAAAGAATATTAATATGTAGTGGAAATAAAATCATTTCCCCACTTGCTTCTTTTTATTAATCTTGAGTACGAAGGCCAAGTATCACTGGCACTGAATGTGGTATGTAAATATGTCAGCATAGCAGCTACCAATGATTTACCACAAAAACAGTATAATCTGTGTGTGCAATACCTCTTTGAATGTAGATATGACCAAAGTGCAGGAAGATTGCCCCTCATTCTATCCTGTCTGCAGGGTCAGGCTTCCACAAGTACTGACATTTTGAAGAAGTCTGGCGAAATGACACTTGGCAGCCAGACTCCTGACAAAGGAAGGACCTATGGTACCCTCTCCAAGTCTCTACTATTTGAACTCTAGTTGCTGTTCAGAGGAAGGCAGCTGTCTGCCCTACTGTTGATATTCTAGAATAAAGAACAAGAGAGGAGAAATGTAGGGGAGAAAAAGTCAAGTGGTGACAATTGGAGAGAAAGACAGAAGACGCTAGAAGGAGATCTAGAAGAGGAGAGAGAGAGGGGAGAATCATAGAGCAAAATTCAGCCAGCTGTTGACTTGTGAGAAGAAGTTTAGTTTAATAGTCTGTGACTGAAAAGGACTGTTCAACCAATAGCAGCTGGGAATCTTATTGTTATAGTTGGTCATTAATTGTACTACTATCCATGGTACAAAAAATTATCCATTAGGCTTGCCACTATGCTTGCCTTATTTGTCATTAATTAAGAACTTTAATCATGACATTGCTTCCAAGAATTGAACACAGTAGCCTTTTCTGGGTGACTAAGGGGTAAAATGTATTGCATGCACAAGTTCCACAGAGTTACCTAAAACAGGACTGCCAGTTGGTAAAACCACCACATTCTCAAGCTTTGGGACATGCATGATATCTTTGGGAGAATGCTGCTCCTTGCAACATGTAAAACCACTTCATAATCAGCGAGTGATGAAGCTTCCTCCAGTCTTTCTTATCCTTTAAGTATTCATGTACCTCACAGATTGATTCTGCACAGGCAGAAAAGGCTGGGCCGGTGCCCACATGGCAGCGGGACTAATCCCTGCAGCTACACAATGTCAGCGCTGGTCCAGCTTTGTCCTGAGCTTGGAGCACTTTAGGCCCTCTGTTGTCCTGCGGGAAGGGAACACAATGTTTTCACATTGCCTAGTCTGCTGTGGGGGCCAACGGGGCCTATCCAGCCACAGGCCCCTCCTACAGCATCCCAGAAGGAACAAAAAAATACCACAGTTAGTTCCATGACGCTTCGTGATGCCACAGGACTGAACGGGGCATTTTTGTTTATTTGCATGAAGGTGGGATTACACTGTAACACAATCCCATCTTTGTACAATTAAAAAAACGCCTCCCTGCCACGTGGCGGAACTTTTCCACCCTTGCTGTGTTGTGGGGACACAGTAATCTGGGGCAGATGGTGTGCGCCACGGAAATAGGTCCCCTGTGGGCACACAGGAAGCAGTGGAGCGTGCTGTTCCGCCACAATGCACCAGCGGCAGCTCAGAGTGGTGCTACTGGTGCAGAATCGGTAACAGCAAGCCAGTTCTCAGTGATTATGTGTATTTTGCCAAGCCATGCCTAGGCTTTGTGTGAAAACTTTATTCTTTAATTCTGATATATATCACACCTTCTAGCAGTATAAAGCTACAATCTCCCTTGTACTACTTTATAAATGATAATTCACATAAATCAAGCCAGATGATGGCTGATGCATTAGTGCAGGCTGCCAAACAGCCTCAGGGGCAGGGGACAGAAACCATTCTGATAACTTTAGTGAAAGAACTCCATTAGAAGTTCCTGTAGAAGCAAACAGTGCAGACAGCCCCAAATTTGCAAACAGATCTTTAATACATGCAAATGTGAGAACTTTGGGATTGTAGGCATATTCTTTTTCTGCCAGGTATAAGAGAGCTCAGTAGCTGCTGTTTCTCAGCAGTTCTGTCACCAAAATCTTCCCATCCTGCCCTGGAAGTCTAGTTATCCCACTTTGGGAAATCAGCTTCCAATCTATTCTACTAAATGCTTATTGTGCAAGCCTTGTGGGGAGAAAGGGAAGTTCCCCCTTCATGTATTATTCTGAAAGAGAATGTGCAAATCACTTGGGAACCATCTTTTGTCATGTTCTGATAACATGTGAAGCCACCTTCTGTCAATATCCAGTTTACAGCTTGGCTGGCGGATGTAATGCTGCTTAAGCAACTGTAACTAAGAGTGTATTTCCATGGTTATGTTCTGTGGGCAACGATCCAAGTCCCTAATCTTCTGTTGCCTGATACGTGACGGCGTCCTACAGAACATCTCCTCCCTGTTGCTTTGCAGCCATTACAAAAATTCAGAGGGATTTGTTACAGCTGAAGTTATGTGGAAACAACAAGGGATGGGAAATTTGGTTGTATTGCTTAGGGGCAAATAAGAGAGAATCAAAGTGGAAAAATGAAGGCAGGTACCTTGTACAAAATCTGCAATGCAGCGTTCTTATAATGTCCCAATATTCACCATCACCACCCTTGTTCTCTTTCTACTCACTTCTTCTTACTCAGTTTCCTTCCTGGTCCCTTGTTAGTCAGATTAATAAATTTGTAGTTGGCAATTGAACAGAAAGTGACCACATGCCTTTTAGTCTCTCTGTCAAGATAGACTTGATGGACTTCTACCCAAAGCCAGCTCCTGTAATTATCCTCTGAGTTTTAGAAAAGTAACTTGGGCACCAGTTTTAGTCCCTCAGATTGAGCAAGTGTTAAACTCCCCCAAAATGCAAGTTGTTAGGTGTAAGCTTATCACAGCAGACTCCATGAACTCGACTTTGCAAGCTTATGAGTCAGTAATTGGGCTTTTCTATCACCTATCAAAACCTCCTAGCAAGAACATCTCAACCCCTACTTGGTTTGCAAAAGAATGCTTATTGGAAAACAAGTTATTAAGGCTTATATGCTCTTCCATAAATCAAGATCTCTCAATGACCAAACCCACTATCTCCGAGTCAAAGCTTACCAGTTGATCACTATTTAAAAAAAAAAACCAGAGTTTCACAACAGAAATTGGGAAATATTAAAGAACACGCCGGATTCATCTGACATTCTGGAGAACTGTGATTAATGCCTTAAGAAACAATTCCAATAAAACTGAAAATCCCATTCCAGCTTCCAAATGGATGGATCAATTTTCCATGTTGTTTTCATAATCATCTTCATTTGACTCTCAATTCTCAATTGGATAATCCTCTCCTTTTTCCTGTTGGCCAAATGTTGAACCTGCTAAGATCTCTGAATTGATAAAAACTTAAAAACCCTACAAGTCACCCAGCCCATATGTGATTCCTCCAGACTTGATTATTCACTATGCTGATTGGTGGGCAAATTGTTTACAAAAATCAACCAAATGGGACAAATCCTAAGTTCATGGTTAAATTCTATCATAACCTCAATATATAATACAGGGAAAATCGGTCACCCAACTATCGCCCCATCAGTTTACTGTCAACCATAGGTAAGCTCTTTGCAAAATATCTCACTTCCAAACTTATAAACTGGATGTCCAGCAATTACATTTTGGAAGCACACTTGTTAAGAAGAGCATTTCTATTAGCTTGCTTAAACATCTTTCCCAAGGTAGATTTTTGAAGATCCCTCAAGAGAGATACTGTTTACATGGGTGTAGTGTTCCCGACACCTTATACCACATACTATTGGTGTGTCCTAAGTCTGCTCTATATCATCACCCTTTAGCTAATAATTTGAAGAAACTGAGATCCTGTTGAATTGATGAGAAACATTGGATTAAAATGATACTATCTGTGACGGATTCAGCAATTATCATAAAAGTAGCTAAGTCTTTGTTGGCAATTTTAAATGAAAATCTTTCCATGATGAAATCTGTAACTGGAATTGTTTAGAATTTTTGTTTTATGCTTTGCCATTTTATGCCAATAAGGGTAATATGACTCTGACTCAGTTTCCTGTGAACATTTCCTTCCTGCTAGGTAATTTGCACATTCAGAAAGCTGCTGTTGGAATGCCCACAAATTCAAATCCATTCTGTTTACAAGCCTTTTTCTTCTCCATGGAAACAGATATCCAGTAGGGGGTGGATATTGGGAGGCTCCAAGCCAGATCAAAAAGGAAGCAAAAGTTTCACACACTCCTGTTTGTTTTTGGCTCCTGGTCGCCTGCCTTCTGTTCCGACATCTGCTGAACTTCTGGAGCCAGACCTGGCGTAGACTGGATGACCTCCAAAACCTTGGTGAAGGATGGGAGTCATCCGTCCAGTTCAGGCTCCAAAACCCTGTTTTATGTCACTCTGTTTCCATTCATAAAGCAATGGGAAGAACTCAGACTAGAGCATGAGGTCAGACCCTAGGGGGATTATAACTTGCAATGGAAGGGCTGGAACATTCCAGGCTTGGCTATGTCCAGCCGCAACAAGCTGATTTCACTATACTGAAGGCAACAGATCTTCTTCCATCATAATTCTCCAAGGGAAATGTCTCATCATGGAGACACTGATCTATTTTCATTTTTCCCACATTAACTTTTTTTTAAATGTCTTTAACGAAGACGTGATAACCAAACCAATAACATGAGATTTAGACAAGGAGACAGCACAGCTGTTGCATAAAGAAGGGCTACCAGTGTTAAAGGCTCTCCACCATACCTCAGAACAAAATTGGGTTCACTGATCTGACTCAGCCTTCTCTGTGCTCCGGCTCAGCTCCCAGCTTTTGAATATTACTGACACTGCAAATACCCATAAAATGTAGTGTAGGAAACGAAACACACATGTAGAATGTTTAAAACGCTAGCTACAAGCTACTTCATCCTCAGCTTTGGCAAAGCAGCCCAGATCTGTGTCATTGCTGGTGTGGTGCAATAAATCTGGCCCCAGGTTTGCAGGCAACTGCTTGTATTGAAATAAATGTCAATGCCACCAGGTTTTAAGCAACATTTGAGCTACTGGAAACCTAAGAGTTTTGTACATAAGAAGTCTACCATCATATCTTCTATGAACTTTAAAAGCAGTTTGTGGCTACAGCAGACAGTAGAGGGCTAAAGGGACTCTGAGTCTGTTCCCTACACAGACAAGAAAACATGAAACAACTGAATGGCAGGGAGCAGAGTGGTACCCACCATTCAGTTATATTGTGCTTTTTTTGTGTGCAGTCTCTAAACTTTAAAGGGGCTGAAAAAGATAGCATGAAAAACAGCTTTTCATTCTTGTGCATTCCCCTTTAAAGTTTACAGTTAAAAGCGACTGCACAAGAATGTGAAAAAAAAGAAAAGCTCATCATTTTTTGCATTTTCTGGAAAACTTGTTTAAAGGAACCGCTGTCCCTTTCAGTTGGAACTGTAGGGCCACAAATCTGTTTGGTTTGCAAAGAAACCTACTGGTTCAGCTCATGGTTCAACACAAACCCTACATTCCTGGTTTGTGCTCATCTCTACTCTCTAATTGCAAAAAACATCAGCATTTTACTTCAAATATAGAATCTTCCAGTGATCTTCCAGTGTTGTTAGTGGCAGCAACATGAGCTTTATTCTTCCTTGACTAATGTACAGTCAGCAACTTACCTGGGCATTTGTACAGCTTGCGAGCCTGGGCTATATCTCCTTTGCTCAGTCGAGTACGCTGACCAATGGAAGGCTGCATTCCATTCACATTGTATTTGGGAAGGATGGTGTCTAGGAAGATCCCCCTGAAATGACAGCATAAAACAGTGGCTCATCATTGCCATGTTCTCAGTGCCTCAGACTCACACCCAAAGGCTACTAACATAATTCCTTATTTTTGCAGTCCAACAGTAATTGCTTAGTTCATTGCAGGATTGTACAGGGGATTACAATCCATGTGAGAACAATAAATCTGGTTAGAGACCTGTAGAAAAGGTCAATACTCTTAACAATGGATATGAATCTGGACTAAATCCTCACCTCACTGTCCCCTCTTTGCAGTACATCAGGTGCCCCCCACTTCCAATCCCATGGGATCAAAAAAACCTCCAAGTACAGGTAAACATGGAACTACTTGGATTTTCATTATCTTTGAAATGCCAATGAGTGGAGGGGAAGCTGTGGATGGGCAGAAGTAGGCAAGAATTGTAACCGTCATAATTTTGAATTAGGAAGGAGAGTTGGAAGTAATGAACAATGGACTGTAGAGGACACTACTGGCATTATATTAATATTGCCAGTGTGTGCTAGCGAGAGTAACAGCAATACACTCATTAAAGAAATGTTACGAGTTAATTAAATTAGAGATGGAATTGGATCATAGGAGAACCACGTTATGCTTCTGCAGTAATGTTACCAAGACATCTTTAAACCGCTTGGAGAGCGGTATAAATAACTGGTTAAGGGCTAAGTGGGCAGAGCCCTCACCAGGACAGGCCAAAGTTGTAGCCAGGTGTGACAGCATGAGTACAGAGGGAGGCCTTCCCCCCGGGCCCAGAAGCACACCCGTGCCTCAAAATGGCCCCGGGTGTGCTTCTAGGCCTGGCAGGAAGGCCGCACCGAAGCCAGGGGGGAGGAGGCCTTCCCCCTCAGGCCCAGAGCACACCAGGCCCTGGCGGAAAGGCCGCCCTACTATATACTTCCTAAACTTCTCCTATCCCTTCTGCCAAAAAACCTACAATACCCCTGCCACAAACCCACTACCAGGCAAGACATTCTCCCATCCACCCTTTCTAGCGCCCGTTGTATTTACAAGTACAACGGGCTTTAAAGCTAGTTAAATATAAGACTCCATTGCTCTAACTACTACTTATCCCTGTGCAGAAATGGGAACAGGGGCAAGGAAACTGAAACTGTAGTGATCTGAAGTTTAAAAAAAGGATCATCTACCACATCTACAGTAGCTGTGTTCAAAATTTGGTCCATCCAAAAGCTGTGATCGTATCTGGCCCAGTTATATTTATGGCCATACTAGAGCAGCAGGACTCATGCTTACTATGTCCTCAAGTTTCCTCCCCCCATTCTAGAATCTCCATTTACGTTTCAGACCCCATCACACTTGAGAAGGCTGACACAGTTTTTAAAATGCCATTCCAGAGGACAACTCAGCTGCAGGATAAGTGGGACATGTGGCTAAAAACATCCCACTCACCCCTGTAATTAGAAAGACTGCTGTGCAGGCACAAGGGAGTGAGTCAAGCACCCCATAGTCTCTGCTATAGCAGAGAAACTGCCCACGCACATTTTGAGAAAGATTCGGCAGCCTACGTTTTTGGCAGAGGGCTAGGTTATCTGTGCTTATTAGGAGACCGAGGACTGGGATGTGATCATTGCCCTCCAAAGTCTGTCAGATAAAAATAAATAGCACTGAAAAGAGATTTGCTGAGAGAGATTAGGACCATGAATAACTCATACTAGAAGAAGAAGAAGAGTTGGTTCTTAAATGCCGCTTTTCTCTACCCAAAGGAGGCTCAAAGCGGCTTACACTTCCCTCTCCCCACAACAGACACCCTGTGATGTGGATAAGGATGAGAGAGCCCTGATATCACTGCTCAGTCAGAACATTTTATCAGTGCCATTTGTAGCGGCTTTACATAGAATCAGACCACTTGCTCATCTAGCCCGGTACCATCTACTGCAACCGGCAATAGCTCTCAGATCTTTTAAGGGATTGAAGTGGGACTTTACAACACACAGTCTTTACCCCTAACTGATAGCACCTCCCTTCACCTATTATTATATGATGTAAGCAAAACCTCCAACATTATCTGGGAAACAAAAGAAACTGCCTTAAGCTAAGTAATTAGCTCATCTATATAAATATTACCAACTCTGCCTAAAAAATGCACTGGAACCCTCCTGACCAAGACTTTTAGCAGGAAGTGCCAAGGATACAATGGAGGCTGTCTGCATATAAAGCATATGTTCTATGACTGAGCTAAGGCCCTTTCTAATCACAGGCCTGGAATTTCCTCACCAGCAAAATACTCCTTTTTATGCCTGGAAATACAGTGGAAGGTTCTGAGTATTACAGGGACCCCTGGCAACATTATCTGAAGTTGTCCCACAAAACTTAGCATACGGTGCTCAGTGCTGAGACTGTCAGTAATTGCACAGCTCTGCTCCCTCATCTACACAACACTAACTAGTTTCTATTTCTTTGTCTATGAAAAAGAGACTGAGTCAAGGAAATGGTGTGAGTGTGCATGCACACACAGGAATATAAAGTATCTGACAAAACAGAGTTCAGGATCAGATTCTTTTGTTAAGCTTTTGAGGATGGAGCACTCAGAATGCTGAGGAAAGGAAGTGTCCCCGGGAAGGTGACATTTGCCATATAAAGGATTCACAAGTGCAATAAAGGTTAAACATAGACTTAAAGGTGCAGGTAAAAGTTTTACATATCATTCTCCAAGTTAAGGCCCGTGCAATCTGATGCAGATTTACTCTAGTCTTATCTTAAAACACAATAATTTCAGTGGGTTGGATGCCACATGAGATTTCCACCAGCACAACAGTCTTTGTGCAAGTGAAAGTGCTAAAATCACTCCTTTGGGTCTGCTGCTAAGTGAAAGCGATTGTATCTCCACGATCTTTTTTGTGCACGCAAGACGTAGCACACAGTATTTCTTCTGATACAATTTCAAAGCCAAATTAAAATAAATCATGCAAACCATCTGTTGTAGATTCCATTGCTCCATATGCACACTGTTATTTCATTAAAAATTGTATTCAGACAGTATGTGTTGCTACAGCCGCTGAACTGCTGTTTGCGCAAGAACTTTCCACTCATGCACTGCTGGATTCAACTCAGTGGGCTTAGACTGGAGTAACTCTGTACAGGATGGCACTGCATGAATCTCAGGCTTGGATACTCTTTGTACTTAAAACGTTTCTATGTCTGAAAGTTTGTGATAATCTAAACTCAAGCGTCTAGCCACAGGTTGCTCAAGCTGCTAACAGTTAATCTTGTTGCCACTGCTGACCTGGGATTTCTGAAATGGGCTTGAAAATCTGTAATTGGTTTCCCCAAACATACGGGCCAGTAGGATTTTGTAAATTTGCACTTTATAAAAAATAGAGCATTACTGGATTTACAGGTAATGTGCTGCCCTGCTCCTGCTAATAAGTACAGGGAGGTTATTAGAAGATGTGCGCTCCAGCTGGCAACACCAATAGTTGGTACAGACCAATCCCTACTGTTTTCAATCTCATGTGCATGCAAAGGGAGTGAAGACTATGGGTAAGCAGTAGATGATTCACTGGACATTATGAGTTTCCTGCAGTTAGCTTAGGGAACAGTAGTTTCCAAGGTAAAGTTCTAAAATTCATACAGGGAAACACCTCATTTCTTCTGCTGTGGAATCAAAGTAGTCTGAGTCAGACCACTGGAACATCTAATTCAGGGAGCAGCTCTCCATGGTCTTTAGGCAAAAAAAGAAATGAAAAGTCTACCCTCAGCATGAACTACTGCTAGCCTTTAATTGGAGATGCCAGATATTGAATTTGAGTATTTCTCTGTGCAAAGTACGTTCTCCATTACTTATCCTTGGCCTTTCCCTGGTATTAATATCTGATTGTGCCCATTCTTTGGGGGCAAACTACCAGAAGCAGGGAAACTAGATTTAACAATTCCAGCCCTTCTCTCCATATATCCCCTTTGTGGCACTTGGGAGCACACTGAATCTATTCTTACATCTTTTTGAAATATCTACAGAGATACATGTAATAAAGCCAGGGGGATGACCTGAAACTGGAATTCCTGGATTCTTTCACTAAGCTGCCAGCAAAGATTTGGGTCAGATGGGCATGACCAAGAGAGCTGGCAGCCAGGACCTGAGGGTTTTCATTCTCATCACCATGTAACAACAGCAGCAGCTCCTGGCTGGATGTTTTTCAGTAGCAGAAGCTAGGATGAACACTATGGCCTTGAAAACAAACCGGAAAATGCATCAAAATATAAACAAGGGCACAGAAGTATCTCTGCAAGTAATGGGGATGTTTCCATGGAGACACCAGCTGGGAGGAAAGCATGCAACATGTTAGAATAACCTTCCTTCTACTGCTGCTGGTGGGGGAGGCATAAGATTTCTTACGCTGAAGACGAACGTCACCTGTCAGAATGGCCTGAGGGGGTTGAGGAAATTATATGTTTAGGAAGGAAAAGGGAGTTAAAGACAGAAGATGATGGCTTTCTAGGGAGATATTGACTTGGACGTATCATCCTGCTTCTTGTGTAAACAGAAAGGGTCTGGAGGAGATACTCTCTATTGCCAGGAGAAGCTCTGTGGGAAATTGAGAAAACCCAGAAAGTAAGAGGTCTGTCTAGACAAAATAAATAAATAATAGCTCCCTTAAGAAAAAGCAGTACTGGTCAAGCTAACTCTGGTTTTGTACTAGGAAAAACAAATTTTGTGATGTGAAAGAGTCCGCACCATTTATTTGGCTACTAAAAGCCATGAAGGAGGGCCAAGAATTGGTGAAAAGCACTGAAAATCCTGATCAGTGCTAGCTACCCCTCTTCCATTAACTTAAAAGATTTAATCAAATATGGCCTAAATGTTTTACAATTGATTCCTGCAATCAAAAGCTCTAGAAACTTACTATTTAACACCTTTATCTGTCCGCTAGCCCAGCTGGTCAAGAGATTTGGGATGGAGTACCATCAGTATACTGAGGACATCCAGCTCTATCTCCTAATGGATGGCCACCAGGATTCCCCCCTAGGGACATTAACCAGCTGTTTAGAAGCAGAGACAGTCTGGATCAAGCCAAGCTGTCTAAAACTCAATGCTTCCAAGACAGAGGTCCTATGGTTTGGAAGGAAAGGACCAGGAGATGAAACATGTTTGCTTTGCCTAGATGGTGTGCAGCTTACAGCTGTATCATTGGCTAGAAATTTAGGAGTGATTCTTGATTCCTCCCTAAACACGGAGGCTCAGATAACTAGAGTAACTCAGCTGGCATTCTACCACCTCTGCCAGGCCAAGCTATTAGTGCCTTATCTGGCCCAGGAGCACCCAGCCTCAGTGATCCATGCAATGGTCACCTCCAGCATAGACTGCTGTGACTCGCTCTATGCAAGCCTACTCCTGAAACTACAAAGGGCCCAAAATGCTGCAGCTTGGTTCCTCACAAGTACATCTTGGAGGGTCCATATTCAGCCTACACTGGATGCAGTGGATACATGGATTGTTATTTTATTTTTTAGCTCACAAACAAGATTTCTAAATCAGGACCAGGACATTGTTTAGAATTTTGTGGGAGGTGGGGATGACCCAACCTTCAATCTGTTAAAACAGCTTGAATTAAAATTTCACAATTTGTGATTAGATTGAAGATTTCATAGGACAAGAAGTCTTCATCTCAGCTCTATAAACAAGAGAAGCAGGTAAGATTTCAGACTTAATTCACATTAAATATAAATTGTAGTTTTTTTTACTGCATCCTCAATAAAGCCAGAGGGGGGTGGGAGGGAGAGAGAGAGAGAGAGAGAGAGAGAGAGAGAGAGAGAGAGAGAGAGAGAGAGAGAGAGAGAGAGAGAGAGAAACAAAAGGAAATTTGTTGAGAGAGTGAACCTCTGCTGGCACGCATGCCTCTTTGAATCTATGGGGATTTCCATTTAGCCAGTAAAAATTTTTCTTTCTCTTGTGGCCCATATGGACATGCTTAATTCTTAAAGAGGGAGGGAGGTGGACAATTTTCTCTGGTGACCTACAATTTCCATCTTCCTGCCCAGAGTGATTTTTAGGAATGTTTTCCTGGCCTACTACAGTTATTGTTACACCTTCCTCCACCTGCCAAGGGCTCATATCTGGCAGCTGAAGCAGTCCAAAAGCAGCAGCAGCAATAATAATAGTAGTGATATAATAGTAATAATATCAGAAAAGCAGCAAAGCAAAGCCCAAAACAGGGTGGTCTCCACCATCAGCACCTTGAATTGTCACAAGCTATTCCTCTTCCTTCTCCTCTTCAAATCTTGCTCCAGAAGAGGAAAACACTATGATAACATGTCACGGACTATATCACTGCAAGCAAGCGTGCATGGAGTGTACTGTTAATCTTGGAATCTGAGTCATGAAACTGCAAGCCTATCAGTGCCCAGCTGACAGCTGGGGTCTGGGTTGCTCAAACAGGCTTAAAATGCCAGGCTTGTTCTTGGAAAATGCGTGCAAAACTGGATGAATTAAGCAAAGCTCTTGGGAGAAGAGCTCTGCAGATATCATGTTCTGCTAACGTCAGAGTCTGAAGAGTAGGGAGATGGTGGTTTATCAATGAGATGCCTCAAATTCTCATTGTAACATTCTCTACTTAATTCAGATGCTTTACGCTTTTAGTTCTCATTGGAAGACATCTTGAAGCTAGCTGCTAAAGAAGACTGGAACAGGACCTTGGGCAACTGAGCCCAAATCCAGACTCAAGGGTCCCTGAAATAAGTTGTTGGAGCTGCAGGAATGTGCTGGGCCTAGAGCTTGAAGTATCTGAAAGAGCTTGAATTAGGTCCTAAAGTGTAATGGCATTGTTCTACCAACTAGGCAAGGGCCAGAGGTCTGGCTCCTAGAATATATACGATTCCCATTCAATCCAGAGTCTTCATACTGCTTGTCAAATACAGGGACCAATGTCAGACAGCTCTGTTCACTAGTTCTGAACAGCTCACAAATCTAGGGTGTAAACTGCACGGAGCTTTTATTCCA
Source organism: Paroedura picta (assembly GCF_049243985.1). NCBI lineage: Eukaryota > Metazoa > Chordata > Lepidosauria > Squamata > Gekkonidae > Paroedura > Paroedura picta. The sequence goes on from NC_135380.1 coordinate 21,222,042, forward strand.
ACCCCAGATCGATTCAGTCCCTGCCCTCTACACAGAATGCGATTTCAGTTTGGATTTTGGGTGATTTTAATTTTCTTTCTGCAGCAAGAAGGATTTATCTGGAGTGACCCTACCTTTATTGTGCGATATCTGAGACTGCTGTTAATCCTGAATAAAGAAAGCTCCGTGGTACAGAACCTCTGATAGGCTACACCTGGTCATGTGACACGCTAGCCTTAAAGGAGAAGCCCCTAACTTCTCTCAACTTCTTTCGGTCCTGGATTTTTCCTCCCTGCTCTGCCTTTTTCGATCCTCTCCCCCTCCCCTCCAAGAAAAGAAAGAGGCTCCCTGCTTGGCTTCTTCCCCCCCCCCCATTCAAGAAAAGAAAGAGGCTTCAAGACAAGAAAGAAAGAGCCCCCCCCCACCTTCTGAGCCTCCCTAACCACGTGCAGAAGACTTTCCTGTTTCAATGGGGAGGAGGGGAGAGAGGAAGACCCGAGTTCAAAGTGATCTGAATTCAACAGGATTGACAATGGAATAAAGAAAGTAAGTGCAGACTCTGCCTAGGTCTCAGCTTCCAGGTTCAAGCCCCAGAGATCTTGACAACTGATTTTTCAAACTGGATATATCTGTATTATGCACATTCCTGCTATCTGGGACAGTCATTCTCTATCACTGAGCATGCAGCTCCAGGAGGGATGCATAAGGAAAAGTGTGGGAGGAGGAAGAAGAGCTGTTTTTTTGTATCCCACTTTTTACTACCTGAAGGAGTTGTAAAGTGGCTTACAATTGCCTTCCTCTCCCCACAACAGATTTCCTGTGAGGTAGGTGGGGCTGAGTGAAAGAACTGTGACTTGCCCAAGGTGGCCTACCAGGCTGCATGTGGAGGAGTGGGAAATCAAACCCGGTTGACCAAATTAGAGGTTGCTGTTCTTAACCATTTACATCCAGCCCACCAGATCAGCTAAATAAATTCTGACAATCGATCTGGGGACAGATGTTACAGAGCCAGACTTCCCTATATTAGAGAATTATGTTATTAGACCACATTTAGACAGGTGGCTGTAGGCCAAAAGCACACCAAGTCATACTAAAAGATAGCAAGTCTAATAGTACAGTAAGCTTCTCCTTCCGTCATAGGCAGCTTGGGAGTAGTGCTCATGCATCTACACATAGCTGCACTTTGTCTGCCTTGTAGAAGCAAGGCCTAGAGGCATGTCCTTGCAGCCTTGACAGAGCTAACAACACTACCAGCCTAAGCATGCTGAGAAGCAGCAAAGTGCTGAGTAAGAAGCAAATTCCATGGGCCACACCCTCCTAGCCCGCAGCCATATGCATCTGTGGAGCATGCAAGAAACCTTGCTCTTAGATTTGCTTGCCAACCCAGTCTCCTCAGGGAAAACAATGACAAGCCAACAAAAAGGGAAGGATAATCTACAGACAAGCATCCCAGTGAAAGATAGTTTGACGCCAAATGAAAGCACGATCTACCAAGCGATAGGGTTGCAAGCAAAGTCTGTTGCAAGCCACAGGTGGGGAATCTGGGCTCTGCTCCTTTGCTCCCTTTCCTTGAATTCAAGATGATTAGCGATTTGTACCTCCAGAAACTCAGCATTCCTTCGGCAAAGGTTAAATGAAAAGGAAGATGCTTCCCTTGGCACACAAAGGGGGCAGCTCTGTGAAGAAAGAGTGGGCTCTGTGCTTATGTATAGCTGAGAAAAGCTCAGAACACACTTATGCTCTGCCAGGAGTGGATCACAGATGGGCCAAAAGAACAGAGAAATGGGTTGCAAAGTACCAGGCACAGGCAATTAACGTTGTCTACATTAAACCGCCAAGGAAATGGCAACTGGTCCAGAAATGCAGTGGTGCAGCTCCTCACTAGGACATCTGGTTCCCAGTTGTATTATTTTAATTAGATTTATTACCTGCTGCTATCAGCAAAGCTGTCTCATGGCAGATTACACAACAATAAACCCCCCACATAAAATACATTACCATTGATCCTACTAAAATTATGTTTCCTGGGAGCAAAAACCTATCCTCCCATCCCCAAATCAAGTAGCTCCTCCATTGTGCACCACAGCGATTATCTATAGGTGCTGGTGGTACATCACCAGACGATGGTCTGGCCAGGTGGCAGTTTAACCTGGAGGGGCTCATCTGATTTTCTGTGCCCTGACCTCAACAAAATACCTAGTGGAAGAGCTCTGTTTTGCAGGCCCTGTGGAACACAGGAAGCTCCTGCAGGGCCCTTAGCATTTCTGGGAGCTCATTCCACCAGGTTGGGGCCAGGACTGAAAAGGCTCTGGCTCTGGTTGAGGCTAGGCAAACTCTCTAGGGGCTGGGTACCACCAACAAGTTAGTGCCCACAAAATGTAAAACTCTGTGGTGGGCATAGGGTGACAGGCGGACCCTCAGATATGTGGGTCCCAGACAGTCAAGGCCCTTAAAGGTCAGAACCAAAACTATGAACCTGATTCAGGCAGAAACTGGCAACTGATGCAGCTGCCTCAGCACAGGCTGGATATGGTCACTTTAAGATGTTCCTGTGAGAACCCGTGCCCAGGTCTCGGTCACGCAAGCCAGGTCAGCCCCAGAGTCTGCAAAATAATTGTGTAGAGTCAAGGTCTTGTTGTTAATCAACCTGGCAATGCATAGCAGCAGAGTCAGTTCCTCCCTAGCCTCCACCACATCTACAGATGGGACAGAGGTAAGAAGAGGAGCAAGCATTCCTGGGTCCATGGATCAGATTCAAGGTTCAGATTCAAGATTTTGGTATTGACCTTCAAGGCTATTCACAGTCTGAGCCTGGGCCAATTCCACATGGACAGAAAAAGCCGGGAGGGCGCTCACATGGAAGCGGGGCTAATCCATACTTACACATGTCCCCACTGTGGCGGCCTGGTGTGAATTAGGCTACCGTTGCCCCCACTTAAGTGCTCTGGGGGTCAAGGAGGCATTTGGTTAGGTCCACTGAGAGACAAAACAGCAGGGAATGAGCTCTCCTTCATAAATTCTCCTCCTGAATGTGGGATGAGGTTGTATAGATCAAAGCAGTGGTAGCAAACTGTAACACTGAGTTATGATTACTGACTAATGTCATGTTTTAATTGTGTTTTTATTCTTTTAACTGTTATGGAACTATTATTAGACAAAATATAGAGTTCAGTAGCACCTTTAAGACCAACAAAGTTTTATTCATGGTATGATCCTCCGCATGCATGCACTTCCTCAGATACAACTTCCTCAGATACAATATACTTCCTCAGATACAACTTTTTGAGTCTTACAGGTGGCTCTGGACTCTAAATTTGTTTTGCTGCTTCTGACCAACACAGCTTTCCTTTGGAAACTATTATCAATTATGCTGTGAAATGCCCTGAGCCAACAGAGCTAGGAGGGGTAGTTACAGAAATCTAAGAATGATTGACTGACGGAATCTTCATCTCTAAAACCACTCAAATGCACGCTCCAATGATTCTTGTCCAAAGAACAATCCTCTATTGATATCTGGGGGAAGTGGCTAAAAGGATCAGGAAAACTTCATACAAGTTTCCTGACAAGCTCTTCTGCTGGGATTCTAGCTAAAATCCACTCTGTCTATTCATCCAAACATCAAGTTTCATTCCACAATGTGTTAATACCATTTTGGCTAGAGCTGTGAAATTAATTTGGTTTGGATGGAAATTAGTTGATAGAGACCTGGAAGATGTTTATACTTAAAAAAAAAAACTGCTGTCAATCTCTTTTATTGGCAGTGGGAGACAATTACAACATGACATCATGTGGAAGCTTACTGGGGGGGGGAGATTTCAGTTCAGAAAGAAACATCTCTGTGAAGAAGCAACTGTGCAGTGGGAAGAAGTGGATGTAGTGGCAATGAGGATGAAGAGGCTTCTCCACATCAAGACTCCAAACTATGTCCTACCCAGTCTGATAGTGATCAATATTATCTGCCATTTCTGCTGTCTCCATCTCTAACCAACTTTTGAAACCTTGGCAGAGTCTTTTCCAGATGACTCAGCTATGTCTGCTTTGAAATAAAACTCTTTTGTCATTTTTGTTATTTCCAGCTGAGGAATTCTGAAGATTCATTTCAACCTCACGAAGTATAACTGAGGATACTCCCTGGACACACATAAACCTGTTCATTTAGTTCACTGTGAGCAAAAGAAAAATGGTAATATGAGGGCAAAGGAACTGCTGAGGGCCAGGTCTGATCTGCAGAATTCTCTCTCAGCCCAAGTGGTAAAATTAGAAAAAGGTGAATGCTTGCAGGTGAGGTTTTGGGGATTAAGTGCTGCGCATGGCCTAATTCCTAAAGTTCATGCTGTTTAAAGCATTCAATTCATAGTGGCCCCCCAGATATACACATGATCCAGAAGAACTACTACCAGACCCGGCAGTGTGTATGGCTTGCTTCCATCTTTCAGCTCCAAGATGCTCTGTGCGTGTGTGTGTGTGTAAGTGGCATCAATTGTACATAACATCTTTCAACATTTTGCTCGTGCAAAACTTCTGCTGAAAGTACAGGCAGTTGTCAGGAGGGTGAATGTACACAGAGCAGCAGAGAGGTAAGCAATCCAAGCTCAGAAGGGAGAGAGACAGAGTGGCGCTGACATCTCACGAGTGCACAGACACTGCCTCCCTTTGCCTTTCCTAAGGTAAACATTCGGCTTTGCTCCTGATTCCTAGAGAAGGGAGGAAGCTGTCTGGTCATTGCCAACCTTGACAGAGTCTGCCAGGGCTGTTTTGACAGCAGCACCGATGTTTGCCTTGGGACCATCACGTGATGAGATTCTCCTCTACAAAGTAACCAGCTTATTAAAGTTGCTGTTCCAAAATGACCTTCCAGCCCAGGCCTTTAAGTGGAACCCAAAGCAGGGTTTCCTTATGCATTTCTGAGAGGAATATCCTGATTCCAAAGTGCTTCAGAGCAGAGAAATTCACTGAGTCAACAGTTTTTCCTCTTCACTACCCCTGGCTGCAGACCACCCCTCCTTTCTCCCTTCATTTGTCTCTCCCCCCCCCCCCCATCCTTCCACATGCCCTCTGGAATCAGCATACTCCCTGCCACATGAATGAGGCAGCTGTTTCTTTCTCTCTGTAGCTCTCCAGCTCTCACTTGGGCACACACAGAAGCACATTCAGCAGTTCTGCTCTGTGTCTGATTGCGCCCGGACTCAGAAAAGCCCACCATGGTGCTATTCAAAAGCCAGACTAAGAAAGAAGAGAACCTCAGGGTTCCGTGCGTGCCTGGCAGCCGAGGCAGGGAATCCCCTTCATGCAGCCTCAGATAAAAAGAGACAAAGGATGAAGGAAAGACAGAGTTCTCTTGGCACTGTCAGGGTGAAAGGCTGACTTTGACTAAAGGTCTGAGCCCCCATTGGCTTCCTCAGGAGTAATTCCATTAAAGCCATCTCCCTGAACGTGCACACATCTTACTGTGTCTCTTCTGTTTTTTTCTCCAGTCCATGAAAACCCCTCTTCTTTTAGATGCTTTGATTTCTCCTCTCACTTTGCTAGATACAAAGACTCCAGGGCCCCTGTGAGTCACAGTCCTCCACTAGTTCCAGTTCATTGATAAACCGACAGGCAGACACAAGGAAAGGTGAGAGAAGTGAGCGGGTTGGGGACTAAGATGGCCCTGGCTGTTATACCTGTGAAATATGCTGTGATAAAAAATAAAAATGGTAAAAAAATTAAAATGGCCCTTTCAAAATTATATAAAACTAGCTTTAAAGCCCATTCCTAAGAACGGGCCTTGAAAGGGTCCCCTTCCCTGGCCCCTGGTCAGGCAGCTTAAGTGGCCTTGGGCGGCAGCTTGCAGGCAGGTCAAGTGGGGCAGGTGGGGGCTGGGCAGCTCATTAGCAGAGCCAGGACAGAGCTCCTTAGCAGTCTTTAACAAGCAATCAGCAGGCCAGGAGGCCCTCGTTAGCAGGCCCAGCCTAGTAGGCCAAGAGGCCCTCATTAGGAGGCCCTCTACCACGATCCCTTGCCCAGGGTCCTCTCCCCTTACCTGCTGCTGCCTCAAGGCACTGAGGCGTCTGAGAGCAAAGAGGCTAGATTCCAGGGACGGAGGGAGGGAGCTGCAGGGGCAGGGCCAATAAGGGCAAAGCTAGCTGCACCTTGATTGGCCCTATTCCAACTTGGACAGCCAGACACGTCCCACCCCCTAGGCATTTTCAGAAATATATAGAGGAACAACAATGGATAAGGATTATGTGATGAACTACATTAGTGAACCATGGGTCAGCAGAGCAACATCCTTTCTCTCACATTATGGGGGGGGTGGGGTGGTAGTGGGAAATACTGTGGTTCAGGAAGACAACCATATTGGTGTTTCAGAGAGGGACTGACCACTATCTTTGAGGAACTAAACACTATTTTAATTCTTCTGAATCTATATTGTATGTACAATAGCTACTTTATAATATTTTGTAACACCCTCATTAAATGTGGTAATGAGTCAGCTGAACATAAGCAGCTCCATCACCAAGTCTTTCTCAAGGAAATATGCATGGGATGAGGATTGGACACATACCATCTAATGCCACCTCCTTTCAATCATTTTGAAAGAAAGATGTGGGGAAATACATACCTTACATGTGTTATACGTGCCATTGGTTTACTGTTTTAATTGTTTTTATATATTTCTATATATTTTTAATATTGTTTGAATGTTTTCATTATTCACCAGCTTGGGGATCCTAGATAGGGTGAAAAGGTACCTTCAAATGCTTTAAATAAACAAAATAAAATCTGAAGCAATGCCCTGGTACAACAGCCATATGTCACAGGACAGAAAGCTTCAGCTATCATAGGAACGAAAAAGATCAAAACTATTAAGGATTAAAGTTCCTACCAAGAAATATTAGTTTCCATCAGTCATGCCTAAATTGACCCAACCATGTTTGGTATATCCCACACATCAGCTGTGCAAAGGCTCCCACACATCCTGTGACTTGGTTACACTCTCCATCCAAGAAAGAGGAACCTTTTGCAATTTGCAATATCAAACAAGTACAATCTTGGACCACCCCAGGCTCTATCAGCAATCACAACCATACTCTTTGTCTACCCAGATCTGGCAAATGGAATTCTTGGGATTAACAGTAGCAGCAGGAAACAGAGAAAGGCTAGCTGATATTGTGTGTATGAGCTCTGAACCACAGCTCCACTGGGATTCCCAAACAACTAAGGTCAGCTCTGCAAATGGCTTATCTATAAATATAGACCAATGCTCAAACTAGCAGGGGACTCAGCTTCAAAGTTTTGGACTGGGGTGAAATGTGTAAATTAAAATCAGGTAATGTCCTACCACCTGAAAGAACAGCCAGGTACACATGTGCATGGGTGTATATGTGTGTGGGCTGGGTAAACATATAAAGCGATAGTATTTTTGAATGCTCACTTGGAGAAGGTGTTCCGTGCATAGTGCATTATGCTGTCGAAATCATATGTCTCTCCCAATGACTCCACCTCTTCGGGCTCCATCTTCAGAAAGTTATACTCCTGCCCTGCGGAAACAATAAGAGGCAGAAGCATGAGGGGGAAAAAACCAGTCTGGACTGTACTGGATTTGGAGCAAATATCTGTTCTCCATGTGCCAGTAGTTCTAATTTCTCTTACTCACACTGCCTCCCTCCTGAAAGCTATATGTTCTATCCTGCTCCCAGCTAAATACAGATTTGGGTCACATCTGTTCAAGAAAACCCCAGGGCTGTATCTTGCTTCTGGCTACTGAATTAACGCTGACTGAGCAATTGCTGATTGCTTCTGGCTTAGTCAGCACAATTCAGTAGCTAAATTCAAGACATGCTTGTTTCAATGCACGCCTAGGCTCTTTGTTGAGAACTAGGCCTCTGTTGCATTTCCAATGTGTCAGTCAAAGTGTGGATGCTGTAGGAAGGGGAACAACATTAAGTACTGTGCAGCTGGACACATGAGGCGAAAAGCAGCACTGGCTAGATGAGTGCCTGGAAGTAAAAGGATGGATAAAAGGACAGTGGGACTGGGGTGGAACTCTCTTGCTCTGATCAGCAAACAGATGTCGCTTGACCAATAATTTCTTTGTTCTAGTGGGGTGGAGCATGGAAGAGTGGAAAAGCAGGGAGGAAATCAGAGCCCTTACCTGGTTGGATGTTTTCACGGATAATGGACACGTGGGCATCTCTGTCTGGGCGTGTGTGCTCATGCCAGAAACCAATGACATGGCCCAGCTCATGTACCACAATGCCAAATTTGTCACAGTTTTTCCCAATGGAGATGGCCTGAGGTCCTCCTCCTCTGCGTCCCACATAGGAACAGCACCTGTATGGAGAATACGAAATTGTCAAATTTAGCATCTCGAAGACTGCTTTTTATGTTCAACTGACACTATTCATCGTAGCTGTTTGTTAAGATGTTTTTGATCTTCTGGAACTGCCTCTATAACCTTTGAAGCCTGGGTGGAAACAGGGCTAGAAGGGTAAAACAAACGAACAAACTCACCCGGCAAACAGCCAACAACTACAAAAATTAACTGACTCCTGGAAGCCTTGCCAAATTTTAGCCAATGAGAATTGTTTCCAAAAGTTGTGCATTAGAGATATTTGATATTTTAATACTACATCTCTTCTGCAGTTAGTGTCCCGGCCATGCCCAAGCATACATGGTCCATAACTAAGAAATAGTCACTGTAGGCCAGCCTTTCTCAATTTTTTACTGTTGAGAAACCCCTGAAATATTCTTCAGGCTTTGAGAAACCCCAGAAGTGGCACCCAGGGCCCCTCTCCTCCCCACTCCTTCCAGGGACATCATTGGCTATTGGACGGTGGGGCGAGTCGATATGACTATATGTGGTCATATCACCCGATAAATGTTTAACAAATTTTATTAAAAATTAATTAACTCCCACTCATTCAGGAAACCCGTCCAGGACCATCAAGAAACCCCAGGGTTTCACAAAACCCTGGTTTAGGAAGCTTGCTGTAGGAAATAGCAGCTTTATTACAGAATATAAAAATCTGGGCTGCCACCTGGAGAACAGAATGGATCCCCAGATCATAGAAGCCAGCTATTGAGAGCCCATGAGTACATTCAGAAACCATTTGTGTTATAGTAGGTGCATATTAAATCATTGCATAGCACATATACATACACAATAGTTCATAAAGAAAACTGTAGAAAATAACTAATCTGTCAGAAAAAAGATAAAAATTAAACATCAATCTAATCAAAATTCTACATCAAAAAAGATGAATTCAGCCATTTGTATATGGCACGCATATTAAATAAATGTGTTTATCTTATTTTGCATAATTTGTTCTATATACAATGTATGAATTACAGAGGGTTCCTCTTCTTGATATTCCTTGTGAAAGGGGATAGGATCATTTCTAAGCACCTTCCTGTAGCCGGAGATCAAAGATATACCAAATGCCACTGCTGTATTAACTATCCAGACTGCAAGCAGAATGCTGCCAGTATATAAGGCATCAAATTGGATAGGGTGGTAGACAGGTCGGTAATGCTCACTCAGAGTGTGTACTGAGTCTAATAACATTCTTAGGAAGAACAGCATTAAGTCCCACTGGTTCAATGGAGTGTTTCAGGTCACTGTGTTCATGATTATCAGGAGATAACGACCTTCCAATTATTTACTCCAGGGGCAAAATCCCAAACCACTTACCCTTGGATAAAGAGAGAGAAATCAAAGGTCAGAGAGGCTCTTTTTCTCTCTTTCAATCTCATCCAATAACTGATTCAGTCCTTTAAAATGTCACAGGGGCAAAAAGGAGATGAAGTTATGGGAATGGTTTGCTATCCCAGGAAAGCTGATTACATAAACCAGCCCACACAGTTGATGATGCTGGATGAGTAATCAACTATTTGTGACCTTTAGTCTAATGCATAAATCACTTCGCAATATTTCCTCTTTGAAAAGTGCCAGGGAGTCCAGATATACATAGAATGTTGAGATTCCTGAAGCTTTTCCTTTGACTATGAACAACAAAAGACCTGTTACCTGCTAAGAAGTTCTGCCCACTTCTTACCCACAAGGCCTGTATGTAAACACAATGTAGCTGTCTTCATCATTCCGCTCCAAGAAAGTAACGCAGGTGTGCTTTTCCCAATGGCGCATGGCCTGTCGAAAGATTGCCCGTTGGTTGCCTGCAGAAAACAGGAAGAGGTCAAACACAAACTAGAGGTTAAAGTACTTCTGGCCAGCTCTCTAAAAGAGTAGGGTTGGTATCAATTGCCAAGAGAGATATATAGTAACAAGATAATTCTAGGGTGAAAATAAGACAAGATACAAGAATGAAAAGAATAAAGATGGAGGATGCAGAATTTAAAATAAAGTTATGCAAATGGAGATGGAGAATACTATGAGAACAGTAGTTAAATCTATAGTTAAAAGCATATTTTAAAAACACCTGTATAATTATATATATATATATAGAAGAAGAAGAAGAATTGGTTCTTATATGCCGCTTTTCTCTACCAGGAGGAGTCTCAAAGCGGCTTATAGTCATCTTCCCTTTCCTCTCCCCACAACAGACACCCTGTGAGGTGGGTGAGGCTGAGAGAGCCCTGATATTACTGCTCAGTGCTGTGGCGAGCCCAAGGTCACCCAGCTGGCTGAATGTGGAGGAGTGCAGAATCGAACCCAGCATGCCAAATTAGAAGTCCACATTCCTAACCACTACACCAAACTGGCTCTCTGGTAGAAGAATTATGTTACATCAAGACAACCTTTTTCTTAAAAGTTTCCCTATTGATACTTCTTTAATGCTAAATTGTTATTTTAAATTATCATGAAATCAGGTTTTTGGTGAAGAAGAGCAAAGTGGTAGCCAGCCCAGTGCATGCATGGTTCTGTTCACAAATCATCTGAAAATATTTCTGTGCTGTCACATGGAAAATTTACTAATGGCTTCTAGAAAGGATGGGAGGTCCTCAAAATAGGCTTCCCCAGTAACACGTGAGAAAGTGCCCTCCTCCCACAACTAAGCAGGAAATGGTGACCTTATTAATCTTCCTTGGGTTTAAACCTACCTGGATGCTATTCCATTAATTGGAAGTGGTAGATGAGAGCTCTGTTCAGAAAAGCTTTTATTCTAGTCCACTTGTAAGTGTGACAGAAGTATCTCAACTAATACAGAAGCATGAGGTTGTAATGAACAACAGCTGCATCCAAAGGTGCACGATCACAAACCCTGGCTCAAAACAGACAACTGGACAAATATCTTGCCTCACAGCTTGGGAATTATAGCAGCAGAGTATCCAAGTACTTTTTGTTCAACTCACTAAAGAGATGAGGCAACTGGGTTACAATCAACAACAAACCCAAACATCAAAATCAGGAGCTAGTTGGTATTTTGAAATATGATGGCTATATTTGATGCTAAGGATTCAGGCTGGCTGATCATAGACCATAGCTTGCCTCAGAAGGACATCTTCTGTTGTCTTTCCCTCTCACTGGCTTAGTTCTGATATGGAAACAGATTGTTCCAGCAGTTTCTAAGTTGTAAAGAGGGGATTAATAGGTTGAAGGGAGGCAGGATAGGAACAGCTGCAATGGAGATAGAAGCACAATGTAAGGATCTGGGGTGGTGATGAAAGAGCCATGGGCTTTGGGGAAAAGTTACAGCAGTATTATTCAGAGCCTCTACTGGTTTATTGCTAAATATTCCCAATTTCTGCAGCATGCCTTTGCTGGTTGCCAGCAGAGAGTGCTGACATTTGCACTTGGGGCACAACACAGTGAGTTCTGGAAGGACAGAAAACAAGCAAAGGAGCATGAATGATCTGCAGTCTTTCTAAAACCTACATTGTATTATAGAATACTTGACAAGAATGGAGAGAGGTATAGTTCTTACAAGCATGTACTGACATCTTCTCACCAATTCAGACTGTACATGGCGATGATTTGATTAAAGAATAAGGCAGTGATTTATTCTACTACAATCTTATTTACCTAAATGACTCTGGGGATCACTTACTCATGATAATTAGATACCCAAATGCATATGTGCATGGGATCAACAAGGTAAAGCTTGATGGAGAGAAATAAGTAGTATCACTGGATACTTGGAATACAGACAATAGGAACTTGCAGGGTGGATTTAGGCAAATCTGTAACGGCCATCAAAATACAGCACAGCCCACATAGCATGTTCTACTTTGAAATCACAAACTAGAGAAAGCAAGACACTGCAAAGCTCTCCTAAAATGCAGAGGAGCAGAAGTGGAAACAAGGTGGAAAATCCATCTTTCAAGCTTTCTGCTATTTGTTCATATATTAATCAGGCCTGGAGTTACAGATTGCACAAGATACATCACACAAGTTGAAATGTTGGCATCTTCAGCAAATCCAACATCTAATCAGAACCTTACACAAAGTATTGTCAAACAAGATAAGAGGTTGAACGGATGACAATGTGTATGCATTTCACACACACAGTGAGCTTCAAAGCCACTCACCACTGAAATTCCCGCTGATCACATAAGGAATGACTCCATCTGGCCACACTCGCTCAGGACGGGAAGTAGCAGCCCGGCGGCTCCGAGATCGCCCCCGGTCCAGCTTTCGTCTCCTTTGCTGCCTCCTGGGTCTGATGCTGGTGCTGTTGGAACTGTTCCCTGTAATGGTGAGAATTTAAAAAGAAGAAAAGGAGTTTGTGAGCACAGCTGTGTCCCATGTGGGAAAAGCTCTTAAAGCAGGGGTAGTCAACCTGTGGTCCTCTAGATGTCCATGGACTATAATTCCCATGAGCCCCTGCCAGTATTTGCTGGCAGGGGCTCATGGGAATTGTAGTCCATGGACATCTGGAGGACCACAGATTGACTACCCCTGCCTTAAAGCATTCACACAGCTTTGGTCCAGCATCATGAATCTAAAAGTTGTCTGTTGGATGTAGATAAGTGTTCCGTCTACTCCAGGATCTTATTCTACACAGTGGCCATGGAGGGTCAAGTCAACAGGTCACAAGGGCCAAGATGTCCTCTTGAAATTGCCTTCAATCCCTGGGATTTCAAAGTTTATTGCCTCTGTCTATGGAGATTTAACTGAATCAGCCTGGCCAGTAGCTGTTTATTGTCCTCTCCTCCATGAATCCCTTTAAATTTATCTGTAAGTGACCATCAATACCTTCAGTGGGGCATTCTGTAACTGAATTACTTGTTGAGTGAAGAAGTACTTCCTTTTGACTGTGCTAAATCTACTGCCCATAAATATCAGCAGGTGCCCACAAATCCTATTATTATGGGAGAGGCAGAAAAAAGTTCCCTCTGTCCATTTTCTCCACTACATGCATAACTTTATACATCTCTATGTAATCTTTAAGGCATCTTATTTATAAACTGAAAAGCTCCAGTCTGTTCAACACTAATCGGCTTTTCTTCTAAGGAAAAGTGTTTCAACTCCTTATTCATCTTGGCTTACCCTCCTCCACTCCTCCAGCTTTGCATTTTTTTTGAAACAGTAAGCAAAGCAGCACACAGTATTCCAAGTAAGGCTTGCTGGGAGGGACAGGGTACAAATGAAAAGATGAACTGAATAAATAAATGATTTTCAAGGTGAGGAGAAATGCACTTCATTTTGAGAAATACATTTTATTTTGAGATTTGGCCTTTTCTGAAACCTCCAACTTGGTTTTAACTTTTTTGTTCTTAGTTTGCAAAAAACAGGCAGGAAAGGGAAACCAATAGCTCCCAAGCATCATCACTCTTGCCAATTGCGCTAGGCAGATAACAGCCATCAAAGCTTTGTAGATGCAAATAGCCCTTTGGCCAAAGACGTAGAGTTGAGTGTGTGACGGTCTAGATAGCATCTTCCTAGAGATTTCAGGAAAGGATTTTCTGACCCACAAGAGGGTGAGAAAACAGAAAAGATAAAATTGTTTGGCATGGAGGGAGAAGGGACGATCTTGGCTGATACCACCTGGAGAAAAGAGCTCTCATCCAGGCTCCATCTTAATGGCTGCCATTATCACTTGGAGAAGAGAGAGCTGGTTGCCTACACAAAGACTCCAAGGTAATGGAATACTTTTAAAAAGCAGAGTTGCTTACCTGTAACTGTTATACATTCAAATTTGTGTGCAGACACACACTGGGACTGTATATGCACAGGTCTGTTGTGGAAATGTTTTTTATTAGCTAAAGCTTCAAAAGGGAACACTTTCCTTCCCAAATGCACATGTGCCAGCCCAGCCTTCTTGCCAGTCAGGTCACGTCATGTCTCCAAGATGAAGCAACTCCACCCTCACTTCCCTATGCAGTTGCGAGTCTCATAACCTTGAGCAATCAACCTAGGCTACCTATCTGCATGGCCTTAGCAGATGAACAACAACAAGAACCACCTCTTCTTTTTCTTCTTCATTCTTGACCATCACCGTTGGAATGCAACTCCCAAGGACCCTTCATCCATTTTCCCAGGAAGCAGAACTTGGGGGCCTTGGCTGACATCCCCCCCCCCCCCCCCGAAAATCTTTTCCACACTGACAAGGTTCAGGGACCATTCATAATTGAGTTTGAAATCTCTGCTGAGTCTGTGAACTTCCACACTGAGAACTCCCGCTATGAGAATTGATCTCAGGTCTGCATGAATCCGAGTCACCTCCTGATAAACAGAAATCATTTTCTGGCAAAGCTGACAGGATGAGGTGCCCCGTTCGTTTATCTAGTACATTGCTGATGTGCCGCCAGTGCGGACAAGGATCTTCTTGCATCCAAGGATATGTGCAAAAACAGTTAGGGCCAATCATACAGCCATGAGCTCTAAAAGGTTGATGTGTTGAGAACTTTTCAAGGATGACTACAGCACTTGGGTTGAACATCCTGCACAATGTGCCCCTCATTCCTCAAGATCAACATCTGTGGTGAAGACACCTCCAGTACCCACGTCCCAAAGGTGGTTAACCTGATCCAGCCAGCAGTGAAGGGACCTAAGAACTGCTCTAGAAAACAAAAAATGTTGATGTGAACTATGCTTAGTGGGTTTGAATTTCCTAATGAACCATAACTGAAGGCCTCTTTTTTTGCAAATGAACATGCAGGGTACCTGCTGTGGTAGACACCATAAGGCCCAGCAAACATTGTATAGAACACACTGATTGCCAGTGGTTCCTAAGTAGGGAATGTATCATGGTCTGCAGGAATCAAACTCTTAAAACGGGGACTGTACAAATTTTATATATGACACATGGATTGCTATGTGAAAATAGGCATCCTTCAGGTAAAGGGCATCAATTCTCAGCCTGACCAGCCATAGAAGTGTGAGTGGATTTAGACGCCTCAGGTGCCACAGTGGACCCTCTTTTAGAGTTTTGCACCTTTACTTGGGGCTGCTATTGTTGAGCAAACCAGCAAGGGTTTACCTGTGTTATGGTTTAATGTTAGTGTTATTGTGAAAAGCCGAGTTTCATGTACTGTTTTCTGCGTTTTATGTAAACTGCCCTGAGCCTCAGGGGAGGGCGGTATATAAATACAATAAATAAATAAATGAAAAATAATGAAGGCCATATTTGGGCTGGCTACCGTTCTTCTAATCTGTCAGGAAAAGAGACTGCTTCCTTTTTCTTCTGGTGGACAGCAACTGGGCTGTGTACTACATGGTTAGTTTATCCACACACAATACACATTTGGCTGTGAAAAAAACAGCATTCATCTCAAAGATTGGATAGCTTTGTTAAAGTGAGATTGGTAGGAGTGTAAACATGTATGCCAAGACCTTTGTCTCTAAATTGTTTGGAATTTCTGGATCAGCCAAGCTGTCGCCAGAGCCTATGGAAAGCACTACCTGGCAAGAGATCCTACCCTAAAGGGACAAGGGTGAGAAAACAAACAAAGTTGCACTTACTTATAGCTATTGTTCACTGAGTATCTTCTATAAAGGCACACATAGGGATTGTGCATGAGCAGACCTGCTACTGGAGAAGTTCTTATAGCTAAAAGCCTCCAGGGAGTGCTGTGTGCTGGAGCCAGAAAGTTGTTCCAGTCCAGGGACCATGTGCTCCTATGCAGCAGTGCCCCCACTGTTAGTACCTCTAGTATTGGCAAAGCCACAGCATGGAGAGGGGCAGGAGGGAGGTATATGTGCCTGCACAGAAGATCCTTGATAAACAATAGTTACAGGTAGATGGAACTCTGTTTTCATCATCGATTTTCTGTGCAGTGCCACATGGGGATTCTAGCAAGCTACTCACCAGGTGGTAGGGTATGCTTTCTTCACCTGAAGAGTGAATCAAGTACTGCTTTCCCAACTTGGGCTTCTTGCCTTGTTTGAGGATCCAAAGCGTAGTGGCGGACAAATGTTTCTGCTGATAACCAGGTAGCAGCTCGCAGATCTCAAAATCTTGCAGCCTTTGTGTTTTCTATTATGGCAAACAGATCAACTTCCAAGGCTCCCTCAAAGGTGAAAATCAGTTCCAGGTAAGTGGTCCTTATGGACCATACATAAGAAAACGCCCATTCTGCTCAATCTGTCAGCTCCCATGTTCAATTTTCCTGGAATATGTATGGCCTGAATGGAGGCATTGCGTCTCAGTGCCCTGAACCATATCAGAATAGCTTCCTCGCTCAGACTCGTGGATCTTGTTTAAATAAAACACTGTAACAGTATTGTCTGTCTGGACAAGTATGGACTGGTTCTGTAGAATATCTGAAAAACAGCTTAGAGGATTATGAACTGTATGCTACTCTAGCATATTAATATGAAGCTGCCTCTCATCTTCTTACCACATATCCCGTGTCAACAGTTCCTCCCAATGGGTGCCCCAACCCAAAAGTGAAGCATCTATAGTGAGGATGATCTCATGCCCAGGAACTCCAAAGAAAATGCCCTGGGACAAATTGTCATAAGAGAGCCACCACAACAAGTACTGGATAACAGGTCTGTGACAAGGCAGAAACCAGAGCTTTAGGGGCCGCATATGTATCTTGGCAGGGAGCAAAACCGCCACTGTAGAAGCCATATTCTAAACTGATTGGAATGAGTTTAATCTACCAAAAGCTTACATTTTGTTGTGGGGCAAAAAGCCTTTTCTTGCTACAGAATCCAATGAGTTCCCTATAAATTGTATACTCTGGAATGAAATTAAATGGGACTACTCTCAATTTACCAGCAGTCCCAATCTTTTACAGACCTCTAAAACTAAGGAACAATGCCTCAAAAATTGATCTCTAAAATCGGCCACCAGCCAGTCTTCTAAGAAAGAAAATATATGGCAACCCTGCAAATGAAGATGGGCAATTATAGGAGCTAAACACTTTGAAAATACCCTGGGTGCTGTGTCCAAACCAAAAATTAACATAATGTACTGGCACACATGCTTCCCACAAGAAAAGCGTAGGAATTTGCAGCATTGAGGATCGATTGAAATGTGAAAGTAAGCATCCTTTAAGTCAATAACAATAAACCAACAGTTGAAGGAATAGAAACCATGTGGAACTTAGATACGTGAAGAAAACGTAAGGTCCAGAATAAGTCTAATCCCCTCCCCCCTTACCTATCAGGAGCATCGAGTCGAGGAGAAAATATTTTTGTATCAATTAGGGCAATTAAAGTTTGGGACAGGTCAGGTGCTGCCTGATTAAATCTTCTCAGGGCCAATGAACATGAAGGAACTGATTTTACTAACCTATAACCTAATCTTAGATGTTGCTGGAGCCCCAAAGGGTTAGTATAGCCATACTCTCTCTGATAAGGGTGCTAGGAATGCTATACAAATGGCCTCTGTTTGAATTGGGAAGTGGTTGGTTGAGAAACACCCCAGTGACTTTAGTTGTCTGCTTATTTTCCTTTATTAAGGACAGCACCTTGTCAGTCCTTCTAGAGAAAAGCACAGAACCCTCAAAAGCTAAGTTTTCAATTTTGGGCTTGGTTTCTACAGGCAAAGCAGTTGATCATAAACACAGGTAGCATCTGAATACAATAGAACTCTCCATGGCATGTGCTACAGAATCTGTGGAATGATATCCTGCATTAATCTGCTGTTTGAAGAGTTTGATGGCCTCAGTATGCAGGTCCTTAGCAAGGGGTCATTTATCTTCAAGCAGGAACTCCAGGAATGGCAAGAGTCTCTCCCACAAGAAGAGCTGGTAACCAGCAATAATGGTATCATAATTGGAAACCGTGAAATGTAACATAGAAGAATATAATTTTTATCCTTAAACATCTAGCTTTTGCCCTCTGTCTGTGGGAGTGGAATGGTAAGCCTGATGGCCTTCAGACTGCATTTCCTCAGTCACCAAAGAAGAAAGTAGAGGATGCATTATTAAATAGTAAAGGACTATAGAAACGTTTCATTCTTCTAGAGGGGGTTGGATGGATGTAAGTTTCTGCCACTTGTCAACTCCCTGCCTTCCCCTGGGCATTCCTTTTAAAATAGCATGTGCCAGACAGTGGAAGCTAAGTGGTCCAGAGAACCACTACCAATATCAAAAGTTATAAAGCATTTATTAAAGAGAAAATATTCACAAGCATACTTTTAGCATATATTAGGTACTATTAAATTTCTATGTAAAGCAGTGAAAAATAATTATGATCATCTTGTGGTAACCTACTACATTCTGTGAGCTCAGTTCCCCTGCTTTTAATCCGACAAGAGTAGCTTGTTGTTGTTGTTGTTATGTGCGAAGTCGTGTCCGACCCATCGCGACCCCATGGACAATGATCCTCCAGGCCTTCCTGTCCTCTACCATTCCCCGGAGTCCATTTAAGTTTGCACCTGCTGCTTCAGTGACTCCATCCAGCCACCTCATTCTCTGTCGTCCCCTTCTTCTTTTGCCCTCGATCGCTCCCAGCATTAGGCTCTTCTCCAGGGAGTCCTTCCTTCTCATGAGGTGGCCAAAATATTTGAGTTTCATCTTCAGGATCTGGCCTTCTAAAGAGCAGTCAGGGCTGATCTCCTCTAGGACTGACCGGTTTGTTCGCCTTGCAGTCCAAGGGACTCGCAAGAGTCTTCTCCAGCACCAGAGTTCAAAAGCCTCAATTCTTTGACGCTCGGCCTTCCTTATGGTCCAACTTTCGCAGCCATACATTGCAACTGGGAAGACCATAGCCTTGACTAAACGCACTTTTGTTGGCAGGGTGATGTCTCTGCTTTTTAGGATGCTGTCTAGATTTGCCATAGCTTTCCTCCCCAGGAGCAAGCGTCTTTTAATTTCTTTGCTGCAGTCCCCATCTGCAGTGATCTTGGAGCCCAGGAAAATAAAATCTGTCACTATCTCCATTTCTTCCCCTTCTATTTGCCAGGAATTGAGAGGGCCGGATGCCATGATCTTTGTTTTCTTGATGTTGAGTTTCAAGCCAACTTTCGCACTCTCCTCCTTCACCCGCATCAACAGGCTCTTTAGTTCCTCTTCACTTTCTGCCATTAGAGTGGTATCATCTGCATATCTGAGGTTGTTGATATTTCTCCCTGCAATCTTGATCCCAATTTGTGACTCCTCTAATCCCGCATTTCTCATGATGTGCTCTGCATACAAGTTAAATAGGCAAGGCGACAGTATACAGCCTTGCCGAACTCCTTTCTCAATTTTGAACCAGTCAGTGATTCCATGTTCAGTTCTCACTGTTGCTTCTTGACCTGCATATAAATTTCTCAAGAGACAAATAAGATGCTCTGGTATTCCCATCTCTTTAAGAACTTGCCACAATTTGTTGTGCTCCACACAATCAAAGGCTTTAGCATAGTCAATGAAGCAGAAGTAGACGTTCTTCTGGTACTCCCTAGCTTTCTCCATGATCCAGCGTATGTTGGCAATTTGATCTCTAGTTCCTCTGCCTCTTCGAAATCCTGCCTGTACTTCTGGAAGTTCTCGGTCCACATATTGCTGGAGCCTAGCTTGTAGGATTTTGAGCATAACTTTGCTAGCATGAGAAATTAGTGCAATGGTGCGGTAGTTTGAACATTCTTTGGCATTGCCCTTCTTTGGGATTGGAATGTAAACTGACCTTTTCCAATCCTGTGGCCATTGTTGAGCTTGTAGTAGTCTGCTAATAATAGATGTCTGAAATCAGGCTAAAATCATTGGACAACCTACCCTACCAACCCAGTAATATATTTAAGGTCCCAAATATGGCCAGTATTCCTAGTTCTATTCTTCAGATATATAACAAGATGCTGAGAATTTCAATGCAAGCCCTAATGTCTGAGCCTACTTTTAATTGCCATTTCTACTGAAGTGTAAGTGCTGCTATTGCCTGTATCACTTTCTTTACCCACTCTAGGTGTCGAGAGCTCCAGCTGTTGTGAAAAGACCAGTTGCTTCATCTAGAAAAATGGATGAAGATTCTTCTGTGCCTTGGTAGCCAGAAAGTTTTTGATAGAAAGCAATCTTTTTAATGGGGGCTGTAAGGAGGCCAAGACTTGCCACAGCCCTGCCAATTCTTGCTAAGGATCTCCAGGCCACAGAGGCAGAGCCGAGGGAGAGACCCCTGCAAGGGAGGGCTTGCCCTTGGCTCTCCTCCTCGATGCCAGGCTGGAACAAACTCTTTCCCCCAGCCTCATTATACCTGCTTTTGAAATGGGCCCCTCAGGCCAAGCCACCTTGCCTTGTGTCCACCCAATGCTCTCATGACTGTCATTTCCCAACAGGCCCCTTGGAACCCAGTGGGCACTGCTGAAGCAGCCATCATCCAGCTGAGGAGGGAGTGTATGGAGACTTTTTCTTTAACTTTACAAATAAGCCAGTAGAAAACGACTACCATTATTACTCTCTTTCTGTTCCAATGGGTTTCTTAATGTACATTTTGATTTTTTCCCAAAGCTTAATAAAAATATTAATTACAAAAAAATTATCCTGCTTCAAGTACTGGAAATGACTGTCATTTTTTTTCCTTAGGGAGGTTATTCACAACTGAACAAATGTTACTGCCAGGGAGATTTCTTCAAGACAAAACTCAGTGATAAATCTTATCATCCCCTTGCTGCCAAGGAAATGCAGATTGTTATGTGGATGATCTCTCAAGGATGACAGAGACAGACCCATGTCAGCCCAGTTACTTTTGTCCTAGCCTGGATGAATCTGGGTCCTGTCAATATTATCAATGGATCTATGCCAGTGTGGTTGTCTCCCTTTTTAAGACTCTTTTCCAGCAACAGCAGCTGAGCTAACAGTGGTCTTATAACCCCTGGCCTTCAGCAAGAACATGATGGAGAAAGGCAAATCAATAATACTGTTTGTCTTCAGCAGTAAGGAAAATTAATGCAGCCATAGGAAGGATTTTAGGAATTCTGTAAATAAGACTACAGAGAAGAATGTCTACTCTAAAAGTTTATGAGAGAAAACATTAAATCCATATGTGATGGCTGCAACAAAGATGATTTCAGTTGTGACCCACTCAGTTCACAGAAAATAAAATCCAAAGATTTTAATTTCTCCAGTAGCTTTGCTTTTTGTTGGGAACCCCTCTGCCCAAAAAAACAGTAGAATCAGGAACTGAGCTTTTTCTCAACTTTCTCACTTCAGGCTACAGGTAAGGATCAATTCCAACACATACAAAGCAGACAGCATGTCAGGAAATGGTGATACCCCCTTAAAAATTAATGATTTTGTGTTCTGATATCTAATTTCAGAGAATGAAACAGATTTTTCTTTCCTGTACAATTTGGATGTTTGAGTGATATTCCTAGAGTAAGTTTTAAAATAATGTGGGAATGCAGAAAAGGTCAAGAACTTCTATCACGGTGTATTAAAGATAATTTGCAAACTGACACAATAATGAAACATTTGCATCATAAAAGTACTATCCAGTTATAATGCTGTTACAGCTAAATTATTTGTTTTATGTAAATGATTTGCTGAAAATTTCAAATGCAGCTCCCAGTGAGTAATTCAGGAGGACCTGATGCTGTAGCTTTACAAAGCTAAGCAACTAAGGACTGGATCAACACCCCAGAAGGGAGATTAATAGAAGATCTCATGAAAGAGCTGAACACATAATTCAAAAGAAAAAAAAAACTCTTCAGAGTCCTAAGGAGAGTTACACCCTTCTCAATACACTGACCAAAATGCATCTAGAAGGTATTAGGAATGCTGTGAATATTGCTGCAAACAAATAAAATGGTTGAACTTGCCGTGTTTAAAGGTAGCAATCAGATGTGAGTCGATCACTAGGGATGTTCTGTTTGTACCTAGCAGCAGTGAATGCCTGCCAAACCAGTTTGAATCAAGTTTTCCCAAAACTGCATGTGAGCAAGAATGTTACTGATTCTAACTGATCAGCAGCCTTTAACATCACTAAGGACTACTTAGCCAGAAGGGCAGGGTTTTATTGAAAAAAAAAGCATCTATTGATGATTGATTTATAGGAATTATAAGTGATCTGAACTGGCAGCATCAGGTTTTCCCAAAACCATGCCATGCACAAAGGTGCTTCTGATTCCCACTGATCAGCAGCTATTACCATCACTAAGGGCTACTCTGATGAACTCCAAAGGATAGGATTTTATTGCCTTTATCAATGATTTGTACGATTTGTGAGTGAGCTGTCTATTTAAACAATTCCCTGCTGAACAGAGCAGTTATGCAGCAAGAATGGGGAGTTAGCCCTCAATTGGTTTGTTTAAGAACCTGCATGTGGAAAATGTCAATTGAGATGTACTGCATGGTTATTAAGAAATACAATGAAATAACCTGTTGAACATCCTTGGCCTGTTCAGATATTGCTCTCTAGAATTCTCCCTAAGAAGAGACCAGAAGCAGCCCTTAGAACCGCCCTGAGCCATATGGGAGGGCGGTATAAAAATATAAGAAAACAAACAAACAAATAATAAATGTACTCTCTTCCCTGCAGAGAGAAGTGAATGCCTGGCCTAAGATATTCCATTATTTTAAAAAGGATTTAATCTGTGGAGGTAAGATTAACTCCAGGGACCACATGAGGACTACTCTTGTTCTCTTCCCAGGATGATTTCAAGGGAAAAATATATCTGAGTAGCTCCTCTCTTTGTTTTTCTTGGGAACCATACCACACAACTTAGTAAGCATGCACAATATCCATAAGCTTTGGCAACTATAACATTTAGAGGAGATACTGGGTAATAAAAATTAAAACTTTTCACTTGTATACTTAAAGATGCCCTGACGTGGATAACCCATATCTTGTCAGACCTCAGAAGCTTAGCTGGGGAAGCTCTGGTTAATATTTGGATGGGCAGACCACCAAGGAAGATAAGGATTGCTACAAAGAGGTAGGCAATGGCAAGACAGCTCTGCAAGCCTCTTGCCTTGAAAAGCCTATGTGACAACACATTCTACCACCGCTTATGAAAATATATGCTTTCTAAGGTGTATTTCAATTTATAAAAATAAGAATGCCTCCAGAGGCATGGAACCTGTGTGTGTGTTGTTTGGCAACATTACCTGAAGAGTTAGTGACAGTTCTCTCAATTGTATGCCGTGTGAGATCCACAACTCTGTCCACCTGGAAAAACTTGAGGTCTTCCTCATCCAAGGCAATGTCTCCTGAAAAGGCAGCTAGAAACAGGAGGAAAGCTTGTGAGACAGGAGGTCAAATTTCAATTGTTTGATTAGACTTTATGATGGAAAATTCTCTGAATGGATTGTGGAAAGGTAAGTTCATATACCTTTTTTTGTCATTTGTGTTACAACTGCCTTCACTGCTTCAATAAACTAAACATATGACAATGCTATTGTGCAAGGGTCACTGACATCACATCAGACAATTAACCAATGGAAAACTAGCTGAAAAGAATTCTGTCTCTTAAATTACAAGTACCTCTAAGAATGGATGGAAGGGATTTCTGTCTGTGAAGCTTGAGAACCCCCTAGCTCCCACAACAGCAGCTACCAGGAAGAAAGCAAAGACCTTTTCCTAAGCACCACAGGATACTTCCTTGAGGTTAGATGTACTGAAAAGAACTAATCCTGCTGCTGTCTAATCACTTTCATCTCTGAAAGTGCAAGAAATACTGGAACATATAGATAGATCAAGATGGGTAGCCATGTTAGTCTCTCCATAGCAGTAGGGAAGAGCAAGAGTCCAGTAGCATCTTCAAGACTAACAAAATATACAGTAGGGCGTGATCTTTCATGAATCACTGCTCACTTCTTCAGATACAGCTAAAATATGAGACCATCTGTCCTTATATTTTGAAGAATAGTAGATGAATGAAAATTGCAGCATTGGTAATGAGACAGGAAATATATGTCGTGATTCAGTCCATGAGGATACATTGTCTTGAGCTTCATTATCTGTTGTAATTCAGCAGTCTTGCTTTCTAATCTCCCTGTGAAATTCCTTTGTAAGAAAGCTGCTACTTTTAGGTCAACAATGAATGTACTGGAGAATTAAAATGTTCCCCCACTGGGTTTTGAATGCATCTTCTGGGCTGAATTGGGACCTAGGTTTCCTGCCTCATTATCAAAGCTGATTTCACCACACCTACTGCCCCTTGGCATATCATATCTAATCCAATGATGCTTGCTATATGACATCTGAAATCACTCCAAGATATATGGACAGATGGACTAACAGTCTAGTTCTTATTTGAAGTAATGAGCAGTGACTCACGGGACCTTACACCCTGCTACAATTTTGGTGCTACCGGACACTTGCTGTTTTCTATTAAAACAAGTAGAAGCAGAATCAATTAGCATCTTAAACAAGGTAGGCACAAAATGTATCCATTATGGCCTAATCACACTTCTTGATGAGACATCCCTTGTCTGAATTTAAGTTTCTTGGCTGTTCCTCAGGATAGATAATCTGTTTCTATTATTTGCCTGAAAGTTCATCCAGTAGTAGTTCCCCATTCCTCCTTTTAGAATCCCTGCAACACAAGAATTCCAAAATGAGGTCCCAACACAATAATTTTTTCCCTTTTTTGCAGCTGCATCAAATTTGTGGCTCAGCTGTCTTCTGATCAAGCAACATTAGAAATCTTATTGTTGTTTCCAGTTGAGGAATTCCCAGCTGATAATAAAAGTGAAATATTAATCCCCATAACACAAAAATTTAATCTTATTTGATTTAATTCCTTTTCTCTTATTCTCAGTCATGAGGTCACCTCCTTTGCTTTGCACAATTCTGTATTAACATTTTCCTATGCATCATTCATAAATTTCATCAACATATTTCTGCTTCCTTCCATAAGGCTATTCAAAGAAATGTGACTTAAAATCGGTCCTGACACCAATTCACATTTAATGACCTGATGTGTTTCTATCCAAATGGTTCTTTTTTGATATACACACATCCACACACAGAGATTTTGCTTTAGTCCATGAAAGATTTACAGAAAGTTATCTATCTGTTGATTGTGAATTCTGTCTAACACAAAATAGATTCAGAATATTTATGGACATATCTGTGTAGTACATTCAACCTTCCTGGTATTATTATTATAATAATAATGTGGGGGTTTCTGCTTATAGATATTGATTGATCTATATGTGGGTCTGTAATTGACATTTGAGGAAGATCCATTTGGGTTCAAATGCATTAGGTCATCTTGTTATAGGTCATTTTGTTACCTGAGCATATTTGTGTTACTCATAGCATTGTATATTTTCTATTGAGATTTTAATGCATTCTTTTCAATTGACCTTCAGCACTATGCAATAAAATATGTATTAAATGTAGTCTTATGATAATAATTTTTAGAATTCTCAACCTCTTTGGTTCCAGTAACTGACCAACAGAATATCTGGGTTATTCTCAGAAATCTTCAACAAATATATGCCTTCTTAATGAAAAATGGAAATTCTGTATAGGTGGTTCCAGGATGTTGGATATTCCAAGATTAATTACCTACGTTTGCATCCCAACCATGGCAGCATACATCACAAATAGCAACGCAAGACAGACTAGGCTGAGAGATAGCTCAGGGGTAGGCAAACTGTGGCTCTCCAGATGACCATGGCCTATAATTACCATGCTGGCAGCAGATCATAGTAATTGTAGTCCATGGACATCTGGATATCTGTCCACCCTTGGAATAGTTCAAGATCACTTGCGGCTGACCAGGGATTTTAATTCCGTTCTCTTCAGTATGTTTATCAAATCTTTCTTCCACCTTTACTCCAGAGCTCATTATACAAATATCATAATATGAATACCTCATGCATATATTTACAAATTGTATTCTGTTTCTACTAAGCAAAGCATTGAAGCTGCAGCTCTCAACCCTTGCTCAGTCCAAATGCCATCATATTTGGTTTCTCTGACTTCATCAGGGATAGCCAAAGCTTTTAAAATCTAATTGCAGAATCCATAAGGACTAAGAGCTTGCTTTTAAAAACAAAACAAAACACATAAATATCAAACTTTTTAATTTTTTGTCTGTGCCAGATACAATTATTCCACATATTTAATTCTATTTTTCTGTAGCGTGATCACAGATGCAGGGAAATCTGTCAAAATAGCTAAGCCATGTGGGGGTTTCATCTTATTGTAAAGGACTGACTTTGTTGTCAGGAAATAAAATGTCCATGGTGGAGAAACTAATCTAGTCTAAGGATAATATTTGCTCTTTCCTTTTGTGATCTCAGCCTTTCAAAAATCTCCAGATGGGGAAGGTGAAGAATAAAACTTTCAGTTCAGCTCAGCTGCACATTTGAAAGAATGTAAATTCTCAACCCTCCCTTCAATCTCTCCCTCCAACTTCTTTTATATAAAAATACAATGCAAGAAGGTAAAACAAGCTACTAAGATTGATGGCATCTGAGTACCCCCATCGTCTCACCAGCTCTGTTGGCAGCTGTAACGTTTAAACATCTGGTTCCCATAAAGACTGCTGCACATCGTAAGAGATTTTAAAAGAATTATTACACAAATTGTTTTAACCTCAAGCTTCTTTTGCAAGTTCTCTTTCTAGTGCACCCGCCTTTTTTCTCTACACACATGATGTTGAGCCAATCTGAGCTCATGCAGCCAAGGGATACTCAAATAACCTCCCATTCATCTGCCACACAAACAATCAAAACCATATGGCCTAGCAGCTGAACGAAAAGCATAATGAGCACAGTTCCCTTGGAGAGACCTGGGACTCAATTCAAACCCAGGGATTTGCTTCTCTCACTATGATCCAATACTAGCCAGAATTCTGCACATTCACACAGTCCTACATTCTGCAACTACAGACTCTGAATTCTATAATTAGAATGAAAGATGTTTGCACACAGCATGCATTTTTCTATGTGTTTAAATGACTGGTCACTAGTGTTGCTCTTTATATGCCACTGCACAGGAAAACATGGACTAAGCATTACAGCTTAGTGTGCCACATCTGGTCCTGAGGCCATCAGTTTTTATTTTCTAAACGAAATACATGAATTTATTCTTTCTTTCTCTAAGTTGCATTGGTTATAGTTGTGCACAAGCTGAAAACCATCTTGCTATAATGCCTGACATTTACTCCCTGGGTCACAGGTCAGCATCCCTTTGCCTTAAAGTGCATATCATTGCAGCCTCTTTCCATAGTACGGAAAAAAACCTACTGAACTGAAAGTCTCGAGTCATTTTAAGTACATGGAACATATTCAGTAAAGTAACTGGAAAGCAGACAAAAAGTTGAATTGGTTGGTCTATTGGTCTGGGGGCATAGAACAATGGCATAGTGGCCTTCCTCAGGTAGGAATTGCCTGACTACATAAACAACAGATCTAGGAACTTCATAGCAGGCAGAAGTCCTGGGTCAGCTATCTAGAACATTCTTCAGTGTTGTTGAGCGTATGAACACTTCTGGAATTTCGAGCATGGGGAGTGGGGCCATCCCTAAAAAACTACCATTGGGCATTCATTAGTGAAACCTATGGAGTAGCTGGCAGCTTAATTAAATGTACAAACTGTGTATGTTCATCACAGGGACCTGCAGTTCTACTGTAGTTGCTGGATGTTGGTAGCATCTCACAAGTAAATACACAACAGGTTTTGATTTGGATCAGGAACACTGTATAGGAGGAGGAGGAATTCCTGCCTTTTTCCCTCAACTGTTTTTGACAGTTGAAACAGATTTGAGATTGAGGGAACTTTATTTTCTCCACTGGGAGCCAGCATTGAATGCTTACACATGCTGTCTCCCTATTGAGCAAATATCACTCCTCCCTCTGCAACCCCTGGGCTCGTTCAATCATTGGAAAGAACACAGGAGAGCAGACAAAAAAATGTTTTCTCCTGCATAGTGGTCTTGATCTGAATTAGGCCCTGCTGCAGATTTATTCATGAACTCATACAGTTTATAACATCTTATAACATCCTGTCATGATGCCTCAATCCATACTTTTGTCTTATTAATATAGACATTAGGATTTACAAATGAAATCATATATGACAAAAGAAATATGCATGCCTTCAATGTATTTTCCCAGAAAATATTCCTAGCTCAGTGAACACATAGGCAGTCATATTAAGGTCTAGTTCAATGAAAGCACCAGAGGGTGATCCAAGCATGCATGACTGAGAAAAAGAGATGATGGACAGGGGAATACACTGCATTTCACAGTGGAAAAACATATCCCAAAAGCACATGACGTCTCCATGCAACCATCTTTTGGATCGATTTGTCACTTCTCATCTTTTAAAAATGCTTTTAAAAAGAAGACGACTGACTAAAACCTTGCACTGAGTAAAATGTGCTATGGAAATCCAGACTATATGGCAGTGCAAAGCAGAATGTGACACATGAGAATCACTGGCACACATAATGGAAACAACTACTGCAAATTAGTACACTTGTGGAAAGCAGACAGAAAGAAATCTCATGGTACCTTTTCTAAAAATGCATCATACATATCCCAAATTCAGAGTCATCTGTTGGAATCAAAACTGCAGACTCCTTTTCTTAACCTCCACCACCTTCCCTTCCTCTGCCAGCTATTGAAGCGCGCAGCAACCCCTGCAAATGTTTAGGCATGTGATGAACAGTGTATCTTATTTCTCTATAATGAATACTCATATATTTGCCAATCACAAACAGGGCCTAAATTGATACTGTCCTTTCTGACATCCCATTTTTACTATAAATCTGTTGGTCTTAAAGGTGCTACTGGACTATGATTTTATACAACATGTGTCTATCATCCTGCACGCATTCTTGGCTTCTTCCTTACTCAGGAATTTAAAAGGGCATCTATAAAAACATGTCAGCTTTCTAGGTTTTTCCACCTACCCCAAAATGACAGGCTTATTTGACAGCAGTTTCTACCACAGAGCACATTATATAGACAGATGTGTTTTAATTTACATCTCCTGCCTCTCAAACACAGCTTCCTGCAAGGGGGAAAGAACTGGCTGTTGAACTGGGTTGGCCCAAGACATTTTTAGTGATGAAGGCAACAAAACCACAAGTCCCTCTAATTAGCATGGCTATAATCTGTTGGGAAGGTGCAAGCCTTGCTTAAAATTAATGGGAACTTTGCAGGGGCAACACTAGAAATGTATTTTGCAGCTCAAGTAGAACTTTTTGTGACTGGCTTGGTTCTCTAAGGGTGTAGATACTATAAACCCTGTGAGGATAAAACAGAAGGCAGAATTATTTACACTGACCCAAAGTCACCCAACAAACTTCCATGACAGAGCAGGAATTTGAACCTTGGGCTTGTAAATCCTAATTCAATACACTATCCACTATATCACACTGTCTCTCTAAGTCAAGTTTTCTCAACAACCCTAGAAGGTTCCCGATTTTAAATATATTTTTAAAATATTTTTTTGCATTTGTTAAACGTATCAGGTGATATGTCCATATATGTCCACGTTGACTCCCCCCCCCCCATGGCCAGTGATGAGCCTAGAAGGAATGGGAAGGGGAGGTGCCCCAAGTGGGCATGTATACAGCTATGCTTCTCAACTATATTCTGCAGGATTGCGCCAATTCTAGGGTTTTTGAAGTCTGAAGAATGTTTCAGCGGTTTCTCAATGTTAAAAAAGTTGAGAAAGACTGCTCTAAGGGAAGGATAAAAATGTGACAGACAGAGGGATGAGAAATGTTTTCAGTAATATCAGAATTTTTACTTCCCATGAAATTTCTGGTACAAGCACAAAATTCATCCTTGAAACTAAGTGTCTAACAACTTTTTCCTATACAGATGGACAGAGTGACAGATGTTATGGTGGAGTGGGCCACGTTCTGTCAGGGAACTGAACTGTACTGACTAATGGGCCAAAAAACCACTTAGACACTGTGTTCTTGGTAACATCCAACCCTAGTGTGATGGGGCAAAGAGATGAGTAAGGCATTTGTACACAGCTGTTTTTCAGTATTGTCTCTTCATATCAAGCCATTTCTTTTCTAGGATGTGTCTGGGTTTGCGGGGGGAATGTAGAAAATACTAGCTCTTGGTTTCTATGAACAGTTGTGCTAAATTCTGATAGGCAGGTTGAGTCAGTTTTTAGTATCACTTTGTTCTGCTGGAAGAACATTAGCTCCTTCAAGATTGAGATAATCTTGCGTTCCAGGACTCTTCTTGCAACAATGACAATGAGCAAAAAGACAACTTTTAGAGCCATAATATTTGAGGTGAACTGTTCTAAGTAGCTTGAATGCTTTCTTCATAAAGCGCTTTAAGATCCCAAATAGGAAAAAATGGGCCATTGGGGGAATTCTTAAATGCTATACTTTACAGGAAACCTTTAATGTTATGGAGAAGATTTTCTTGGGTATAGCTCGTATTTCCCTTAAAAAAACCAAGAAATATCTAGCAGTACAATATAGACACATTTGATTTTTTTCCTATAACATGAGAGCATTGTTTCTTTTTCTTAAAGATGACAGTGTGGCAAACCTAGTTATCATGCCTTGATCAAGTACCAGATAATATTGCTTTAAGACTCAAATTCTGCCCACACTTAATCATCTTGAAGGGCAAGTTAGCAAGGGTAAAGTAATTCTTATAAGAGTAAAAAGTAGACTATTTAATCATACATTGTTAAAACAACTATTAGCACAGCAAATTAATTTGGTCAATGAGCACCACAAACATATGTACAAAAAGAGAATTGGTAAAAGTTGCTGGGTCAAAAAGTCCCTAACCAAGCAAGAGGTTCAGTTCCTCTCAAAAGTCCTTTGTATAATTACCACATGTTGGTTTAAATATCTAATAAAGATAAGTATGTGTGATCCATAATGGGTGTGCATAACATGTCAGAAAAAAGGTAAAAGAAAAAACAAGTTGCAACTAGCAAGGGGTGTTAGAATCAGCTCCAGGAAGCTCATAAAGATGCTCAGACAACAATTAACTTCTCACCTTATCTAAAGCATCTTAATCCACTTGCCATTAAAGTAAAGGGCTTTTAACAGTGCACTCAAAAGCAGAGTTATACCCTTCGAAGTCCACTGACTTCAATGGACTTAGGGGTTATTCTGTTTAGAATTGCACTATAACTTGCAGTTAACTAAACTGTCACAACACAGACACCAAGACTCTGCAAGCACTGAGTAAACAGAATTATGCCAATATAACTCACCTCGTAGGTCAGGTTAATATTTATCTACTTTACACCTACATCAGCATATACGACAGCACAGAACATATTTAAAAAGCAGATTCTGTTAAACATCTTCATTATGCTGTATGCTAATCTGAAGAAGCGCGTCTGCCCACCCTGGATGGGGTGCAGCTCTCAACAGCTCACTCTGCCAGGAACCTGGGCATGATTCTGGATGCTCCCCTCACAATGGAAGCCCAGGTCACAAAGGTAGCGCAACTGGCATTTTACCATCTCTGCCAAGCCAAGCTACTAGCATCCTACCTGGCCCCGGAACACCTAGCCACAGTGATCCATGAGACAGTCACCTCCAGACTGGACTTCTGTAACTCGCTCTACGCAGGTCTGCCCTTAGCCTTGACCTGGAAATTACAGCTGGTCCAAAACACAGCAGCCAGGGTCCTCACAGCAACACCATGGAGGTCCCACATTCGGCCCATTCTCCATTGGTTGCCAGTTGAATTCTGGATCAGACTAAAGGTTCTGGTAACTACCTTTAAAGCCATATGCGGTTAGGGCACCTGAGGGACCACCTCCCTACCTATGCCCCTCAAAGAGCTCTACACCACCTCCACCAACTGGCTAATGATCCCTGGCCCTAAAGAAGCCTGCTTGGCCTCAACCAGGGCCAGAACATTCTCGGTTGTGGCCCCCACCTGGTGGAATGAGCTCCCAGAGGAGATCAGGGCCCTGACGGAGCTAAAACAGTTCGGCAGGGCCTGCAAAAGGGAGCTCTTCCACCAGGCATTTGGTTGAGGCTAAGTGTAACCAGCAACATCTACAGGGCCCCTGTTCCCTCCCTCCCAGAAACCCATTCATGCGTTCTGCCCCTGGACCTGTTTGCACTGTTATAGTTACCTTTGTTACAGTTATTAATGTTAATTATTATTGTTGTGGTTATCTATATATTATGGAAAATCTAAGTTCCTTGTATTGTTTCTACGTTCTATGTAAACTGCCCTGAACCTCAGGCGAGGGCGATATATAAATATAACAAATAAATAATAAATAAAAGAATACTGCTCACCCTCTACCTATAGGTATAGACTGGTAATTTCCATTTCATTTTATCTGAAGAAGTGTGTACACTAAAGCTTATACCTTGAATAAAACATTGTTGGTCTTAAGGTGCCATTGGACTCAAAGTTCGTTGTTCTTTTAGGTGATGATGAACATTATGGAGTGAAGTCTCAGGTTTCGTGGATGAAGTAGTTTCAGAGGAAAGATATGGAGGAAGAAAGAGAGGGGGCACCACACAGGTGGTAGAGAATTAAACTAGACAAGATGCTGGAAGATACATGGAAGGATTCTCAGCATAGCACAGGGTGGGGAGTTCCAATTCAGAAATATCCTCCAGAACTGCTGTTTGTCCTCTTGGACCATCCATTGGGGAATATAAAAGCTCCAGGAGGCTATTTACAATCAGACAAACAGTACAGGGGGAGTTAATCACTTCTTCCTTTATACCTTTTCCTTTCGAATGCTCTTTAGTTTTAAGCCTTAAGCCATTATTGCTTATCACACTGGGGAGTCACACAAGTTTATTAATTTCAATTTTATGTTGAGTTGCCAAGGGATAGGATGCCAATGACCTGATAATATGTGGGCCCACATCCAGAAATAGAAAAGATAGATCTTGATTTACAGTTATAAACTCATTCTTCTCCAACAATTCTCTTCTGGTTGAAGTTTCAGCATTCAAAAACTAGGTTACAAAAACAACTCAGTTCTGAAAAAGAGATTCCCAAATAGTGGCCTTTAATTTCTTGAGTCTTAATAGCATTTAATGTATCAGCCAAAAAGAAATTTGATGTTGGGTATGGTGGCAGATTTTAAATATGTTGGTAATATACCAGGGGGTTCAAGTCTATTATATGCCAAAGAACATACCCACTTTGCTCATTGATTGGTACTTCTAAAATCCAATATCAAAGGTTCTTTTTTGACCTTCTGAGATGCTGTTCTTTCATCCTCTGTTGAAGATAATAAAACTGGTGAAAAACCAAATTGATTTAGTATCTGGCTGATCAGCTTTTCCCATTTACTTGGAAAAGGATCTGTTTTGAGTTTAGATCTGTTGTTGAAGATAATCTTGATTCTGAGTCTAAAATCATCTAGCCAAGCCACTGATTCCAATGAGAAAAATGCAAATTCCTGATGCATACCAGATAGACATTTTAGTACTCTAGTTATTTTCCTAAAAAATCTTAAAAGAAATGAATCAATGATCTCTGAAAGAATGCTACTTTTGCAGCTGCTGGAGGATCAAGAGGCCTAGTAAGCAACTCAAACTTCTGTTTTCATTCCCCTTTAGGGTCTCCTTTTAAAAAGTTCCCCAATCTCTTTCTCCTGCCCACCTTTCCTTGAGATTTCCTTCATTTGTTTTTATTTCCCTTCTGCAAAGATTTTGCAAGGCAAGAAGGGATGTATTGTATTGGGCTACACCTCCTGCAGAAGCTATTTTAGTGTGGCATTCACTACCCCCTCTCTAAAGATGCCCATAGGTTCAAAATCCACATGACGGTCATCTCCAGACTGGATTTCTATAACTCGTTCTACCCGAGGCTTCCCTTATCCTTGACCTGGAAATCACAGCTGGTATAAAATGCTAGGGTTTTCGAGACCATCTTGGAGAGCCCACACCCAGCCAGTGCTGAGGCAGCTGCATTGGTTACCAGTTAGTGGATCAAGTTCAAGGTTTTGGTGCTGACCTTCAAGGCCATTTGCGATCTGGCTCAATGTATTTGAGGGACCATCTAACTCCCTATGCTCTGCGCAGGGCATTATGCTATGTGAGTTTAAATAGATTGAAGCTCACTTGACCTTGACTAGACCCAAGGCCTTTTCAGTCCTGGTCCCTGCCTGTTAGAATGAGCTCTCAGAAGAGCTGAGGGCCTTGACAAAACTGACTTGGTTCCGCAGGGCTTGTAAAATGGAGCTCTTCTGTCAGGTGTTTGATTGAGGCCAGGCTGAGAAAAGATCTACAGCCCTTCTTCCAATGCTCCAGCTTAGGACATCTGTCCCTGATGTCTGGCAGATAGGAGGCAGATTTATTGTGGGTTGGGGAGGGGAGGGATCATTTTCATCCCTATTATTCTATTGTGTTTTATTGTTTGAATATCATTGTGAGTCACTGCAAGTTGGCTAGCCAGGAGCAGTGGCATACAAATTAAACAAACAAATAAATGAAATGGTTGGGGACCCGTATTCTGGCTCCTTTCACTGCTGAGATTTCAGCAACAAAAGGCCCAACAGCAGGAGTGTCCAATATAAGGTCTATGCATTGGAACTTGCTTGTCCAGGGCTCTTATCCATCCTGCGAGCAACTGCTCATTACCTTTATTGCCAGATGACAAAGGTTATTCATTATGTGCCCGCATAGCACTGTCCCAGTGCTAATGAGTAGCGGGCAATGGAAGTGGGAGGGTGGACCTCAGGGAGATACTAATGTTTAAAGCATGCTTGCATTTTTAATTAAAATATTATAAAGATAGGCCAGCATGATCTTTTCTTAAACATCTGGACTTTCCTTGCTGCCAGAAATTTTATCTGGTGTGACTGGGGTCAGCTATCATAAACATATTCCCCTAATATGCTGAAAGACAACACCGGCTTCTAGTTTTCTGTCTTCATAGGTGAAGTCCATAAATGGTCAGAGACCTGGGTCTCTTAAGGATCTCTGCTTCTCATAAGAACCTGCCCAACACATTTAGAAGCTCTTCTCTGTGTGCTTCTACTTTCAGTAATTAGGTGGATGGTTACCAAAAGTGGAATTTTTTTTCTGTGGTGCTCCAATTATGGAATTCCCTCCACAGTCAAATATGGCTAGCACCTACCTCACCTTTTTGGGACCAGGTGAAGCACCTCCTCTTTCACATGTGCTTTTAATTACATCTAAAGAGAGTTATTTTTGAAAAATTTTGTTTTTATTTCTGGATCTGTTTCATCATTCTTAAATAGGTGTTTCATTTTTATTTCATTTTATGTTATAAGCAAGCCTGGATGTTGTTTTTTTTTATCAGAAAAGAAGGATTTTAAAAATTCTTAAAATACAGAATAAGTTTAAAATACACAGCTCTTGGTCAGAACCATTTTTGCGGAATTGGTGTTTCCTGAGTAAAGAACAATTATATGGAGTGTGAACATCTGTGCTTCTGGATCTCTGATGTGGCAGCAACCACTGGATCCCACTGTTTCCATGCACTACCACTGGCAAGAAGCTTACAGAGGAGGGGAATGTTAGCTCCCTAATTGAGGCTCAATGCTGTATTTGTAGCCAAGAGACATAAATAAGGAGAATGTGTGGAAAGTGCATAAGGTGGGGGAAGGGTGAGTGGAGAATGAATTTATAACATGCATGAGAAACTTGAAATCACTACACTGGGAATAGCCCAGAGCAGATCCAGATCTTATGCAAGCTCAACCTTGAGGAGAATATATACACTGACCTTTGGGTCTCTTTGTAACTCAGTTTAGCTTGAGGAGTGGTGGTTTTTGTAAGATGGTTTTTAAAAGAAATGGCAATTTGACCTTCACCTTTTGTTGTACTGATCCCTTTAAATTACTCATTAGCAAAGCAAATCAATAAAGTCTTAACCTGCATTATATTTTGGAAGGGCAAAGGTACTCTTTCCTTTCTTGCAACTAGGGAAGAACCAGGAAATATGAGACTGTGCATTAAATTGGTGGCGCAGTTGTACATGTTCTTTACCCTGCTCACTTCCTAAATTTCCTTATCAGTACTGGATTGACACAAGACCAATAATAAACATCTGTACAGAGGTTTCCTCTAAAATATTCCACATGCATTATTCCAGTAATCCTTACAACTCCTCAGTAAGGTAGAAAATATTTTTCCTGTAAATAGGACTTGACGTAGGCTCCACTTTTCAACTCTGCTGGCTCCCAAACAGAATAAGCAGTAAAAAAAATCCACTGCAAAGTACAATAAAAGTTTTAGGACGCGAGGGTGTGTGGTCAGGAAAAGGGTCTTTGCTCGTTGTTCTAACTTTCATTCTTCTTTCCCTTAATTTTGTGTTCTTATTGTCATAACTTGCATCAGCAGCTCAGTCCTGCAAGGCATTTTTAATTACAGTCAACTGCTGACATATCCAAGTCATTTTTTTTCTACGCCATGAAGGAGGTTTTACAAAACACTGAAGCATCTGTTTTGGGCTTGGTGGAATTCTAAGAAGTGAAAACTATTTTCCTACAGATTAAGATGATGGGGAGTGTCCCAGATGTTAGTCTTCCACTCTCATCCCCACCTTCCAGCAGCTGGTGCCTTATAATTAGTGGGTCAGTTTGACTACCCCTGTTCTTACCAATGTTTCAATTTCCTGCCTTAAGCTATGATAAACCACATATTTGCCTAGATTCAAATCCAGTGATTAAAACTCCTGTTTTGATTACTGTGAATTTCATTCTTGGTCCTAAGAACAACTGATTTGCAGACCAAAACATACAACAGCTCTGCTTTACCAGTACATCATAAACAAGCTAATGAATCTTCAGATGAGTTCATGCAGCAAGAGACAAGCTGCATCTTCAACTTGCAACTGCCACCTCAAGTTTAAAATCACATTAGTTTATCTGCACTAACTGGAATTAGCTAATTTGAGTCAAGGACAAGCTACTTATCTGCTAATGCCTTAACCCCTTTTTTACATCTGATAAAGATGAAAGGAAAGAGCTACTGGAAACAAAAGCAGTGTGTCAGGAAACTGGGTCCTGGCTGGGTCAGGTTCAAGACAGCACAAGCACACTGGGGGCCAGAGCCAAAGACCTGCCTGGGGCGTAACTGCGTATCAGCACTGATTGCCAAATGACATTTTCCTCAGCACAGCGTATTCCACATTCCCACTGTGATTTTCACAGCTACTTGATTTCGTTAGAATCTAGCACCACTCTGTGCAATGTGGAGGAATGCTGCACCAGATAAATTTCTGCCTGTCATACAGCTATTAAAGGCCCAGTTTTAAAAGGCACAGTCAGAGAGAGATAAAGGGCCAATTTGTATTCAGATCATGTCAGTCGACTTCCCGACAGCCAAAAAGAGAATGTCCTACTGTGTTTGGAAGGTAGCTATTTGTAATCAAATTTGTGATTAGTAAGATAGTACAAAATGCTATTTGCTGAACTGTCTCCCGCTTCCCTAGAAAGGCACAAGGGGTCATATGCAGTGGTCAAAATTGCTGTCTAGAACAAAAATAAGAGTTGTTTTTTTAATACCCTGCTTTTCACTGCCAGGAGTTTCAAAGTGGCTTCTTCCCTTCCTCTCCCCATAACAGATGCCCTGTGAGGTAGGTGAAACTGAAAGAGCCCTGACATGACTGCTCAGTCAGAATGACACTATCAGGGCTGTGACAAGCTGGCTGCATGTGGAAGAGCGGGGAATCAAACCCATCTCACCAGATGAGAAGTCACCCCTCTTAACCGCTACACCTCACTGGTTCTCTAAACCACTATACCACGCTTGGGTCTAAACTTGCTGCACTGGTGATATTATGGGAAAGTTGTTCTTATATCAGAAAGATCATGCAATGATACAGAAGGGAGGAAGCCTCCAATTTTAGTCATATTAGGCACAAGTCATGACCAAGCTACAAATCCATATTCCTGCATCAAGATTTATGGTGCCTTTGTAACTTAAAGATCACATTTGTTTGCAGTATTGGGCAAGACTGGTAACTGGGAGAGAAAATCCAAATGACATTCCTTAACACCACTGATTTCATCTACTGAACACTAAAAGTGCTGATTGGAAAGTTTTCCTACACAAACTTCCTCTAAAAGTACAGACTTTTCTGATGGGGCTTGCACAGGACATCTTCCCTGTGGACTGTGTGCCATAGGTGGCTGCCTCCTTTTGCACTTCATGAGGGGAGCATCTCTAGCCTGGAAGGCTGTCAGAACTCAGCGCTGATACTTCAGTGTAAGTATATCAAGGCTCTCAATGATCCACCAGTTGGCAGCAGCAAAAGAGCCACCACATTCTGTGCTGCTGGCTAAAAACATAGGCTTTATTTAGACATGACAAAGGCGGGCATGTGTGTGATCATGCACGTGCCCAGCGTTGTGTTGTTATGCATGAGCAATGATAGCATGCCAGGACAATGCCTGCCAAGACTGCAGGTCACTAGCATGCTAAAGTTGTACACAAAGCAGCTGAGAGCCCAGTCTGACCCGAGACACTAGGCATGTGAAAGATCAGGAGAGTAAGCTTCTTCTTACTTGTTGTTGGCATAACATTTAA
The DNA here is from genome assembly GCF_049243985.1 of Paroedura picta. Lineage (NCBI taxonomy): Eukaryota > Metazoa > Chordata > Lepidosauria > Squamata > Gekkonidae > Paroedura > Paroedura picta. The sequence goes on from NC_135380.1 coordinate 21,260,720, forward strand.
ATCAGGCCTCAGAGTCTTCAAGAGCACATCATAGTAGAACATTCAGGGCCTGTCACTCATTTATCACCTCTGAGCATTGTCCTGTTCTGCAGTCTCTTTTGAGGTCGAGAGGTTTAGATGATGGATAAGTGCAATGAAAAGAGGATTAATGTAAGGAGTGTGCTGGTATTTCCTAATCTATTCTCTCTTGTGAAGGCAAACAGGACATGGCAGTAACCATTATACTAATTGGAGACAGGCAAGTGACTGCAGCATGGTAGCAATTAAGGTGATGGAAATTCAAGGCATCTTAGGAGGGAACCTCTCCCAATATTCTGCAACTCTGTCAATGCAATATGCAACCAAGTCCTTACTGCTAATACTGTCAGTATTTCCAGCTTCTTATGTTGCTGAAAGATATGCCCAAAACATTCTCTACTGTGGTATGAATCTGCAATGAATAAAATATCCCACTATTCACAATCACAAGCAGAGATAGGAAGTCTTATTAGATTATAATTCACACAAATATATTTAAACAGTGGGCAAAAGCTTAGCTTTGTCACACTAAATAACAGCAGTGCAGGACCATGGAGAGTCATATCCTTTATTTTCATATGATGATGTTGGGGTTGAATATTTGTGGTGTGAAGGGGGAGATCACAAGCTGTCTTTATCTGGAGGGCTGTGGTGGAACTTAACAGAATCAGGTAGGGGTGTGTATTTGGTCTATCTAAGCTGAAAACCCCTGAAAATGTCTTATCAGTAGTTTCCAGATATTTTTTCAGCTGGATATAGGTATCTGGTATTTATTTGGCTCTCCAAAATGGCTGAGCCCGAAAAATCCTGAACAAATTCCTGGGATTTTTTGGGACCACTGGATCACCAAAGTTAAAGTGCTTTTAAAGAGCACTTAGTCCCTTTAAATGTCTTTGGAGTTCACTCACGGGCTAGCAGCTTGCAGGCATTTGTGATCCCTTTTAACACCTTTTTCCATCTCTGTCCAGAAGCTCTGCCTAATGTGGCAACTGCCGTGAATATTGTGACAATGTTGTTTGGTCTCAAAAGGCTCTCTGAGGTCTGAGTAAAGTGGGGAGTCACGGGCCTTGCATAAAATGGTTGACTTGGTACCTTTTATTTGGTCTTTATCGTCCTTTTCATTAGGCTAGCATGCTTCAGACCTACAAAGACAAGATTTTTCATTGGCCACAAGAACTAAGGACACGTAAACACTGGACCAGGGGTAGTCAAACTGCAGCCCTCCAGATGTCCATGGATTACAATTCTCAAATGCTGGCAGGGGGCTCCTGGGAATTGTAGTCCATGGGCATCTGGAGGGCTGCAGTTTGACTACCCCTGCACTGGACTATCCAAACTGATGCTAATTTAGCTGTCATTGTTTTCTTCATGCCTGGCAGACTGAGGTGGCCATCTGTTCCAAGAAGGGATGTAATGACAGCAAGGGCTGTCAGCTTTTAAACTGGTCCCGCTAGCTGTCCCTTTTACTATCAGTTTCACCAGCAAGCAATTATCAGGTGATGTTATTTAACTTTGTGCCATAAAAATTTTCAAGTGTCATTTCCGCTCATAAAACTTCTAATGAAAGGACAGGTCGTTTTCTTCTGTCTAGTTGGCAACTTTAGTGACAGCACTGGACAAAAGGCAAAAGCTCCTTTTCACCATAGCAAGAACACTTGTTTGTGCAGGGTACAAGTTAGCAAAAATCAGAGACAGGACACAGATATCAAGATGTGGGGGAAATACATGGGAACTGGGCTCATCATTTCATACAGAGGAACCAAAACTAGATCCCAGAGCTAGCCCAGCTGGATCTGTTAGTAGAAATATGCAATACCTGTTCTAATATAAAAAGACTCACAGTCTACATATGAAGCACCTGAGTGTCACAATCTTATAGCTGTAATCCTGAGCACGCTTATTTGGAAATAAAATGTATGGGATTCACTGATATGTAGGGTTTGTGTGAGGAAGGGGGCTCAACAACTGTGGTAAAGGTGAGGGGGGCTGCACAATATCATCAAATTGCATTCCTAGCTGTTGACATTCATGCTGTGAAGGCAACACTGCAATCCTCTGCGAGAGGTGTTAGCTTAATGCAGGCAGGTTGAGGCAAGCTGGATTTACACATTTCTGGGCAGGTTTTAGAATGGCCTACATATTTCTCTAAACTAACACACGATGATTAATTATTGTATGCAGGCAGACTGACCTTAAAGGATCCTAGCATGCCAAGTCTAGGCCACAAAATACATTGGCCTGGGCTGCTTGCTGTGGGTTAGATAAGGACTTCAAACACCACCACTACTACAGAGATGAAAGGCTCTGGAATACCCTAGATGCCTCTGAAGATGCTTATAAGAATTTAGAGTTTGAGGACATGCCTGGCTGATAACAGAAATGGGAGCTGCCTTGAAGTTTGCACTAATGTGCCCATATTGGAAGTTCAATCACACCCTTAAAGTGAACGGCAGGCAGCCTTTGATGGTACGACACCTCTGTGACACATTAGTCCAACTGATGGATCTTGCTGTCTTAGCAAATGGTAACAACATCATGAAAGGTTTCAAGAGCCGAGAGGAAATTAGGTAAGCCTATTTTCCAATGTCTTGCAGGTATGTGCGAAATAATGCATCAGTCCACAAAAGATCACTACTGACTTGACTAAGCAGACGACAGACACTCTTCTCTGGCAAGGGACACTTGAATGCTGTCCTATGCCTGGCAAGTTAAGATGCAGATCATTGTTTTCAGCCTATGTCTAATGTGTGACTTCTGTTTTCCAGAAGTCTACTTCTTGGTCCACTGAATAGCAATAGCTCCCACAACAAGCAAGAGCAAATGTCAGAATTCTTTCATGCCATGTCCATTTTGTTTTTTGTAACTAATGGCTTCAGAACATATTCAGTCGACAGAAGAATTGAATTTGCCTGTGAGGGAACACGATGTAGGGATTTTCCTTCAGGGAGTAAAATACAATGGCAGCATTCCAACATCATACTAAATGGTGCAGACCAGTGGTCCCCAATCCCCGGTCCGGGGACCAGCACTGGTCCGTAGATCAGTTGGTACCGGGCCGTGGCTCCTCCTCATCCTCTGCCGACGGTGCTCTCCTTTGGTGCTCTCCAGTGGCTGCCATGGCTGGGGCTCCCCCTCAGCATGCCACTACGTAGCTGCTGTTGGCAGCGCATCCCAGCTGGAGGCGGGAAGACAGGGATGCCTTCAGGAAAGCAAGTGGAGCAGGGCTCAGGCAGCAGTGGTGACGTCCCTCGGCAAAAGACTACCCCCGGTGCAGGGGGTAGGATACTTTCCCACACACAGCACCCATAAAGGGGAGGAGGTGCCTACTTTGCTCAGTTTTCTGAGGCTACTGCTAGAGATGAGGACCTAAATAGAAATCCATGGAACTCGCATTAGGGATGGAAAAAGGGATGTATGCCTGTACAGAAGAATACTCCATGAAGATCAGTTACAGGTAAGTGCAACCGTATTTTCATCACTGTGTCTTTTGTGCAGTCCTACCTGGGAGAGTGGTGAATGGCTTACCAGAGGAGATTCCGTTGGAAATTCGGTTGATGTTGTTTACTTGGATTTTAGGAAAGTTTTTGATAAGGTTCCCCATGATGTTCTGATGGATAAGTTGAAAGACTGCAATCTGGATTTTCAGACAGTTAGGTGGATAGGGAATTGGTTAGAGAACCGCACTCAAAGAGTTGTTGTCAATGGTGTTTCATCAGACTGGAGAGAGGTGAGTAGCGGGGTACCTCAGGGCTTGGTGCTCGGCCCGGTACTTTTTAACATATTTATGATCTGGATGAGGGTGTGGAGGGACTACTCATCAAGTTTGCAGATGACACCAAATTGGGAGGACTGGCAAATACTCTGGAAGATAGAGACAGAGTTCAACGAGATCTGAACACAATGGAAAAATGGGCAAATGAGAACAACATGCAATTTAATAAAGATAAGTGTAAAGTTCTGCATCTGGGTCAGAAAAATGAAAAGCATGCCTACCGGATGGGGGATACGCTTCTAGGTAACACTGTGTGTGAACGAGACCTTGGGGTACTTGTGGATTGTAAACTAAACATGAGCAGGCAGTGTGATGCAGCAGTAAAAAAGGCAAATGCCATTTTGGGCTGTATCAACAGGGGCATCACATCAAAATCACAAGATGTCATAGTCCCATTGTATACGGCACTGGTCAGACCACATCTGGAGTACTGTGTGCAGTTCTGGAGGCCTCACTTCAAGAAGGACGTAGATAAAATTGAAAGGGTACAGAGGAGAGCGACGAAGATGATCTGGGGCCAAGGGACCAAGCCCTATGAAGATAGGTTGAGGGACTTGGGAATGTTCAGCCTGGAGAAAAGGAGGTTGAGAGGGGACATGATAGCCCTCTTTAAGTATATGAAAGGTTGTCACTTGGAGGAGGGCAGGATGCTATTTCTGTTGGCTGCAGAGGAGAGGACACGCAGTAATGGGTTTAAACTACAAGTACAACAATATAGGCTAGATATCAGGAAAAAATTTTCACAGTCAAGAGTAGTTCAGCAGTGGAATAGGCTGCCTAAGGAGGTGGTGAACTCCCCCTCACTGGCAGTCTTCAAGCAAAGGTTGAATACACCCTTTTCTTGGATGCTTTAGGATGCTTAGGTCTGATCCTGCGTTGAGCAGGGGGTTGGACTAGATGGCCTGTATGGCCCCTTCCAACTCTATGATTCTATGGGATGGGTGAGAAGCTCTCAAGGAGACAAGCTGAAGTGAATGCTTTGAGGCCAGATTTCCAGGGCTGTGTTTTGACCCTCTATGAAGTTGTCATGCATACTTTGAAAACATGGAGGAAGTACATCTAAGGGGCGCAGATTTGGGTGAGGTGCCCCATGGGCAAATCAGATCAAGGTTTAAGCATAACATGGAATTCATTACTTATGTTTGGTAGAGCAGTCAGAGTTGGTAATACAAATCACGGCTTAAACTAACCACATTTTGTCATGATGTCTGAACGCAGCCATCCAAAACCATTATGACAAAATGAAAAAAACTGAAATGAATTTTTCAAAAAGGCCTATGCATGACTAGTGTATTCTGCTCTCAAAGCTTCCCCTGAAAATTCAAGGTGACTTTTTCATCATGCTGAATTGCTTTTGTTTATTCCTCACTTTTCCCTTTGCTTGTCCTGTCAAGCCACACCAAGGTGAAGTGAAATGCATACCTCTGCAAACCCTTCCTCAAGTAAATTTCTGTGTGTACAATAAAACTCTCACACCTGCAGCCTTCAAGAGCTCTTGCTAAATGAAAAAAAAATTATGGTGATAAATTAAATAGTACTTTTCCAGTCACTCTGCTGGCAACTATATAGCAGTAGGAACTTTTCTTGGGAAGAAAAAAAAATCTTCTTGAAGGCTTTTTAGGTCTGCAGAGGGAGCCGCAACTACAGCCAACAGCTCAGAGTAAAGCAGGATGAATTTAAAATAGAATAAAAAGAGAGATTGACAGCAGCAAAAGATATTAACCAAACTGGCTGCCAGGGGGAGAATTGTTATAATCCAATCTAGATGCCTTTCTAAGAAGCTGGTTTTAGTCAGAGAATTTAAACATTTATGCAGCCAAAATCTTCATGAAGATTGCATTTAAAAAATTCCTTCAAAACATTTTAAATGCCAAGTCAGCATATGGTGTAATTTTGCAACAGTTCTATTAACATCGACAAGAAATACTCAACTTCTGTTTCTGCTAGAAATACTCAATGGCATGGTTAGCAAAAAATATTAGACCATGGCTACCTTTAATTAGACTGGGGAAGGCACTGGCAAACCACCCCGTATTGAGTCTGCCATGAAAACGCTAGAGGGCGTCACCCCAAGGGTCAGACATGACTCGGTGCTTGCACAGGGGATACCTTTACCTTTACCTTTACTTACCTTTAATTAAGGTTTCCAGTACCTAAGCTTCTTTCTTTTTTAAAATTCTAACAGCACAGTGCTAAGGTGCACTGGGTGGGGTGTTGTTCAGGGAGTCAATCTACCTTTGCGTCCAAGGCATGCCAGTGTAAGGACCAGTTATGATGATGCAAACCCCCAGAGCTGTTCCATTACACTAAAGCATCAGCAGAGGCTCACAGGGGAATCCAATTAGCTTAATTAATAAATAATACATGATTAAATTCATGTTTTGTTCATATTCTAATATGTAGTATCATGCAATTTCTTCAAAAAAAATCAACTATTTAAGGAAAAGGAGTAAGGATGGAAATGACTTCTGGTTTCAGGATTGGAAAGAATCATTGGGCAAACACTGGATATTTTTCCAGTCCTGCGTGAAATATTGAAACAACTGTGCAGGAGGAGATGGAAAATGACTACAAACTGTGCTGGAGGGGGGCGGAAAGTCCCATCTTACCACTGGAAACTCCATTAGCCTTCCCCTCTAAGGTTGCCAACTTTTTATTTTCTAACAACTCCTGTGTCTTAATAGCTAGATAAAAAAACAAGTCTTCAACAGTGTAGTTTTCCCATCAATGAATTTTCATGCCATAACAAAATTGCTGCTAAGTTTCTGCCTGTCATGCAGCCCCAAAAGCCAAAGAAGCATCTCTACCATCCTCTGATTCCTGAAGTTAGGGCAGCACTTGCATGTGCGTTTTCAACTTCCTCTTCTCCCATGACTATGACAGCGAAACATTTGTTCTTTGGACAAGAAAAAACGAATTGATATCTCCAAGTATGTGGGGGAGACATAAGTTTCTACCCTGAATTCCAAATTCAGAATACCAGAAAGCAACTGAAGATGCAATCCCCCACAAATCACCTTCTTCTTTTGGCTAAACCTTCACAGTGCTTGCCTGTAGCGTGCTTTTAAGCAGGAATTCCAAGCCAAAGTTTATTATTACAGTCATTCAGACCAAGTTATACAAACAAAATCATAAGAGACCATAGCAGTATGGTCATAAGGTGTAGTATGCAGTTGAGATAAAACTAAAAACTATCTTACTTCAAGACATTGTATTTTCATGGCAGCGACACAGAACTTAGCAAGCTAAATTGTCACCTGAGTACTCTCATTGTTTAACAGCCTCTCTGCTTGATCTGTATCTGAACTTCCTGGGAACACTTTAAGTAATGGATCAATCAATTTGCCTTGAATATCTGCATAGGCAGAACAGTGGAACAGTTTGTGTTCTCAAGTTTCAACCTGGCCACTACCACAAAAACACTGTCTCAATAAGAAGGGGATATTCTTATAAAGAGCCTCTAATAAAGCTGAGAGCATAACTAAGCATCTAGCAAGGGTAGATGCCCTTTTTTATTGCTATCAAAAGTTGCCAAAGAAATCTTATTGGGGAACAGATCTTGCCATGATAACCTTCAACTGTATTCACTGATGTTTGCCAAGTTAATTCCTAGCTTCTTAATCCTCAGGTCATCCAGAGGGCTGCTAAAGTTTCGCTTTGGGGCACAGCCACCAAATATTGGAAAAAAACAACAACCCCTGTTTATCTTAGGGATGCCTTCCTGTTAATTGCTCTTCCAGAGACAAGCTCTATACCTGGCCTTGATATCTATTAAGAAGAAGAAAAAGAGTTGGTTCTTATATGCCGCTTTTCCCTACCCGAAGGAGGCTCAAAGCGGCTTACAGTCGCCTTCCCATTCCTCTCCCCACAACAGACACCCTGTGGGGTGGGTGAGAGAGTGCTGATATCACTGTTTGGTCAGATCAGTTTTATCAGTGCCGTGGCGAGCCCAAGGTCACCCAGCTGGCTGCATGTGGGGGAGCACAGAATCGAACCTGACATGCCAGATTAGAAATCCACACTCCTAACCACTACACCAAACTGGCTCTCTGGCATTAATATAACAAGTGCCTCTAAACTCCAAATCTGAACAATTAAGATGAAAGAGCTGCTATAGTAGACAGCTTATCCTTGATTTCTGATAGATTAAGATGGGTAGCTGATGTTTGTCTATGGCTGCAGAAAAGTGCAATAGTTCAAGAACATCTTAAAGACTAACAATTTGTGTCAGGGTATGATCCATATGCTACTATAATAATGCTAGCACAAAAGCCTGTACTACAAAAAAAAAATACAATTCTTTGCAATTCTTTGGTGGGATGGTACCACCAAGGGAATGGCTCACCCATTGGGCTTGCCTGCTGTCATATTATCATATAAGGAGGAGGAGGTTCTTATATGATGCCTTTCTCTACCATTTATACGTATTCCATTTGCCAAAAAACCCTGTGACTATTTTCTCCCACAAAATATTGAGGGACATTCTATATATCAAATTTTATTCCACTTTCCCTGCATGGAGCTCAAGAGTTCATTAGTGATTCTTCTCCCCAGTATTTTATCATCTCAGTAATTCTAAAGTTGATTAAGCTGAGAAGCAGTAACTACTCAAAAGTCACCCAGGCTGTTCACACATGGACAATTAGAATCCTCCGTAGGTACCAAACTGCAGCTGTGTTGACTGGTTTGACTCTTGTTTTGCTGAAAACGCCATGTCAGGTGATGAAAACATTTCAGCAATGTAAGAGTCAAACCAGGTGGACAAAAAGGTGTGGATTTCTAAACCTCCCTGCTCACATCTGTTACCATTTTCTCTCTCCCCATCCTCTCATGCTGTCAGTTTCCCAACTTCTTGCTGCCAGAGGGATATCCCTAGCTCAAATCCAAGGAAAAGTCATCAGGTGGTATGGTAGAATAACTGAGGAGGGGTGAGGGTGGAGAAAAAAAGTCACAGAATCTCATCATGTGGATATGTCATTACCACTGCAAATACCTCTGCATTCTCAGTGGTTATGAGTCCACAACAGGGAACTGCCCTTATTTGGAAGCAGCCCCAGATAACTTTATGGGTGAGTAGTGATCTGCACTGGAATCTCCCCAGTTGCAGCTTGACACTCTCTAACTACTATACCAGACTGTCTCTCACTGATATGGGCAGACAAGCCATGCTGCAAGCCTTATGTTGCATAAGTCTCCTATTAACCAGAATTCTGCATGACCTTCTTGAGAAAGCAACCCAAGGAGTTGCTGAAGTATGAGTATTTTGTCTAGGGAATCATCAAGAAGCTGCTGTGTCAGAACCACAGGGAATTCTCTCTGAACTATAAGAAACCTAAGGCTGACCGACTTGTTCCAACACCTGGAAGACAGCTTTATTCTCAATTACTATTTAACTTTTCAATATTCTTGGAATGATGATGTAATCCCAAGGACTGTACTTAGTACAAACAAGCCTTTTATTATGACACACAACAGTCCCTAGAGCCCTATCCCAAATGGGGAAAAGAAGAATCTCTTCAGAAAACACCAAAGTAATAGCTTCCTCTGGTTGCTTTTTCAGATCCCTCATTCTGTTCACTGAGAATCCACAAATATAAGAAAGATTCCCATTGGCAACGTATAAACACGGTTTGGTAGATAGCAAGGAACTCAAAGCTGATTATGCTCTTAAAGGCAACAGGAACTTCTCTAGTAAAGGAATGATTCTCCTTCAGACTATAATTTCAAAACTCACCTCTAGGATTTGGAAGAGGTTCAGCAGGCTGAGTAAAGATGACCTCACAGGAAGAGAGCAACAACAGAAAAGACAAGTAGGGTTTAAGTGGTCTTGTACAACTATAGGCAACTTTTCCAGTAATTAAGAAACAACAAATACAGACTGGGAAGATAATACCGGCAGGGGGAGGTCAAGCAGGTAGATAATGCATTATCACCTGCAACTCCTGGCTCCATATGAGGACACCAGCAGACCTCAAATAGTACAAGGCGTTAGAATTAACAGAGTGCTATAGGTGCACGGGAAACAAAAATGGCATGGCTCAGTAGAAAATCTATCCTGTGGAAATGCCACCAAAAGGAATAGGAGAACCAAAAGAGCAGCCCTTCATTTTTACTGTGACAAAACTCCCAGGAAACTGGTGATGGGAGACTGGAACTGATTATTTTAAACTAATGCAGCATCTGCCAATAATTAAATCGAGTCTACTCAAGATAACAACATTTCTACTCCAGTGCTCTCATGAGACCCGGAGAGTGTATACACTTTATTTTCCTACTGTTTGCTCAAACACTACCATCCATCCATTTTGGGTACCAAGATGTCACTAGGCATTGGCCACACACAGCCATGTGAGCTAGATATTTGCTTTGAAAAACAGCACTTGGATTCTAAAGATGCTGAATTTTGCAGGAAGTACTAAACTCTGGGATTATACAGCAGCAACACAGGGATGTGCATAGCCTTGCACATCATTTCACTTACTCAGTAATGCCGCAAGCAAACAACAGAGAGAACAAGATGTCCCATGACAATAAGTGCCCGCCCAAATCAAGGAACTGCTTAAAAAAAACAATCTAGGTGGCTCAAACATATTTGTAAAATGTATTTTATAGATTTCATTCTGTTTCAAGTAGTTATAAGATGGTTGAAGTGAGTTATGCTGGGCACCAAAGCCCTGCTTCTTGACTTCTAGGTATCGTATAGGTATCGTATTCGGCACTTCTCTGGCTTCTGAGATTCTACTAGGCATTTTCCAAAGACAGTGTTCATAAGGGCTAGGAACTTGGTTTGTTAAAGAAACAAAAGATTCTCTTGTAAAGAGCTACACTTGAACAGAAAGGCAGCATGTGCACAACTCTGAAAAGGATGCAATAAAACCCTGTGGACATAGTCCAATGCCTCCTGCAGAAATTTATATCATTTACTGGGCAGTATAAAGCTGTTCTTGTTAAAATGGGATTACAGAATATTTTATTTGTTCATCCCTTCAAGTGCAGTGTTTATTCTTCACTGCCAATGAATTAAATCAACTCCAGTTATTAAAATGATGACATTTTTACCATGGGCAAGAAATAATATGTTGTTATGGCTACTTTTGCAGAAAATATGTAAATACACAGAGCTGTAGGCATTATTTTTTGTAATGATCTATGGCTATATTTTTATATGAAGATTCCAGCTGCAATTTCTATAAATGCAAGAGCTAGTTGGGTGTTTGTTTTCTGTCTGGTATGGTGACCTATGATTTATATCTAAATAAGTATCCATTCAAACTGCTGTTGGGTAACTAACTACCCAACGTTGCCAGGCCAAGACATCAAAGTAGTTCTTCAGGGACAGAAATGAGACAATTTTATGATCCCAAAAGCAACAAAGTTTCAAAATCCTGCATCCTGAGGATCTATCCTACTACCATATACAGGAGTGGCAATTTACTTATCAGTAATAGAAATTAGGTTAAAGTAGTACAGCGAAATATGTTGAGTTATGTGACATCATCACTTCCAATTTTTGGCAAACCTATGAATTAATGACCTCCAAAATATTCTAAAATACCCTACCATTAACATCAATCATGCATGTATCATCTAGTGTCCTCAAGGCAGCACTTAAAAGGCCCAGAGCCCCAGGCTCAATTTGCCCTTGGGGCCTAGAGAACTGGTTTAATTCTCCACTCCTCCACATGTAGCCAGCTGGGTGACCATGGGCCAGTTTCAGAGCTCTCAGACTCACCAACTTCACAGAGTGTCTCTTGAAGGGGAGGTAATAGGAAGCTGCTTTGAGACCACTTTGGGTAGTAAAAAGCAGGGTACAGAAACAGTTCTTCTTCTGCGAGATAACAACATATGCCTGCTCTAAGCATCCTCTATGTCTTCCTTTGCACAATAGAGAGAATTGTTGTCTGGGGACCTGCAGAGGCTCTCAGCTAAGGTTGCCAGATCTCCCTTGGCCAACAGCAAGGGAAGGCGGAGTTCAGGTTGCCAGATACAGGTTGGAAAACTAGTCCTAAGGATTTGGGGATGGAGCCTGGGGAGGACAAGGACCTCACCTGGTACAATGCCACAGAGTTTACCATCCAAAGGATCCATTTTTTCCACTGGAAGTGATCTCTTTAGTCTCGAGATGAGCTGTAATACTGGGGTATCCTCAGATCCCACATGAAAGCTAGCATCTCTAATGTAGCCCTGGCCCAAGTAGCTTTGTGTGAATAACATTACCAGGATCATTCTATACATGTTTGCATTTTCTGTACCATGCTTAATCTATATACAGGTCGTTCATTCATAAGCTCACCAGCTGTACTCTGAAGGAGTCACTGTAAGTCACTGTTTTTGTTAGTCCTTACCTCCGTCCTTAAATTGCCCACTTGTAAAATCTGAATAACAGTGACCTAAAATAGGATTAACAGTGGCTCAGTAGAAAGATAAACAAGATACAGACCACCCAGTCCTTTGTAAACTCAATATCTTGGGCAAGTAAAGCAAAACTGTGGTACAAAAGCTAGTTTGCAAAGTTTTGTATACTCTAGTGTAGCATGTCAGCCACTAAAGATCCCTGCATGATGCAATAACAGCTCTCCCCCCACCCCTCCCACCTAGTCATCTTTCTGTGGAAAAAAGGGTTGTTGAGAAATGTGTCTGTAAATACTGACTCAACACTTTCCAAAGCCCCCCCCCCCTCCCACAGCACATCTGCTGGACAGGACTTAAATATGATATAGAAAAGAATCTGAACTGGGACTATGTCGATAGCAGAATTAACTCCCAAAGACTCTTATAAAATTCTATTATATCATTATATGCATACTGCAATCAGGGACACATCTGAAAGAAGCAAAAGTTGCCCTTCGCACCACATGTTGGGCTAACATACAGCAAGCGGCCAAGCTAAGCCCCACTCTTAATGGTGTCCCAAAGTTAACCTTTTTATTTATTTTACAAAATTTATGTCCCATCTTTATGACCTTGAAAAGTCCAACAAGGCAGCTAGTGAATTAAAGCATACATGATAATACCATATTTTTAAATTATCATCATTAAAAATAAAAGCACATCATTGAAACAATTAAAACCAGAGCTCAAATACATATAAAACATGAAAACAACATCAGGCAGGAAGAAGGCCTCAGTCAGGGAATGCCGTCAAAACAAAGTAGTCTTCATCTGTTGGTGAAAGATGGCAACACACATAACCCATGACAAGCATTCTGATAGCTATTAATTAGGACAAGACATAATCTCTTTTCCAGGAAATGATGTTAAGATAAATAAGATAAGATAAATAGAACTCCGTGCGCTGATTCTAATTCAAGAACGATAAAACAAAGTTCAATGTACTTGTACCTATTGTTCATAGAGTATTTTTTGCGTAGGCACACATGGGGGACTGTGCATGAACCGGCATGCCATTGGAGAGCTAAAAGTCTCCAGGGGATATTGTGCACTGGAGCCATAAAACTTGTTCCCGCTCAGGGACTACATGCTTCCGTGTAGTGATCACCATGCTATTAAGTTCAGCACTAGGGGAAGGAAGCAGTGGGGGTCTCACATGAACCATTATTGGGGACAGTGCTATTTAACTAGTTCACGAATGATCTGGAATTAGCAGGGAGCAGTTTTGTATCCAAGTTTGCTGTTGACACAAAATTATTCAGGATGATGAAAACCAAAGCCCACTAGGAAGAGCTCTAAGAGGATCCCCCCCAAAATTGATTAAGTGGGCAACAACATCGCAAATGAAGTTCAATATAGGTAAGTGAAAGGTAATGCCCCCTCAATTTTAAGTATATGCTAATAGGTTCTCAATAGGGTTGGGTGCTTCTGAATAGAGCAGCGCTTAACCCTAGTTCTGAACTTGCTGAAAGGGGAAGCGATCTTGGGGTCACAGTAGACAGCCCAATGAAAATGTCAAACCAGTGTACTGCAGAGTAAAAAAGGGAAATGCTAGGTTGGAGACTGTTAGGAAACGGACTGAAAATGAACTGCCCATATTATATTGCTCTTGTATAGATCTCTGTTGCCGCCTCATTTGGAATACTGTGTGCAGAAAAAGTATAAAAGAAGGCAACTAAGATAATTGAAGGGTTCAAGCACTTTTCCTATCAAGAAAGGCTAAAGATTCTGGGACTTTTCAGTTTAGAAACTTGATGACCCAGTGGACCTGATATAGGTGTATAAAATTATTTACAGGTTACAGATTTTCCCCCTTTCCCTAAATACTAGAACTCAAAGGCATTCAATGAAGTTGACGCCTTTGAATACCAGTCCCAAGAGGCAACATCAGGAGAAAACCTTGATCCCCTACCCTCTAGTTAGTCATCCAGAGTAACTGGATAGCCACTGTGTGAGACATAATGCTGGACTAGGTGGATCACTTGCAGGGCTAAATGGAGGGCTCTTTTTATTCTTGGTGGATTATTGGTATTCTAGAAGTCCCTCTAATTTCTAGATCCCATGAGCCAAATTACAACATACACACTCAAGTAACTGTGTTGCAGATACTAAGGGTGGGGAAGAAGGAATCATGAGGGAAAGATGCTTGTAAAAGGTAGTCTCCTAGGCTGATTTTATCCATGCTGGTACAAACACACACATGAAGTCCGTACTTTCATGGCTGCATTAAACTGAACAACAGAAGAATCTGGTTCATAACACACAGTTCTGTTTTCAAGCAGCTGTCTCACCTCTAGTATAACATGTAAACTGGTCCCTCATGCTTGGACTTTGGCAGGGAGCACCACAAGTACAGGACATGTATTAACTGTTTTATTTCTGCTAACAGAATATGGGCAGAATATAATAGGGTGTTCTAAGATCTTCCCAATTTACTGATGGGAAATGTAACTGAAAAAATCAGAACTATTCCATGGAACGAATGCAAATCTTCCAGGCTGTACCTCCAAATCTATCCTTTGGAGCACAGTAGGTCTATTTAGCAATGTATATCTTTGCTTTTCTGGCAAAAAACCAACCACAAAAATAAACAGATCAGCAAATCCTACTTACTTCCTAGTTGTTAAATATGTTCGGAATGTTCCCTGCATAACCTCCCCATCGCTGTCTCATGCCAGCCCAGCTGCTACGTAGCTAACACATCACATGCACTGGCAATAAAGAATAAATACATGGAACACCAAGAGAACACAGACTCTAAAACATAAAGACAAAGACTGGTCATATCTCCTCTAGAAAAGGGCTAAAGAAACTTTTATTTGTAAGTCCATTCACCAATGCCATTCTAGTGCCTTCCTGCAACTTTGCATCTAATCTACAGAGCTGGAGAAAAAATAGCAGTGACATAATTAGACCAACAGGCCAAATACTTTTGTTGGGAGCCAATAAAAACCTACTGGTTGGACCACTTCTTGCCGCGTTCCCCGACCCCTGGCCTGGTACCAGGCCGTTTGCACCCGTGCCTCTCCCCCCGCAGTGCAGCTAGGGTTGAGTGCCGCGCCACGGGGTGGGGGAGCACTGCGCCGTGGGGGGAGGAGGCGTGCCCACTGGCGTGCAGGCACCCGTGCCTCCCTCTCCTCTGTCCATGTTGTAACTTGCAACATGGAGAGAAGGTGCTAAAACAGCAGTTCTTAAACTTGATAGAAAGTCACACGTTTTTTGGACTCCCAGACCAACTTAAGTTTATTTACATCTAAAGGGGGTAAAAAACCCAGGTTCATAATAAGCTCTAGATATTTATTAACTAATGTACCACTACCACAATTATTTATTTAGTTCTTTGACAGTGATCTGTTTGTTGAGGAACTAGTCTTTTATCTGCAGCCTAACCACTTGAGATCCACTGAATCTGGACAGCAAGCCTTGTGAAGATTAAAAAATAACAGTATACTATATTCGCATTAAATAACATTGCAAACAAGTCCCTGAGTATAGGCTTAGCTTATCTATAGCAGTCGTCCCCAACCCCCGGTCCGGAGACCGGTACCAGTCCGTCGATCAGTTGTTACCAGGCTGCAGCTCCTCATCCTCTTCCCTGGCTGCTGCCTTGGGGGCTGCCCTGCCACTCTGCCGCCGGCTCACCTTTGGTACTCTCCAGCAGCCGCCATGGCTGGGGCTCCCCCTCGGTGTGGCACTGCGCAGCTGCTGCTGGCAGCACCCCCTAGTGGGCGGCGGGAAGTCAGGGGCACTGACAGGAAAGCAAGTAGAGCAGGGGCTCAGGCGGCGGTGGTGACGTCCCTCAGTAAAAGACTACCCCCCCCCGGGCCTCAGTAAAATTGTCAAGCATTTACCGGTCCCTGGTGATAAAAAGGTTGGGGACCACTGATCTATAGGACATGTCTGCCAGAACCAACCACATGTGACAACGGTCATTCGACAATCATTGTGGCAACCTTCAGTTGCTCCTCTCTACCTTCCACAAGGACCTCTTCTGGAACCCTTTTACCATTTGTGTTTTTTAAAAAAACTGTTAGACTCTGGCAGAAGTGACATTACTGAGCTGGCCTCACCTTCCAGATAGAGAGAGATCATTTTGGATAGGCTGTTGCCTGTTAGAAACACCTTGGGATCCTGAGATGTTCTAATGTCATCTAGTCTCCTGCTTGGCCATTGCTGCTATTTAGTATTGCAGGACAAGCAGCATTCTAAAGGCAAAGAATCCTTGCCATATTCCCAGTGGGACTGCTGATTCCACTTTGAGAATGTCTGTTCTAAGAGATAAAAAGTCATCTTATACTGAGTTGGACCATTTTTCATCCAGGCTATTACTTTCTGACCGGCAGTGGCCGTGGCTCTTCAGAGCAATTTTGCTAGAGCCATTTCTCACAGGCTAGCTAGTACATGACAAACACAGCTGCAAGAATCATTGTTTTAAACAAATGTGCTGAAATCAAGATGGAGGGGGCGATTTGGACTGTTCAGAAAATCTTCCCAGCTCACTTTACATGCCTATATACTTCCTGCATTTAATTCAGATGTGGAATGCAAATCCAGCAATGTACATTGGAAGATATGCATGCTCCAGCTGTTAATCGTATTCTAGTCTCCACAAATCCACCCACCAGCTCACTTAGGACACCTGCCCCTGCTCAATGCAATGTAAGACACCCCCATTTCCTACCTTCAGAAAGGGGAGAATGATGTCTCTGTAACTCACTGACATATGGAGGAGGCTGCCTGCTCCAACCTTTCCTTGTCACACAGTGAATTTGGAAGCATACCACATTGCTCCGGAAGACGTCATACTGAGCTGCTCCACAATGGAAATCTCTCATATCATATAGAGCCTCAAAGCAGGCTGCTAGCTTTCTCACTGTGGAGATGTGGAGAAGGCAAAAGCAACTGGAGGAGTGGGGGGCAGAACCAGAGACAAGCACAAATTATGTCTGCATAGCAAGTCAAGGCAACATTTGTGGTTCCCTAAGCATGCCACTACAAGCTGGCATGCTCATCCCCCAATTCCCTATCTGATTAAGGCCCATTTCCTCACCAATTATTATGCAAAGTCTGAATACACAAAGTATATCAGTCCCCCAATTTTAAGAATTTCAAAACTCTGCCACAGACACAGTCCAGTACAATTACTCAAGAGGAACAGCGCAATGAGCCATTTGTATAACTATGACTGGAGGGAGATTTCTGCTGCTCCTCCTAGCTGTGGTAGGCTCATATCCCATTGGAGGGAAAAGATACTGAAAAGTAAATATGAGAAAATGAAACAAAGATATACCACAGCAGATGTTCTCATGCAACCTGAAGAATCCATACTGTATCGTGTGCCTGCTCTACACTTGTACACAATACAGACAAGAGTGAGATGCAGCGGTATTTATCTTTATGGTTGCAGCAGTGTCAGTGTCAGTTCTATGCAACCAATAAAAGGCCAATAAAAGGCTCCAGTTGCGCAGCATTTCCCAATGAAAAGGCATCATTTTTTGCATCTTCCCAAAACACCTCTGCTATAATTTGAAATCTCACTTGCACCGATCACTACACAATCCAGTTAAGTCTGCAACAGTTCCTAGTCCTGAACTTTAGAAAGCTACAACTTGCAGATAAATGGGCTTTTCTATCAGTAGTGAAATTCAAAGCAGACTGTGAAGAATTCTAGTGGCATTTCTCAAAAGTACATGAATGAGAAAGAAAATGGTAAATGAAATTCAGTGAAAGAAAGGGCACCCAAGGGAAAAAAAGTCCCAATTTCATATATTTATTGAATTTCTATACCACCCTCCCAAAAGGGCTTTTTCGGTCCTGGCCCCAACCTGGTGGAATGAGCTCCTGGAAGAGATGAGGGCCTTGTGGGAGCTTTCGGTGTTCCACAGGGCCTGTAAGATGGAGCTCTTCTGCTAGGTCTATGGCTGAGGCCAGCCCAGGAAGATCTGACATCCCCCCCCCCCCGGATGAGAGATAAAGTGTGAGACTGGATGCCCCCACTAGCCGGCTATAGCTGTGGGCAAGGTGTCGGCACTCAGGGCTCCCCCCTGTGACCAGTTTTAAGCTTTTAGTTACCACTATGGGACTGATATGTCACTGTCATAGGGATTTTTAATGGGTATTTTAATGGGTTAATACTGTATTAATGGGTGTTTTAATGGGTTAATACTGTATTTTGGGGGCGGATTTAGTGTGACCCGCCATGAGCCAGTTTACCGAGCGCGGCGAGATATAAATTGCAACATGGATAATAAATAAATAAAAATCACTATAGAATTGGCAGAGACTACCCAGGCAAGAGAAGCTGGAATTGTAATGGACAATTCATTGAAAACTCCAGTGTCTGTGCAGTGGCAAAGAAAAAAGCACCTACTGGGAATGACTCAAAACAGTACTGAAAAAAACCCTGCTGTATCAGTGAGCTCTAGTTTATACAATATTATAAGTATTAAACAAACTGATGTAGACTAGGTATATCAGTGTCTGTTGGCCTAATGTAACATATACGTTCGGTGGCAGTACACTTTTGATACCAGATGCTATGAACATAATATGTGGGGAAGTCTGATGTCCCCGTGAGATGCTTGTCCCATAAACATGTTGCTGGAAACAGGATACCAGACTAGGTGGGCCTATGTATGGACTGATCCATCAGGGCTTTTTAATGCTTTTAGCCTTTCCTCTTATCTCAGCCAGAGAAGATGAGAAACAAAGCAGACACACAGACTCTTTCACTACACACATTTCTCCTATTCACAGCAGAACTCTGACTGATCTCCTGAATGTGTCACCTACACATAGGGAGAGTCAGAGAGAGATTAACTTGTCCTGCATCAATAGAGCAGAGAAGGCAGATTAAGCAAGCAGTTCTAAATGCTGTACAAGAAAAGTGCAAAGGAAGCAATCACAGATTTGGAGACAAATGCCCATTAAAAGATTGCACTATCACAACTGACCTTATTCCAGCCATCCAAACTGTGTTAACGGAGTTGTTAGTGTAATAAGACTGCAAATTTCCAGATTTGTTGGAGGAACAGGAAGGGAAAAGGTAGATGGAATGAATCTGTATAAAAGGCCTCTTGGCCAGCATCAGCAGCAGTCAGAGATTCCATGGTCCACTGCAGTTGGTTACTGGGCAGCAGCCTTACTAGTTTCCCCCCCTCTCCCTCTGTTGGGTGTCTGATCTCTCTGGTGTTTGCACAAGCAGTCTCCAGTTTTTGGGATGTTTGCCTGGCAGCAGTCTTGGCTGTGTGCATAGAGTCTGAGAATAGCAACAAGGCACAGATGCTTAAAGCCAAAGCCTAGGAAGGCCCCACTTTTCAGTGCAAGCTGTTGAATCATATACCCCTTGGCTTCTGGATTCTAAAACCAACGGCACATGGCAATGGCTGAGCCAAGGATCAGAGGCATCCATTGTGATGTCTGGCACAGAAGTGTGGCTGAGACCCAGGAAGGCTGCAGTTCAGACATCACCTCAATTTCAGACCAACCACTGCCTCATGGCTTCTGTGAATACGAAAACAATTGTATGATCTACTTCACAAAACTGTTTACAGAAATGATATACATGAACTGTCCTAAGTCAATAAATAAATGCAGCATCCACCTTGGTGTAGTGGTTAAACTGGTAGCTTCTAATATGGAGAACCGGGTTTAATCCCCCACTCCTCCACAGGCAGCCAACTCAACGAACTTGGGCCAGTCGCAGTTCTGTTAGACCTCTCTCAGCTTCACCTACTCCCTACTGTCTGTTGTAGGGAGAGGAAGGGGAGGTTATTATAAGCCACTCTGAGACTCCTTTGGGTAGTAAAAAAATGGGTAACAAAAACCCAGCTCTTCTTCCCAGCTCTTACAATTAGAGCCATGTATATGCTATAATGGAATGGTAGAAGAGTTGGTTGTTCTAAGCTGCTCTTCTCTACCAAAAGGAGTCTCAAAGCAGCTAACAATCACCTTCCCTTCCTCTACCCACAACAGACACCCTGTGAGGTAGGTGAGGCTGAGAGAGCCCTGACAGAATTGCTCAGTCAGGACAGCTCTATCAGTGCTATGGCCAGCCCAAGGTCACTCATCTGGCTGCATGTGGGGGAGTGTGGAATCAAACCTGGCACGCCAAATCAGAAATCCATGCTCCTAACCACTACACCAAGCTGGCTTTTGGTGTAGTGGTTACGAGTGTGGATCTATCATTTGGGGAGGTATCACAGTTCTGCATGAACGGTAACTCAATTTTCAGAAAATAATCTATTTATTGGGAAGGGGCTAATAAAGCACAAAGCTGGAACCCCACCCTCTGACCACTAGGACCATTTTCAGGCACTATGTTTAGAAATGATCTGTGCTGTGAAATAAAGCACCACTAAATTGTAATCCATAAGCCTCTTGTGGCACAGAGTGGTAAGGCAGCAGACATGCAGTCTGAAGCTCTGCCCATGAGGCTGGGAGTTCAATCCCAGCAGCCGGCTCAAGGGTGACTCAGCCTTCCATCCTTCAGAGGTCGGTAAAATGTGTATCCAGCTTGCTGGGGGGTAAACGGTAATGACTGGGGAAGGCACTGGCAAATCACCCCGTATTGAGTCTGCCATGAAAACGCTGGAGGGTGTCACCCCAAGGGTCAGACATGACCCATTGCTTGCACAGGGGATACCTTTACCTTAAATTGCAATCCATACATTCACAGTGCCACTCCCAATCCAGACAGGCTGGCAGGATAAAGATAGTTCAGCATTTCTAATATCAAATCAACAAAACGGAAACCAGAAGCACTGCTTCACTGATGTACAGCCTGTTGCTCCTGCATCTGCTGAAAAAACTGGAATGACAGCTAAGAGTAGCAAGTTTCCTCCAAAATCATACAAAAACAGCTTTGGGGGGAAAATAAAAAGCTAAAGTGTTCTTCCCTAAATAAATATTTCACATTTTGTCCTCCGTTTCTAGCGCTCTTTCTTTGAGAGGCAGGTGCTAGACTTATAACTAATCTCCTAGATACGTCCTTCCATATTGGGGTGGTTGCCACTTATAGACAGAAAAACAACAACACATGCATACTGCTCAAATTCCTTAATCAACTCAGGCTGTGAAAAGGATCTAGGGGTCTTACTAGACCATACACTGAACATGAGTCAACAGTGTGCCTCAGGGGCTAAAAAGGCAAATGGGATTTTGGGCTGTATTAAAAGAAGTATAATGTCCAGGTTGCACGAGGTGATGGTAAACACTTTACTCTGCTTTGGTCAGATATATCTTAGTGTGTTCAGTTTTGGGCACCACAACAGAAGAGGAATGTGGTCAAACTGGAGCGTGTCCATAGGAGGGCAACGAAGATGATGAGGGGTTTGGAGACCAAGTTGTATGAGGAAAAGTTGAGGCACCTTGGTCTGTTTAGTCTGGAGAAAAGTCAACTAAGAGATGATATGATAGCCATCTTCAAGTACTTGAAATGATGTCATATAGATAGAGGATGGAGAAGAGTTGTTTTCTGTTGCCCCAGAGTGTTGGACAAGAACCAATGGGTTGAAATGAATTTTAAAAAGATTTCAATAAACATCCGGAAGAAGTTCCTGACAATTAGAGCAGTTCCTCAGTGGAACAGGCTTCCTCGGGAGGTGGTTTGTTCTCCTTCTTTGGAAGTTTTTAAGCAGAGCCTAGATACCCATCTGACAGAAATCTTGATTCTGTGAACTTTGGCAGATTGTGCATGGATGGGCAGAAGGGATTGTGTCTGTGCTTGGCTCTTATGGCCATTTCTTGCATGCCAATCACTACTTTGGGGTCATGAGGCAAGTTTCTTCCAGACCAGACTGGCTAGGGCTTCAGGGTTTTTTTTTTTGGGGGGGGGGAGGCATCATCTGGGCATGGAATTGGGGTCACTGTAGTTGGGCAGGAACTTGTGAGTTCCCTGCATTCTGCAGGGATTGGACTAGATGACCTGGGAGATCCCTTCCAACTCCATCTGTTCCACATAACATATTTATGGTAGGGCCTTGGAGGAGGAGTATGACTCATGGCTTAAGTGCCACTCAGTGCTTAACACCCATTCAAGTTGACTGTCCCACCCCTGAGTGCTTCCTCCTCCAACCGGCTTGCCTGTCTGTCCAGCAGCCAGCCAGTCACCTTCCACCCCCCACCCCTCATCACTCCCTCCTCCTTCCGTCTGAGGCTCAAAGGCTGCAGATCCCTGCTGTGTGAGCGCTGACTCTGCCAGTGAGTTACCTTCCCGGGGATATCCAGCCTGCAGCCATTCCAGGTCCTGGGGGAAGGGAGAGGCCATCCACAGAGTTCTTACACCCCTCCTCCCCAATCTTGCACTTGTATTCCTGAATGCAACGGGCTTGGCCCCTAGAGATTGTATGATTCTAATTATGAGGCCATGTGACTGAAATCACTCATACTAGAAGAAGAAGAAGAAGAGTTGGTTCTTATATGCCGCTTTTCCCTACCCGAAGGAGGCTCAAAGCGGCTTACAGTCGCCTTCCCATTCCTCTCCCCACAACAGACACCCTGTGGGGTGGGTGAGGCTGAGAGAGCCCTGATATCACTGCTCGGTCAGAACAATTTTATCAGTGCCGTGGCGAGCCCAAGGTCACCCAGCTGGATGCATGTGGGGGAGCGCAGAATCGAACCCGGCTCGCCAGATTAGAAGTCCGCACTCCTAACCACTACACCAAACTGGCTCTCTACTATTAGTTCAAAACTTCATCTGTGATCCAAACTACCATAGTTCAGTGGTCAGTTATGACAACTGATAGCTGTGGCGAACAAGTATTTTGTTTTCTCTGGAAGGCACCATTAAATATTTTAAAAACACTCAGAAAAAGGTAGTTATGTACAAATTGCTTCTGAATAACATGCAACTAGCAGTCTAAATGGGATTTGTTCTCATTATACAGGAATTAGGGGACATCCGATTAAACAAAAGCGCGGAAGATTTTAAACAAAGACTTGGAAGCACACAATGCTCAGTTCATGGCACTATTACAGGATGCTGTGAAAGCCAATAAAACAACTGGGATCCAGAAACAATAACACCATTTTGTGGAAGGGTTGATTGGTGCCTGATTATTTGGGGGTTGCATGAAATCTCTCTAAACTCTGTCATACTTTGAGAGTGAACAATTCAGCAGTGCAACTTAATCATGAGAATGTTCTCTCACGTAAATGAACACATTTAGAATGATAAACATCAAGGCAGAGGTAAAAAGAAGAAAGCAAAACATGTCCTCTCCTAAAAAGCCTTCACCGTTGGCAATACATCTGACAGCTTCATAACAATCTGATCAGATGGCAACTTCTGGATCATTCTTTAATTGCTCCGTGGCTTCCTTTCAAGCATCCGGTATTGGCGGCGGCGGCCGGAGACAGGAAACTGGGCTAGGTGGGCCATCGTCCCAATCTAGTATGGCAGCAACTATGCCTTCTAAGTAAAAGCACTGGTCCAAGTAGGGGTCCAAAAGAATCCTTAATAATGGAGATGCATGCTGTTACCCTCTGGAAGTTATTGCCCCCTCCTCTAACTCATGATTAAGAAAGTGACCTTGTGCACCAGAGAAACAGTCAAAAAGGCAAAAAAAATAATACACAGCCATGTCACTTTAAACCAATGCCTTACTTCTCTAGTAGGGTTGCCAAGCTCTTGGGAGTTTATTCTGCTCTTCTCATCAGTTAGAGCTGAACCCAACTCTCTCTGGAGCTACAGGAAATTGTGTTGTCAATGACAATGTGTTTCTGAGCATGCCTCATAAAGCATACACTGACAACGCTGTGATCGGCATTATACAACAAAGGTTGTCCCCAAGTCCTTGGAGGAAATGTGGATCTAATATAATTGGACAGAAAGACTGCACACATAAGAGGCAGAACTAATTCTAAAAATGCAAGAGGTTCCTTTCTGGATCAGACCAATGGTCTACCTAGTACAGCATCCATTTTCACACAGTGACTATCTGGATGGCCCTAGAAGGCTTAAAAGTGGGGCACAGAGACCAAAGCCTCCCCTGTTGTTGTCCCTGATATCAAAGGATTACTGCCTCTGAACAAAGAGGTTCCATTTAGCCATCATTCCTAATTACCATCAATGGACAATTTTCCATGAATTTGCGTAATCTCCTTTACAAGCCTACTAAACTGACGGCCACCACTACACTGTGTAGCATTGAATACCATTTAATTCCTCTTTGAATAAACAGTAATTCCTTCTGCCTGCTATGAGGAGGAGGAAGACTTACTGAGCATATACACATGGATATGGTTACTCATTTAACGTTTCTGGAAATGATCTCATGCACAGTATCTTAGATTCCTGTTAAATCCTTTTCATGGAATAATTCCAGCCATAATTACAAGGATAATCTATGCAAAGATCATGAGTTATACATTCAAAGGATCACACCTAAAAACAACAAATATTACAAGAAAGTCAACTCAGAAATGTCAGTCAAATGTCAGAACATATTTGTAGACCACAGCAGAACCTATGATGATAAAGCTTTTACGCAAATCTCATTAAGGATCCCACAGAACAGGATGCTGAGTTGTGGTTTGCAAAAACATGACTGCATCTTTTTCACCATCCCAAGATAAACAATTTTTTAAGTAGTCTATTTTTCCTTGTAGTTTCACGAACTAAATATTTATTTATTTTTAATCACAAGTGAATAATTGCATGAATGTACGTGGAACGAAGGATTTGAGTAACATTCTGGGAAACTTGAGTACAAATCCTAGGAGTGTAGTAACATCTTTCCTTGCAGATTTCTCTGCCCCTCTTCCTACTCACACACAATAATAGACTAAGTTTTGACCATATCAGAAGCTCAATCTGCACTATGTGGGGCTACACTGAGTTTGTAAGGAAATTGCCACATGTTCATACAAGAGGTAGCAGGTTTGCTATTTCTAAGGGCAGCTGTGGAAGAAATTAATACTCACTAAGCTCACAGTAATCCACTGCTATGTAAATACAGGGCATGCCTCTAATTTGGCAGCAGATGGAGTGGATGGTCAGGCAGAGAAACCTGATACACAAACTGAAGACTTGCATTATGTTGCAGTGGTGACAAGTCAACGATATATGAGCATAGGAATGCCATATATGCCCAAAGAATAAACCCCATTTGTTCTGGGAGCATTTCTTTTCCTGTAAAGAAATATTCACATAACAGTTTTTTTGGACCATAAAATGTGATTTTCTGTTCTTGCCTTACAATTGTAACTCAAGTGCATCCTGCTTCTGTGAACAATACATGACAGTTGTGTCTCGCTTTTCCTTCAGAATATCTTATACGGTGATCTCAACCAGTCTCCTTTCAATGACCAAGTTAGTGTCTGCTTGGCTTTAACAGTGCAAGAACAACATTTGTCCTTTCACTACACTCAATTTAAAGGCTGATCTATGTTTGCAACTGTCATCTCTTGGTATAAAATCTTAATCACTCACAATATCAGGATGCTCTGCCACAGGGTAACAAAAAACCTACCTATGAATACATATGCATGACTGAAGGAAGAGTAATTGGTTATTTGCATACTTCTTAAATGAATTATCTCATGAACAAAGATTTCAGTTTGCTCAAGAGGTCACTTTTAGACTGTTTATGCACTGAAGGTTTCATGCTGGGCTGCAGGCTGGTGTTTTAGTCATGGCAGGTTGCCCCACCTCTTCCTGCACCCACATGGGGGAGCATTTGGCCCGGTGCACCTCATCAGCCCTCGATTTGTGTTCTTGCATGGATGCTGGGGCAATTAAGTTCCCAGTGCATAAATGGTCTTATAGAAGCACATGAACACCACATAACGCATTCTACTATACTCTTTCTCTGGTCTATGCATCTGCTACCCTCCTTCTTTTTTTTTTTACAGTCATGCATACCTGCAAAGTATTGTGCAACTCTGCAAATCTGGTTCTCATACAATATATAGCACAGGAAGATATCTTTTTAAAATTTAAACATAGCTCCTGCAAATGAGCATATGACATATGAATTATGTTGGCTGGAAATACATGTCTTTCCCTAGAATGTAAAACGGTAATTGTGCGTACACATCAAATTTAGCAGCTTGTTACATGGTTTCAGAAAACAGCAGAATCTTTTTGATCAGATGCAACAGTGAGACAAAATAAACATGTACATATAACCTCGGGAAGAAACACTTTTCTCAAACCACCAGGTCTCTTTAAAACTACTATCTCTAGGCCTAGCAAGCCTTTGTTTTCACATTCAACTGAGCAGACATGGGTTGTTTCCACACAGAGATTCTGCTCTGTCCTGGTATCCAAACCTGAAAGAGGGTATGTGTGTGTTTATCCACATGACATTATCTTATTTAATGTATTTATTATAATCAATCAATCTTTCACTTTTCAGACTTTCCACTGCTTTCTTGTGATCTCTATCAAGCCTGGTCTAATACATTTTCGAGGGGGAAGATCACACTCTATAAACCTTGCACACTATTTGGATAGAAAAGTGTGCCTTGTTTAAGGTCTTGCCCACATCCGCAACATCCTTTGGATATGAACCTGCAGTAAAAGCAGCTGCAGCCTTGCTTTAAAAGTAACAACAGGGATTCAGAAAATGTAGAAGATCACACAATAGATCATTATAATCGCCCTGCGCTCTAGCAATTGCACTTTTTAAAAAGGAGGAATGGTAGCCATGGATGGTGAAGCAAATAAAGAGCAAAAAAACCCTGCCATGTGGATTTCCAGTTGCCACTGCAAATGCATCTGTATTCAAAACAATGAGAGCTACACATGCAATCATTACCATGCAGAAACAGCTATGGAGTAAGAAAACATACATTATCAAATACAGATTTTGATCTTTATAATAAAGAAACACTGCACCAACATTTAGCCTGTGAAGATATCTTGCTCTTGTAGCTGAACAATAGAGCATGTGACATTTCTAATGATGCAAAAATGTTTACATTAATACAGAACAGGAAGAAGAGGAGGAAAAGCAACAGACATCCTGCAGGTGCAGGAATTTTCTTTTATACATAATTTTTTTAATGAAATTGGCCGAACATCCTCTGCAATAAAAGGATGGGGGAGAATTCTTAATTTTAAAAAGAACTTGCATGAGGAAAATATTATATTACCCTTTCTCCTCTGAAAAGCTTAACTTTTATTTGCGTCAATGATGGAAGCAATTATTTAGCCAAGAGAACTGACTGCTCACTTACAGAAAGAAAAGCTACTGAAAAGGAAGAAAAAAAGGTAATAGTTAATTAAGAATAACAAGTTTCTGCCCACCCGTTTGGGGCTGGTCTCCAAATCCTTCGCTGCCAAGGTCGTAAGTATGGGAACAGGATCTTTGAAGAGCTGAGAAAATGTTTTGTCTTCTTTCTCTTTTTACCAACAGAAGATGGGTTTAGACAGAAAGTCTAACACATCTCAATTGAAACCGAGACATAACTGTACTTTGTCAAAAGCAAAATACTGATATGAAAACCAACATCCAGTTGGTTCCAGAGCAAGTTCTTGAAAGTCAATGCAAGGTTTTGTTTAGTCTACAGATGGTCTGCTACACCTACATTCAACAACTGGAATTTTTATCAACTCCCAATAAATGTCCTCTTTCTTTTGTTTAAAATGTACATCTTTAAAAATATGTTTAGTACATTTTAACCCCACCCTTAATTTAATTATCTCTGCCTCCATTTTATTTTCACAACAAGCCTGTGAGGTTGGTAAAACTAACAGAAAATGACTGACCCAAAATCACTCAGTATGCTTCACTGAAAGCAAGGATTTGAACCCAGGTGTCCAAAGTACTAGTCTAGGACTCTAAGCACTATGCAATAATGGCCTATACTTGATAAGGTGCAAGCGTCCACATCAAAAATGAATTCAGGACAAAAAATGAAAAGAAAAAAGGAAAGCACAAATTCCAATTTAACCATGTGCTTACCCAAAATGTTTGCTAATCAGTCTTTCTGTCCTCTGAGTACCCAGAATTTCTGACTGGAACTAAAGGTGAGTATATGCATGGCAAATTTTATTTTCATCTGATTCTTGAGGAATTTGTTTGTTCGTGCTTTCCTCCCATGCCTGACAAATTTAAAGCCAATGTGCTATTGCAGGGTTTCATGAAATCGAAGGGTTTCCTGAATGAGTGGGAGCTAATTTATTTTTTTAATTTGTTAAATGTTTATCAGGTGATATGACCATATATGGCTATGTCAACCCCCCCCCTCCAAATGGCTATCTCAGTTCTGCAGGGCCTGTAAAACGGAGATCTTCCACCAGGTGTTTGGTTGAGGCTGGAACCAGGAACAACTGAGGCCCCTCCTCCAGCCAAATGCTGTGCCATATTGCAAATTCCCTCCCTGTGATGATGGTTGGCTGTGGATAGGGAGGTTGGGATTATGCAGCTTCTTGTGCTCTATATTAATTGGGGGGGGGGGGGTTGTATTGGTTTTACTGAGGATTTTGTATTGTTTTGTGTGACCCACCATGAGTCCATGGAGAGTGGCAAGAGATAAATCAAAACAACAAACAAATAAATATTCTGAGGGTTTATGTTTAGTTGGCATTTTGCAGGGCTTCGCACATTCAACACATTCAAACTTCAATGTGTTTAGTAAGCTCTCCTCTCAGCAAGGCTGTTTCAGATACAAAGAAAGCAGGGGACAAAAAGAGAAACACACTGCAATTTATTAGAGCCAGATCTGACAATGTTCCAGGATCAATGCAAGTGAAACCATGAGCCATCTGCTTGTATAAACAATGCAACTTGGGAGGTATAAAATTACTCCTTTTGCATTAAAAATTTCCCTGCATCGTGTAATTTTTTCATTTTATCATAACTGTGAACTTGTGTGTTAACGGCTCATGCATTACACTTCTCATGTGAACAGTCTACCTGTGGGATGTGTGGGGTGTTTTTTAAAGCATTAATTGGTCCCTGGAATATTATTCGAACAGATTACTCAAACATGGAAAAAAGAGAGAACTTGCTGTGCCACAGAACTAGTATCCAGTGTTCTAAAGAGAGTAAGTGTTGTTACTAATACCCACTAGAAATGGACAAAGGCTGTATACATTTGGCTGTATCTAAGCTGGAAAAAATACCCGAAAACACCTTACTGGTGAATATACTCTAGAAAAGATTTGTCATTGACATGGTTCCCATAGGATATAATGGACCACCAGAAATTTGGGATTCCTGAATATTTAACAAATCTGAATACCATGCTGGTATTAGGATCCTGAAATATTGGGAAATATCAATATTTTTCAGGTCCAATATATCCAAATTAGGGCATACCCTAAAATGCACACAGGGCCACAAGTATGACTTCCAGACACAAAATACAAGTAAGCTGCCTGATTCTACCCAGCCCACATTTTCCTGGAGTGTGGGAAGAAATACTAAAGGGTAGGAATTTCTTCAATAGTGCAATATATACTTCAGCAAACCCTAAGAATTTTAGTTTTTAACCCTTGAAAGCCTACCAACAAAGAGCTTGTTTCTCATTCTATAAGTGATTAAGACAAATCTACACCCTCACCTTCCAGCCCAATTGAGAAATTCTGCTAGGCAAATCTTATACAGGAGCTATGAAATAGAAGCTTCCATTTATTTCTACAAGGCTGGAGTGTTATACCCAATTAATAATTAGTTGGAAAGGGGCTCACTCCTAGATTTAGCAACTCAGAAAATGTCTTGGGACATTCCAGGTGAGTAGTGTTTGGTGGAAGATCAGAAGAAGATACAACCATGAAATTTAACATGCAACAGGAAAGAATAGCTTTACCCCTCAGTCCCTTCCACTTTATTTCAGAATCTACAGGTTCTATACTCAGTGAGCAATCTGATGGAGAAAGCAATGTCTGCGGATTCATGTCTGATTTAATCAATTTCAGTGGGCGTGAGAGAGAAAAAAATCAATCCTACAAAACATTTATCTATGCACCCTATTGTTCAAACTGGTTCAATGGTTGATGGGGACTGCGGTAGGTAGGTAATGCTTCAATTCAGATGTCAGCATTCGTTAACTTTGTATAGGCCAGAAAGGCAGGTCTCTGCTCCCGCTGCTAGAAAGCATAGCTCCCAAGCTAATATTGTCATATGTACTTGAAATATACACTTACAACAATAGCATGATAGGGAACAGTTGTCTCCTTCCTGAGACCCTCTTCACACATTGGGGAAGAAGTCTTCCCAACAGTTTACCTTGAAGTAATTACACATTATGATATTAATATTATCCTACAAATTTGGATATTATATGACCATTTTGCAATTGAACTACACAAAGCAAAATATTACCAGAGACTAAGTTATTTTTTATAATTTCATCACCAAAAAGAATACAATGAGAGAAGATTCAGTTATTAACAATATTGAGAATATCACTGATAAAAAAAAAACGGACTATACCTAGGAATCCGTTTTGAAGCGGTTTTGAACACTGTTTTCATTGGAAAAAATCATTTCTCTATTGCCAGTTTGAGACTTTTTTCTTCTGCTTATATTACAGCTGACGGGTCTACACCCGTTATAATATAGGGTGGGCAGAATGTTTATAGATCATTTTGACCAAGTTACCAAAATGGATATTGACGAGATCATGGTATCTATGAAGACAACCACTTGTGCGTTGGGTCCTTGCCCATCCTGGCTGCTAAAACCATATTACAGAGCTTTTTATATCCATCATACATCAGTCACTAACTCACAGCGCATTCTCACTGCCACTCAAAATGATTATCTGGCCACTACTTAAAAAGCATCCCTAAGAACGTAAGAGAAACTATGTTCAATCAGGCCAATGGTGCATCTAATCCAACACTCTATGTCACATAGTGGCCAAAACCCAAGTGTGATCAGGACATCCACCAACAGAGCCGGAACTCCAGAAGACATCCCACTGTTGCTCAACAAGCACCAAGAATACTGAGCACCACTGCACCCATAGTGTTCCATCTATACAGTGTGGCTAATAGCCAGTGATGAATCTTTGCTCCATATGCTTATCCAGCCCCCTCTTGAAGCCATCTATGCTCGTAGCCACCACCACTTCTTGCAACAGTGAATTCCACAAATTAATTACTCTTTGGGTGAAGAAGTACTTCCTTTTCTCTGTTCTAAGCATACTGTTCATTAATTTCATTGAGTGCATACAAGTTCTTGCATTGTGAGAAAGGAAGAAATGTACTTCATTCTCTTCCTTCTCTATCCCATGTATAATTTTGTAAACGACTATAATGTCACTCTGTCAAACATAATTTATATTTTAGTTTTAATTAGAAATACTTTCTTAACTACTGTAAGCCTCCTTGAACCACAAGGAGAAGTGGGGTATAAGCATTAAAATAAACAGATAAAATATGGTTCCATCTATCTGCAGTACCACTGTACCCTTGAGCAGCGTCTCCTGCAAGTACCACCCTACAAATGAGCAAAATCAACAAACGTCCATACAAGTGCATTCACTTGTATGTCAGAAAGACTACTATTATGTCAGAAAGACTTCCACTTTCTGCAAACTATATAAAACTATACAAATCAAACCATTCAGGAGAGCTTTTCTTACATAGCTAAATAAGGCTCAACTATAACAAAATGTTTTAGAAAGATGTTTTGATAAAGGAATAGGGACAGTTAGTAGCTATACTACTGTGCACAGTATATGCTGTGCTGATATATGTAGGATCCTACTATATAATGTCTGCATTGTTTAATAAGTCATGTTAATGTGTAGTCTTCAGATCTCTGTGTTTGGATTTCTGCAATCCAAGGCTTATTGCTTTATTTATTGAATATGCCATCCTGTGGATTGTATATGATCTAGACTGAATCTGCCTTGATTCTAAGTGAAAAGGATAAGCAATAAATAACATAAAATATGTACAGGTGTCATTTTGTAAGACCGTCACCTGAATATGCCAAAGAGGTGTTTGAAAACACAGGCATCTTACAGATACATTCAGAAAGACAAATTTGGCTGCTGTTCTCTCAAACTGGGGTTTGTTGCTGTGTAACACACGCAGCATCCTTAGAACTGGACATTCCATATGGTTAATTTTTGAGTTCTTCAGCAGATTCCAGCAATTCAATTTACAACAGGACAAATGGGTTCATGTGGGAGCCCTGCTGGCTCATCATGGCATGTGGGTTGCTATGGAAACAGCCTTGGCTCACACCCAGAGAAGTTTATTTTGAAAGCAACACAGTTTCGCTGACCCAAGACAACCTTCCCTTCCTTGCTCCCTCCTGCTTCTATACAGGGAAAGGGCACAGCTGTAATGTGGGTTTTCTAATGGAAAGCTGTCTGAACCTCAAGCATTTCAGGGGAAAACGCCTATTGCCACTATAGCAATAGATTTGCAGGTCTGAGGCTAAGGGAAGTGGGTTGGAAGGGCACAGCTTAGAAACTGCAGTGGAAAAGAATCAGGGAGGCCTTTGACCAGGACCATGACTGATTTATGTCTATTGAGTAAGTAACCCATGCAACGTCAGTGAGCAGGAGAGACCTTATTTGCATCCTCTCACATCAAGTGATCTTTGCAAGCTCTTAAAGAGTCATGGTCTAGGACACAGAGGGTTGCACATGTGGCTCTGCTGAGTACAGAGAAAATCTGAACAAGAATATGTTCTTAAAATCCAACGAGTTGTATCCACTTTCCAGAATTTCTTCAAAATCTCAGCCAAAACTCTGGGGCCTGCTTAAAAAACAAGAAACATATTATGACATGAGCTCTCCTAATTCCTTTCATTTAGCAGGGGTAGTCAAACTGCGGCCCTCCAGATGTCCATGAACTACAATTGCCATGAGCCCCTGCCAGCGTTCGCAGTCCATGGACATCTGGAGGGTTTGACCACCCCTGATTTAAAGTGTTGGTTTTCTAGATGACACAACACACTTTGTTGCATTAACTTTACATACTCAATGCTGTTTGTACTACCCTAGGGTGTTTAAAGACTACAGTGGAGGTTGAGAGAAGAAAAGATGGGAGTAAAAGGCATGGAGGTTGGTGAAGCCTAAGGTGATACTGGAAGAACCTCTTGTATGAACGCAAAATTTTAATATACCTTATTCAGTATGTTTAATTTGACACTAACTTATTCAATAAGAATTCTGCTACTCCCCGGCTTCCTCATATATCTGGCTCAGTGTGCCAATGTGATACAACGCTTCTGAGCACTTGACAAAATGATACAGAAGACCAGCTAACTATATAATCCATTTTAAGTTAACAGTAGGTAAATGATCATTTGTAGCTGCTATAAGCCTTTCCTTTGTTCTTGCTTGTTTTGTCATAACTAATTGCAGTTAAAGGCTTCAATCTTGGCATGCAGCACAAGGAGAGTGCATGTGAGGCTAGGAGTTAACCAGGTTTGTAGTCTGTCATTAACAGGCTCCACTTTGTGATGAATGAATGGGGCCTGAGAGTAGCAGTATGGTTCAGACCTCAGCTAAATGAATTTGGGTTCTTGATCAATAAAATCTTTTTTTTATTGCACCTACTTGAACTATAGCAGTTATCTCACTACATAAAGATCAAACAGCACAAGACCAGCATGGCCATATGACAGAACTCTTTGAGCACATTGCTAAGAATGTTCCCCTGCTTAAAGGTTTTCCTGTGATCAAGGCAGTACATTGGTTTGCTGATTATCAGACAGTTGAAATGGATTGCTGTCCCATTTTTATGTTTCTCACGAATTATGAAGATTTAAAAATAATATTTTCATTAAAGCCTTGGTTTTGTCAACAGCTTGTAGAAATACACTTGTTCCACAATTCTACTCTCTTAAATGGAGGGGGGGGGGGAAAGAGGAAGAAAACTTGAAGACCTTTGATTTCCCCCCCCCCATATCCTCCACCTCAATCTGACATGTCAAAAGTCACTGAAAGTTTTGATTACAATTGTCTTACAGCAGGAATCTCATTGGATCACCCCAAAAGGAAATACAGACATTGCCCGGAAATACCTAAACAGTTACCTAAAAACAGGGGACTCCTAAGTCTCTTTCACTGTTACGTATATCTAGTGATTCATACGACTGTGCATAGGATAACACAAGCAAGCAATAGCATACTCCTGCAACTGTGCTAGACCCAGATCTGGCAGAACAATTACCTCTGAGTGAATTTAGATGAACAAGTAAGGCGGGGACACCCCTAGTGAGTGATGCTCTTTTTACATTAGATTTTGTTTTTGCAAATGCTCTAAAACATCCCAGAGAACATGGAAAGACAGAGCTCATCACACCACAAATTCCAGGAGGCAGCTCTACTTCTTTGCTTTTGCTATACTATGATTAGGGTGGGGTGTGCATGTGTGTGTGTAACGAGAGAACAGATGGTCCTACCTCTCAGCAGGAGGCTGGACCAGATGGCCCGTTCTACTGTATGATCCTATAAAATGAATTGTCTCCTTTTATAAGTACATTTGTGATATCTATATAGAATTCTGCCAAGACGATTTGAGGGGGTAGTGAAGCCTGTCTGCACAGAACAGTATGGAGTGGAGTGAGGGCACGCACACAGACAGATCCAGCTGCAAAACTGCAACTCATTATCTAGCCCAATTTCAAAAGTAAGGCTATTGTACCCAGATACTAATCCCTTTCTTCCACACGTAATGCCTGCAAAGTCATTGCTGTTGAAACACTTACAGCTATAAACTCATTATCTTGCTCGTTGTGGATGTGGAGACATATCAGACTGCTAATACAAAGTGGAAAAGCAAACGCATTCTTGCAGATAATAAAGCTCAAGACTTCATGAGACTAGCAAATCAGAGAAGTCCGGGAGGTTATCAGCCGATTCCTTCTGGTCTATTGGTGCAATGAAGCTGGTATGGTTTGTTGACCCTGTATTGCCCTTCTACTTTGTTGCCAAATATGGTAAGCTAATTAAATTATTTGCCTGTCTGGAGGGTAAAAACTGATCCCAAGGAGGACTCCTATTCTTTCTTCTATCCCTAAATGACTTGTAACTCTTGAGATAAAACCAGAAATGACAAGACATTCACCTTCCACAATGCAGCTCTATTTAGTGATTGTGTGGTAAATATACAGCATAGTTTTGATGGTAGACACTCATCCCACTCAGAAGAGTGGCTTTTTATACCCCACTTTTCCATACCTTAAGGAATCTGAAGGAGGCTTACAATTCTTTCCTTCTTTTACCCACATGTACCTTGCGAGGTAGGTGAGGCAGAGAGAATCCTGAGAGAATTGTGACAGGCCCAAGGTCATCCAGCAGGTTTCAAGTGAGAGTGTGGAATCAAATCTGGCTCTCCAGATTAGTCTGTTGCTCTTAACTACTACATCAAGCTGGCTCTCCTCAAAAGGAAGGGCAGACTGTCAATGGGGTGTAGAAGTTGGACTACAACTGGAAAGACCCAAGTCTTTCTGCCCAGTCTAACCAAACCTATAGGACGGCCATGATGATTCAATGGAAGAGGGCAATCTATATAAGCATTCTTGAGTACAGTGGAAAAAGGGCAAGATAAAGATCAAGAAATAATATGATTTATAGTACCCACATCATGTTCAAACCTTCCAAATAGCTGATGTATTTGTATCTGGATAGCCCAGGCTAGCTAAATCTCATAGAATCATAGAGTTGGAAGGGGCCATACAGGCCATCTAGTCCAACCCCCTGCTCAACACAGGATTAGCCCTAAGCATCCTAAAGCATCCAAGAAAAGTGTGTATCCAACCTTTGCTTGAAGACTTCCAGTGAGGGGGCGCTCACCACCTCCTTAGGCAGCCTATTCCACTGCTGAACTACTCTGACTGTGAAAAACTTTTTCCTGATATCTAGCCTATATCGTTGTACTTGAAGTTTAAACCCATTACTGCGTGTCCTCTCCTCTGTAGCCAACAGAAACAGCATCCTGCCCTCCTCCAAGTGACAACCTTTCAAATACTTAAAAAGGGCTATCATGTCCCCTCTCAACCTCCTTTTCTCCAGGCTGAACATTCCCAAGTCCCTCAACCTATCTTCATACGGCTTGGTCCCTTGGCCCCAGATCATCTTTGTCGCTCTCCTCTGTACCCTTTCAATTTTATCGATGTCCTTCTTGAAGTGAGGCCTCCAGAACTGCACACAGTACTCCAGGTGTGGTCTGACCAGTGCCGTATACAATGAGACTATGACATCTTGTGATTTTGATGTGATGCCTCTGTTGATACAGCCCAAAATGTTATTTGCCTTTTTTACCGCTGCATCACACTGCCTGCTCATGTTTAGTTTACAATCCACAAGTACCCGAAGGTCTCGTTCACACACAGTGCTACCTAGAAGCGTATCCCCCATCCAGTAGGCATGCTTTTCATTTTTCTGACCCAAATGCAGAACTTTACACTTATCTTTATTAAACTGCATCTTGTTCTCATTTGCCCATTTTTCCATTGTGTTCAGATCTCGTTGAACTCTGTCTCTATCTTCCGGAGTATTTGCCAGTCCTCCCAATTTGGTGTCATCTGCAAACTTGATGAGTAGTCCCTCCACCCCCTCATCAAGATCATTAATAAATATGTTAAAAAGTACCGGGCCGAGCACCGAACCCTGAGGTACCCCGCTACTCACCTCTCTCCAGTCTGATGAAACACCATTGACAACAACTCTTTGAGTGCGGTTCTCTAACCAATTCCCTATCCACCTAACGATCTGAAAATCCAGATTGCAGTCCTTCAACTTCACATCACATCTCATCACAGCTTGGCTGCTAAGCAGCATTGGCAGTGGGTAGGATTTGGATGTGAGACCACTAAGGGAAAAAACATTTTTTTTGTTTTTATACCCTGTCATTCCCGGTTGGCTCAGGGCAGGTAACCACAGTCATATATATGCCATGAAGTTACATTAACAACAATTGACAATTTAACTTTCCAAATTAAACTAATTAATTATTATTATTTTATTATTTTTACTATTAACATTAGACAATGGCAACCACCCTCTGAATGTTGCTTATCTTGAAAACTCAACAAGGTCATCATAAGTAAGCAGTGAGTTGAAAGCCATTTCCACCACAACCACCGATAAAAATTTGCCTCTCAACTTTTACCCATTTGGCTGAAATAATGTATTTTATAAAAATCTGGCTGCACATTTTCACACATCTTAAAAAAAAATACTACATCTCAGTCTAGAATAACTCACACCTGGTAGTTTTCTACCAACACCTGGCATCCACACTTCCAGATTATCTTTGGCCTTGCTGGGATCAAATGGGCATAAATACTATTTATACAGTGGTGCATTATACATGACACTGAAACCAAGTACAAAGATGTTGTGAATTAATTCTCATTCAACCCCTCACTGGATTTGGAATCCGTAGGACAGCCTTACAGCAGTTGGTCTCTTTCTTCCAGAACCACAGACAAGAGGGTTGCAGTGGGGGAGAACCAGTTGCAGGGTTTTCAATTCCCCTGTGGTCTTCCATAGGGTACAATCTCTCCCCCACATTAATATCGTAATGTGCCCTCTGGCCCAACTGGTCCACAGCTTTGGGCTGGGTTGTCATCAATATGTTGATGACACCCAGGTCTACCTCCTGATGAATGGCTGACCCAACTTCCCCCCCCCCCACAGAAACATTTGCCAGATGTTTGGAAGCAGTGGTCTGGCTCAAACAGAATCACCTGAAACTCAACCCTTCCAAGACAGAGGTTGGGTAGGGAAGGCTCAGATCAGGAAGTGTGCTTACCTAAACTGGACGGTGTGCAACTTCAGGTTGCACAGTCTGCCAGGAATCTATGATCTTTGATGCTTACCTTTCTTTGGAAATTCAGATCACCAGAATAGCTCAACTGGCATTCTTCTGTCTTCACAGGCAAGGCTACTGGCGCCCCATCTGGCCCCAGAGCATCTGGCCACAGTGATCCACGCAACGGTCACCTCCAGATTAGACTTCTGTAACTCGCTCTATGGGGGCCTACCTTTGTCCCTGACCCATAAACTGCAACTGCATGGCTAATAGGGTTCTCACCAGAACACCTTGGAGAACCCACATCCAGTTGGTGCTGAGGCAGTTGTATTGGTTACCAGTTGAATTTCGGATCTCGTTCAAAGTATTGGACTTGACTCGTAAGGACATATGTGGTCTGGGTCCAGCATATCTGAGGGACTGCCTGTCTGCCTATGCCCCCCAGAGAGCTCTTCATTCTTCCAACACCAATAGATTGGTTGTCCCCAGCCCGAGAGTTCAATCCTAAACACAATTACACCCTTCTGAATCCACAGAAAGGTGGAACTCTGCTTAATACTGCTCACCTGTGAGCATTTGCCTGAATGCTTCAGGATATCAAATTAATGATTTTCAGCCACTTGACATATCTTTGATCAATGTTTTATTATGCATTATTTAAATTTATTTCCAGAAGACTAGCTGATAGTTCATTGCAGGCTGTCAACAGGTAATTTTGTTATGAAGTCATCATCAATAAAATTGCTAGTTTTGATTTAAAATAAGCTACAGGGCAATCATATCTTGACAGTACAATTGCCCTTCCATTTTTTTCTCATTCTTTTGATTATGGAGGAATGCAGCTCTTACAGTCATGCTGGAGATTAACAACCTGGTCTGCCAGAGCTGTAAGCAAGACGGCCACCCAGAAAAATGTCACAACATAGTTAAAATAATATGGACTTCAATTTGAAGCTCTAACAAATGTGAAGCTATTTGGTTTTCGGCTGTTAAGTTACAGACTCGCCACATCTCACTTACAAATTCATTCCAGTAAGAGCTAGAAACTCCATAGTAATTTTTTAAATTATTTTTAGAATTTTGACACTAATCTCTGGGTCAAAGTACTTCAGAGACCAATGTGGCTGTAGAAACAGGATGGCACCTATCCCAATTCAATGCTGAAACACCAAAACTCAAAGTATTTCTCTCTCTCAAAACCAGTACTAAACATTTTGCAATTATCACGTCCAATCAAGCAATTTAAAAAAGTGAAGCTAACATTTTAAGAAACTTTTCCCCCAAGACTGACCCATTATGGATAGTTTACAGTGTATGATGTTCTATACTTCAAAGGATACTATACTATTTTATTTATTTTGGCTGTTCCCTGCTCCAAGACAGGATGGGATTTAAAGTAAAATAGGCCTACTATGTCCAGTGAAAGAATATATACCATAAAAATATGCAAATGCTAAAGACTCTGAAGATTGTTTTTAATACTGCAACCTTATAGTGTAAATACAAGCTCCATATTAGGATCATAATGGGATTAGCCCAAGTGGAACCTATATTCCTTCTGCTCCAACTTTGGAAAGGCAAGGAGCTTTCTAAGAATTGGCAAAGAGAGGATGTCATGCAGATTATAACTGGAAGTAAAGTAAGATTGTACAGCCCACCCAACCACCAGCAACTTTATTTGCATCATAAGTCAACAGGATATTTTTGAAAGGCATGAAGCTGCCTTATACTGAATCAGATCTTCGGTCCATCAAATTCATACTAGCAGGGCAGAGACCTTTCACATCATCTACTGCCTGGTCCTTTTAGCTGGAAATGCTAGCGAATAAACCTGGATCCTTCTGCATGCCAAGCAGATGCTCTGTCACTGAGCTACAGCCCTGCTTCAAGGGAAACAGTACTATCCACATGATACAGCTGGGAAAACAAAAGAGCTGTGATGGGGCAGTACACATCTAGGGACATCATCCACAAACATGCTGTCAAAAATCACAGTTCAACACTTACCATCATTTAACCACCCCTAAGGACATATTAAGAGCCTCTTGTGGCGCAGAGTGGTAAGGCAGCCATCTGACAGCTTTGCCCATGAGGCTGGGAGTTCAATCCCAGCAGCCGGCTCAAGGTTGACTCAGCCTTCCATTCTTCCGAGGTCGGTAAAATGAGTACCCAGCTTGCTGGGGGGTAAACGGTAATGACTGGGGAAGGCACTGGTAAACCACCCCATATTGAGTCTGTCATGAAAATGCTAGA
The DNA here is from genome assembly GCF_049243985.1 of Paroedura picta. Lineage (NCBI taxonomy): Eukaryota > Metazoa > Chordata > Lepidosauria > Squamata > Gekkonidae > Paroedura > Paroedura picta. The sequence continues at coordinate 21,300,835 of NC_135380.1, forward strand.
GGGTGTCACCCCAAGGGTCAGACATGACTCGGTGCTTGCACAGGGGATACCTTTACCTTTAAGGACATATTATAAGGATAGCCACAGTAGTGAAAGAGAGCTCTGCACCAATCAGTCTATTTCGCCTCAGAGAAATACTGGGACAGTAGCCCTGGCTCTCTTGTAACTTCTTATCAGAAGTACTTACAAATGTATCTAAAAGTTCGAAATGATGCTTCAGATCTTCTGCCATTATTGACCAATAACACAGCCTGCCTACTTCTTTTACACTTTTCTCTCCCTGCAGTTGCTTATCTGAAGGGCAAGGCAGGACAGGGGGGAGGGGGAAGAAAAAACAGAAGGTGTGTTGGTCTGCATCAGAAGAGCTAGATTCAAGTCCAATACCACATTAGAGATCAAGAAGATTTTCAGGATGTGAGCTTTTGAGAGTCTAAGCCCCTGCCATCATACTGGAGCATCTATTTTCACTTCAACAGCAGCCTAAACTGGCACTATCGAAAGTAATTCATAGTTCCACTGCTATTAGTATCAAGATTAAAGTACTGTTCAATGGAGCACAGGTTCAATGGAATTGCCCTTAGGCTGGTGAAGACAAACCATGCCCTTTATAGTCCTTTGGACATAAATCACCAGATTAGAGCCACTATTTTAGCAAGTTCAGTTCCTCGCACTATGTGTGCACAAGATACTGCTGAGTAAGTTCATGGCAGTCCATGCCAGTGACAGCAATTAGAGTGGACTATGTAATTTTCAGAACCCCAGTTTACACAGGCATATGGTGGGGGACGACGACGACAAACAGGACATGTCACACTGTAGCTACCATCTAAATATAAGAAATGGATCTATAAATGTTTTATCACAGACACATACTTTCATGCAGGTTTGTGTACACAACCACAAATATGTCCCCCATGTAGGTGCATGAAAACAATCATGCACATGCTCCAGTTAATTATTTAAATGTTGAATAAGTACCAGAGTGAGCCACGGAGGATGAGCGTTCTGTGAGCCTGAAAAACATGCTTCTTTTGACAGCTGCAACCAGTAGTCAAGAGGGAAAATTGCTTGGAGACAGGAAATGTTTGAGACGATAAAAAAGGTGAACTAGGTCCAGTTCATACACACTTCCCTTCACCTTCTAAGCATAAACAGATGCATCAAGGGGGGCATCCTGACAACTTCTCATCTTTATCCCTCACAGTGTCTGTTTACTTCCCTTCAATGAACATGTACTCCCTTAGCAGACATATACAGAAAACACACAAGGCCTCTGGCCATCATTACCACACAAAGACCTCTGTACTCTAACAAAAATTGTTAGGGGATGGGGAAGAAAAAAATAATTTACAGAAGCGAAAGCACAATTTAATTTCCTGCAGTAGAGGCAAGAGAAAGAGACCTTCTACAAAGCATTGCTTCTAAAGCTCTGGAGTTTGCATACCAAAGACTTTCTTTCTCAGCCTGAACTTTATAGTCTAAGTATAGTCTAGAGAGGAGAAAAAGGAGGGGGGAAGTGGAGAGAAGGAAAAAAACTTTCCTCATTTCTTTTGTCTGCAAGCTACACTGCCAACTAGGCAACGTGCATGACCCAGGTTCAACCAGCCCCTCTGCCCTTTTCAGAGCCTCGATGCAGTTTCCAGACACACAAAAGACCACCGCTTCCCCTTTGCCCACCCCCGATAACAAAAAGAAAAAGAAATACATTTGCAAAAGGAGATCATCACAGCAGGGAGAGCGGCTGCATTGCTGGCAGTGGGGTGCCCGTCTCCCCCTTTCCCCCTTTTCCCAAGCCTTACCAGCTTTGCAAGGGTCCTTATAGTCAATTGGATCAGTGTCTTCTTCCTCTTCTTCTATGACATAGCTGTAATCTGTAAAATCCATTGCTTGTCCCAGGACCAGGAAGGAAAGGAACAGCAGCCCCCCCCTGGATGCAGGCATGCTGGCAGGTCCCGGGAAATGCTCCACGGAACTGTAAGGGGGAAAAAAAAAACCAGGAATGGGAAAGGGGAGGGGGGGAAAGAGAAATGGAAAGAGATGGGAGATTTCCCCCCCTCTCCTCTTTCTCTTTTTTTTTTCTTTTAGGGAAATGAGATCTGGCGGAGGCGGGTTCAAGCGTAAGAGCTCAGCCCCCTCCAAGCTGGAGGGTTTGATCACAGTACAACCCTGGGAAGTGGGCCAGCCAGAGAGGAGGAGGAGGAGGAGGGGGGGAGACAAGGCGGCGTTGGAGCCTCAGGGAGATGCTGTCTACTCACCCTCGAAGACATCCTCTTTGCCTGCGCGGTCCGGCTTAGGTGACTGTCTACGCGATCGTCCGCGGAGGTTGCGGTGGGGAGGAGGGGGCGGGGGAGGCAACACGGGATCAGACCCCCTGCAAAGTTTTCTGCCTGCCCGAAGACAGACTTGGGAATGTAAACAACGCCGGCGATCCTCCAACCCCCCGCCCCGGTTATGGGTTTATCTAGAGGAACGTTTGGAAACTCCGAGAACGAGGCGGAGAGGGAGGGAAGGGAAGGAGAGGGAGAAAAGGGCATTCTAGGACAGAGTTGAACATTTTAGCTCAGCCTGGCTCCTTCACAGGAAAAAACGGAGGGGGTTGGGGGGAGGAAAGGCACAGTATTTTAAAAAAACAACAACACACACAAGCCCACCCTCCAGCAATCGACAAAGAAGCCAAAGACTGCACCGCGAAGCGGCGGGGAGAGGAAAGGACACAGGCAGTTCCTGGGTGGGCATCAGTTTCTTAGCCCCCCCCCCTCCTCCAACTATAAACTGGAATAATGGGCTTTTCAGCAAGAGAACGTGGCAAGGGAAGTCCCCTCCTTTTCTTGGCGGGAGGGGGGGCCGGGGCTGGGCTGCTGCAGCGACGTGGCTTACAAAGATCAGACAAAACTCTCGCGCGCGGCTTCCTCCGCCCCCTCCCTCTCCGTTTGCACCCTACGCCGCACAAGCCCCCCCCCCCCCAGCATCGGGAGCCCGCAGAGCCTTTTATTTTTGTTGTAGTCCTCGAAGCTGAAGGTGCATCGCTCCCCCCATGGGGGGGGCTTTGCTTTGCTGCTACGTGAGGGGCCAACAAAAGGCGCGGAGATTATACGAATGGCACAGGAGGAGGGGGGGGGGGGGAGACGCTAAAGGGTCGTTGTAAAACACGTAAACACATGAAGCGCCACCCCCTGCTCGTTCCCTCCCAGGGAGGGCTGCCCCACCACGATCCGGTTCAGCTTCGCTTTCCAAGGAATGGCGTTTCGAGGAATCCCGGTGCCTCACCCCACCCGCCTCACCTTCGCGCCTTCTGTGTTCGCGTGGTATCATGGGGGGAAGCGAGGCGTCTTCTATGGAGAAACGAATGTTGTGTCATGTGCTTCCCTTATATAACCTCATAAGTTGCCTATGCTTTTTCTTTAAAAAAAAATAAGGCATTAAAATCTTAAAGGGAATTACTATAATGCAAAAATGTCATCATAAGGTTGTCTTCTGTCAATTGTGCTTGTATGCGATGTATATGCCTTATCAAATTACTGTTTAAAGTTGTAATGGGGAAAAAAACCTAAATTGTTACACAGATATGCCTTGATATACATAAAACGGAACAATACTATGGATATAGTCTAAAAGGTTTTGTGGGAAGCTAGTTCTTTGTGGCACTTCAGGAAGGAAGTGTAATGGAACAAAAATATAGTTTGTTCAGATAGTAATTTAAAATTATACAGTCGTATGCTGGATCAGTTTACAAAGAAGAAACCTGAAAAACAATAGGTTCCTTCCATTAATTATAGCTTAATACACATCAAAACTCTGTCATAAGAGAGTCATGTGTTGTTTTAAACATACTGGCACACACACTTTACAATGTCTCAACAAAAACTATGGGATCAACCGGGTGATAATTTTATATGAAATTATTATAAATTGACTATTTTCTAAATGCAAAATCTTAGAAGAGGATGGACAATTGTATTTTTCCATTTGTCATAATAGAGGGGTAGGAGTTTATCTGTTCTGAAACAAAGCTCCTGTAGCTCATAAAAAACTGCTGGGGCTTCAAAAGTTGACCATATTTCCTCAATTCAGAAAGGCTCTTAATACATGTGAGGAAAAGAATTTTGGCATGTATTGCTTCTTCCATCACATCAACATCTCATCAGTGGAATTCTCCTGGAAAACCCAGTAAACATAACTTAGAGGGGAAGACATATTTTTGAGGAGCACATTGTTGGCATGTGAGAGTACCAAGACCTATGAACTACCTTGGCTGAGGGTGACACCTACAGGTCAAACAGTGGCACTTTAGTCACCACAACATCAAAGGTGTGAGGGTAAGAAGCCACTGCTATCAGAAAACCACCTATTTGTGCTTTTAATTATAAATTTTAAAATTGTAAGTTACAGGTGGCTTCAGGTGAGTTGAAGTGTGAACAAATATTCAACATCTTCATGCGCCCTCTCGCACAGCTGGTACGGATGTTTGGGCTGGGTTGCCATCAATATGCAGATGACACCCAGCTCTTCCTCCTGATGGATGGCCGCCCTGACTCTCCCCCAGAAGCATTAGCCAGCTGCCTGGAAGCAGTGACGAGATGGCTCAAGCAGAGTCGTCTGAAGCTCAATCCTTCAAAGACGGAGGTCCTGTGGCTAGGTAGGAAGGGCCCATGCGAGGAAGCGCGCCTGCCTACCCTGGGTGGCGTGCAGCTCTCTACGGCTCACTCTGCCAGGAACCTAGGCGTGATTCTGGACGCCTCCCTGACAATGGAGGCCCAGATCACAAAGGTAGCGCGGCTGGCATTCTACCATCTCCGCCAAGCCAAACTACTAGCGCCCTACCTGGCCCCGGAACACCTAGCCACAGTGATCCATGCGACGGTCACCTCTAGACTGGACTTTTGTAACTCGCTCTACGCAGGCCTGCCCTTAGCCCTGACCCGGAAACTACAACTAGTTCAAAATGCAGCAGCCAGGATCCTCACGGCAACACCGTGGAGGTCCCATATCCGGCCTATTCTCCATCAGCTGCAATGGTTACCAGTTGAATTCCGGATCAGACTAAAGGTTCTGGTAATTACCTTCAAGGCCATACGCGGTCAGGGCCCAGTGTACCTGAGGGACCGCCTCCCCGCCTATGCCCCCAAAAGAGCTCTGCGCTCTACTGCCTCCAATCAGCTAAGGATCCCTGGCCCTAAAGAAGTCCGTCTGGTCTCGACCAGGGCCAGAGCATTCTCTGTTCTGGCCCCTACCTGGTGGAACGAGCTCCCAGAGGAGATCAGGGCCCTGACGGAGCTTAAACAGTTCCGCAGGGCCTGCAAAAAGGAGCTCCTTCACCAGGCATTTGGCTGAGACCAGATGTAATCTACAGCGACCAAGGGCCCCTGCTCCCCCCCACCCCCCCCTCAGAATTCAATCAATAAGCCACCCCCCTCAGAATCCCATCAATAAGCCCTGGACCTGTTTGTGTTATGATTGTTTATTGTTATACTGTGTTGTGTTTGGTTGCAATTGTTGGTTATTGATGTACATGTTCTACAGACTGTTTTATGTATGGTTCTGTTATAATGTAAACCGCCCTGAGCCTCCGGGGAGGGCGGTATAAAAGTATGATAAATAAATAATAAATAAATAAATAAATAAATAAGGAAGCTGCTTTATGCAATAACAGACTTCTACTTTGAACATGGATGCTGGAACCCGAATTTACAACAAAGCCAATGTTGCTTTCACGTATGCCTGGATAACAAAAATCACTGGCTCTAACAACATCAAGTACACCATCTTAGGCTCATTCACTTGCTCATCCTCTAACATTGTATATGACAGTAAATGTCAGCAATGCCCTTCAGTTCTCTAGGTCAAACAGGACAAACACTACACACTAAAGGATAAATGGGCAACAATCTGATATAAAGAATCACAAAACAACATTTCAGCCTCCCTGGACATCCAGTGGGGGACCTCAAGGTAGTTATTTTACTGCAAAGGAATCCAGACACAGTAGACCTGGAGATTGGATTACAAATTATTATAATACTCAGGACAATGGAACCCTTAGGGCTTAACAGAGATATTGAGTTCTTATCTCACTACACATACCAAGTCACTCAGTTCTTGCATCTGTTTGTTAACTCTTATTATCCATGCTAAATTGCAGCTATTCACAGGTGTAATGAATCTACATTTGATGTCTGTTTATACAGTAGATATTGAATCAGGGTGCTCTATATCTGAATTAGATCAACTAGGTAATCTACATGCTGCAAGCTTTTGTAACTTGAAGAGGTATACAGAATTTTTAATACTTGTTTTGGGACACATATATACCATCTTAGAATATGCAGTACTTTACCTAGGTTGGACTGGACCCCATCTCAGAAGGTGTTCTCCTGTGTATTGGTCAAAGATACCATCATTATTGCTGCCAAATATGCCTGAAGTGCTGGGAATTCTTACCCGCTAGGATTACGCCTCCTAAAAATGCTAATTATATTCTGTAAAAATCAAATGGGTACTGTAAGGCTTTCAGAGTCTAACTTCAGGCTCTCTAATAGTCAAGCCATCCATATCAGCTGCTCAGCTATGCCTCCCATCCTTCCAGACGTCCGCCTACAACTAACTTAAACATGATGCTGGTGTGGCTAGAAAACTCTCACCCATGAGACACTGTTCTTGTTTACATTA